>NC_059473.1:81787581-82442893 GCF_018139145.2 Gymnogyps californianus | reverse complement strand
TGGAACTACAAGAAAAACAAGAATCAGTATCCAGTGGTGCTATTAATTATCCTTCATGGGTTAAATGCTTCAATTTCACCGAGTTATCACCCTATAGCACCACTGCTCAGTAACTTTGCAGTATCTTTGCTCGCCCAAACAAGCTGAATCACATCATTTTTGCATACTGCTGCTAACATAGCACAGGGCATCGTCTACATAATGTTGTTCCTGGGAGCTGGTGATTGAGAGAGTGCAAAATGTGCGTCCTGAGGGTTTCCACTGAAGGACTTAAATGGAATAGAGAGTCAGAGGTCCTGAGAGGCCTCCTGGTAAGGATTGTTTGCCATGCCTTTGAGCAGAGCCCTAAACTGCAAAAGAAGCAGAATATTGGATATTTTTTTTCTGTTTAAGAAGCCCAATCCTCTTGAAGTTACTCAGACAGCTCTGATTTTGAAACAATTTATTCTGGGTACCATAACTGCAGATTTAACTTCTTACTTGCAATAATTTTATTAAAATTCACTGACATTTCACTGGGAGACCAGAGAAAAACCAGTGTTACTCAGACCATACCCTGGACTTAAACCTGCAGATCTAGTCAGCAGGGAGGCGGCTTGTGTAAGGACTCTTGGAAAAGGTCCTTAGTGGAATTAATCAGTATTAAATGCGCTAACATTTCTTGCAAGCAATTGACACATTTCCTTGTAAATCAATTCAGAAACCAGCTGCAATGAAATGGTGCTCCTGGCTCTGCTTTACTCTTTCTCATTCAGGACTGGTGATCTGGGGACACACAGATCCTGCTAGCAGAAAAGAAAGGTATTTTCCTAACGCTTTCCCAGGCACCCAGGGATGCCTTCTTCTCTCCCTCTATCAGATCCCATCATCATCTCAGCTCTTAATTTCCTTGACAAACCCAAGCAGCAAGAGCTGGTACTGTGAGAAATCATATTCTTACTGAATGCTGAACATCTGTATTTTTTTCAGGAAGCCTTTTCCACAACAAGGTACTGGAATACTATTCAGTGAGTAAGATTTAACTGCAGGATTCAGGGTCCGTCTTCTGCTCCTTGCAGAACCTTTTTTCTTCAGTTTTTGCTATTTCAGATAGAACTGGTAAAAAGAGCTATCTTTTCCTGAGTATTTGCAAACGCATACATACATATATACACACAGAGACAGAAAAAATATACAAACAGCCTAATTTAATATACCATATGTGCTCTTCCCTTATGAAACTGTGCCCAGCCTGTATTTTAAAAATAAGCTTATTAATCAGTATGAACATTAAAATAAAAAAAGTAAAAAAGTCAGTAAGTACAAATGGGTTCTTCAGCAATTCCAGGAAGCTGCAAAATAAATGGAAACAGTCATTTAGTGCTTACTAAGTACAGTATATATCCAGTTAATCAATGCAAGAATACAAAGGATATGATTAAAATGCAGTTTTTGTTATTAAAAGGTACAAAAGGCTAACTCTCAATACATATGACTCACCTCCACTAGAAGCAGAAATGGTCAGAAAATTTATGGCTTAGGAAAAGGTTGTTTTGACTGCAAATAACTGCAGGGGAAATCATAGCCAGTTCAGTGAAATTTCCTTTAAAAAAAAAATCAGCATTTTGATGTAAGAATGTAATTTGGAATATAAAAATTCTGCTTTGTGTTTATTTGAATTTCATTTAAATGCAAATATTTACTTACTGTATTACATATTTACGTGGTCAGAGCATGAATGCGTATTTTAATTATTATCTTAACGGCAAATTGACATTTTAAAATGTCACATAAAAGCACAAATTAAAGAGACTAACTTCTTAATACAATAAACATGATGTGTGACTGAGAACAGGTACTTTCAATTTTCTTCTGTTAGCCTAGAAATACTTAATTAAGCTATTTTGGGGATTAATAAAACAGTTTCAAACCAGTTTATTAAAATACACACACAGAAGAGAGTTTGATCTAGCAAAAGAAGTTTCACTCCCAGATAAGCAGCAAAAACTAATGATTTCTATTAAAACTTTACAACTTCACTCAATCCATATTTTGGTTTTCATTTAAGTAAAGTAAAGAGTATAAAAATTTAAAAAAATACAAATAAAATTCAGAAATTTAATTTTCAGAGTGGAAGTGCACAAAATTTGCAAAAGACACTTGAGGTAATTCCTGTTTCATGGAGAAACTGAAGATGTTTGACACGATTACAAGGACGGCAAGTCAGTGATGGTTTATTACCCTCAGTATATTGATGTATCACACTGTGAATGGAAGAAAATCACTCTGGAGGTCTCAGAGCCCACCCCCTGATTCCTTGTCGTGGACCCTGCCACCATGCTCAGCCACTCTTGTGGGCAGAAAACTCTTCTTCCCAGTGTCTAACCTACATCTCCATGACTGCTCATCTGATCTCAAAAGGACACCCAGAGCACTTGAATACCTTCCATTTATGCTTACTGTGCATTAAAACTGGCCTATGTCCCTACTTTTTTTTCTTCTTCAGATGAAACAAAGCTAACTCTGAAATTTTTCCTCCAAAGGTCGTGTTTGCCGGTGACCATTCCTGCTGCCCTTCCCTGGCTCCTATTCTCTCTTGAATATACAGTACCTAACACTGGTCTCCAGTGCCGAGCACCATGCTATTTGAATATCTGCATACTAACATCTAATATGTAGCTTTAATTATGCTTATGTAATGCTGTGGATGTACATTCATCATTACAACCTCCAACTCTTCTGCTGCTGAGCTGTTCCCTAGGCACTTACTCCCTTTCTTGCATTTCTGCAGTCAATTACGCTATGGAAGTGTAGGAGCTTGCATTTATCAAGATCCACCCTGTTTTGCAGATAAATTCCTCAAATTTTCAATATAATTCTGAAGTCTAGCGCTGCCCACCAATGCACTTGAAGTGTTTCCCAGTTTGGTATTTCTCTAAATCTGTCTGAGAGTGTCCAAACCACAGAGGAGGGCACTCAGTGCAGCCTTGCAGTCTGGCAGTGAAGGGTTGCCTACTATTCTTTGGCCAGTTTTCCAGCTAGCCATCCACCTGTCTGATCATAGGTCATGTTTTCCAGATTTGCTCATGAGACTGTCATGTGAGACATGACATCTAGGAATCAAGATCTATCCTGCATATCATTCTTCCTTCATCCATAAGGTCTATTGCCCATAAGTCAGTTACCTTGGCTTGATGTATTTTATTCTTGATGAGGCCATTACTGGCTGTTGGGCATTTTTTTGTTTTTATCCAGGTGGTTACAAATTGCTGATCCATTGGCATGTATGTCCAAGAATTAAGTTAAAATGAGTCTAATTCCTGGGATTCCCCCTTCTTCTGTTTTTAAGAGAAGATAGGTCCCCAAGCTACCATCACCCACTCTTCTGAAGCTGCACATCCCCTTCCCAAAGCTCTGCTAATTCTTCAGCTCCTTCATGCAGCTCCCAAACTATTCAAATTCAGCCCTGACATGTCCAGCTGATTTGAAATGTCTCTATTTTCATAAAAATTTCTTTCTTATTCTAGCCAGAGTCCTTAGGTGTTAGTAACTAGCATTAATTGTTTTAGTCATCTCATTTAATCCTTCATGAAATACAAGGAAATACCAAAAATTTTGCCCTCCTTAGCTTCCTCCTTGTTAGCTTTTCCTCACCATTGAAGACTGGACTGATGCTTTTTCTGGTCTTCCTCTTACCAGTAGTATATTTTCAGAATCTTGCATCTTTTATAATTAATTTTGCTTGCTGCACTTCCACTTAACTCAGTAAACACCTTGTAAAAATCATTTTTATTTTAAGAGGTGCACACAAAAGAAAAATGCAATTGCTTTCCATAACATAATCAAATAGAGGTTTTTCAAAGTTACCATGTCATTTAAATATCCCGGATCAGTAGTGACATGGTGAATGCCAATGAAATACCACTTTCATATTATACCAGCATCATTCTGCCAATAAATTTCCCCGTGTAGACAAGTCCTTAGCAGTATTCCCCAGTGTTCTCCCATTGTGAGTGACATTTCACAGAGCTGAGAAGAATAACATTGAAATGACCCTAAACTGTGATGGAGCGTGGCAAAATTGTGAAAATGCAGAGGCTTTGAATATGAACTATTTTAGATTTTAAATACAAATTTCTTTTATTAATCTAGCGGAATTAGGGAGCTATTAAATACAGCAGACCAAACAAAAAGAAGCTAGGAACTGTCGCACAAAAAAATTATTCCAGTCAAAGTGAGACCACCAGGCTAACAAATCTCACTGCAAAACACCTACAAGGTTACGGCTATTTGTACATGTAGACCCTAGTCTTACTAATCCATGTGGTGAAAAATGCTAACTATACATATTTTTTCTGGGAATTGGCCTTTAATAATTATCATATCTGGCTCTAAATACCGGGTAGTTTCTCCACTCTTGCCAGCCTGTCGTCCTTCTAGCTGACTTCTGTGTTTCCTGCGAAAAGCAGTGGCACTGTGGATGTCAAACTGTGCTTGGCAGCTTCACCAGGGAAGCTGAGAAGGGCTCTGAGAACATCTCCAACCATCAGGCTTTTCCTTCTCCTCCAAAAGCCATTGCAGAAAGCCAGTAAACTTCTCTGAGGAGGCAGCAAGTCAAGGTGAGGGTGCCTTTGTGTTGAGCATCCTGTAGTAGTTCCCCCTCAGCTGCGGTCAGGTAGATTGCGTTAGCTCCCACATGTCGGTCATATTCAGGATTACAACAAAACCTCCCTCTTGCAACTTTCAGACACAAAATGGCCAAACTGTCACACTCTATTCAATAAGTTCTCAGCAAATGATATAGAGAGAGGAAGATCTCAGTCATAAATTAATTGTGCATCAAAGGATGTCACATCTTGGGGATCTGCTCATTGGCAAAACTTTCCAGTGCAAGAGTTTCTCCCCCCAAAACTGGAAACCTATCAGGGTAGGTGATAAATAAATAGTAAAAAATCAGTGTGATAGCACTACCATACTTATTACACATGGATTTTTCTGGCTGAGAGAGAACTTACAAGAATAGCTGGGATAACCACTCACAGAAGTTGCAGAAGTGTATAGCGATCTATTTCAGAACAATGCAGCTCAACTTTTTTTGCAATATCCCAGCCAGCCTTATAGCTTAGGATGTATGACATGGGGACAGTTCTGTAGCCCAAGCACAGGACTTCAGTCAATAGGATTTGGGGTTGCTTCCTGTAATAAGCACTCTCCTGCACTCTGTCTTTGAGTAGGCCAGATTTACAGATCTTTTTTTCTCCAGAAATATTAATTTCCATTGCTTAACTTGCACGACTGGTATGGTATAATTATCAGAAATGCTTATCACCTTCATTGAAATAAAGAAATAGCCTGAATGAGCGAATATTCACAGAATCACAGACTGGTTGAGGTTGGAAGGGACCTCCGGACGTCATCTGGTCCAACCCCCCTGATGAAGCAGGGCCACCTAGAGCCAGTTACCCAGGACCATGTCCAGCTGGGTTTTGAATACCTCCAAGGATGAAGACTCCACAACCTCTCCGGGCAGCCTATGCCAGTGCTTGATCACCCTCATAGTAAAAAAGTGTTTCCTGATGTTCAGAGAGAACCTCCTGTGTTTCAGTTTGTGCCCATTGCCTCTGGTCCTGTCACTGGGAACCACTGAAAAGTGCCTGGCTTCTTTACACCCTCCCTTCTTTACACTCTCCCTCTTGTTCAGGCTGAACAGTCTCAGCTCTAGTTCCTGTGTATAATCTCAGATTAAAAAGACTTAAAATCCCAGTCTTAAAAATAGGTTTAACTAGACAATCACCTGGGATGGGGTTTCTCCAAGATGCCTTTGAGCTACATCAGCAGACCACAACAGAGAAGACTTGGCTGCCATGGGTTCTGCAGTAGCTGTTGGGGATTTAAATAGGAGGCTTATAGGTACAATACCTTCCATCCAGCATGGTTTAGAAGTGGTAAAATTCCATTTGTTTGAAAGGTTTGTTGCTGTGTTTAATCATGTTTCTTGGTTGCTCTTTGATAATGCCTGTTTTGTTCTCACATCTTTTTTTGCACCATTTTAAAATGGGCGGGGGGGAGAAATGTCTCGGAAAAAAATATATATATTAGCAAAAGAGAGTTTCATGCAACTATAATTCCATTTAGATCACTGTCAGTGACAGGCGGAATTTACTTAAAGATATTTTCTGTGCTTTACGGTTACTCATTCATGCAAATAAAGATAGCCCTTGAAGCCAAGTCACCTTGCCCTCTCAATCATCCACCTTGCCCTCCAGAGCTCTGGGGGGAATGCTAAATTAAAATCTGTCTGCTCTGGCAGAGGTGGGTTTTTTGATATAAAGCCAGAATAATTATTCAGACATATGTTTACAGCTGCAAGGTTATATTTTGCTGAAGAGTTTTTAAAGTGAAAATGTAACTTGGTTGCTAAAGGGTTTTCTGTTTAATTGCTGCAGAGGTATGGAAGACAGGGAAATTTGTGGATTTACCCTCTTTCATCTCACTCTTTCCAACTTTTGTTTGTTTAGCTCACCTTTTTTATTTTTTTTAAATAATCTAAAATTTTGGAGGCTTGAAAACATTTCCAAGTCATATCATTTAAGAGTTTCATGATATTTTTGTGCACAGAAACAAAGTTAGTTTTCCCCCTTTTTTGGCCTTCTGTGGTGATAACAAACACTGATCAGACCGAAGTAAAAGAGTAGAGGAAGGTTATGTTAGTCATGTTAAGAAGAGTTCAATGGAGGGCTTCAAACAATATTTAAAGTTGCTTTGCAGCACTGAAAATTAGCTTAAAGGATGACAAATGCAAATTAAGAAATGCCTAGATGGAATTTACAAACTCTCCTGTAATGAAAAGAGATCCAGACTTCAATTTTTTAACTGTAGCGATCCTTGAAGCAACAAGGAGAACAGAAGAAACAGAAGGGGAAAACTCTCAAAAGGAAGACAACTCTGTCTTTGATGTTTTAATGGCACTTACGTTGCATAACCCTTGCAGGAACAGGTAATATAATACAAAATAAAACTTCCTCAAATGCAGCAGGATTCCACTTCGGGTATTAAACCCTTGAGTAGTGATGCATCTAAAGAAACTGTCATAGGACTAACTTAATGAGAAACCTGAAATACCTCTAGATATTCCTCCTCACTTTGTATTTAATCCAGCTTGAGCTTTCAAAATGATGCCTGTTGTGAACCAGATGTGGCCAGTTTGGCAGACTGTCCATTTCTACCTGAACACCTGGAACACATACACAGTGAATGAGGTACATAGTACATCCTGATTTTTGTCTCTCTTTTTCATTAGTGTGTTGCCTAGCTGCTCTCAGAAGAAAATCAGCTATAGTTAGATCAGTGGTTTTCAGCCATTCACCTGCCTCGAGCTATGAATCTGCTGGAAGAACTGCCTCATGAAGCTTGCAAAGCCAGGAAGATGGGGGGCGTGAGTGCTGAGGCTCTGAGCAAGTGGAACTTGGGAACACTGGGAAAAATCTCAAGTCCTAGTAAATGCTCAGAAAATTTCTCTCATAGTAGAAGACTCCAGAGTCTTAGTTATATTATTTTAACCAGAAAAAGACTTAAGAAGTGATTGACTATTGTAAGCAGGCACCTTCATGAGGAAGTGATCTCTGATGCTGCATGGCTTTTTGATTCAGCAGAAAAAGATATCCAGGAGATAGAAGCCAAAGCTAAAGAAAAAAGTAGAAAAAGATTTTTTAAAAGCAGCATTATTAACACCTAAAAGAATCATGGAGTGAAGTTTTGTGGATCCCTCAAAGCTTACATTTCAGGACTGGATAGGTTTCTAAAGATGTAGGAGCTGCCTAGGCATAGCGACATGGGGGGGGAGCCTCACTTGTGTCCAGAGGGAGGTCACACAAGATGGTCATTGAGGTTCCTCTGGCCCTGTGGTCCCGTGGAAACAGTCAGAGACAGCAAGGAAATATTTTCAAGTTATGAAGCTTGCAGGCAGAGAGAAACTACCTGGAGCCTACGAACCCTTACTTGCAGCCCAGAATCACTTCTGATAAAATCTTTGAAATTAGCCCACACTTGATGGGGTGAGAATAGGCTGAAGGAGGAAAAAAATATTGCAGTTAATTCAAAAAAGGTTTGCTTGTTTGTTTTCTTCATCTGCCTGTCTCATAATACTTTATACATAGTGGTGTTGAAGTCTTTAGTGTAATCTAATAATCAAGAGAGTTTGGGAACAAATTTATTTACACAAAGAAATTTTTTCTCACTTATAATCTCTAATCCTGGATAATGACATTACATTTTTGAGACACTGAGATCAACATTGTAACTGAGCCCATTCCAAGACCTATCAGCTTTCATTAACACAGCCATTCATCCCTGCTTTAATCTTTCTTCTTAAACTAATCAAACTATGAATCAAAGAAAATGTCTGTGTCCATACAGCTTAAGTTTTACCAAAGTCTGATATCTAGCTTAAGGTCTGATTCGTAAAAACATCTGCCCGCCAGTCTAGATTTGTACATTAATTTCCAGGTAAAACACCTTTCTTGAGAAGACCATACTTCACATTGGAATTTAACACTGAGTATAGAAAAAAGCATACTGACATTCAGTTCAGGGGCTTAATGAATCAAGCCAGAATGATTCAGGCCTTATTAGCTCCAGTTATGTGTCATTTCATCTTATACAATCATTTTCCCCACCCATTTAATTTAAGAATAATCTTTTGTCACGATTATTTTTTTAACACTTAAGAATCAGGTGGACTGCCATCAAGGCCACTTTCTGATACAATTTTTTCTTCTTTAATGAATTGTGAAGATGCTTTCTAGTCTTTCTGAAAGCAGCTCATAAAAGACACTTTTTTTTTTAAAGGAGTAAATTTCTGCTCTTTGTGGATATTACAGACGGTTTGGCCTCCTGTTTAATTGAACAGCAGATGTGTTAGATGGAGAAACTCCAACCTGTGGGTTGACTATTGAGCTGGGAAGTAGCAGTTGCCTCTCATTGGCCTTCTGCCTTTAAGGTTTCCAAACATGGGTTTGGGTTGACCAACGTTTGCCAGTAATGGGATTTTTGAATGCCAGCAAAGGCTCATCTGCTCTCCGACGCATTCAAGGTATCTATCTAAAATACTAACTGTTCTGTTTCAATTGCATTATATTGTGAACAAGCAAGAAGCTAAGTTATCTGTAGCAATGCAGTGAGATAGACGCCATCACCACCCTTCCTGCATTTCAGGTCGGTGCTGCAGTCCTGTAAACAAGCACTACCATTGTTAAACAAAGAAAGATCTCTTTTTAGAAAAGTCATTTAAAGCAGATGCACATACATCAGAGTAACACATTTACAGAGAGTCTGCTGAACTCATAAGTACTACTCCTTGTGAGCATGTGTTGCTGAAAATAAAGGTGAAGTCAGAGGAATGGGGGAGTACAATTACACCAAGTTGTACAGAGAACACCGAATCCTTGCCTCCCTTCGTGACCCACTCTGGGAATCAGCCTTTGAAGTGGTGTTTGCTGTCAACATGAGTGGCTAAGAGCCAGATCCAATCCCTTTCCTCACTGAGAGTAACTCCTTACTCCCCGAGTAGCCTTGCTGATGGAGAGGTAAGGAAGTGTGGGAAACCTTTGACTGTATAGCAACTTAAGGATCTTGTGAGCCTCCACCGTTCAAATAACTAAGCAAGGTGGCAAGTCCATTGCAATCATTGTATACATACATGAGCTGATATACATGCCTATCTACCTACATATATAGTATATATACATATATGTGGCACTTTTACACTCTTATCAAATCCTGCTGATTGAATGGGATGATAAATATCAAGCAAGAATTTCTGCAAATGGCCATCAAAAAATACCCTGCACCAGCAGTGAGATTAAGAAAAGAACGAGGCAGAACAAGTCATGATCTGCTACAAAACGTCTCTCTTCCTCAGTCTGAAGTCCTCTTAAAATGCATCATGACAACTCTGTGCAGAGCTACAGCTGTCTCTGCATTCAGTGAGCCAACCTCACGTCCTCCACAAGCCACTAGCTACAACACGAAACTCTCCACTGGATCCTGACAGCCATCCAGCTCCACCCCGAGGCTGAGTCCCTCTCCTGCAATGGGATTTACCTCCTTCCCAAAGGCCTCATGCCCAGGATCTCTGTTGCTATCCCTCCATTCCCTCCCACAGCCTCCTGCCACTGAGGCCCAGAGAAGACGAGAGAAGCTGGAGAGCTAAGTAGTGCCATGTAGACAGCTGAGGTATGACCATGAGGAAACATGGGCCAGTGCAGGTGGCATTCATTTCACAGCTGTGCGTTGGAAAGGCAAATTTTGGAGCTGTCTGATGTGTGAAGTTACTTTTCTGTCTCCTGGCACACTGCTATATGCTAGCAGGAGAGTTTTCATAGGTATCTGGAGAGAAAGACTCGTGACTTTTTGCCATCTTCCTTAATACCACTGGAGGCTTTATGCTCCTTTCGAGCAGGTAGTACCTCCACTGCAACTGGCACTGCAGTGCTTGATAGACTTGTAAAACCATAGGTGACTCAAGTTAATATCATCCCTAGGGAATATGGGACTTGCTTGTAACAGGTGTTATTTAGCTTTTGAAGTTCCTGAGATTGCCCAGAAGTTAAGGGAAAGAGAAGAAATTTGAACAAAATGTGTTCAAATACTTTGGGGGTGGAGGGAAGGGAAGATACGGAAACCAGTATCATGCAGATAACACTAAAGATTTTAAATTTCAACATTTGAAGCTTCAGGTTAGTTGGTTATGGTCAAATTTTTCAGTCTTAGAAGCAAGCTAACATGCTTTAAATGTGGACTTAGTGCAATTAACCCTTTTCTTTGGAAGCCAAAAACATATAGTTGTTAGACATCTCCTGAAATCAGGTGAATGTGTGTTCCCAGTACTTACAGACTCTAGTAGGCTCCTATAGTTGCAAGAGAGACACAGTACCTCCTGCTTCATCATTCATGTCTTAAATCATTTTGCAGATATGCCTCAGGTGAACCCAGCGGTCCTCAGAAGAAAATAAGCCGGACCCAGATCTGAATTTTGAAGGTACATACACAATCTGGTGCTGCAAATGAAGTTAACAGGAAACAGGTATTAAACACAGAATTCTCTCTTATCAAGTGATACAGTGGCAGTTCGTCTAAATTAGAGTTGTAGCAACCCTTGCAAAGGAAATATGTTTCCTATAGCAGACGGGAGAGAGAATTTATGTTCTGCATTGATGAAGTCTAGGCAAAGAAAACCATAACCAGTAGACCACAAATATATGGATGAATGAGACAAGACCTATTTTGAAGAGGAAATTGTCGTAACTACATAAGGAGATACAGATGTGCATTATAGTTGCCTCCAGTAACTGGGAGCAAATGGAAATTGCAAAATGTGTCTTCATTGTTTGATGAAGAGCCTTCTTGGCAAAGACTGGATATGTGCTCTCCATACCAAAGGATTGCCCGGACCACATGTTTCCCAAAGCCCATCCATGAGGATGAACCCTCAGTCAGCTTGCATTAATCAATGTCCCAGTATGCACCAGGCACTGGGAACATGCCTTGTCTGGGTGGGACAGAAAGGGCCTTGCAAATGCATGATGGCATTAAACATCTCATCATGCCCCCCTGAGACGGAGCAGGATTTTGCAATGATCCCAAGGAGGTAGACACCATTTGGGCAAGGTACAAAACTCCTCAAAGACAAATTCACCCTGAATTCCTGTTCTCCACTTAGACTTGGGTAGGCCAACCAGGAAAACTCATTAAGCTTCTGGGCTATTTTTATCTGCAGTCAGATGGAAGGATGACAAGAAAAATAAAGGGAGCCTAGCCAAGCTTTTTAACAACTAACACTGTTAGTACAAAACCCTGCCATTTAAAACTTTCAATTGAAAGTCTACACTAAGCTTCTGGATGACTCTTTTATTTTTCCTAATGAAACTTTTCATTCTTGTGTTCAGGACTGTGCAGGAACATAAGTGCCTGGAGTATGTTGGTATGCACAGACTCTCTTGTAACTTCTCCTCCTACAGCTCCCTTTCTTAGCAAGTCTTAGACAAGAAAAGTTTCTTCAACTTTTTCAGCATTTCTGTTACAGCACCTGGCCAAGCCAGCCTGATCACAGAGAAAGAAAGTGACAGTGTTCACTGCCTCATCTCCTTTCTCTCTCTCTGCATGGTATAACCAGCCTGGATAACACTGGAAGCCACCAGCCTGGTGTGCATCGGTCTGATACGAACCTTTACTGATCATGTTTATCCAGCACCTACTCAGTTTGATCTGCATACCGAGCCACATGAAAGCTGTGAGGCAGAAAGTGCATTTCAAAAATGTGATTTTCCTTTCAGATAAATATGTTTTACTCAGAGCAAGCTGAATACTAACTTCTCTCCCAGATTTTGCATTTAAAAATTGCTCTTGAAAGTTGAGCAGCTAAGCGTCTAAATCAGTGGGGAAAGTTCTAGCGTCAGTCTGTAAGGCAGGAACTATCCTCTATCCATGCCCTGTGCTTTCTGCTTCAGCTTTTGGCTAGTCTTGAATTTATTTATTTTTTATTGTTTTAGTCAGGACAGTTTTGGATGCCTTCAAATGCCCAGAGGACTGCTGATCAATTAATATAATTGTAGATCCATCCCTGAAATTACCAGCAATAGGGAAGTTCTTCATTTTTACTGAAGTTACTTGTTGTTACTTAGTTGGACCTCTTTAATTGATGTTAGTTACATCAAAAGTGAAACCAGTGATTGGGAGATGCCCACCCAACTGTCACTGCCCAAAGCTGCTGCTATGGCTTACTCACCTGAAAAGACTGCTGCCTTTGGATGAATTTCCCATAAGTAGGACATGATGCTGTATGGGACTACACGGGGACTTCCTTCAATATTGTAACTAACTGGGGTCTATAGCAAGATGAGACTTGTTTTTCCTGTACTTTCTGTGGTGTCCTTGTGCAATACTTTAAGGGCAAAGGAGATGCGTCTATCAAAAACCATGGAGAGAGTAAATGGTGTTAGGGAATCAAAGAGGGACCAAGAGTTAGGGAGGAAAATACGGCTAGAGCAATAGCCACACTGCAGTGTGCCTAGACCAAGACAGAAAAACGAGCTGAAACAAAAGCTGGGACAAACAGAGCAAGGAGCTGGGTTATCAGAAACTAGCAGAGTGGTGGGGAGAGATTCGCAAGAAAAGATGTGTCAACAGTAACTATGCATTACTTTATAGGTATATGCTTCAATATAAACACAAGCGATTTGGGAAAATAAAGCCCAGGTCCCATGCATTTCAAACTGACCCCTGAAAGAAGGGGGTCAGCTCCTCCTTGCCTCCACTCCTCATCTATAAGACAGCAACAGCACTGTCACCATCACCACCCTCACCAGAGAGCCATGAAAACAAAACAAGGTTTCTGAAGCACCGTGAAAACCCTGTGGTGGACAATACAGCAAAACCCCAAGAAAATTAACAACTTCTGCCTGCAGAGCCGAGTTTGAATAGCACACAGAGACCACACACAGAATAAGTCAAAAACAAAGTGCTGAATAGTTGCCTGTTAAGTAAGTATTGCCCCTTCCATGTACAGAATAAGGCCACAGCCCCGTGGGAAAAATATTATGCAATGCTATGACTAAAGCTTGTTATGCAGGGGGTAAATTAAGGGCTGCATAGAAAACTTGAACACTATTGATATATCTCTTCTGAGTGCTTGTCCACATAATAATTTCCTCTGAAAGCATCTTTTAGTGTAATAGATATAAGAGAGGGAAACAAAATTATTCAGAGCCACGTGAAGGACCAGAGAGAAATGAAATACTTGTTTTGTGTTCTTGGGTGGACTCTCAGATGAGTGCCCCTTGCATGGATTTCTCTGATTGCAGACCCTTTCTGTGAACTTTCCTAAAGGAAAAAAATCCATAAATTTCTAGAAGCCAAAACAAACAATTGGTTTGCTAAATTCAAGTTTCTTCCATTTTCTTTTTTATACATCCCCACAACCAATGGTAAGTAAATGTCTTTTTCTGATAGTGTATGCATAAAAGGTAAATACAGCTGTTTGGGGGCTTTTTTTTTGATTCACCAGATTCATTTCTGAAGAGCTTGTCTCAGAATTTCTACCCGAGTTCAGGTTTATAATTATATGATCTCAGATCCTGAGTCATCTCAGCAAAATCTCCCAGAAGAGAAAGCCCAAAATGTTTAGGATGTGTGTCTATATCTCTGTATCCGTGAATCTCTCTCTATATCTCTATACAAAAAGATATATGTATGTACTATATAGATACTTACGTTTATATTTCTATTTAGATGTATTCATATATACATATATACATATGTACATATGTACATATATATGTATATGGACATAACAAGTGATATATCAAAGAGCTGGAGGACAAAATATTGACTCCCCTATGCAACACAGACCCAGCCTTCGCGTCCAGGGGAAGCAGCAAGGAAAGGGAAACCCCTCGTGCACTGCCGTGGCTGCAGCCTCGTCCCATCCCACCACCGGTGGAGGGTGCCTCGGCCGCCGCCAGCGCTCCTGGGGGAGCCTGCGGGGCTGGCACCAGTGGGAACAGCAGGACCGGGACTGGGATGGGGACAGGGGAGGCTATGATGAGCCCTGCCAGTGAGGTCCCCAGCGATGCCGCAGGTATCCCCTGCTGCAACTCAACCTTCCCAGGGAAGGAGGGGCCGGGGAAGAGGAGGAGAGCCTTGGTTCCCCGATTAAATTTTATACATCTCTCCACTGTTTCTCAGGTTGCTTTCAGAATCAGAAAATCCAAGAAATATATTCACAGATGTTCCCTTGTTTATTTGTTGACTCTGTGTAATTTGTTTGCCCTAATTTGTTTTTGTCTATCATGGGACTTCCCTTTTTAATTTCCCTTTCTCTGTTTACCACTCTTTGTGGCGCAGCGGTCTGTTAAGCTGTGAGAGGCACATGCCAAATTAAAAAAAAAAAAAAAAAAAAGAAAAAAAAAAAGGCGCCGCAGATTGTTTTAAGCATTGGCTGCCCCTTTGGGCCTGAAGGCCTTGCTTGCAGCCTGCACCTGCTCCTCCTCTTGAGACACAGGGCTCCTGATCTTTATCCCCTGCCTTTAAGCTGCCTGATTCCTATTATCCAAACTCAAACAGCGTTCTCTACATTCACGCCTCCAGCACTTGGCATGAAATTAATAAGCCTGGCTGATATATTTCCCTGGAAGCCTGCCACTCTTTAACAGTGGTGTTAGATTAAAAATTTTGGCATGGTTAATGAACAGGGAAAAGCTGAAGCCAAAAGTTTCATGCAGCAATGCAAAGATTTGGGGGTTATGAAAAGAATACCAACTTTGTTCGCATTTTCTGAATGCCGTCCTAATTACAGGGTTAGATAACAGACACAACAAAATAGTCATGGCTAGAAGAAAGGACGTGTTCTCATCCTTCCCTCACATTTGATTTTATCTGTAGCCTTTTCAATCGCATCCCATTCTGCTGTATTGTGTAACCTGAAACACAGTGGCGCTCAGTTGGGTTCAAAACTCTGCAGTTCACACAATTAGCAACGAAACCCAGATACTGCCCTGTCCCCCCCTCCCCAGGGCCTGGGAGCAGTGCAGTCCTCCTTCAGCCTCTTCTGGAGACTGGGAACAGCCTCTTCCCCAGAAAGCAAAAAGTCCAGCATGGATTGCAGGCAGCGGCCGCATTCCCAAGTCATTCTGGCATTTGGGCATTTCAGATCTTCATCCATCTCTGGTTTTAACAGATTTCGTTTATAGGATGCTGTCAGTGTGGTTAGGTTTTTTCCTAGAAATAATAATTCTAAAAAGAAATTCCATGTACTTAAGCACATACACGTGTGAGTCATAAATGCATATACATATAATTAATTAGGCATGTGTATGTGTATATGTGCAATGTAAGAAATGCTGAGTCTTTCAGGTGCAAGCCTTTTACCCAGAGTTGTGTGACACACAGCATGCATTCACTGGCTTTCTGTTCTCCCACTTTGAAAATGTTTTCTTTGGAAAGGAATGATCTTCAGGTTTCCCCATAATAGCCACTTTCTGCCTTCTGGTTACTACGTCATGACTATGCTGTTACTACCAAAGCTATAAAAATACTCTGAAACATACAGTCTGCCAAACTGAAAGAGATGGAAAAGAAGCTAGTGCTAAAGCATCCTTAGCATGTCATCTATGGGTCTGATCTAGTGTTAGGAAGAACACGAGACCTGTCTCTTTCCCCGACTGCCGTAGCTCCCATAGCTGCAGTCACAGTGTCTTACTAGTGGCAGAAATGCTCCCCCTTTCCATTCCCTATAGACTCTGGGCTGTGCTCCTGAAAACCCCCCAAAGTACTTTACCAAGCAGCTGAACTCTATACAAAGGGTCATCCTCTACTGCAAAGAGGCCCGCTCTGGGGAGATCTCCAGCAGTCATTTTGCTCCTGAAAACTGTGCAACAGTGCTAATGACAACAGAAAAGAACAACTTCTGCACCTCAGTGCTCAGGGGAAACTTGGAGTGAAAGGGCCTTGTATTGCCTTACTATTGTCCTGCCTGCTCTCCATCCCCTGCCCTTTTTTCCCTCTGTTAAAAACAGAGATTTGTCACCATGTGTTGACCAAAGCCATTCAGCATCTCCTGGCTCTTCTGCTGCTCCCAACTTCCTTCTCTCATTACCTCCTGCCTCCTGGGATGCATTTGTTTTCTGTTTGTCAAGGTACCCTTTGGAGCTGTGTTTTCCTGGTCTTTCCATGTAGATTCCCTCCATGAAAATTTCCTTTTCCATAGTCTGTAATGACTTCCAGCTGAGTCAAAGGAACATCTCTTCCACATTAAAAAGTCTCGGCCATTCTGCTACCATTGAGGCAGCCAAACTCCTCTCCCTTTGGAGAAATGGCCTGTCCTCAGTGCTATTTTTCCAAAGTGAAATGTGTCCCTCCCTTGAATTATCAACATGAGGCACACTGGTTGGGCTGGCTGTTAGCTCTTCACCCACCACGCAGTCTGGTTTTGCTCAGAAAGTGCCGGTATCACACAGCAGCTAATGCATTAGTGGCTAGCTTATACTACCACATCAACTGTGATCTCGGCTGATATTGTAGAAAAGTGTGAAACGATAAGGAAATTGCTAATCTGAGTGATAGGGCATGGTTCTGTGCGCAACTCCTACCTTTCACAGCTGCTCTTTACACATGCATGCCCTTGGACAGCTTCCCAGGCTGTCTCACTCCAAGGGTCTCCCATAACGCTCCTCCTCTCCACCTAGGGTCAAGTCACCTTCTCCTACGCTAGCACCAACAGCTGGAGGCCAATGACATATGAAATGCATGCCGAACATAATAAGAGTTTACAATGCTAATAACTTAAGCAGGCAGCATTTGACCGAGGCATAAGTGTGACATGGCAAAAAAGTGATATGGAAGCACAACTTGTCAGACTTTGCATCTTACACCCAGATGAAAGAGGACATCTGCAAAACATGACCTTTCCTAAGCTGTCCTGCTTGACCTACTGTGGAGCTATTCCAGGAGTCAGGAGGGACAGGCCCATGGGGAGCTGATTAGACAGTGGGAGCTTTTGTTCCAGAATTTTGAAATTTTGCTGAGAATCTAGAAACCATTTTTTTCAGTTGTCTGCCAGAAGAAAAGCAGTTTATAGTTTTTATTTTACAAGCAACAATTTCAAGGAAAATTACTTTTTTTTCATCAAATTACCAGTTTCCCATTTGAAGAAAACAGGTTGGAAGGAAAGTTTTGGGCCAGTCCCAGCCACCAAGCATCAGTTTCTTCATTCTGCAATCCTACTTTATGAGTCCTTTGTGCACCATTGAGCTCAACTTTTCCAGCCTACCTAACGGCACCAGGGACAGTGAGTTTCTCTGTACAGTCAGAGCAGGCTATACAGAAATGGTATGCACCTCCATTAGATCTTAAGGCAAGGTAGCCCCAGCCATACCCTCCAAATATTGGCAAAGCTATGATGTTTTGAATGTCCAGCACACCTCTAATTTTTAATGTCAAGTTACACATTAGTTAATCATCAGTAAAACAAAATCAAAATTAATTGATTATGAGCTCACTGTGTATTAATCAGAATTGTCTGCTGCTACTACAAATAGCAATTAGTCTATATTATTAATGTGTGAAAAGCAGAAGACTGGTTTAAGTATGTGATAAGTCGTCATTGAGTATTATGTGGCTCCCGCCCTTCTGGTTTCTCTATTCCATGTAAGAATGGCAAAATCAAAAAGGATGTAGAGCACAATGGTATTGCATCAACTACTGCTGGTAGAAACAATAATAATACAGAAATTATTTGTTTATGTGACATTTTGAAAAGAATGTGACAAAAATGCTAAATATCTCTCTACACAGTCTCACTACATAAGCTGTTTCTAGCGTCTGAGTCAGCCATACTATGTGATACTGCAAACTCTTCAGATTACATGAAGTTTGAGAAGTGCGGATAAACACAAATGTTATAATTGCCAAAATAAAAGAGTGTTAAGACAGGGAGAATCCAGCTTAAAGCCTAGCTTAAGAGACTGGATCCATTCTCTTTCTGAAACAGCTTCAGCTGAGCACATTTAGAAATCTCCCTATAAATCTTCTTCTGTAGCGGTGTTTATTTCCTCCATTCCCAGTAGGCAGCCTGATGCCTTCATGCCTTGGAACCCCCTCTTTATATTAATTCCCCCTCCCCTTATATTTTAGCTGACTAGAAATTTTTTTTCCCCCTTAATCTTTGTTATTGTTTATATTGATGTATGGAAATTAATGATCATAAGGGAAAAAGACACCTGTATTTAGACTGGGTTGCAGGAATAGTTGGCATAACAAAGAGCGGCTGGAACCTCGTTTGCAGTATCGTCCCAGCAGATGCTCTGAAGAGGGGTATGGACTAGTGATAGCTGCAGCTTAACAGTCTGCAAAGACCCGTGGTGTTAGTCCCCATTTCAGACCTGTTCTGCCACGTTTGTTTGTCTGTTCTCACTGTCCACCCTGTCTTCACGCCTCTTCCTCAAAGCCTGTGAAAGCAAATCCCAGGCTAATGCTGGCACACAACGAGGCACCAACAGAACAACTGGTGCACGTCAACATTTAAGGTTGAATGAGTTGGGGAGGTGAACTCCAGTATAACATGGGGGCTACACTGAGAAATGGGGCTGGGGGGGTTATCTAGTGAATGGGGGAAGGGGTGTAGGAGAAATGGATACTATGTGTGAGAGGCATACATGTGTTTTGGAGACCCACACAAAAGAAAAGTCACGGGGACAATATGCTAGAGAAGATACACCAGAACGGGACCCGAGGACAACTGTCTGCTGTCATTCATTCCTCTGGCCTCTCCCAAATGGCATCAGACAGTCAGAGGCCAGCTGTAGAGCAGCAAAGATCACAAACCCGTGGCAATGCAGGATCTTGAGAAGGTCACCTGTTCTTCGGCCACCTTCCCATCTCCTTATCTTCTGTGCTCACAAGGGGTGGGTTTAACTACCGGTTCCGGTATTTCTCCAGAAATTCCCCAAGATTATGATTGGATTGTACTAATTTCAAGATTTGCTCACATTGTTTTTCCTAGCGGAGGGGGTGCCAGATATTTCCCGTGAGACCTATTCAGCTGGTGTCCCCTTCCTCCCGCTTCGCTGCAACACCTTCCAGATGGCGGCGCGGGTGCTGCACCACCACCTCTCCCAGCCCCCGGTCTGCGTGACGCCCCTCACTGCCAGTCACACAGGGCTGCTGGGGAGATGCGGCACCAGCGCAGGGCATGAGGAGTGTGTCTCCTGCGGGGTCCTGCTCCCCTGGCCTGCAACCTGGCCTATTTCAGGACACGGCTCTTGCATGATCCAGTGCACGTGACTGCATCCATCATATGATTCAGTATGCCAGATTTCCACCCCAACATGTGACCTAAGAAGTGTCATGCTACATTTCACACTTGCCTAATTCCAAGTTACATCTCAGCAGTTCATATTTCCTGTCTTTCTGTGGGTTTTCTTCTCCTCTTTTTCTTTTTTTCTTTCTTTTTTTTTAAGGCAGCGGATGGTTGTCAAACATGTTATATGCACGGATCAGTCCCAGTTGAAGCTGGAACACATCGCTGGAGATTTTCCCTGGGGTTGTCTGGGAACTGTGCGCACTGCTCTGTGGCAAGCTCTCCCTTGCCCTGCAACCAGCAAAAAGATCTTAAACTACCCCAGGTGCCAGCTGCATCCTGCCAGATGGTCAGGGATTTTTCTCTTTCGGTTTCAGACTGACCCAGCAAAGATGGCACGCTCCCACCAACTCTACGTGACCCACCGCAAAACTATGTCCTTACACTCAGGCAGCTTCTAATGACTGCTCTCCTGTAAATGTGTTACTGTCACTTTTTTAAGAGATCTGGGAGGGGAGGATCAATCTTCATTAATTTGTGGAACAGGGACCTTGCCATTACCGAATGATTCGTTTCCTCGGTGCCTGGGAGCGCACTGCTACCTCCAGCCCTGGAAAACCCCGGTTCCAGGCACCAGAGGCACCTGGTGCAAAACTCCGTGCCACGGACTCGCATCTCGCCGCACATTTGCTGGAACGCCGAAGGCCAGACACGCTGAAGATGCCATGCATTATCCTGGGGGCTCTGCTGACAGCCTGCCAGAGTCAGGCTGGCAGGAGCTGCCGAGGCAGTTGCTTGCCCACGTCTCCCAGCAGAAGCGCAGCAGAGTGGTGACTATCCAGGAGAGGGGAAGAGGTACGAATAAAATCCTCAAAGTAAGAGCATGGTGTGCTCGTGAAATCTGATTCTTTCCTAATTATTTCACTTAGCACTCTTAATGTTGCCAATTATACAAGAGGGTGCAATTATTCATGCTATAGGAATTGCGACATGAGAGCAGGTCAGCGGACTTTTTATTATTAGATAAAGTTCATCTCTCCAGAAATATTCTCATGGGCCAATCTGTGGCAGCCGAATGAACTCTCACAGGAGTGATGAACCATTGCTAATTCTCCCCTGATCCACATTCAGAGCACGTTTCACCATCCTCGTCATCTTTAACACTATCAGCAAGGTACCTTTTAAAAAATCTGAAAGACCCTACAACAGATGCCTCCACAGCTCTCTGCCCTGGGAAGAATACAAAATTTAAAAAAAAAAAAAGAAAATTAAAATAGGCATTGTTTAGTGTAGCTTAGGAGAAGCTTAGTATAGACACACTGAAGCTAGTGTTATTGTGATAGAATAGAAAGAATTGGATAGAGCAGAACAGACCAGAAGTTACTTCTTTGTCCAGATCAATTAGCCTGTATTCTGGCAATTAGGAGTAGTTAAAATTGATGATGCAGTCAGCTATCTCTTTGAATCCTTTTTTACTTACAGGCAGGTATACAATGCCCTGTTTCCTGAGCAGGGCAGGAATCAAGCAGAAAGTTTCCTCAGTCCCAGCTCTACACCTCTTCCAGCCCACGCTCTGCCCAGAAAATGAGTTCTCTTCCCTTTTTTTTTTGCAGCATCATGTTTCCTGTCGTTTTCTTTCCATCTCTTAGATTTTCTTGGCTGTGCAGTTCATCAAACTCTTCCTCTTCCTCCCCTAAATAAGTTAGTTTCTGACCAGGCTTACAAGCAGTCTACATTTTATGCAACTGTTGTATCTGTTTTGGTCCTGAATGCCATACAGTTGCCACATTCACCAGTTTTGATCAGGTTTCCCCTAATCTCCATCATAAAAATAGAATAGCCAAATAACCAAAGTTTGGTAATGTCCAGTGACAGATGAAGAAAGATGCAAGACATCTTCATACAGACAATTAAAGAGAAACCTGCTCTTGGAGGAAGTGTCTGCTTAACCCCTGTCTCTTGAATGGCTTCTGTATTCACTGAGGCAAAAAAGTTTATATCCCTTTTGCATTTTTCATCCTATCTAATGTGACTGTAGACTTCTTAGTTATGTGTAATTGCCCTAATAGTAAATGTGTAATCTGCTTTTAATCCTGCTAACCGCTTGGAGCTCTATGATATCTAGCCACCATAAGCGTCACAAGTTTATTTTGCATTGTGTTAAAAAATCGTTTCTTTGGATTTTAAGTAGTAATAGCGCTTTTTAGTTTAGATATTCATTTCATCTGGCATTACCAGAAAGAATATGCAATCTATTTACTTTCTCCATTTTCAGTATTATATATTCTGCCAATATGTTCCCACTTCCTTATCTTCTTTCCGAACTAAGCCATCTTAGTCATTTCAACCACAACTCAGATGGAAGCACCTTCTATTTTTACAACCACCTCTGCTACCGAGATGGCAGCTTCTGCTTCACACTTCTTTTTGAGACAAAGGAAGCAGAACTTAGACCAGAATTCTGGATGATGTCATATTTTATGATTTGTGTCTTCATGACATGTCAGATATGACTGTAATGTGTTTGGTATTCAGCCCCATTCTTTGCATGGCCAACCTGTCAATCCTTTCAGCTATAGTTACATATTGATCAGCCACTTCCACTGAACTCTTAGGCTATACCAATTATTTTCTTAGTTATGCTGAACTGAGATCCCAACAATATTCATGAGTAGCATAAATTATTCCTTCCAATGAACTGTATTAGATGGAATAATATAAGGTACCTTGTATTCACTAAGAACAGAAAACATCACTTTCCATGTTACAATCTATTAAGCAATTTATTTTCTTTTATAAATCCTCTTTTCAAAACCTGACTGTCAACACCGTACTTTTTAGCATAATCTCTTCTCTCAGGTCATTGAACTTTTTCTCACTGGTCTTAGTTTTCAGCGGGCCCCCTGTACTTCCTAGCTGAGCTCTGCTCTATGCCCGAGTTGACACGTCCACCCTCCTCCATTGTTTCTTGGCATAAAATAGAGTAGCTGATTTCTCTCCCTGTATATCTGAAAATTTACATCCAAACAAGGAAAAGTTTACACCCTGGGTCAGTGACATGTGATTGTGCATATACTTCCTGGTACTTGGGCCTTGGGCTGCTGAGGAGCTATTTTTGCCATCCTTCTCCCAGTATGATCTACTTAAAACTAGTCGTTCATTATGTCACTCATTTTGTTTTCTGTAAACACAAGGTCCAAAAATACATTTAAAGTCTGGTTTCTTTTGCTTTAAGGCTAAAGTGATACAGAACAAATTCTGACATTCCCACCAAAGGAAAAAGGGAGAGAGAGAGAAGCATGACCTGCTGATATAAGTAGGACTGAATATGGCAAATCCTCTGCAGCAGGTGGAAGAATTTCTTTTTTTGGTTTTATAACCATAGACACCACAGTCAATGCATTAAGATATTCATAACGGCATGTCTTAAGCCTGGCTCTTCCAGAGTGTAAATTGATTATAACTATAGACATACAAGAGAAAAAGGTGCAATTATGCTTGGCCCCAAAGATCTTAACAATAAAATAATATCACTGACTCACCTCCATGACAGAAAAAGTGCAGCCTGGACAGTGTCAGAAGACAGGATATAATTATGTAGCAAGGAAAGATCAAGATTTTGAAAGATGGGATGTGGGAACCTAGCACACTGACAAAAGGATCCGTCTGCCCTAACTTTCAGGGCTGAAAAGATGGCAAAGCCTGACCTTGTTGATTTATGTTTTTTTAATTATCAACAGGAGGGAACAGAAGTCTCCAGAGGTGATTCATTGCCACCTGTTGTAGGTGCCTTGTCTGAGATGTTATGAAATGCTCTCTGGAGATACCTGTTCTATACATCGGACTCCAAAGCAAGCCTTCATGATCTAATTCCAGTGTAGACATCTAAAAGCCATAAGGGAACTAGCTTTGATTTAGACATCTAACTTTAAGACAGCTGAATTAGGTTGGATGAACTTCACCCAGTCAGTCTTCCTTTTGTTTAATGCCATCTTCCCTTTCCAGAAGACAGAGAAGGAAAAGATTGTGAACCCAGCACATAGTGGCCCGGGGTGGTCAGTGTGCAATGGACCCAAAGAGATGCTGAGCATAGCAGGGGCCTGCAGCAGCTGGCATTGCAGTGGTCCAAACCCCAGCAGTAGCTTCTCCAGAGATGAGCTTGGCCGCCTGCCTTTTTACCTAGGAAGACTCCGGCATATACATAGTTCTGCTGTAAACCACAGGAAGACTCAGGCTAACAGCTCATGTACCTGCATTCACTGCAAAGAATCAAAATTGCATGCAGACGGCAAAAAAAAAACCTCAAACCACAAGATTTTCCCCATTACCCCATTAAACCCAGACTGAAGAGGAGAAAGGGAAACATGAGCAGCCATGAGAGGCACACTTACATGACTGGGTGCAGATGGATGTAATCTCACTCCAGTATGAAAAACAGAGAGCTGCATTACTGCATGGATGTGCTTGAGCTAAAAACTCACCCCTCTCTCTCCTCAGACTTTAGTTTCATTGCAGGAATACTGGTGGGGATGGCAGCTGTGAACACCTGCTTGACAGAAATGAGTGTGAAATGCAATACTGCTTGTTCAGCTCTTTGACTACGTTAAGTGCCACTAAAACACTGCAAGTGCTACATATATTATTCAACTTTTAAAGGTATAACGGGAACTGGCAATCATTATTGGCCTGGCCAGAGTCTGTGTCAGTTTTGTTCTGACTGGAAATAAAAAGCATAACTATTACAATTTGAGTAGGAAAACTTGATCATTAGCTCATATAATTGCCTCATAATATATGAGGACTGGTTTATCTTTCTGTAATCGGACCAGGGAAATAAGCTCATAATTCTCATAGCCAGTGCCACCAACTTTACTATTGGCCATGCATGGGCTGAAAAGTCCAGCTCAAATTCTGCTCTGGTGGAAACTCCACGTAGACCTAGCACAACCAAAAGAGTTGTGTGCAATGTGAACTCTAGCGATAACGACAGGAAATGAGAAAAAACAGAAAACAAAATTAAGAAAGTAATCCACTCCTACCTTAAAAATACAACAACACAACCCCATCAGTTTGTTGCCACTGGGCTTCTCTTGCAGTCAGACTTCAGCCAGAATCACGTGTCACATGCCCATCTTCCTGAGGAGTGGAGAGCATTTTAGGAAGGGTGCAGTTTGATAAGTGTATTGGGTTTGCATGGCAAGGTTTTGGTAGCAGGGGGGGTACAGGGTGGCTTCTGTGAGAAGCTGCTAGAAGCTTCCCCTAAGTCCGACAGAGCCAGTGCCAGCCGGCTCAAAGGCAGACCCACCACTGGCCAAGGCCGAGCCCATCAGCAATGGTGGTAGCGCCTCTGGGATAACATCTTTAAGAAGGGGGAAAAAAACCTGCACAATCGCAGCCAGAGAGAGGAGTGAGAATATGTAAGAGAAACAACTCTGCAGACACCAAGGTCAGTGAAGAAGGAGGGGGAGGAGGTGCTCCAGGCGCCGGAGCAGAGAGAGAGATTCCCCTGCAGCCCGTGGTGAAGACCATGGTGAGGCAGGCTGTCCCCCTGCAGCCCATGGAGGTCCATGGTGGAGCAGATATCTACCTGCAGCTCATGGAGGACCCCACGCCAGAGTAGGTGGATGCCCCCGAAGGAGGCTGTGACTCCGTGGGAAGCCTGCGCTGGAGCAGGCTCCTGGCAGGACCTGTGGACCCGTGGAGAGAGAGGAGCCCATGCTGGAGCAGGTTTGCTGGCAGGACTTGTGACCCTGTGGGGGACCCACGCTGGAGCAGTCTGTTCCTGAAGGACTGCACCCTGTGGAAGGGACCCACGCTGGAGCCTGTGGGAAGGACTCATGTTGGAGGAGTTTGTGGAGAACTGTCTCCTGTGGGAGGGACCCCACGCTGGAGCAGGGGAAGAGTGTGAGGAGTCCTACCCCTGCGGAGGAAGGAGCAGCAGAGACAACGCGTGATGAACTGACCGCAACCCCCTTTCCCCATCCCCCTGTGCCGCTGAGGGGGAGGAGGTAGAGAACTCGGGAGTAAAGTTAAGCCCGGGAAGAAGGGAGGGATGGGGGAAAGGTGTTTTTAAGATTTGGTTTTATTTCTCATTATCCTACTCTGATTTGATTGGTAATAAATTAAACTAATTTCCTCAAGTCAAGTCTGTTTTGGCCATGACAGTAGTTGGTGAATGATCTCTCCCTGTCCTTACCTCAACCCACGAGCCTTTTGTTATATTTTCTGTCCCTGTCTAGCTGAGGAGGGAAGTGATAGAGCGGCTTTGGTGGGCACCTGGCATCCAGCCAAGGTCAACCCACCGCAATAAGCAAAGAAAAAAAAGATAAAGGTGAGACAGCTTTTTCAGGCTGGGCAGTACAAACATGGAGCTTACCAAGGTTTGGTTCTTTTGAACCAAAATTAAGGGATGCAGTGAAGAAGCCCCAGGACTGACTACACAGTAAGAAATTAATCTGACAGAGCAGGATCAGAAGTTCTAGAGGATGAGGATGTTTTTCGATTTAGAATCAAAGGAAATGTTACAAAGGGGAGGAAAAAACCAGGTAATGAGGGTAGCTTTTAGATACCACGTCTGAGCAAACAGCCCAGAGGAACCTGAGACTGTCCAAATATCTAAATGAAAATTTAAGAGAGCTCCCAGCACCAGAAATGAAGAACTTTGCCTGGAGCTCTGACCTGTCTCCAGCAAATGGCAGCGCTTAAGTACTGGGGAGCATAAACAAAACTGTTTAAAAACAAGAAGGTTAAATGCAATCTTCACTTGAAATGGGCTTGGTGATGAATATCAATTCAAGATAATAGAAAACCTTATCCCTTCTACTCTTCCTCTGCAGCTTTCACCTGTAAAGCTTATCTTCAGGCTCTCAAGATGCATCTGTGACTGTTCAGGAAGTCGTAATAGTCAGCAGGGCCTATTTCTGCATAAGGGTAGTCCTCAGAACCCTCTTCAGATGTGAAGACAAAGAGACTGCAAAGCACATAGCTTTCAGTGGCCTTATAAATTTTCTCCATTAAAATTGGGCTTATGTAGGGCAATCAAGTTTGGGAACACCTCGAAAAAACTTTTGAAGGCCCACTGGAAACCAGCTAGCACCACCTTTGTTGGAAGTTGAACCGGGGCTGACATAGCAGGTGAAACTACTGAATAAATTTGGTCAAACATATCAGAATTCCACTGGCATGCAGCAGGGATGGACTTGATCTACTGTTTTGACACTATAATTATTTGCTACACGATTTATCCTCTACCTTTTATAAGATATGACAGTTTTCACTGATCAAACATAGCTTTTTTTCAATCAAAAGTGGTCAAAACCTTTTGTTTTGTGAGCCAGTGCCTGGCTAACCAGACTTCTTTGTATTAGTATTCTGACGGTGGCCCAGCAGCAGAGTAGCATGGAGGGTAGCAGTTGTTTTGGTTTTAGTCCATTTTGTGTTTTTTAGCCCCAAGCATTGCCTTCAGCCACTTGCACTTCCTTAAGAGGATTATTTGCTAGTGATATTTTCTTGAAAAAACATCAACACAATGTGATGCTGTTGCCTTTGCTTAGGAAAAGAAGAGAAGTTAATGACCAGGCATATGTCCAGGAGGTATTACTGATGTCATTAATATTTCTTGTTTATTTAGTGGCTTAAAAATAACAACAGCAACAAAACCAGACTTGTCTCAAAACTTTTTTAGTGCAGACTAGCTGATCTTGGTAACCTCATGTCCCTCTCTTCCCTTCCATCACCCACTTCCACTGCATAGCCTGGGAGAATCATTTGGCTTTCAGCTCTACAAGCAACAGAAACAACTCTCAGAACCAAAATGTTCCTTCGAGTTGACCCAGATCAATATTTTTTCAGCATTTCCAGTGAATTTCGGCTGCAGTTGGAGTCATTTTTGGTAAAGGCTAGATCACTGGGGGGAAGTCACTGTCAAAAAATACCTCCCGTGAAGGGGCGGGTCATGATGGGGAGGACTTTGTGCCCTGGTGCTGAAGGCACTGATGGAGGTCGGGGTGCATTGATATGGGGCTGGCTGTGCTTCTGTGAGAGCAGAGAGCTGAACTGAAACCCTCCACTGTTCAGAGCAGTGCCCTAAATCCCCAGTGGTCCCTCTTGGCCCTTATTGTCTCTCAGAGAATGGCAGTGGGGGATGCTGTTTGGGGAGGGCAGACGAGGCTGAACACAAACCTGCAATCCATTTTCTTTGTCCTCCTCCTGAACCTACAGCTGTTGTGTTGGGGACTGTGGAGAGCACATCCCTGCCTCGAACGTGTTTATGGACCTACAGAGCACTCACGCAAAGCAGAACAGCTTCAGCAGAAGAAACTGGGAACACGTCACTACAGACCACACAGCAGTCCAGTGGAAAACACTTGAGTTTGGATTGGGTTTGAATTAGAGGAGGAATTCGAGGTATTGTCTCCCACAATCCAAGTGACTGTCCTAACTCAGTTGAGAAGATTTGGTGTGTAATTGAATGATTTACAGGTAAGACTCAAAGAGAAAAAGGTTAAAAGTCATTACGGATTGGGACTGCAAGACAAAATTAACATCCTGCTCTGGAAACAACTTGTCGTTTCTATGTACTACTTCCCTCCACCTTCACTTGAGACAGGCCTACCCGCCATAGGCAGTAATTCTGTTTCCACGCGGCAAAACCTGTTTCTTACAGGAGAGACATCAGTACTCCTTCAATGGGAACTCTGTAGGTATGTTCCAGGCGGGACCTTTATGCACTGCAGCAGGTTTCCGGACTGCTACATGGCACCGTTTCTCTATGTTCTTACACATTGCTCCCAAGATAACAACACTCAATACGAAAAAGTAAAAAATATCTACCGTAGGCATTCGTATGTCTCTCTTTATCTCAGGACATGGGAAACTCACAGTTTCCAGTGTACTTTTCCTCAGAAGAGGAAAAAAATGAGAGAGTATTGTTCCTACTTTATAAATAGTGATCTTGGAGGCCAAGTGGGCTGCCAAGACCTCACAGCAAGGAGCTGAGTTTTTAGAACTGGTTGTTGAGATGCTTTGGAAAGCTCCAGATACTAAAAGTATAAAAAAATAATTCTTAAAAAAAAGGGAAATGTCTACTTATTGGTAGGTAGGTCACAAGGAACCAGCTGACAGTATGCAATATTCAGTATTTGAAACAGTTGAAATGGTCACCACCCCCATGCTGCATTCGCTGCTCAGAGGAGGTAACACGAACAAGCATCTCCGCAGATACGGTTTCTGAATTCCTTCCTGTTGTGTTACAAAAGTAATTTAGAACCTACTTTATCGGGAGATGTTTCTGTCAACAAACTTATTGCCCTGACTATTGAGGAAACCAGTCAGAAAAGGGAAGAAGAATCTAATAACAGAAATGCTCTCCCTGCCTCCCCCAAAAATCAGTTACTGGTGGGCTGCGTGTGGGTTTGCACACACACCCCACTGTCAGGTATGAGCCTGGAGGCTCAGTTTGATATAGGTGAATAGTGAAAGCAATGCAAGTATGGAGAAATCCTGCTTCTCGAAGTTTACATGTGTTGTGGTTTAACCCCAGCCAGCAACTAAGCACCACGCAGCCGCTTCCCCCTCCCCCCTCCCAGTGGGGTGGGGAGGAGGGAAAAAAAATTTTGGATGTACTGTAATCCAAGCCTTCAGCTGAAAGAAATGTGTTGCAACCCAAGGCGGATCTGGGAGGCCGTAGTCCCATGCAAAATAAGCCAGATTTGTAAACCCATGTAAAACCACTGAGAGAGAAATCACATATGTACCTACACAGCGAGTCCAATCCATTCACAGTGGGCATGTGGAGTCTGACCCAGCAAGCATCAGGCTGGCCAAATAGAGATTTTCATCAGTCACCCTGTGGTTTCTCATCTGCCCTTCACGGTTAAGGGTCAGGCTCCTTTTGCTTTTCCAGTGCCATCTGAGCGTCCTCTCCTGTCAGCGTAGGCACACTGAACCTTGCATCGGGAACTGGTGACCAGCCAACCTGGCAGCTGAAATGATGGGTCAATAACCTACTGGTATGCATCTGGCCAGTATATCTATACACTGTCTGTTACAGAGTCAAAACTACTTCGGCACAAATTGCAGAGCTCCTACCTTGTCAGCTACTAGGGGATGTTCTTCTATAATTAGCTGATGGAGCTTGTACTTGGGGAAATGTGAGTTTTGCCTCTGCTGTGACCTTCTTTTTCTGCAATGCCTCAACACAAAGACTGGCTACTCTACTGCAAATACCAAAAAGCTCCAAAATGCCTAAGAGCTGGTACTACCCAAATACAAATAGACACCCTCTCCCTAGCATAAAAAATTTACAAAATCAGCTCCTTGACAGCCATTCGGAGGTACTTTTGTCCCCACTTTGCGATAGGGAAACTGAGGCATGGCAAGCGTGGGTGACTAGCATAAGGTCATACACGCCAGTGGGAGTTCTGGGAATAAAGCCCAGAAGCTTCTGGCATATTGAGACACAGGCATATATTTCATACCGCCTTGGCAGGCTGCGGATGCTCTCCTCTCCTCCCCGCACTCAGCGTGCCACAGAAACAGCCTTTGTTCTCCCTAACTTGCTTCCAAATGTTTCAAACATCACTTCTGCTGTGAACTGTAAAACTCGTATTTGGTCTCTATGGAGCGCTTGTCCAGCCGGTATGCGGCTGTTTCTGCTTGCTGCTAGGCTGGACTTCCTCTGATCCTGAGTATTTGCCAACTTCTATACCTTTGATCGGGGTACAGGGTCAGTTTGGAGAGCCTGTCCTGACATTTTTAGTTGTCTTTTGTCCATCACAGAGATCCTCTGGCCACTAACACTGATCACGAGGAGACCTGTTTTCATTTGTTTTTACCAAAAACGTTTAATTCTGATTATAATTACAAGTTTTACCCTTTGCTAGCTTAGCAAAACGCTAAGGCAAAAAGATACACCAGCCCATTAGCAAACCACAGGAGGGTCTAGAGCTCTAATTTGTTATTAAACTGCTTGTTGGCTGAACCCTGTGCTGAGCATGGGTCAGGTCTTTCAATGAAGAAGGAAGAATTCAAAGTGCATCTAGGAGAACTTGTGAGCACCACAGATAGCCATTAAACTGTTTGTGGGCTCACCGTTATTTTTTTTCTTGGAATGAAGTCCTGACCTTGAAAGTTGTGTAAACACGGGAGTTGTACAAACACATTTCCCCCGCTCCCCTCTTGCCCTGCTTGCAGTACCAGGGATGGTATCACACGCTCTCCACACACTGATGATAAGCTGAACTAACAAGAATATGAAGAAAATGTGCCAAACCCACAGAGGGAAATGAAAATCAAATCCCCTTTCTCGCATCAGCGTCAAATTTTTATTTCTTGACAAGATAGGAGCTCGGTGGAAGGGAAACGAAACGATTAAAAAAGATAAAAACTAGAAAGAAACCACATATCCAAGTCATCCACTGCCCTCCCGTGGCTGTGTGTAAAGCACCTCCAAAGCACTTGGCAGCGGAGGAGGGCCTCATCTTCAAATACATTTGCCAAATTAGTAGCTTGTCTTTATGTTGTCTTTCCCCAGCACTTAATGCTTGGCTGAAAGATCGTTTTTAACTTAAATAGTGGTAGAATATTAATCAAAAAAACCAGAAGGTATGTTACGTGTACAATTTAAAAATCACGGGAAAGTATAATTTATTAATAGTTCTCTACGATTTTTAGAAAAATATAATAGTGCGTTCTCGTGACAAATTCAATAAAAACTCCTGCTATAATAGTGTTATTCTCTGAGATTAACCCTGTATTTTTCCTTAATACAACACAAGAGTCCCTGAAAAATTCCTGGATCGGGCGCAGATAGGATTACAAAGTCTTACTCATTTTCCTGTGCCATTGCCAAAGGGGCAGGATTGGGATTGTCGAGTGCACTGGAATCGTTATTTTGTGGCTTTTGATCCAGCAGCATTTTTGGCATGTGATGTATTTGTTGTCAACGCGTATACGATTGAGGTTTAAGAGATGTTCAACAATCCTAAACCAAAAATTGGCTACGTTTTTCAGAATTTCTGCTGTTTGCCTGAGCTGTTTCCCACTTTCACCAATCAGTACTCTACAAATTGCTGAATTACTGCCACACCGCCGACACCGCGCAGGTGCGTCGTGTTTCTATGAAAATAATGGGAAGATGTGCTGTCAGCACAGAGGCGAGTGCTGAAGGTCAGATGAAGGAGAGGTTGCCGACAGAGGCGGTGTCAGTGTGGATGTGATAATTAAGGGCCAGCTTCTCTGCTGCGGATGTCCCCGCCAGGGCAGGGTGGCAGGCAGCTGCCTCATGCAGCGGCAGGGGAATCCGGTGGAGGGATGTCCCGTGCCGCCCAAACCCACCGCGGCCACCCTGCGGTTGTGAGGAAACCCCTAAGCACCTCCAAGGGGATGGAATTTTGAAGAATGTACAAGTCTTTCTGTTTAAATACGGCTCCACAGTAAGTAGCCGACACGGAGGAAGAAGGAAGGGCCCTGGTTTCCTCTCCACCAGAAGACAGAAGAGATGGCTGAGTTGGTGACACACAGCGAAGCCTAGAGGCATTTGTTTCAGCACAACATAGCATCTCCAGAAAGCAAGTGCACTTGGACAGCTACGTCCAGACACCACAAAAGGAAGACTAGGTGCTCAGGAACTGGAAACTAGAGAAACAAAGGAGACAGATTTGTCACCATGGGGGGATCCAGGAGTCATACAAGCATGCCGGCAATACTGCACTACCACCACGTATCCATCAAGGCAAACACAGAAAGGTGTCTGCAGAGGAATGATTCAGGACGCATCGGGGACCTTCCCTGCAGCTGACAGCAATTGATCATCAACAAGGATTCTGCAAAAGGAGAAGAAAGGGGCACAAACAACAGAATTATGTACGTTTCCCTGAAGTATAAATACAGCAAGATTGAATGGGACATCTCATGTCTCTCTTCTAGTAACAATACATAACTAAAATCAACAACAGTGCCACATGGGCAACCCCTCGAAGAAAGATGCCAGGGTCTTTTTTGCAGCTTCTTCCAGAAGATCTCTTCAGAGTCTCTTTCAATTTTCCCCAGGAAAGAAAACAGGAATATTTATGGTCGAAATGTTCATTGCTGGATCCTCTCCTAGTGAGATGGCAAACTGCACGAACAGGAGGGTGCACATCACCGCGTGCGGGAGCAGCCGGCTCTGCCGGAGACTCGTCAGAACAACCAGGAGGAGGTTGAACTGCAGAAGCAAACTGAAGGCAAATAAGGTAGAAGCTCAACTTCAGTCCTCCACAAAGATGTTTTGCTGAATGCAAAGCGGATGATTTATTTCCGCTTCCTCATATATGGCTGCTAAGAGATGAAGTACCAAGTAGAGAGCACTAGATGTTTTAGAAACATGGTATATCTGCGTTAGATGATGTAATTGTGTCGCTGAAAGCTCGTGGCCTGATTCACTTGGCTTGAATGTTAAACTGGCTGACTATACCCTGCTTAGGATGGGGAGGTTAAAGGAGGGGAAGGATCAGCACTTCAAATTACAAACATGGTTCTCTCATTTAGACTTCTGGATAAACAAAAACTAATGATATTTTGAATATGTATGGAACAAAATGCTGACTAAACTAGGCCAGGAGGGAGACATTCGAGGGGTCTGACATCTCCGGTGTCAGTCAATCACTCATATCTATTTCATTTCATTCACATGTCAAAGAGAAGAAATATTTACTTACCTAACAAAGCTTCATTTGCTTATGTTTGCAGTGGCCTGATGACATGAGCTACCCTCAACTCTGGTACGGAGGCAAATAGGCTTTAGATTACAGTTAAAAATGGCACTTCTGTTTGACGGAGATTACACACAGAGCAAGAATGAAAAAACAGCTAAAAGGGGAGTTTGTTGGGCCTTTCCTTATTTGGGGCATTGTTATACCAGATCAAAATCAGGGTGATTGATGCCTAAGTTGTCATTTTAACCCCAGCACAGAAGTTTGGGGATGTGCAATTAATAACTGGCCCTGGCGCCTCCCAGCAGCAGGGAATCAGATAAGGGGCATGGTGTGAGGCTGCTGCTTGGGCCAGGGCTGCCTCAAACTCTTTTCCCTAAAAATATTTTTACTTTGAAGCATCCTTCTGTCTTGCATCTAGATGGAAACAGAAAAGTTTAATAAGATTTGTAAGCAGAAATGCTGCAGGACAACTCATTCTGCTTCAACATTTTTTGCCTTGTTGAGTGGCATGGTGCGTATGGAAAGGCTGCTCCGGAGGGCAGCATCTAGCAGGCTGCAGGGAAGTACTCAAGCCAAAATAAATGACTTGTGTCTCCTCCAAGTCATTCCAGCCATGTTTTGGTATCCGTGAAATTTAATCATCGATGTTTGTAATCAGGGCTGTACAAATTATGATTTTATAAACATGTTTACCTGAATATTAAGTATTTTATTTATCATTTCCTTCATCACCCCGGTTTCTTCTCCCTCTTCCTATCTCCTCAGCCACCAAAAGACAGAATACAAGATTGTCTGTAGAGCTGAGAAACTGCTTACTTTAGATGATGAATGAACCTCTTTCTGACTTACAATTCAATGGGACGAGTATGCACTTATATTTGTGCAAGTAAAAGTTGTCACAGAATCTACTAATGTTTACTCCTCGTGCTAAAAAGAAACTTCAAATAACAGCAGCAAATCCAGAAGTTTCTCACCTTATTAGCATGGAAAATGCTCAATTTTAAGATAATCTGCTAGAAGCCATTCTGAAGCCTCCAAGATACCACCAAGCCTAGGAGCCTGGCTTTAGACTGGTAAAAGTTTATCACAAAATCTCCCCAGCCTCTTTGCCAGCATGAGCTACTTCGAGACGGACTGAACAATCATTGCAACAAAGCAAGCTGTTTCATACAGACTTTGTGAACGGGAACCTGCCCGCTGCAGCCACTCGATCTCTATTGTTGGGTATTGTAGTGTTAAACATGGTGGAGACACCCTCCTGTGGATCTCATCCCTCTTCCTCCCCATGAAGTTTTAAAATTATACTAGGTAGAATTTTAAAACTTCACCTAACAACCATTAGGTTTGCATGTGTAAAATGATTGCTCATCTTCTGTATCCTCCTCCTCCTATCAAAAGCTTCTGATTTACCCCATTTGTTTAAATGCTTGCTCTTTTTTCCCCACCAGCTGCGGCTATTTGCCAGGATGTATCGCATACATGGTCCTTGCTGACATTTGTCTGATGCTGTCTGGCTCAGGCAATGCATGTTTCCAAAGCTCTCCGAAATCTATCTAGGGATTAAAAAAAAGCCATAATAATAGACAAGGCAAATCATTGCTAAGTACTTGACTTTTATCCATCTTGTTAGCCAGCTCCAAAACCAAGGAGAGATTAGTTAGCAATCATACCATTCGTTCTTGTTTGTCATATTTTTAGGCTCATTGTAAAAGTACTAATATTTTCATGGCTTTCAATAAAAGACTGAAGACTTCTTTAACAACTTATCTAAGGGATTTGATATTGTGAACCACTTCATTAAGCAGGTTTTAAAAAGATTGCTATTCACTCTGATTCCCCAAGTGGGTTCCAGATTTATCCATAGCTATATAAATGGTGTATCAGGTTTAGTTACTTTTTTCCCCTCTTCGGTTAAGGTTTGCTTGGGGCCTCACAGCAGAAAGCAAATAAATTAACTAACAATAGTTATAGCAGCTAGAAATTCTTCATATCATCCTCAAACTTTTACAATCTCTTGGTATTCTGCAGGGTTTTGGTAGCTGGTTATGAGCTCCAATGAAATCCAGGCATTTCCCAACTCACAGTTGTTAGGACATGTACATTAAAGTAAATGTAATCTTTTGAATTGTTTTAATGGGAATAGCAGGGCTGGCATTGGCTTTCAGAAGACAGCTGGGAGAATATTTACTATTCAGATGGCACTAAGCTTGAGAAGGCAGAATAGCTACAGTCCCACCTTTAAAATGTGTAACAGTACTTTACAGCTGAAATATTACAGGAAAGTTTTCTGGAGCTGTAAGAGGAAAAGCATGGGCTGTTCACAACTTGCAGAACAACTCAGGAGAAAGGAGGCACAAACTTCACCCTCTGCTTTTTCAGGAGTAAAAGATGCACACATTTGGGAGCCAACTGCTTTCACAGTGATGCTTTCTTCATCAGCAAACCTTCACATTTTCCCGTTCTGAATCGTTGTGTGACAATGAATTCAGCGGCAGGACCTAAAATAGGGCTGGGCGCAGAGAAAGGCTGGGGTAGGGGGAACCTTTCCTATGCTCAGCCCCAGGTCTCCCCAGCGACAGCGAGCACGTTGCTCCAGCTCCGAGCGCTTCGGATCCTCCTGGGAGCAATCACCTTTCCCTGCTCCACTGGCTATTTCTGTGATGCTGTATTCACAGGTTAAAAGGGGTGCCGAGAAGCCATGCCGACAAGAGCCGTGTTAGCATGCAGTGAAGTTTGCACACTGAATAATTATGGTTGTCTTTGTCACGGTTAATCACTGTATGTGAAATTATGGCAATTTCTCTATGCGTAGATGTAGTCAAGAAATCAAAGCTTCTTATTCGATAATAACTGTGCTTCAGGTGGCTCCCAAACAAATGCTGCCTTTGAAACAATGGCAAAGTGTGGCCCAACCTCAAAGCCTTCATGCCTGGGCAGAGAAAATTCAGCTCCTTTCGCTACTGTCTGTAAGGGCAGCACACCCCCAGCCACTCCAGATTTTGCCATGAAGGACAGAAAAAAGGCCTCTACCTAGTGACAGCCCATGCCTCCTCTCTCCAAATCTTATTATCTGTGTCACATTTCTCCTTTAAATTATTTCCTTCCTGTTTTGACAAACAAGGCTCTATTTTAGACCCTCAACTTCCATCCTAGAGTAATCAGCACTTCTCTAAGACCCTCTAACCCACATAAAGTGCATCTGCTAAGAACATCTTTGATGCCTATTGCTTGTTTATGTCTTTCCTTTCTTTAAGTCCATGCACTGGCTCTTCCTGTATCAAATTCCAGTTTCTTGCACTTAGTTTCAAGCCTCTTGACAACTCTATCTTTCTAGTCTTGTCTATTACCGCATCTCAACAGGGATGTTGTGAAAATAAACTTGTTAGTATTTTTGAAGCACCCAGAAACCATGGTAATGACTGCCACAGAGAAGCTCCTGAGGAAATTAATCATTCTGTTTCCATTGTAGGGCTTGAATCCTGCACAGTAAATGAGGCTTGGGGGTCACACTTCAAATGAAATCACTACCAGCTCATCATTAATTCACCAGTCTCTACCCCCTGCACGAGATGAAGCAGAGGTCTTAAGGAAAAAAAAAAATAGTAAGAGAGTGAAAGAACTGAAATCTACAACTCGATACTTATGCAAAAAGAGGTGGCATTAAAACTATATGGGCAATTGAACTCTGGTATTGCCTAACTGTGGAGTGCTCAACGTTACAGCCTTAAGTTTCCTTGAACAACTTCTCCTGTCTGCAATTGTACATTGTTTTCCAGAAAAAGTATCAAAATAGAGGTGATGGCTGGGCTTCCAGCTAAAGACGCAGCCATTTTAGGGTGGGATTCAGCCCGGGATTAAGAAGTGTTAATTTTGATGTCTGACTGTAAGGTACACTCCTGAGCTGTATGTTCAGCTTCCACTGTCACCCACGGAGATCTGGGCCATACAGTCAGCACAGTGGGAGCAGTTCAGCTCACCCGAGAGCAGACACTTCTGCTCCGCTGAGGAGCCCCACAGCTGCACGGACCACTCGGAGCAGATCTTCGTGGATTACAACACCACAGACACCTAGAGACGCCTATCGAAGTCTTAATATAAAATCAAATGTACATGGCCAAATCCAGAGCCAAATATTGAAACAATAGACTGTCTTTCTCTTCTCACTCTTGTTCCATCACTTTTTTTCTGGGATTGTAAACCTCATGGTAGGCAGTCTGAGCCTGTGAAGAACATTGCGTGCAAGGACTCGTGCTGGTCAGATTATTTGGGCCCTACCATGATATAGACATTGAATAATATTAGTTACACACCACCACCACTTTCACTTTCCCTTTAAAGTGGTTATCCAGGGTGGGATTCAGTTGCCTGAACACAGGTATTCAGCCATCATTTCAGATGCTGTAAAATAGCCTGTCTGGCCTCCAGCTGCCACTCCTGGTCTCAGGTCTTCCCTGGATTCTGCCAGTCAGCTCTGCACACATACCCCAGCTCTTCCAGGGCATCTCAGGAGGTACTGGGTACCTACCTTGGGCAATTGAACCCCAGCTTCCCAACAGACATCAGCTTGGGGACAGAGCTGGCATAGAGACTTCTAATCAGCTATTAACAATTTCACTGGAAAATGAGGAATATTAGAATCATAGAATGGTTTGGGTTTGAAGGGACCTTGTCCTGGTTTCGGCTGGGACAGAGTTAACTCTCTTCTTAGTAGCTGGTACAGTGCTGGGTTTTGGATTTAGTGTGAGAATACTGTTGATAACAAGTTGATGTTTTAGTTGTTGCTAAGTAGCACTTATCTTAAGCCAAGGACTTTTCAGTTTCCCCTGCTCTGCCAGCAAGCAGGTGTGCAAGAAGCTGGGAGGGAGCATAGCCGGGCAGCTGACCTGAACTAGCCAAAGGGATATTCCATACTGTGGAACGTCATGCCCAGTATATAAACAGGGGGGAGTGGCCAGGAGGGGCAGATCATTGCTCGGGCATTGGTCAGTGGGTGGTGAGCAATTGCATTGTGCATCACTGGGGTTTTGGTTTGTTTTTTTCTCCCTTCCTCCTCCCCCCCTTTTTTTTTTTATTTTCCTTTTCATTACTATTATTAGTAGTAGTATTGGTATATTTCATTATTATTATTGTTAATTTTATATTTTACTTTAGTTATTAAACTGTTCTTATCTCAACCCACGAGTTCTGCCTTTTTTCCCCGATTCTCCTCCCCATCCCACCGGGAGCAGGGGGAGGGGATGGGAAGCGAGGGAGCAGCTGTGTGGTGCTTGGCTTCTGACTGGGGTTAAACCACAACAGACCTTTAAAGGTCACCTAGTCCAATCCCCCTGCAATGAGCAGGGACAACATTTCCACCCAGGACATGGCCAATGGCTAAGCGGCTTTTCAGGGAACTTATTTGCGCAGTTCCCTTACGGGTGCTTTCCTGGGGCACTCTTGGACCACCTGCCTCCATCTCCTCACAGGGAAACAGGGGCACCCTCACCTTTTTGGGAGTGCTTTCTGAAGTAAGGATCAGGCCGACCACCAGTTACTATGATTGACCAAATTCCTGCCAACAAGGCTGCTGTAAGCCCCTGCATGTGCCTGCATGGCCCAGAACGACCATGTAACATCCAGAATATTTCTTAGATGCCATAATTTAAACGTTTTGGGACTGGAGGATAAACAGATTTGTGAGTATTTCACCAAGACAGAAGTTCACTGGAACAGAGAGAGACCTGACCTTGACAGGGCTCTCAGCTTTGGCTGCCAGCTCTTCTCAGCTTGCAATATTTAACATTTCAAGTCCTGTATTTCAACCTAGGTACATGTTTCTGACCTCTGTATTTATTAAATACATTGACATTTCTAGCCTTCATGAAGAAAAAGTCTATAAACATCACCAGCCATAAAACTGTAAGGCAATGAAAGGAGCTAAAAATCTGTTCAGAATGGTACTACAGGGTGGGCCTGACTTGTCTTTTTTTTTTTTTTTTTTTTTTCAAATGTTCAGGTGGGTGAAGTGCACCTGCAACACTGACATCATCACTTATGAAGTGGGATTTGATGTCGATCCTCTGCGAGGCCTGAAGGCACCTGTGTATAGTCTTGCACCTTTATCACCTCCACCCTGTTGCCCTGTATTTCTTCCAGCAAGGCCACGTCTCCTGTCACGCAGTCCCTATGCTGCATTCAGGGCAGCATGCTCAGTCTGGCTAAGGACTTACACTTGGTGAAAAATCTCCAAAATATTATCGTACAATGAAACTAGCCAGCACAGTGCTTTGGGCAAAGACCTTAAGGCTTATGCACTCCTGATGGAGTTCCCTTCTCAGGATTATTTATTTTCACGCTGGTAGCAGTAGCCGCAGAACAGAGAGAGGGGAGCAGAGACCTCTCCTCACGCCCAAGTTTAAGTGCAGTTCTTCCTCTTGTGCTGGCCCCTGAAATCCTTCCTGCAGTGTCAAGGGGAGAGACGAGCAGTGACATATCCAAATAATGCTGGTGGCTAAAGTATTTGCCTAGGGAGATGAGGGTTTAACTCACTGGCCATTAAAGTTTCATGCACTCCCCGCGCTCACACTTAAGAGAACACCATTAGTTCACAGCTCTACAGAAAGCACAGACATGTTCAGAATAAGGACATGAACCAGAAAAGTATTTTAGATCCATTAGTTATAATTTACACACCAATGACATACGGCATAAAGACAAAATATACAGATTTTCATATATATACATGGATCAACACAGTGCACAATTTAAAGTTATGTTACAATTAAGTGTACAATTTTAAATATGGCTTTATAAACTAGTAGTAATAACTGCTAAAATAATGTATGTCTCATGTAAGTTCATAGACAAACAACATAATGCAGCTACAGCGTTAGAGTCCTCATTTAGCAACATGTTGCTTCATTTTGCTAGTTAAACCCTGTACACTGCAGCTAGCTGGATATATCCCTCCCCCGTACCCATCTACATATACTTTATTCTTGCTGGATTGCACACCCCAATCGTTAAAACTTTGGGACTTGCATTCTTCAAGTATTCTGAAAAATAAAAACCTGTACATTCGAGGAAAGATTAGTCATAAGAACAAACTAAGAAGCGAGGGAAGAACACACACAAACATAGTGCCCAGTGAGAATATCAACATGACCAATGAAGCTTAAAAAAGCACTTTTTTTTGTTTAGAGAGCTTAAAAAAAAAAAAAAAACAACGGTCACATCTTGTTTGCCTTACTGTCCCAAATAAGGCAAATTTTTAGGTGAGGATAATTAGGCAGAGGAATAAGTGGTAAATTCTGGGTCACTTGGAAGCTTGGTTGGAAACTTTGGCCCCGCTGAAGCAAATGGCACTTTTGTCAGCAACATCAAAGGGGGCAGAATTCTATTTGTTCTGCAAATGTTCTGCAAAAGTTGAATGCCTTTTGGAAGCATATGCTCCGTTTCAGCCTTAGTTTGTTGAGCTGAATGTGGAAATCATTAGATGAAATCCTACAATCCTTTTTACGCATGAGTCAGACTAAATGCCTGTAACGATCTCCTCTGGCCTTAAAAATCTGGAAGTGGGGCAACCAGTACATGGTACTAACAGTTTAGCACTGTAGTGACACACTGAATGTTTTCATCAGCTGAGATTCCTGTGCTGTACACAGACATCCAATTTCTTTTCCAAACTCCTCAGGGAGCTGCAGAAACCTCTGCTGAGAAGTACTTCACATTAGGGTACTTCCATAGGGAAGGAACACAAAAGAAGCCCTCCTCGATGGTCAGAGAGAGGATTGCCCAAAACCACTGAGACAGAGCTGATTCATGTTGCAACACTTTTCTCCGCTAAGGCAAAGCTGTAAAGACTAGGGTCACCGGCCTGAAAATTAAATCCCCACTCCCACCAGCAACCCATGTGGTACAGGGGAACACCTTCCCTCGACAGGGCACCCGCTGAACACAATGGCCCACGTTCACCAGTAAGCTCAAAACTGTGCTTGCTGCAATGCTCTGTACAGGAGTCAAACCCAAACGGATCCTTGTCCTTCCTCACCAGGACGCAGACGACTCCGCAGCACGAGCACGGGATGACAGCATGCTGACAGCCGCACCAGAGCCCACAGCTACTGAAATGAGTCCCCGCGCTGTGTACCTAGCACTAACGAATACCCGAAGCATAGCATGGCATACACCAATACCTGTAGCACTAATCAACTGCTAAAAACCCACTGCAGTCATTCAAAGGTCCCTCCAGTCCTCTTGGTCCACAGGATTAAACACTACTACTTGGGTGCTCCTCCAGATCACAGCCGCTGACACACATGGCCAAGACTCACGCCTACGCTATGTATATCCATTTCCATATGCCAACTACTGGGCCGCCCAACATAATTCTACCTTTAGAGAGCATAGTTTGCTTTATTTCGATCACATGCCTAATTCATAATTTTGCAGTATTTGGGGATGGCGGGGGTTAGGCTAAATAACTACTTGTCAGAAAACAGACTCAAATTCTTATTCAAACATCTAAGGACAAGACCCACTTGAATTCATCCCCTGCCACAGAAATTTCACTTGGTGAGCTGCCCTGCATAAATCTGCACATAACACACTTTTCCAGCAGGCAATATTTTGTAAGGCTTAGTATCTGACAGATACAGCCCTTTCAATGAAAACAGTATGAAACTGTCATGATTACTTGAGCAGACATCACTGACAAAGGGAAATTTGTGCCTGAACTGTTGCTGCAGAAATATTTCAGGCAATATTTTTTCAAAGAGAATATAGATCTGGAGGGACATTGCCAAGGTTTTAAAGATCAAAACGTGTGACTTGCAGTGTTATAATTGGATGGAAACAGTCCTCCAGATCTGAAACATCAGGTTCGGTTTGGTTTTTAAATCAAGCACCACATTTGTAGGATTTCTGTAGGACCTATACATTCCTGCATCTGTTTCCCCCACTCGGTAACAGTGAGCTCTGCTGACAGAGCCAATGAGTCCGACAGGGGTAAACTAATCCCTTCTGACATGAGAGAGTGTTACACAGTCAGCCACTGCAATTCACATGAAAAAACAACAGACTGCTTCAAATCTAACTCTACTAGAAATGCAGGGCTTGCTTTAAACTCCCATCTGCCAAATGAGGAGCAGACCAATTATCCGTTCTCTTAAAGCAGCACTACGGAAACAAAGGCAGTACTCGGCCTTTGGCGGTATTTAAGGTAAAGTAACTGGGAAGAACGGCACTGTCTCCTCACCAGGATGAGTGGTTGTGCTCCAGCTCAAGAGCAGGGCAGGGCTCCCACCCAGCCACTGGAACAGTGGTGTTAGCGAGGCTGCAGGTTCAGCCCGAGTCCTCCTGCGGCGACCCACCACTGCGGCACTCTCCCCGCGTCCCACCCTCTCCTCTCCCACCCACTGCCTCCTCCCCTCACCATCCAAGGGCCCCCTACCCTATTCTGGGAGGGGCCAGACAGTGTGGAGGAGCCCCAAGCTAGCTTTCCTCCTGCCAGGACCATGCACCGCCATCTACCCAAAACCAGCCTGGGGCCGCAGCTGGGACCACAACCAGGTTTGGTGCTGGCAGCTGTGATGCTCTCATAGACCTCACGGACACCTGACTCTTGTGACAAGGGTCCCCAAACCCTTCCTAACATCCCCCACAATGAGTGTCTGGCCACAGCAGCAGGAGCCCCAGCCAGGGAAAAACCTTATGTGGTCCGTGTCACCTCAGACATGACATCGTGGCATCCATCGCCCTCCAGCTCCAGCTTGAAGCAGCCATCCCAGCTCACCCACCGGGCAGTTGGCACCCTGCAGCTGTCCCAGGTTTCATGGCTGCAGAGACACCTGATGTCCCTGACCCCCATCAGCAGCGTGGACAGGACCTCCGGCATCCCTACGATGGATTTGCTTGCAATTTTGATCAGTGAGGGAGGAAAAAAAAAATAAAAAACAAACAAACAAACAAAAAAAAAAAACCAAGAGGAAATAAAGATGCTCTCCAACTATTTTTAGTTCTGTATAGCCCCTCAGCACTAAGATAAAAAATAGAGATGACTGGGGGGGGAACCAACCAAACACTGCAGGACTAAGAAAACATTGCTCTTTTAGCAGAATTTTGGAAAGGCAAAAAAATTTGTTCTGTTTTTTTTGAAGAAAACTCATCTTCTCTTTCCCCATGCAAACCAAAATGAACTAACACTTTCATAGATGTTAAAAAAGCTTCTTTTTTTTTTTTTTTTTAAAACATCTTCCCCCTCCCCTCCCACCCCCCCTTCCTTTACCAAGACTAGCTTCCAAAAGAAAAAAGCTTGGATTAAATCCTTTTAAAAAGGTCTAACAGTCAGTATTTGTTTCTGGAAGGGATAAATAAACCCAAGGATTTCCTACCAAACCTGGACAAAATACTACACCTATAAATTCCTGAAGAGATGCTGTTTCCTAATTTCACCTCTAGTTTGAAACATGACCAAACCCAAAACCACAGACTTTATCGAGAGTAGCTGTGATGAGGAGAAAGCCAACTAACTTCTCCCAACTAACTTCTCTAAAGTAACCTGAGTAGTCCCTCAGAAAGGGAAGGCATGTGACAAGCTGCAAAATACATTCACCTCACTGATTAACACCCTGAAACACTCGATCGACAGCAAAAAGCCGCCTCCCCTTCTGCAACCCCTTCTGATCCTCTCTTCTTCACCCTCCCCAGGGGCAAAGCCCATTACCTGGCTGATCAGGGTGAGGTTCAGCCTCTGCTGAGGCATGCCATTTGTTTGAAACAAAAGCAAAAAACGCCAGGCGCAAACATAACCGTGGCCCTGCCAAGCACCTACATCCTCGGCAGCAGGTCCCCACTCCGCGGTGTGGCAGCACCGGCTCTACCTGCTATGCCAGCAGCTCTGAGTGCTGGCAGACAAACGAGGCTGTGGCGTGACACCGGCTGTGCACCGTGTTGGCATCTCCCGTCTCTGTGCCCGCCGCTGTGTGCGGCCACACAAAATCCAGATCCGGCTGCGTGCACCCGGGAGGGTAAAATGACGTCGCTGACTTCTGGTTAACCCACATTTCAGGATGTTGCAAGGGCTGCTGACATGGACACATCTGTCAGCCCACCAAATTATAAAGATGATACTGTCCGCTAAACTCAGGCTGGTCTTTTAATAACTGTGATTCACAGCTGGGACTCATCTGCTGCAAGCACACCCTCCTAACACTGAAAAGATGGAGAAAGCACAGCCTTCAAACACGCGTGGGAAAGTGAATGAGAACATCTCCATCAGAATTTCCAAGACACAAACGTTTTTAAAGAGGAGCTTTTTGATGTGGATGCCTTTTATCCAGAATACCAATCCCTATATTTTTGCAGGCAGAATCTGCCCTGACTTGGCTATGAAGCTTCACAGGCATTTCAGGCCATCACCTCTGTGCTTTCAAGCCCAAGACTTATCTTCTTGTGCCCTATTCCTGTGCTGTTTCCTGAGAAGGGTCCCAAGTAACTGGATGATATCCTCCTCCTCCTCTGTTTTGGTTCACTTTGCCAAGGCTACTTGCCCACAACAATGGAGACCATTGACTGGAACGTGGCTCCAAGGACGTGCCTGGGGAATTGAGGAAACAGGTGCAAATTCAGACCCATCTCAAACCTCACCAAACTTGTCAGCTCTCGCTGCCATGGCTCCCATGCATGAACAGACCTGGGAACTCACTGCAGACGTGTGTGTCCCTGCTTTCAGAGCCACGGCTAGCTCGGTGTTTCCCCAGAGCAAGCGCTTTCCTCTGCAGGAGGCACACCACAATCCAAGACAGACAGGTATTCTTTGAAAGCTGGAGTTATTTCAAGCTCCAGACTATTAGGACTACCAGCAATTAACATCCTAAAGCAGCTGTCTGCCCTGTCTGCTCCCAGAATGTATGGCACAACCAATACAATATAAAAAAGTCTTGCTGAGGGATCCTGATTCATCTAACTATACGTCACTGAGAAAGTCATAATTAAAATATTTTTAAACAGGCCACCACCAAAGTCTGCAGGCAAATACTCCATTTTATATGCATGTTTACAAATACCACAGCTGTCTATATGTTCTATATGCTTTATCTCTACTTAAAACCAGCTAGTCATGGCCAAGCAACTCTGATGTAGGTGGTTACCTTCAAAGCGGTAAGTAAATCCAAATCACCTCTAACCTGCATTTAGGGAGACACAAACACAAAGCATGTCAGCACCTGTGCAATCATTCTGGATTTAGAATTCCAGATTCACAGATGCACTAGCAAAGGCACCTTAAAATCAATTCTGGTCACGCTTTCAGCACCTGGAAATCCTCACAGACGGCGGTACTGACACAGCTGTCCTATCTCAAATGCCTCCCACGCATCGGCTTTAGGGATTGTGCACTGTAAGCCAGCACAGTGCCCAGCACCCACTGAAGCACCTTCCTAGGCAGCTCTAAAGCATTTGATTGCCTGGGCCAACACCTTGCATTTACACAACATCCCACGCCTAGAAATACCCCAAATCGCTTTGCAAGCTTCATGGGTTTGACGTGTCTGTTGGTAAAGAGCATAAAGCACCCACTGCTGAGACACACCAGACTTTTAGGAACAAATCGTAATTCTTTAGCCTGGCCTAGCAATAGCAGACAACAGCCAGTGGCAGGAAGTAAAAACACAATAATAATTCAAAAACACAGAAAAAGTTTGGCCAACACACATTCCAGATGAGTGTTTGGGAGATTATACATTAAAACTGACATTTCCCTTCTGAATAAAAATATTCCATAGTAGAGATTTCAATCTTCCGCAAAGAACAAGAAACACCAAAAAGCTCCTTTCTGTAGGAATGTTTTCCTCCTGCCTTCCTTGACTGTCTCCGAAAGAAGTGGGAGCAGTTCTTTCCTGCAGACACTTTAATAACATATGCACCCAGAGTACAGGTAGCTATCAAATAAAATCCCCCCGAAACTCTGCCAAATTAATTCTTTCATGGGAGAAAGGTGTGCCAGTCACGCCTCTTCCATTTTTGTCCTCAACCCATTCCTGTAAAGATAAGATATCAACACAAACCAGCTCTGACAAATGCTCCACTTCCCAGAGGTCTGTCCCACCTGGTTGCGGGATCTGGTTTTGAACACGAACAAAAAAGTAGACCAAAAGGTCCTGTTGCCCTCTGGACCTCCAGTTTGCCCACGTGTGTTTTAAATAACTGTTTACCTTGGTTCCACCTGAACAGTTACACAAAATGAAATAAGGTTGAAATAGTCCAGGTCGCATGTGATAGCTGAGTCAAGCACAATGGTCTCTTCCAAAGTGGTATAAACCTCTTCCTGACCTGAAGGAGAAAATAAGTCAGACTGATCCCAAGAAACAGCTTGTCTGCAAAATGGGAGATGCTTGTACGCATCACTTGCATTGTTCATGATCTCTGTACTCATCCATGTCCACATCCGAATCAAAGAGGGAGTGTCCAGTGTAATCTGTGTCAGGGGTTTGAGAAATACTGTTCCCTTCCTCATCAAATGTTTCTGTCCTTGAATAAAAACTGAAGTCCTGCAAAGGGGAGTAAGTCTTGCTTGCTTCGCTGCTTTCCTCAGATTCATACAGAGTATTATCATCATCATGGTGCCACTCTGGCCAAAATTTCCTCCTTATTCTTTCACAATACATAGCAAGGTTAATCAGTTCACCTGCAACACAGCACAACAGAGTCCAGTAAATACATCCAGTCAATAATGCTCTAACTCACCTGCTGATGCAGAAACATGTTAGCACTGTTTGGAAACAAATTGTCCACGTGCCTTCCAAAGAGGTTTCAAAATGCCAAGATCCCATCAATCCTCTTAGCGGCTCTGTTTGTAACTTTCATGTAACTTAAAACGCGTATTATTAACCTACATACAACAAGAAGGGTTACACTGGAATGAATATAAATGCATGTAGCAAAGTAACTATCCCAAATTCAACCTCTACAGAAATAAATCAAGACAAAATACTAATACTGTAAGTTTTTCATAGTAAAATTCTTGCTTATTTTGCAGAAACCTGGTTTCTAAAGACAGAATTTAATCCTATATATACACTTATTAAAATACAGTGAATTTGGGGTTTCCACCACCAGATGGCAGCGTTGTCTGCAAGATAAACTCACGTTCTTATATCGTCACTGGCTCACCTATAATGTTCCTAGCCTTAGTACCTTATGCCTTATACATGTGTGCTTAGAGCGTGCTTAGAGAAGAAATTACAAAAAACTTCAAAGAACAAAGAAATAACAGTATATTAAAGGGAATGTGTTTGTGAAACCTGCACTCACAATAGCATGAGTAGCTGGACAGGTACAGAGAATCATCCATACTGCTTGGGTATTTGCATCTATTACCATCTCTTTATTTTCATTAGAGACAAACTAGTTCAACAAACATAGTACTCCTTCTTGAAAGCCATGGACCCTTCAGAATTTTGTCTGTGATTGCCCAGACACTAATGGGAAGAACTGTATGGACAATATTTAAGTCCTCATCTCAAGTACTTTTTTCCTCAAAGTTTTAATAATGAGCAAATCTATGCCTCCTAACTGTTGCTTTAGTAGCTTGCTCTTGCACAGAGTAGATCTACAGGTCAGATTCATTCCTTTTACACCTATTTCACATTCTTTTCCTCCTTAGCTCTTCCCATATTTCATACTGCATGGTTTTATTCTGAAAAGGGATGCAAAGATACTTTCACATGCCTATACCACCCCACAAGAAAAAAAAAAAAAGCGTGAAGGGGAGGGTATGTTGGTTTCCAATTCCTGCAAAAACACAGTGACTCCAAAGTCAGGCTGGACTTTTTCCTTGCCCAGCATCTTCAATAACAGCAAAGGCTGTCATTTCAGTCGGACAATAGCACTTGCAGTTCTACTGTCAATGAAACTACACAGTTCAGCAGAATTTGGCTCATGGTTGTGCTTCTGTCTTCTCATATTTTACCCAGCATTCATTCCTTAGAGGCATTCAGTCTTTGCTATGTTAAACAGGGAAAAGATCAAGTACAGGAATAGAAACAATTACCGTGTAGAACATTAAAGAGAAAACAAACAAGAATTTTAAGAGAAAACAACATTACAGATACAAATGCTACATCAAAGGCAAGAACAGCCTGCGATGCAGTTGAAGTGCTGCTGCAGTCTTCAAATGTCCTTACCAGGTGCTCCAAGCTTAAACACGGCAAATGATACCAACAGTTTTTCATCAGAGATCACTTAAGCTTTCTTACCTTTGATTAGTCTCTCTGGTCGAGTCCCTGGTAGTGTCCACATGGCCTGTGCCAGATGCCCAAAGACAGTGGCATCAACGGTGGAAACCTGTGGTCCCATAATGTACTTCTTATCACCTGTAAATACAATAGCAGATGATTCTCAACTGGATGTCACCTCTCCCCAATTAAAAAAAAAAAAAAATTTCCCTGGTTACATCTTTAGCATATTTTTTTTACTGAAATCATTTAGCTGAAAAGGTTCACTGGCTCAAAGACAGGGATTCCATGTTGAATATGGTGCAAAAGCTGTTGCTAGGGTTCAGCACATGAAATCCATTACTGCAGCTTCCCCTGTGCTCACCACTTCTATAACTAGGCCAATTACAGAGCCACCACCGGCCAAGTAACCTCCTCCACTTGTCACAGCTGGCAGTGCATACACACTGCACTAGTTCTGCTGCATTTAAAATCTTCTCTGCAGCCAGCAGGTGCCTGAAAGCACGATTTTCTCCTTTGGTGCAAACCCAGAATCATTCAACCATGGCTCAAAATCATAAATGCACTTGCTGAAAGAAGACGGTCACCCTGTATCTCTCGTGCGTGCAGATCCAGTTTCAGGTTACCCATCTGATCACACGAAAAAAGAACGTCGTACCCAAACCTGTCCTCTCCCACCATTTGTTCAGGCTGAAACCGATGCACCAGTCAGACTGGCAGTGACTGCTCAGAAATGACCTGCATCTCCAGGAGGAGGACACAGCCATAGGCAGGAGTGAACAGCTCCTCTCACACACCACCAGTGTGGTGCCTCCACCCCCAAACACTGGTTTCTGCCTCGCAGGGACCAAACAGAGGCACGTCAGGCATGCAGGCAGGCAAGTGAAACAGCAGCCGCTTGGGACTGGCCTGGTCCAGAGGAAGGACATGTCTGCTCCACACCGCTATTCTGCTTACCTCTCTGGGCACCCCAATGCCATGATGGTCGCAAGTGGCCACCACAGCACAAACACATGGATAACTACCTAAGATAGGGAAGAAAATCACATTTCAAAGCCACTGTTTGCAAAGAAACATCCAGTGTAAACTTGTTTCCTTATCACAGGCACAAGACCTGGAGCAAAGACCACACATAGGGCACGCAAGTGAAACATGCAGTATTGCAGAGATCACGTTAGATGGTTGCACTGTCCCTGCCTTGGCCCAAAGAGCTAGAAACTCTGTGAAATGTGGTACATAATTGAATTCTCCACATCCAGTTATCCCATCTCCCCAGGATATTCTTCCCCTGCCCAATATAAGCTGCCTGTAATTCAGCAGGTTATTAAATGTTAGGGTTATTGAGTGAGTTTAGAAAAACTGTCCAGCAGTAAAATGCATCAAATTCCAGAGTATGGTACAACGAATGCTGTCATCTCCCTGTACTATAGTGTAGCAAAGCAGTGCTCAGGAATAACCAGTAACAATAACCTCCTCTAGCCTGTCAGATGTAATTTTAACATGGAGTTAACTCTCCCGAGCTCTTTCACGGCTGCATCAATCTATTGTTTGAAAACTGTGTACAGGGTAAATGTTGTGTCTTTTCAGTATTTATGTGATGCCTAGCATTCATCGATCTCAAACACAGCTCAAAAATTGGTCCCCAAACCACAGTTATATGCCAACACTAGGAATTTAGCACCATACAACCGGGTCTGAGACTCGATCCATAACGAAGTTGTGCTGGGAAGTAATACTGCCATTTCCATCTTGCTATGACTAAGGCAGGCAGTGAGTGAGGGCTGAACCATCCCACTCTTTTGCAAACAGAGTGGCTCCCCAGGCACAACACCTGCACCTTCAGGTGCATGGAAACAAAGGGGAAGAGGAGGCAATAGAGCTGTGGTTCCATAAAACTGTAAATCTGGCTTTAGGTCACCCTGCACCGCACAACACAGCCTCCATGCACATTTCCTTCTACCAGTTCCAATCTGTTCCCAAAAATTCCAGTGCAACATTTTTCCAGAAGACTTTCTGACAGACCAAATACCATCTCTCAGTGTCTAGTTTTATGCCAGATTACACAGCGCCTGTCACATCGAGGCTGCCATAGTGCTAATAATCTCAAACATCTCGCTGCATCCCCTGGCTAATCCAAGAGAAATGCAATCACCTGGTCACACTGGACTTGGATCAAATTTGTACTGCCCAGGGATTTGACAGCACACAGCTCTGCTATTTATGAATGCATGCACCAGAGGATTAAAAAGCAGCTACTTCAGCACTGGGTCAAGAAACCCCTGCAAGAGACAGATCTATGAGACACAGGGCCAGCAGAAGACCTGCAGCCTTCCACAGCAGCATGTACAGCCCACGCAGGCTGCTGCAGGGCATTTCAACTAGCATTAGAGGCTCACGTTCAGGTTAGTCCCACCTCTGTGTTTCAGCTCTGAGCACCCTGGCCCTCCACAAAACATCAAATGCTTTTCAAAGGGCAGTTAGGCAGCCGCTGCCCTGCAACTCCGTGCTCAAAATCCCCACTTACCCAAAAGCCTGAGGCAGGCAGACAGCTGAGAGGGCACTGCTCACTCACTTGCATCTTTTAAATAATTACCAAAATGTATATTTTTATGTATTGCTAGTTCATATGCCCAGTTCCCCCCACTTCCTTAAACTACTACCAGACAGTAGGAAACTACTAAAACACAAGGAAATTACATTTGTGGTCTAAAGACTGCAGGACAGAGAGCAAGATGATACCAACAGGGCAGGCTGATCCATCACAGGAGGATTAGTTCCAATTTCCATGTTTAAAAGAGATGTGGAGGAGTCTGTTAGGGAAACAGGTACATAGGAGAAGGAAAAATGATTCTCAGAAATGAAAAAGAAAGAAAAAAAGCACCCAAGATGTGACTGGGAATGTCAACATCAGTGTCACAAGACCTGGCAGCTGCCAAGTTATCATTCTCTGGAAGCAGCTCTTGGAATTTATAAGTTATTCTTATTGCCCTGTGAATGGTCTCTGTTAAAATATGGGGGGCATTAAATTAATCTGATATGCCTGATGACTGACAGCTACAGTTCAGTATGTGCAGGTATTCTGCATGACAGGCATCCTTTTTAAGCTCTTAGGATTGCCCTCTAATTAACAGCCAAAATCCCAACTGCTTCCTCTTCTGCAAAAATACATAGGCACATATACATGGAGGGGAATCTCACACACATCTTTGTGCAGGCAATAGGCTGACTGACAGCCTTTTCATTGCCCCTGTGAAACAGGAGAGTCTCCAGTCAGGCTGGAAGTCCTCATCCCACCTGCTGTCCCCATCCCAGGATACTGCCTGGAGGCCACAGTTACTACACCTAACCACAAACAGCTGGCTGGAGAAAACCTGAGCACACTGGTGTTAATGAAAAATCAAGGCAATTGCAGAAAAGTAGACAAACGCACCAATAATCAAAAGGGCAAATATAATGATTCATGTAACTGCACACTGATTAATCCGACATCCGTTTCAGAGGGCAAGATGAAAAAAAACGTACAAAATTCACCTGGTAATGTAGTAAAATAACAGGAATACAGCAGATGCCCATCAAGGCTTTTTGAAGTACACAAGGCACAACATTCTCATCAATAATCTGGAAGTAAAAATAAAACCCCTGCTGATAACATATGTATCATACAATTAAAAAAATTGATATAGTGAAGAAAACTCCTTATCCTTGAGGATTTCCAGTGATTTTTCCCACCAAAAACAAAAGACTGCTTGATTATAGCATTTACCTTCACAAGATGATGACCTAGGCCACCCAGGGAGGGAGGGAAGAACTAGGAAGAGCATCTGCCTGCAGGCTGGAATTGGACAAACTCCGATTTGAAAAGGGTCAGATTTTGAACAGATGTTGATGGTGATTAACATCTGCCACCAATTGCTAATGAAAGTGGTGGCACCTCCACCTGCTGAAATCTCGTAATTAAAACGGGATGCCTTTTAGAAAGACACGCTTCAGTCAGAAAAAAGACACAGGCCTCAAGAGCAACCAAGCAGTCCGATTCACAGAGATCTGTCTAGATGACTTAATGATCCCTTTGAACTCGAAACTTTACCAATCTGTCAGTATAGACTCCAGAGACAGAAGGATGCAGACTTCAAATAAGCAAACCAAGAGATTTTACAGGTACTCGGGAACATGTTTCAGTTTTCTCTTGAAGGCTACGTCTACTCTTGGCAGACAGGGATGACTTTAGCATAGACATATCCACTGCTGCTCCATTCAGCCTGCCAGTATTGTCTAGACAAAACCAGGGGGCCCTGCTGAGCTCCCAAGTCACAGGTTGAACTTGCTCCAGCTCCCGTCCCAACCCCATTCCTCTCTGTGCCGTACATGGAGCCACGCTGTGCCAACCTTGAAGCTACAGCAACAGCAGTCCCACAGCTGAGGGCACCTTGAGCTGGCCACAGCTCTGCAGCAGATGTGCCCAGACCTCCTCTTCTAAAATGAGCTGCTCCCTCCCTTCCTCCCCCAGAAAGAAAAGGGACCTCTTAAGCTCCAAAACGAGATTTTCTTTGAAGAGGCACTAGAATAGGTAACTTTTTTTGTTAACAAACAAAATACAGCATGAGAAAGCATTGACAGAAGAAGAGCTGTCAACAGATCTCCCCCTTGCCCGTTGTGCCCATGCATCACATGTCTTTCTTCCACCTTGCTCCCAATCCAGCAACACAGCAGGTTTGTTTCCGGAAACAAAGTTACAGAAAACTCTACACAGCCCAATCTAGGTCCTCTGCAAGTATCTTTCTTTCCAAAACACCTTGGAAGTCCAGAAGCGTCTCTCTTCCTTCCCTTCTCAGCGAGCACTCAGTTTCTGCCTTCTGCTGGGCTCTCCTCACCTTGCTCCCTCCATCCACTCCACACCTATCTATTTAGAGCATGTACAATATGTCCTCCCTCCAGAGCGCAGGGCAGGGAGGCATCCCTCCCACCCTCCACTCAGCCACCTCTTTAAAGCCATCATAACAGGGAACAAAGCAGCCACACAGGTACCATCTCTCTTGGTTCCTTGCACAAGAGAGACACAAGCTCAAGGGAGGCGACAATCTGCCCCAAACCAATTCCTCAAAATGCAGATTTTACACAGAAGCACAATATGGTTAGCTCTCAGAAGACTGCAAGGCAAGAAGCACAGTGTAGACAGCTCTGGTGCAGACTTCAGCCTGAGCTACACAACAGAAATGAGGCTCATGTGGTTCTAGCTAAGTGAGGTCAACCTTAAGACTAACCCTATGGGATCCACCCATGACAACCAAGAAGCCTAAAACCACCTATTTTGACAACATAGACCCATCTCCTACTAGCAGCTTTGAATAAAGCTGCTAACACCAACAAAATACAACAAAGTCCAGTTTTCAAATGGCAGCCTCATAACGATCTATCAAACAGCCACAAGTCCCATGAAGAAAAAATGAGATCCCCCCCCCCAAAATATAAATAAGAGGTTTCATTTGCAGAACTAAACACTACGTTTTCCTAAATTCACATAGCAAAACGGTCTTCTAAAATTACAGGCGACGTTCTGCTCCTCTAGATACACATACCCAGTGCTCAGAGAAGAAAGCCACTTACCCCTCTAGAGACACAATTTGGTAGCAAACAGCAGAAACACTGTCCGTGCCAGAGCGAGAGTGGCACTGAATGACAGCAGCAGTGCGGACTCTACCTACTGACAAAATGAGATTATTTGTGTACGCGATCAAGCTGCCAGGAAGTACTCATCACAGTCAATTTCATCCTGTGGACAGCGGGCTGTGAACAAACAGAACACACGTAACTCACTGTACATTACCCAGGAGGCCTGCTAGAGTCCGCATGTCCTTCTCCATCAGCGTGTACATCTCCTCCTCCGAGAAGCGGCCAATGCCATGGCCGTACATCTCCCGCTTCACGATCCCTTTGGTCAGATGGCAGAGGATCCACTTCAGCAAGTCGCTGAAGGGGCCAAAAAGCGAAACCATCTTTTGCGTCTCATGAAGATTTTCCACCCATTGGCAATAAGCTAAAGTCCTAGAAGGATGCAAAAATAAGTTATAGCGGTGCAATACCCAGACAGCCCATCACCACCTGGCAAAGGCTCACACAAAGGTTAGGCAGCAAGCTTTCTTATCACTGAGTGCTCACTGCCCTGATGGACAGGTAGTTTCCAGTAAAGAGTAGACTCTGATGCAACTCAGAGCGACTGCAGAGAAAACTGACTTTGCAACATTTACACAGACTGCCCAGTGCTTATTCTCTCAGTAAATCATGACTCACTTCAAGAGAAAATGAGATTCACGTTGAAATATAAAATAAAAGCTGCAGAATTCTGCTAAACTCGCATAACAAAATGCAGTGCCAAAAGGATTTATTAGCTTAAGATGACTGACTGCACAGACCTGGCGAAAACAACACAACAAAACAGCCCAGAAAGAAACCAATCTTTCCCACCAACCTGTTCTCCTTGCTTTCTATACTGCTGAAACTTAGCCAAGCAGTAACTCTGGCCCAACACAAATATTGTAGCAGTAATTTTTCAGAAGATCTCTGCTCTCCTTGGAAACTAACAATGACACAATATTTTAAAAATAAAATAAAAAAAAAACAATGAAGGGGTGGTGGTTATTGGGTTGGTTTTCTCCTGTATTTTTTCCTCTCTTCAAAACGTTGATTTTATGAGAGCCGTTTCTAAAGGACTCTGTTGTATTTCAGGCTGTATTTCAGCTTTATTGAATGGCAAATATATTATTTTGAAAGGTCTTTTTATAAAAATTTGTCTTACCAGCTGAAATTTGTTTCCTACATGAATTTTTGTGCTTTACTAATATTGTAGGCAAACAAAAAATTGATTTGTTGCTGTCACTACTCAAGAAACTTATGAAAAAAGAAACATTAACTTTTTTAATACCTAGCATCTTCTGACATTACAAAGAAACCAAAAAGACCATATGACTTTTTCCAACATCCCTTGAAGTTGGTGACAAAAGGGCTAAAGACATCTCAAAGCAGACATGACAAAAACATGAAGCCAACAGGGTCTCAGAAACACTAGGAGTTGATACCCGTATTCTGTTATGTTTGTAGCAATTCCCAAACTGAGAAATCTAAAAGTGGATGTACATATTTGAGATCATATGAAAACACGCTCATGGAGACATGATAAACTAGTGAAGATAGATCAAAAAGTTGAAATATCAAAAGTTGTAGGTTCATGTACGCAATTATATTAACTTAATAATCAAATGCTTCCATTTCCAATGTGATCAGAGCTCCGGTTTTTTTTTTAGTTTGGAATATGACATAATTTTCTTAGTGCTGATATGGATCGCCTAATTCAAGAAAGAAAAAAAAAAAAAAAACCAACCCAAAGCAGTATCTCCTGGAGAACTCCTGTGAATTTTTTTTAAATGCATGTTTTATCACACTCCTGTATGTCATGAATAGAAGCTGAATTCAGCACTACCATCAGGGAACAATTACGTTTACACCACAAAAATTTTCTAATCTTTAAGTTTCCACAGATTCTTTACTTGAATTACTAATAACATGAGGTAAAAGGATAATATTTGGCATAACAGCTGAAAAAAAAAAATCCACTAACAGCTCAAATTTAGAATGCTCCCAACAGAGTGGGTGAAAGGCATTTTAGTTCTATTAAAAATTGTTCACTGCAGGACAATGCCTTCTGCTCAAATTGATTTCATTAAAGTCAGTAACAGTGAGGCGTGCGCAGGTTTTGCTGCAAATGCAGGAACAGCGAAGAACAAAAATGCACCTGCTATGTTTCTGATGGCTTTTATCCTCAACAAGTTTCTCCACCACCTCTTGTACTGCATTAATACGACAAAAACATCCTGCTGACGTTTCACACACTTCAGTACCACTCTTCAAACAGGGGCGTTCTGCACAATCCTTGTTTTTCAAAATGGATGGATCAACTCAAGTCATCGGGCTGGTTTCAAACTCCAACAGCGGAGTTTGAAACAAAGCCAGATTTAGCAAGAGGCACCAGCACAAAAGGGGGAACGTGAAGCCAGCAAGCACAGGAGTAAACAGCTACTCAAACTCCAGAAGTATTAACTTCGGCTAGAAGATGTGCTGCAAGACTGCCTTGCTCCAGGAATAAAGGTAAAACAGGATTTAAGAAGGATGGAAAGAAGACTGGGCTGAAAGCATAAGGCTACTCCATAGAGCGGAACATTTCAGTAGTCGTGTTTTATGGGCCTGGGAAAGGACAAGGTCCCTTGGGCAGGTACAGCTCTGAATAGGAAGAAAAACTCTGGTCTTGATGCGAACACTGGGAAATAATTACAAATACTATCTATAAGTTATTATTTATTACTTGAGTAAGCTAAGAAAAAATTGGTCTCTGAGAGCACTGCCGTGTGTCTCGCTGCAAAGACCCTCAGCATGGACCTGACCAGCTTCACCCGGCAACTCTGCAACACAACTTAGTTGTTTTAGGACAGCAGGCCTGGCCACGGAGAGGGACAACAAGAAAAAGAAGCCAAAACAAAACAGAAAAAGAAGAGAGGAGACTCTGCTGCAGCATTTTTTAAAAGTCACCCCAGTCACACAAGACTAACTCGGCCCTATGGACTTGCCATCACTATTGTTCACTCCAATCACACCAGCGAGCTGGCACAGCACCAAGAATGATCAACCACATCCAGGATGGTTTTAATTTCATGAGACAGGATGAACAAGGTTTCCCACAAGCTAATTAGCCTATACTTTAAAGCAAAAATACATTTCCCTAGTGTTCACTTGCTTGCTCTGGGGGAGAGGGTCTTTGGGTCTGGAAGAGGCAGAGATCAGATCAAGCGTTTAATGATCAGGACAGCAATGCAGGAAGAGCAGAACTGCACAGGATTTAGGTAATCCTGCTTAGGCTAAACTGTCAAGCACAATGTTAGACATCTGCTTGTCACTTTGAATGAGTAAAGTTGTCACATGTCCCAAATCTCCAATTTACACAGGCAATGAAGGCAGCTAAATAGACAACCACAGAGTCTACTTCTAAAATTTTATGGTTCTGAGCACGCAAAAACAAAGAAAAAAGTAGGCTCAGATTCAGAAAGACAGTTAAAAGCGCTTTTTAAACTGGCTTTACAAGCACTTTGTTAAAATAATTCTATTCAAAGGTTCATTAATTTGTGCTTCCTACCAAAACATGCTCCTCTGCATTTAATCCCACCCATCACCCTCCTGCTCAGACTACAGTACTAGAGTATTATCAACATTACAAAACGTTAAGAAATGCCAGAAATTGGGTAGTCTACATAACCTACTTCAGCATAACTATACATTTTAAGCTACAGTTAGTATTTATAGGATGACATAATTATTTTAAATATTGGCCTGAACTGAGCATTCTGGGAAACATTAACATTCCCATTTGTGCCAGCACATCTGTACAAATCTTAGAGTATAAATAAAACAATAATGCGTTAAAGAGCAATGCTGCGGTAGCAAAGCAAATCTGAAGTCTAAATGTAACAGCAGCTTTGGCCTCAATACATAAATCAGGAGAGGAAATGGAGAAAGTGACTCATCAACAGCAGCTTGCCTGATTATCCCCAAACCATCTGAACATCAAGGCAAGGGGGAGATGTTCACAAGGATGTGAACTGGGGGTTATTTTTCCTATCTGAACCTGTGCAGACTAGAATTTCTTGATATACAAAAGGATTATAACAAATTCATTCCACAATCAGCTGTAGAAACCCCACCTGCTGTGCAACTTCCCAGAGCAACTGGCTTTTAAGCCACCAGTGGCATTCAAGCCTCATCACTGTTAACAGCAGGAGACACATCACTCTTACAATTGGCTTGATGTATTTAAACATATTTATATTATAAACATATTTTATGTTTAATACATGGCAAGTCTGAATACCGACCAAAGTCAGATTCATTTGTATTCTCATACCGTGCTTTTCCTGTACTTCAAGCACTCATCACATATGTGACGTTTACATGGTCTTCTTGAAAGACAAAGCAAGAAATGAGTTAAATATATATGTATATATATACACACACACTTATAAATCACTAAGGTTGTGTTTGACGATACAGATAAACCAATCTAACGGGTTAGTTTGGTTAAGCTGCATATTCAAGGCTTTAGGTTCTCACTAGGCATATTAGTGTCACCGACCTGAGATCCCTCTCCTGAGACTGAAGTGTCAGAAAGCACCTCGCAGTGACTGCTAGCCCTCCAGGCACCAGGAGCTGCCTGGCTTGAATGCCGGCAGTGTCGCCGAGCCCAGCACGCCAGCGTCAGAAGGACGTGAGAATCAGATGTCTTCGACCCATCTTACACAGAGGTCCGATCCCATGAACGTGCTGCAGATACATCAAAAACTCAACGCCTCCTGAATTTGGCTGTGGGTGCCCTGCTGATTTCTGAGGGCCCACGGGTCACTGCAGGCAGTGGAGGTGACCCAGGGCAAGCCTTCAGCAGATGACAGAGGTCTGCACCGGATCCAGGACCTGGGGCGAGAGCCACAAAATTGGTCCGCTCCCATCTCTTCCCTGCTGACTCGGCCCAACACTTCTTCAGGTTAGCAGGCTTTTTTTCTTTTGTCAATTTAAACATAGCAAAAGCCTAATAGTTATGGCATTCTCCAGGGACCGGAGCTCCAGCACCAGCTCCAAATCAGTCTTGTGCATCTTGGAGATATGCTTTAATCCCGGCACAAAAATAGGTACACTCACTCTCTTGCTGTCTTTCTGCCTGACCCCTGCCAGGTATCGCAGCCTGGGGCAGAGGCAGGGTGTCCAGAGGCTGAGGTTCACAACAGCCCTGCATTGCTCTCAACTCCAGCCAGAGTAGCAATTTCCACCTGTAAGAGGCACTAATTGGCGAAGATGAGCAATTACCTCAGCAAAAGCTAAACGTTTCAGGAGGAAATGCTGAGCACCCACCAGGATTAACTCCATCCAGAGACAGCACACCACAGGATGTACTCTGCTGCTTTGTTCGATAAATGTACTACAGTATGACTTATTTATGACGAAGCTACTTTGCATGCTGCTGGCAATGAAACGGTATGAATCACATTTTATATCACTGCTTTGGAGGCTTGATTTTATAAACCTTATTCTGCAGAGAAGCGATCACTGTTAAAATTCCTCACCATGGGACTTGAGGACACCTTGAACAAACCCTAAGCTTCTGGTGGGAAGTGGGCAGGTTCAAGGACCGATGTGAAGGGATCCCACAACCACAGATGCAATGCTGTCAGGGAAAAACGCGGTCCTACACAGCTAAAGCCTGATTTTATTTTGGTGTAACTACAGGATGGTCAGAGCTGTTATCCAGGAATTACAGTGGTACAACCGTGATGCCACATAGCTCAGGCTTTGCCTAGTACAGAGAACCAGGATGGTGTAACCTCACCAACGTAGCAAGCCTCTGGTACAGCCACACAGCAGGGACATACAGGAAGCCTTACAGTTAGATGTTCTACTACACTGTAGCAAAAATACATGCCTTAGGGAAACTCAACTGTGTGACTAAACAGGAAAGGCAATAGGGATATACAGCCAGGCACGCACATCTCTATTCTTACTTGGTCTAGCTTTGTCCACCCATTTCAACGTCACCTCCCCGGGTCAGCGCCCGAATTTGCAATACCTGTCCCCCATGCTCCCCTATGTCATGCCCAGCAGTGCCGAGTCAGCTCAGAGGGAGCCTGGACAGACAGACAACAGCTTCACAGAGGAAAGCACAATTTGTAATTGAGACACAACAGCGGTGTAAGTTTGTCATCAGTAATGTTACATTTAAAGCAGTTAAGTCTATGGACCGCAAAACAACTGACACTAAGGCAAGCAGATGGAGCATAAGGGGATTAAAAGGCCTCATCTTCCCTTTGGCAGCTATAATAATGGAGGGAGGAAGAACGAACAAAAAAAAAAAAAGTTACATTTGCAGGCTACTTGAGTCATATTTTGAGGCTATGGCACTGTAGATGGGTATAACTGGTGAAGGTCACACTTCTTGGAAGGCAGGGATTACATTTCTAAACCATATCATTTAAATCTGCCTACTGAACGCTAAAATTGTTCCCAGGAAGCACTAATAATTATTTGAAGAACTATACGTACACATGTTGCTGCTCATCTTCCATCACAAGGTGAAAGAAAAAGCACGTAAATGCATTCAATTTAAAATCACACATTGTTTTGAAGAAAAAAAAAGTGCAACATAAATGCAAGACGTAGTACAGCAAGGACTTAAATGCACACTAGAAAGCAAACTATTGGGAAAAAGCCTTGTGCCTGCTGAGGCAGCCAATGCAGCATCCAAGATGCCATGTCCACCTGCTACTTCTATGAATCCAGACTGGAAAAGGCACTTAAAAAGGACTGAAATGTAAAGATGGGGGGAAAATCACAGGTATTATTTTCAAACGTGTCAGTAAAATGCATAAAGTACCAGCAAGGGTATATTTATGTTTTCCATTCATATATATACTTCAGCTTCTCAGGATACTGTGACTAATACTGTATCCTATCAACTGGCAGTGTTGCCAAAAATACATATTAACAGGAGTATCCTGTGTTACAGGAAAGGTAATAATCCATATTATAATCACACACATAGATAATTAAAATCAGTATCTGTAAGAACACAATATTCTGGATTCATGCCGAACGCTGGATTTGTTCCCCTCCCCCCCCAAACCACAAATTTATTCAGTCATCTTGATTTTTTTACTCTTTATTAACAAGGCTGTTTCTATACGGAGGTCACATGAAACAGGACGGAGGAACAGCCTACTGCTGCTCCCTTCTGCAAAGCTGCAGGCAAAGGGCCTGACTCCTTACCTTGCCTGCACAGCACTACAACTCTCAGGGGAGTTACCCCCAGCTCATACTAGCATATGCAGAGAGCAGTAGCAGTTTTCTAGGGTGAAGAGAGTTGTGAAATTAATAATTAGGTACCCAAGCTTTCTGCAAGAGAAAATAAGCATTCACATCCAGGCACGAGCGGAGGGGCAGATCTGACAGCATGAGAACACAGCCAGCTTCGCCATGCAAACTTACCAGTAGAAGTGCTCCTCCACCATTTTTGTCACGGCTCTGGAAACAGCTCTTTCATGTGGACCAAGGTGTTTATTTAAATTCACTCCAAGTTTCTCTTCCAAAAAGTCAATAATGAACTCAGTGCCAGATACTTTCTTGTGATTGTATTCAATCCAAGGCATTTTCCCTTGAGGGGAAAGTTTTCCATCAAAATAGTTCTACGAAAAAAAAAGCAAGTAAACAAACAAACATACAGACAAAAAAGGCCCTTCAGGTTTTGTTTCAATGAGAATAAAGCTTTTTAAATATTTTTCTGCGTTTTTAAAGGCAACATTATCCAACAAACTTTTTTTTTTAAATTAACACTCTAGACTAGTGGTAGCTGTTCAATCAGAGCAACAGCTTTACCCTGTATGACAATTCAGATAAAATTATTTCCAGGTCCTGCAAGGTGTTATACACTTTTATGTTGGATCCCACCTGATGTAATATTATTTAAGTACCCGGGTTATTTAAAGGTTGGAGATGCTCATATCTCCTGGAAGATTGGGTCCGTTATTCTAAACAAGTTTTTAATCACAGGACTCACAACTACGTTTGCCTCTTGCACAGAGCAGCACTTTTCATGTTAAAAGTACTTTATAGAGATTAATTCACTACCTATCTCAGATACTTGCATTACCTCCAAGGATAAAACACACACAATCACAAGCATATAATGAAAGGCATATCATTCCCTCACTAAGCAGGAGTGAAATCTGCCTTTATATATGCTTCTGCAACTTCGTAACTTAGAACTCTTATACATTTACAGATACACTTGTTACAATTGGGTCTCCAAGAGCCCAGCACCAGTACAGTACTAGTGCATCGCTGAATACTGGTATATCTGCTCAGCATAGCACTCATGCATAAGCAGCAGTATATTTTCCCCATTTTACAGTTGGAGAAGGTGAAACGCAGAGATTAGAGAATTTATGTCGCATCTGACAAACACGAGAGAAATTGCTGGCTTCCAAAACGTAATCAGACATTTGACTTCAATTCTCTCTTACTCCTGAAGGCAGAGACACGCGGCAGAACTTTCTTCCTTTCCTATGATTCCCGTCCTCACATCCTGTTATTTGGTGAATGAAAAATCCTAGCTCAGAAAACCAAACCATAAAGGCTCTTCACTCAGTCTCTGGCAGTCACCCTAAGCATTTCAGGATCTAGCTCCTAATTGCTGCAGGTTTCAGGTTAGCAGTTCTGGACTGACCTGCTTGGGTCTCAAGTATTTACCCTTCCTGAATCCACTAAAGATGGATTAAGGCCCTCTCGCAGCAAGGAGTGTACACCAGAACACGCCTCCAGCTCAGTCTGAGCGCACAAGCATCCTGGCTACCGCTCAAAACGCAGATGTGCAATGCACTACGAACCCATTCCTGGAGGCTCTTCCCTTGTGGATGAAAACAGACAAAATGGGTAATGCTGCTGGGAAAACAATGCCTTCTGGCTGTAGCCTTTTCTGGGATTTCTGCCCAAACAAACAGCATGGTAGGGACACCGGATTATATAATGTCTCATCTACTGCATCCCTGCGTGGGTGAATAAAGCAACTGAATCCACCCCACTTGCATGTGTGGGTGACATTGGGGTTATTACTCTGGTCCATGGCAGACACCCTAAAAATGCTGAACACCTGAAACAAAGGAGAGCGCTGCCCCATCCTTCCACCTTCCAGACCTTTCCTTCATCAAAAAGACTCTTTCAGCACTGAGACCGACCAGTAGGTTTCCCTAATCTTTCATTATGAATTCAATACAGAATCATAAGCTTTTTCTGGAACTACATAGTGTGTCTATATGGCACTGAGCATTGCTGGCTTAATCTTTGTTAAGCCCTTTCAGAACGAGATTTCCCTTCTTGTGCACAAACACTGATGTTATTGAAGATGATGCCTTGAAGATATGTTTATTACATATTGCAATTACTGTAGTCCATATCATTTGCAACCCAGAAAAAAAGCAAGTTCTTATTAAACTGCACATTTTTTCAAGCACATATATATAATATATATAAATAAATTGCGTAAAAAGTTGTTAGTAATGCATTAATATCACACTGTCAAAAACACAAATGAGAGCTAAAGTTCTTATAGAAAAGTTGGTTTACCTAAACTCAAAAAAACCTTCTCAGGATTTTCAGGTTTCATTACATACAGTGTATCAAACAAAATAGGAAACATCTTCTAATGACCTGAGAAAACCTTAGTCTCTTGACAAATCTGTTATACTGTTCTTGTATCCACTGTTCTCAAATGTGTATTTTTAGGCTTGAAACCTCAGTATCCTTATGGCTGCTACTAATTGCCATTAAATATTTATCAATTTTCCACTTAAAAATTGTTCCAGCTGCAAAGCAGGGAAAAGCTATGGTATTATCATTAAAAAAAAACAAAAAGAACCCAACAAAATACCCCCTCATACCTCATAGTACATTTAACTGAACTGTAGCCTGTAAAGCAACAATAACAAGAGCTCCCCAGAACCTCATTTATAGAGGAATTTATAAACAGAATGGCATAGGGCACTTCTGGGGTAATTTTATAGTACTATCCAGAAGAAATTAGGTTTCACATTTTCAATTACTGCTGCTTATGCTTTTACTTTTACTCATGTCTCTTCCCAAGGAGGCTACCATCTTCACAGACCTGGCATGAAAACAGCACGTTTCTGCTGTGCTAATTACTTATCAGATTGCATAAACGCTCAGCTCTTCATATTCACGAGGAACAAGGAACACCCAAAAGATCTGCACAAGCACCCAGAATGGGCTCTTTCAAAGCAAGCTTTATCAAGAAAAGTATCAAACATTTTGAAAAAACAGCTAGGTACTATGACAGCCCAGCCAGGGTAGGACTGCCCAAATTATTTTTGATGGAGAACTCCCACCTAGAAAGGCAGCTTCAAGAAAATGTAAGCACATTACAAGAGCGCATCTGTTGGGAGAAATTCAGATGAGTAAGGTAGGAATGTGTCACCCCATTCCACTTCTCATATGCCATTAAAGGATGTTGTGTAACACACAGCACGTTATTCAATAGTCTGATGCACTATAATAAACACAAGGAATCGAAAGAGTAAAAGCAGTCTGACCACCCTGCTGCCTTTTCTTCACTCCGTTTCACAACCCTCCCTTTGAAGCATCCCCTCCCCAGGAAGGCGATGACCACAGCAAGTCTCCAGAGGCGAGCCCCAACACCAGCTGCCACCCAGAGTGCCATTGCTTCTCCATCACAGCCCACATCCACATCACACACCCCACTGGCGTGCAGGGAAGCAAGGTGTTTCCTCCCGCGTCCGGCCAAAACCTCCCTACACACCCACCCTGCTGCCCACCAAGGGGGCCATCGGATGTCTCTGTCAGTGTCCTACAGGTAACACAGCCAGGAGGGAACAAAATAGAAGTCTCCAGGTAGTCCGAGTACAGGAAACTTCGTAACTCCAGCTGAGAACGGCACTGCCTGCTGGCTCCCCTCCCGCTACCTCCTGCTCCCCTACTGCTTAATCCCATGGCAGCATCCATACCTTCCTCCGCCCGCCGGAGCCAAACACAGCACTGTACTCCTAACACAAGGACAGAAATAGAATCTACCTCTTCCAGAAAAAAAGCTGTGTCCTCAGCTCGTAAGCTTAGCTCCACCAAACTTAGCTCTAAAACCCTACATAGGGTCAGTAACCCCACAAAAACCTGAAGCCCGTATAAGCTGGCACAGCTAAAAGCAGTAACTTGGCGTTCCCAGCACCCGTGGGACCCATTCCTGCTCCTGCAGTGTCACACATGGAGCGTGCGGGGAACCAAGCTGGGTCAAAACCAAATAAACTAAACCTTCATGGCTCCAGCTAGGCCAGCTCTGGCCCAGCCTGATCTGGCACAGAAAAGCACATGCAGGAAGGGACAAGAGGGAGCCGCTGAAGGTAGGACTGTTGCTTTTCGTGGTCTTGGTGACATACACTACCTCAGCATGCTCACAGCTAGTGAGTAGGGATAGAGAGAAATGCAACACCAAAAAGTAATGCTGACCATCAGTACAGAAAATACAGAAAATAAAGAGGGGAGGATAACCCTCTGGAACTCCTTCTCTCTCTGAAAAGCTGGGTGACTCACTTCTACCCAGCATTAGCTGTCTAAACGACTCCATCCTGAGTAACACAAATGCGCAGTGTTATCTTTTAGAAGTGACCGTATCCTGTGACAACCATGTTTTATACTGCAGCTTTCTTTAACTACTCTCCACCAGACCAACTTTGATCATCGCAAACCTCTGAACTGCATCAACTGCCATTAGAAAGACAAGAGATCTCATCAAAATAGTTTTCCCTTCAAACGTGCAATTTCTACCCAAATGACTCTGGGTGGAGAAGCAATGTGCACTAAGTCCTCCTGCTCCAATGACATGTTCAAACTTCAGTATCTTGCAGGTTCTGTAAGCCTAAATGAGGACAATACATCCCAGAGGATGGAAATCTCCCTCTTTAATGCTCTGAAGTATCCGATTCGAGTACCATTAAATCTCAAGACAATGAACATTAAACTCAGGCTTGTAAAGACTTAAGCACAATGTACTAATTAGGTTTTCTTTCACTTCCAATGTAAAGGAGTTTAATTGCAAACGAAGCTGAACAAATATCAACCGTAAATGTGTAAAAAAACCCAAAGTTTTAATACGGTTGTTTTTCCTCTGTAAAACCCTGGACATAAAGGAAACATTCTTCTTAACACCTTTGTGTGCAGCAGTAAAAAGTGACTTGAACCCAGGTGGGGTGAGCATGCAACTTACCCACAGCTCAGCCTCTTTGAGACAAAGTAAGATGCCAAATTTACAACCCTTGGGAAAACAAAAAGAGGAAAAAAGAGACACATTTCTTCTACCTAAGATCCTCGTTATATTTATCACCACTGTTTTATCATCTTAAATGCACTCAATGCTTTACACAAACAGAAAAGAAACCTATCCTGTGTTTCAAAGAGCTTGCATGCTGTACAGCTTGCCGACACCACAACGAGGCGCATGCCAGACTCACGGCGTCACAACTAAACCTTGACGCTAACAGGCGAGACTGCTAGATTCAAATTTCTGCTCTCCTGGCTTTCATTCACCAGAGTAGCTCGGGCTTCGTCCCCTGAGGGAAGATGGCACTGGATGCACCCAGCCACAATTAAGGAGCAGTACTCACAACCTCTAAAAGCAAACCTGTCTCCCTTCACTGGAGGAGAAGCACTGGAGATGGGAGGTGAAGCAAAAAGCAAGCACGTCTTCCCAGGAGAGCTCCAGAGAGAAACCCTCCAGGAAAATAAGAAGCTACAGCTGCCTAATCTTGATCTCTTTAGCATGGTGAAATTCAAAGACCAAATAATGTTATGCTTTAGTTCTGGGGTGTTATTTAGCATTATATAAACTCCAGACTACTCTCCCACTTCAGCATTTCCAGCCAAGTTAGCTTCTAACATTCACTTAGCTTTGCCAGTTAAATGTAGAGCTGTTCCAGACCAATGTTATTCAAGTCATCTCTTTAAAGGTTATACACCAAATTTAACTGGAGACATAAGAGTGTCAGTGTACCCACCTAGTTGTAGGTGTATGTTTACGTCTCCCCGGGCAAGACAGATTGGTGGGGAGGAGAGACGGGATGCCTGTTTGCCACTTCATGCAATTATAGCAAGCTGCAACGTAAAGGAAAACTGCACAATGTACCTGGTAGGGTAAATCAGCCATCCTCAAGTAAGTTTCCATTTTCAGACAGAACGGAGATAAACTTGGAACACCGTTGTTAGGCCTTGAAAACTGATGCAGAATGATAGCATCTTTCGAATCAAGCTCTTGCTCTTTCCTGTCAAAAACAAAATAGAATTAAAAAAAAAAACAAAACATGAACAGGTGCATGATACATCAGTACACGAATTACACAAAGGAGAAATGCTGGCCGAGGCAAAACACACACACCCTCCCTTAATGGACTGCTGCAAGTTTTTGATTCATCGGATCCAGAGGCAGCGAGAAGCACTCGAGCCGCCGTGGCAGGCAGCAGCCTCGGCTCACCCTGCACCAGAGACAGCCGAGCGCAGGCAGAGCCCTACACAGCGCCAGCACGGGGGCTGCCAGCCCCCGCGGCCGCCCCGGGCCACCTGTGGAGGCGAGCGCAGGACACGCCTTCAGAGCCGCCTCCTGCACTGCTGCAAAGGGGAAAAAAGCTTAAAAAAAAAAAAAAAAAGGTAAATGGCAAAACCACGATGAAGCAGAGAAACCAACCCACCAGGCCTCAACGCCCTCTCCCCTCAGGTAAGGGCCTCCAAGCGCCGCCTCAGCCCCGCGGTGAGAGCGCCCTTCGCTTCCACCGCTTCTTGTCAGGGGGCAGCGCCGGGCCCCGCGCAGGCCCCGCCGCCGCAGGCCCCCCCGCCCGCCGCTCCCCTTGCCGCCGCAGCCGGGAGCCCCCCCCCTCCCGCAGCCTCACCGTATGGCCAGCAGCTCGTGGAGCAGGTAGGCGGCGGCGGCCAGCAGGGCGCCGCCCGTCAGGTACAGCGTCTTCTTCCACCAGGAGTCGGAGCCCAGCGCCGCCATGGTGCCGCCCGCGCCCCCGCCCGCCAGCGGGAAGGCGACGATCTCGCCCCCATAGAGGGCGGGCGGCGGCTCCTCGGGCCCCGCGCACCACCCCAGCGACAGGCTGCGGTTGCGGCTCAGGTCCGCCACGCAGGAGCGGGGCGCCGCCAGGCCCACCCCCCACAGCATGCTGCGCCCGGGCCCCGCATCCCCCGCCGCACCGCGCAGCCCCCCCACCTGCCCTGCCCCGTCCTGCCCTGCCCTGCCCTGCCCAGCCGCGGCGGCGGGGAGGGCCGCGCCACGCTGGGCGGCTCCGGCGGCTCCCTCAGCCGTCGCTGCGCGGCTGCGCAAGGCGGCGGGGAGGGGAGGAGAGGGGATGGGGTGGGCCGGGCCTGCCCTTGCGGAGGCCCCTGCGTTCCCCCCCGCCGGGCCCGGGCCGGGAGGTCTGCACGGCCGGGAAGGTGGCCGGGGCTCCGGCAAGCGCTGTCCAAAAGTCAGGGCGAAAAGCCGTGCTGCTGACCGCGCTTCACGCCTGGGGTTTTGCGTGTGAGCCGGTCCTGTTAGAATGTCCGTGGTCTGCTGCTCCGAGCATCGCCGCGCTGTTCCTTAACGGAGGAGCAGAGGCCTCGTATTTTATCGCGTATTTGGGACAAAAGACGCCACGACGTCACGCCCCAGTGCCTGACCGCAGCCGAGCATCGCCACACGCGGCTCCCAACACCTGACGTCCCGCGGCAAATTTTCTCTCTATTTTTCTGATGCTCGATGAGGTGGCTGAGGAGAACGCCTTTACACGCGGGAAGGGAAGCAAAGTGACTTCAAGGCAAATCCCCCAGCCCACAAAGTAGCCAGATCTTACTGGCACGGAGGGTCCCGGCGCTCCCTTGCCCGCAGCCTCCCTGCTGCGGCGGGACCCTTGGGTGCCCCGTGATGGTCTGAGCAGGACTTCACGTTATGTTCTGCCGAATATCCGCGGCTCTGCGCATCACACTGACCCTAAAACACTTAACAGTGCCCTTTTTGTTTTGTGATGAGTACCACTGCCCAAATACTTAGCCCTTCATCAAATGCCGTGGTGTGTACACAGGTGCTCCAAAAAGCTCCCACAAGTTAGATATTTTATTACACAACCAGGGGCAATAGAAGTGACCTGATGCTTCACACAAACGGAGCAACTTTCAGTGTCTGGTAGGGGATAGACGAGGTCTATGACCAGAGCCTTGTAGACGCTTTACCTCAGGGTATGGGACAGATTAAACAAAGGAGGAAGATGAGGAAGAGGAGAGCCCTGAGCGAAGCCGTGGAGTACAGATCCGTGTGCCGACTTCTCCAAGTGCAAGCGGTGGCCAGTTCTGTGTTTAGTTTTGCTGTGCAACATCAGTGAGAGCATCGGTCTCTGCCTCCTGCCTGCACTCACCAGGAAGGCTGATGTGCTCTGACACTTTCCCACGGTAGCTCCTTGCAGCATTTTGTTTTATTCCTCACTTTTAACTTGTTGTTTACGGGTATTCAGTAACGACAGGCTACAGCACAACAGCCCCGTGTTTAATACATAGCATGTGTTTGATACTGTGATGACACCCCGCTCTCAGGAATTAATGGGATCAGAGAGGTCCCAGGGACCTGGTAAATCTTGTTCCACAAACAGGTTGCTCCCTCCGAAACCTGCTGCGCTCCTTTGCCCTCATCCTTAGCAAGGTGCTGGCTGAGCACCTTCTTGACAGCTTTTGGGCCACTCCACACTACAGATGATGCACAGGTAATGAAGTAAGAGTGGAAAGTGAGAGCAGCAGCCGCTTCATGCCACAGCTTATCATTTGCAGCATGAGGTTTTGTTAAATTCTTATGACAGGGCAATGAAGAGACAAAGAAGAAAAGTGCTTTTTCTCTGCTACAGCACCTGCAAATCTCAGGCTGAAGATTTGTTTCAAGTGGCAGACAGCCTAATAAATCTGGACCGTCACAGCCTGGTAGCTGGTCTCAGCTTTTGCTACTGCAAGGGAATTGCTTGCTGTGTTACCGATAAGAGGGATCCAGTTACAGATGGGATCTAAGCTTCTGTGAGGGCAGAGAAAGGTCCTGGGAACCCACATCCCAGCTGCTGCCACTACTTGACTTTCAGAGGCAAATGAGCTATCGTAAAACCTGCGTTTTGAATCAGTGGCCGGCACAAGCGGGGAAGACCTGTGAGGGAAAGGAGAGAGGGAAGGAGGGAGTAAATCATTCATCTCCCAGAGCTGCCCCGGGCAAGGCAGGCAAACCTGGTGTTGTGAAGGAAGCGTTACTGCAATTTATGCTCCGAAAGTCGATGCTGTGTTTTGGTAGTCCGGCTTGTGCCTTTGCTGGCATTAAGATGCTGTACAGATGCAAGGGAGACTGTAAGGCAAACTGGTTGCCCCAGGATTATTACAGCAGTACTCTGGTCAGATGTTTAACATTTGTTCAGCAAGGAGACTGCCACCCTCCTTTTGGAGAAGGACCTCACGCTGTGTTACTCCTGTTCTGGGTGCAGTGTTGCCCGGAGGCTGCAAGGGTCCAGCGCACAGCGGTGCCTCCAGGACACAGCATGGGAAGCCTCAGCAGCAGAGCCCGTGTGCCTCGTGGTATGTCAGATACAGATCCCCACAGACACCCCAGCAGCCTTGCTGTCCTGCTCATAAACCAGATTTTAAGAGGTTGGTTATGACCTGCATGGCACTGACCAGACTTGAGCATTTGAACGGTGCACATCCCAATGTCACATCTTGGTAGGCAGAGTTTAACAACAGCAAATAAAGAACATGGATAAAACACAAGTTCTGTACCCTCATACCTGTCCCACACACTTGACTCACTAGCGGTGCTCTGCCAGCCTCTCTTCCTCAGCATTTCAAAGTCTCCTGCCAGCAGGTACTGAATCCGTTTGGCCTGGCAGTCTGGCAGCCAAGCTTATCTGCGGGCAAAACAGCAAAGAGCATGTCCTCAGCCCGCTTTTTCCCTGGCTGTGGAAGAAGGCAGTGTCCATTCCTCCAGGGAAGGTGCACAGCCTCGCAAGGCAGCACTGTTGCCTGTGGCCAATGACTTGTATTAGAGAGGCTTACTAGTAGTGCCCAGGAATCCAAGCCGCAGCACTTTGTCTGCCGGGGGGTATTGCTTTCTGCTCCTGTGCATCACAGGTGCTGCAGTCTCAGGCTGGTTCCTGAGATATGGTCTGGTTTTCCCACCTTCACCTCAAAGAAGCTTACAGGTGATGCCCGCCGGACTGACAGCCACCTGGCTCTCTCGCTCAGGGAAGGTGGGAATCCAGCTCTGCATCTTTGCTAAATTACAACTTTTCATTTTTTTGAGTGGGGAAAATAAGAGCTAACAGTGATACACCCACATGCCTGGCTGGCTGCAAACATACACTGAGCACGGCACAGTCTGGAACAGTCATCCCTCAGATACATCGTGCAGAGCAAAACAAGATCTAATACGTTAAAGTACACTTTTATCTGTAATCTGTTCTAGTGCGGCTGCCTAAAGGAAGAGAGAATAACAGAATAAAATAACAGAATAAAATAAAATAAATTAACATAAATCTGAGCCTACTTTGTTATGTAGCAAGCCAAATTTTTCTTCTGAAGTCTGCAGTTTGATTTGGGGGCAGGGAGGCACTAATAAACTCATTCTGTATGTTGGTATAAAGACTCTTGATCTTCATTACATTAATCTATTTTTTTTTCTGTAATGTCTTTGGGTTCATTGCACCTCTTAAAAAAAGCCTGCAGTTAGCAGGGCGGGCTGCCCGCGGAGCTGGCGGCAGGTGTCAAAACCGCAGTCTGAACCTGGTGGTTGCGATGGGTCTTTGCGGAGTCCCGCTGCAGAAGCTGTCCCGTCTGTATTTTGGCTGAGAACTAACTAAGCTTTTTAAAAACCAGGGCTCACGCTGAATGCCTCGCCCCGAGTTTTACTTTCCTGTAGTGCTGCCAACTGTGTTTGAACAGCGGAGCTTCACTTGCCAAATCTCCCCTGAGGCTTCAAGAAATGGAGCCACCCATTTTCCGCTCGTCTCCCACACTGCTATCAACCATGGCTCCTACTTGCTGACTCTCTCTCTTCCAAGCAGCCAGAGTTTGGGCAGCGCGGAGCTTTCAACAGCTCCATTAATCGGTACGGGTTGTTTTTACAGGTTGCTCTGCCTGAAGCGAAAGCGCCTCGCCGTGCCCATGCATGGTGACCGGCTGTCCCCAACCAAAGTGACACCGCTGCTCAGGTTGGGCTCTCGCTTCGTGTGCTGGCAGGGCATCCTCTGGTGGTACAGAAATGCTTTCCTTCTCTTTGAAATAGCCCAAACTTACTGAGCCCTTGTCTGCAGAAGACATAATTTAATAGGGTTTTGTGGTGAGGGCTGAGTTTATGAGAGGGGGAAAAAAGGCTTTTTCATCACCGGCAGGCTCTCCAGGATCCTTCTGAAATAATCGCTGACTGCTGCCAGAATTGGCTTTGTTAGAATATTAATGATCTCTCTGGGCAGCTTGAGTTTCATATACAAGTCTTTTTAATTATTCAGGTAAAAATAGCCAAGGTATAGCTGCAAAATGGTCATGCTGTGTTTCGGTTTGGGTTTAGAAAAGGCGTTAATGATAACTTTAATGACATACAAAGGTACAAATACATAGGAAATGCAAAACGTCCAGAATCTAAACTACTACTTCTGTGCTATACAGAAGTACCTATATCTAAGTTCCCATTTAGTGCAATTCCAGCAGTTCCCCAAAGTTTACCTTGCACTTTCTGGTAAACAAAGCCACTTTCTGAGGTGATGCATACCCTGAGACTGTCCCGAATGATGTAAATAACTCAGGGTTCCTTGCTTTCACAAAAGAAAAATGACTTTGCGTAAAACCTCCTGCTTTCTGCAGGTGGAAATACTCAGGCTGGCAGCTGAGTATAGCTGTCTGCTGCTCAGTTGACAGACCTACAGTCTCACAATTCTTTAGCTGTTTTTAATTTTACTACACTGTTTTACAAGCTTTTTGGACAACTGACAACCCTCATAATGTCCTGGGGGCGGTTACACACACTTTTCTAGTCAGATCGTTCATTTAAAACTTTCTTGGTAGCAGAATAGTGTTGGGAACCAGCTACAGATCGCTTGCCATAGCCTGGTGTGGTGGCTCCCAGTTTTTGCCCATTTGTAAGTGCTCTCCCATTTACAGCATCCTCTGATCAAAAGAAGTAAGATTTGCAGTACATACTGCTGTGACCTGGTTGGCATCTCAGTTAGTATTTGATTAATAGAGATGTATGAAGTTTTTGCAGATTTCCTTACACAGATTTCCTTTCTTTACTGTATTTACTCTTTTCAAAAGATCTATATGGTCTTCAGATTTTACCCCATTAAGTAAGAACCACTGGTTTTGGGGGGAAAATGAGTTGTTTAATGCATCTGCCTTAGATTAGCTAGCAACTAGCCTAAGGTGGTAATGACAGAGATAAAAGCTCTAGCTGCTGCAGACCCTGCAAAACAGAGCAATGTACCATTAGCTAGTACAAACCCTGTCAATCCAGGGCACTAGGACCACAAAATGTGAAGACGAGATCATTCGAGCGTGACACATTTGTCTGCAAACCGACTCCCAGCTGAAGGCAGTGGGAGGAGAATGAGAAGGGATGGAAACAGGGAGGAGGAGACCCCCTTCCAGAGGCCGCGTCCCTGAGGCCAAGGCTGTGCTTTCATCTCCTGAGAGCTCTGGAAATACAGAGGGATGGGAGAGACAGCGGCAGGGCCGATGGCCTGCTGTCTGCATCCTCTGAGAAGGCGAACTGATGAGCACCGCAGCAGATAGCAGGATTTTGGTTCATTGTGAATTTGGTTCTGGAAAAAGGTGCTTGTCAAGTAGCCCTGTAGACAGGAGCTTTTTTCTTACCTACAGGTAGGATTCAATAAGGGAGAGATGCGCACAACCTGCATGGGAATACTGTCCTGCCTAGACAGGCCATTTGAAGTTTCTTCCATTACCTGCCATGAAGTCCTTCAGCCCATGTAGCTTCCTCCCTTTCTCGTCCTTTCATGGGCCATCATCTCATCTGACTACAGCTTCAGAAACTTTGGCATCTAGGTTCATCCGGGGTCTCACGCTTCCTCTGGAGAAGGGAAAAACAAGGTGTCTCCAGAGTACTTTGTCAGCAGCTGTAGCAGGGTGAGCCAGATCTCATCCTCCATACCCACATTTCTCCTTAGCGGACACCTTTTGTTGGCAGCTTTGGCAGGACTTCTCTTACTGTGGTGTACTGAGAAATGCTGTTCTGGTGATTCAAAATGCAAAGGGTCATTTTTCCCGGCTGCAGAGCAGAGGCCTCCGGGCAAGCCCACAATTAGGGAACCACCCCGGTGTTCAAAAGCTTTGCGCTCTCGAGAAGTTAGATGGTCTCGCTATTAGGATTGGGAGGGGTGAGGAGGCAGGTAATGAACACAGGGGCACCTCTCTCGGACATTGAAAGGAAATCTGGCACTGCTTTGTTTAGAAAGAACAACATTGGGGTTTACTGGTTTTTAACATCCCTGGGTGTGGCAGAGACACGCTGCTCAGTGTTCCTGCGGCAATGGCAGGCACTCGGTGGCTGTGGACTCCCCGTCCAGGTCAGGACCTCCTCAGTTACAGCTGGGGAGCGCGGCAGGGAGCACCCTTAAGGGCAGAATCCCCAGGGCTCTGGGGTAGCCAGGTCCCGTTAGTTTTGTAAAGTGTAACTTCAAGGTGGCTCAAGGGAGGCGAGGCGCCGAGCTGCCGCTTCTCCAACAGCTGGAAGGCAAAGCTGGGAATGAAACCCCAAGTTTCAATGCTGGGGCTATGCTTCATCAGAGGGCATTCAGGGTAAATCTGCTAACTTTGACAGTTATTTATGTGAGTTGGATACATTCTTCTGAGGTCTCCTTTTACTGTATGTTTTGTTTACTTTCATTTTTATATGTCTTCAGGTTGTATGTGCTTATTCTAATTCAGGAAAATAAACACCACATCTTTTTCTGTATCTTCTGTTATTGCAAGTTTTTATAATACAACTACTGTACAAGGCAATATTAGCAGTTCAATCTCCAAGTTGTTTCAGGGTTGGTTTTTTTTTGAAGTTAACACATCTCATGAGGATGCAACAGAGGTTTCAGATTTATTAATGGAACACTAATGGTCTTCACAATCCTTTTAAGCAGAAAAAAAAAATTATATTTTAGAAAAAGTGAATATTGATTATATTGCTGGAGTGACTCCATGGGGGAATAAAAGCACAATGAAATGCAGATCAAAGTATATATCCTGAATTCCTAATGCACTGAGAGGTGGCTGTGCAATTAATGCATGTGTAAGTCAAGACAGGTCAGGTGATTTTACAACCTAGGTGAAATCCCAGCCCTTCTGGTTAGAATAAAACATGACATCGTTTATATTGCTTCAAGAAAATGGGACATGTGTCAATACAAATAAAGTCTACTGTTAGCACAAACTTTAAATGATTCGAATTTTGTCCTATAACCTGGACGAACCAGGGGAAATGCAGGCTGATTTTTATCACAAAAACATCATCTGAAAATAATATTATTTTTATTCAAATTTATAGTACTGTTCAGTCTAAGCAGAATCAAATGATTTTGAAAGGGTTATAAAAGCAGCGTTCTACTTTCCATTGGAGAAGGGGCTGGGGAAGATATGTGGTTATGATGGCAACACAGTGCATTACATAAAAAGAACTATTTTTTGGTCACTCATCATGAATGTGCTGGTTTTGGCCGGGATAGAGTTAATTTTCTTCATAGTAGCTAGTATGGGGCTATGTTTTGGATTTGTGCTGGAAACAGTGTTGATAAAAGAGAGATGTTTTCCTTATTGCTGAGCAGTGCTTACACAAAGTCAAGGCCTTTTCTGCTTCTCACACCACCCCACCAGCGAGGAGGCTGGGGGTGCACAAGAAGTTGGAGGGGACACAGCTGGGACAGCTGACCCCAACTGACCAAAGGGACATTCCATACCATATGACGTCATGCTCAGCATATAAAGCTGGGGGAAGAAGAAGAAAGGGGGGGACGTTCGGAGTTACGGCGTTTGTCTTCCCAAGTAACCATTATGTGTGATGGAGCCCTGCTTCCCTGGAGATGGCTGAACACCTGCCTGCCCATGGGAAGTGGTGAATGAATTCCTTGTTTTGCTTTGCTTGTGTGTGCAGCTTTTGCTTTACCTATTAAACTATCTTTATCTCAACCCACCAGTTTTCTCACTTTTACTCTTCTGATTCTCTCCCCCATCCCACCAGGGGGGAGTGAGTGAGCGGCTCTGTGGTGCTTAGCTGCCGACTGTGGTTAAACCACAACAATAAAGCAGGAGACAATGCAACAAAATTCACCCCAAGCTGGAAAAACAGAAAGTTATTCTGAGACAGCACAGAACCGAATAAACCACAAACTCTGCTTTAGAGGTACTGAAGGATGATTGTACACTAAGTGTTACTACTCCCTCACAGGCTCAGTAAAGCCCAGCAGAGGCAGTAAGGGAGAAGCAGTGCCGTTGAGCAGTTTGAGAACTTCAAATGGGAGGTGATGGGAAAGAGAAATTATGCATTTGGGCTTCCGAATTTTTCCCTTTAACAAGATAATGTTAGTAATTTTATTACATAAATGCTGACTCAAGTCAACAGTGTTACAGTTTTAGGATACAAGTTGTTCCTACCATAGTGAAGAAGCTCTAGCTTATGCTCCTCATAAAAGGCAATTAAATGCAAAGAAGTACAGTGGGAATACATCTGCACGCAGCAGGGTAAGAGATCCTCTATACAAACATGGGAAGCACCATGAATGAGGGAGCTAGCAGCTACTCATGATTACTAAGTGACCAATATTCAGTTTGAAGGGAGAGGAGCCCACCTTTCCTTCCCAGGAGCTCAGCAAGGGGGTAGGCATTTGGAACGAGGCACTGGAGGTTAACATGCAAAAACAAGTGGGAGGCTGTGAATACCTGAACTATTATGCCTCAGTCTGACACAGAGCCGCTCTCCCAACCATCAATAGTTCCTCTTTGAAGGCACACTTGAACCTGACTGCCCTCTATACCTTTGCTTCACCTTTCTTGTCTCCATTGGAATCCTATTTATCTTCCAGGCATCGCTCTTCTTCCTTCTACAATTTCTGGCTTTTCAATGCTGTCCCCCATTCCGGGTACTCCTGGGTGCCTCTCAAATCCCTGCAACTACAGTATCAACACTCATGTGATGATTCATGTTGTGTCTCACTTTTTCTCCTCCAGTCTGCTTCATCAGGCTCACTAATTACAGAAGCTGAGCCTTTTGACTTCTGAACCTCTAGACTGCATGCGATTATTCCTTTCAAGCATTTCTTAGAAGTGTGTGGAAAATAAGCCTTTTTTTTTAATTAAAACTGAGATTTCAACATAGTGAAAGAATCTGAGAAGCCATTTTCAGAAAATCTTTCTACAAGATAGTCTTTATTCTTATCTCTACTCACAGCCACTACACATTTCCTTTCCCACTACTTTCTGCCTCCTTTTTTCCATTCCCTAGGAGCCTGACACAGGGTGTTTGTGGAAATGATGTAAAGAAATTGTAAAGTCCTGCAAAAATGGCCATGAAATGTCCCTGGATCACCAAGGAACAACGGGCAATGAGACAGCGTAACAGGACATCATGGAAACTTCAAGTTCAGTTTTTATTTAAAACAGAAATTAAATGCATGTCCCCTCTGAGGCTCTCATACTACTCAAATTGGGCCTGATGTGCAATTATTATCTGAAAGTGCTGTTCGACAAGACAGGTTGAGCCAACCTAAAAGCCTACTGCCCCTCAAGGGGCTGTTCTGCCCCACCTTCTCCCTGGCCATGCGCTTCCACCACTTACCTCCTGGGTGGCCCTAGTCCTCGACAGTGGGAAAATTCAGCTCTCTGAACAGCACAAACACCACCAGCGCCCCGAGGGAAAAAAAAAAAAAAAAAAAAAAAAAAAGATTTACAACTCGGACAAGCATCAGTCTCGGCAAAGGGCTGGGACCGGGACCGTGCAGAGTAACAGGGGAGAGATGAGACAACATGGTGAGCCACGACAGAGCTGAATAGCTGAGACCACCCAGCACACCACTGTTTACTCTGTTGGATTTTTTTGGCCAGATCAGCTCCTTGCTCCGATTTGTTGTGTTGCAGAAACAAAGGGCTGGGAACAGGAGAGTCAAGGGTCTACAACCGGAAATAAACACAGAGGCTGAAAAAGAGCAAGCCCCAAATACAAATTTTTCCCAGTCTCAAGGCAAGAATCACCTCTTGCCTCACCCCTAGTCCCAGGTGCGTGCCTGGTGCTATAACATTACTTTTTTTACCTCTTATCCCCACTATTCCTGTAAGCACCAAAGCTATGGCTCCATACTCATAAACAACTTGCAACAGGAAAGCCAAAAGATTTGCAAATTTATTTGACTTTAATAGGTGCTATTGAAATGGACAGAACTTAAATTTCCACAGCAACTGGGCTAAGAAAAGCGTGAAATCTTGGTTTCCTATGCACAGATTTTAAGAAAAAAGTTTCTGCAGCATGAATACGTAGTACGTATTCAGGGCAGAGTACTGAATTTGATTACGCTGTGCCAGAGATGCACATTTATGAATAATGCAAGGATTAAAAAAAACCCAAACCAGCTAAAAAGCAAGGTATAGGATATTCTTGCACTGTTTGTTATCTCACTAAAATTATCTCTAGTGCAATCATTTACTTTCTAGCTTCAAAACAGGTTGTTTTAACCAGAGGGACGAAATACAGCCAGAATAGTTAGGATACTCCACCAGGAGAGGAAAACTGAGGGCTAGAGACTGAGGATGGAGCACATCGGGACATCTGGAGACATGCCATGGGTACAAGGATCTCTTCAAGCGGTCCCCACTCCTTTGCCCACACTGCTCACTAAACTCTCCCAGATTGACAGGGCTCCTATACACATGTAGAAGCGGAAGGTCAGGTGCTTGCAATAAGGCTTTTGTCAAAAACAGGGGTATCCATGGACAACCAGGTCCACGTGCTTGTTGCTTCAATGCCAGCCATTGTTAGTTAGGTACGTGATCCCTCTTGTGAGCCTGGGCAGAGAACCCAAGCAGCATCAAAGGCTTTTTGTGCTAAGTGCAATAGAAATAGCAGTGAAAAAACCAGTTCCTTCCCCAGGCGGCTCACATTTTAATGAAAAACTACAAGCAAGCAACAAGCAAGTGGGAAGGAAGGAAAGGATGAGAAAGCCACAATAACAGCTAGTCACACAAACATCTGGATTTAGGGCTTTTAAAGCAAACAAAAATCAGCTGTTCTATTCCAGTTTTATCTACATTAGTTTTATTTCACTTGACAGGTCTCAAAACAAATAGGTGAAGGGGGGACTGTCCCCCTCGGGGGATGTTTCTAGTGGGCTACCCCAGGAATCTGTCCAGGTCTCGGTGCTTTTCAGATACTGTTTCTTTCAATTCACCATTGGTAAAATTTGAAACAGTCATACAGTTGTAATAACTTAGATTGAAGTTGATAACTTGGTTAGGGGAACTCACTCAAGCCGCACAGTTTAACATGCCTAAACACACTGTTAGGAACGAAGACCGCTGGTTATCTGCTCTGGCTCCACGTTTTTCCCAGTGTCACTCCTCTCCTGAACGCTATGCGCCACGTTGCATGCATGACCAATGGAGCAGAGACTCCCATGCAGAAGAACGTCAGGCAGAAAGAGAATGATGTATTCCTCCTGTGGACAGCATTAGTGAAACCATTACTGAAATGCTGCATCCATTTCCACTGTCATGCTTCAGAAAAGATGCTTACCACAAAATTTTATACGAACTCAGAAACTTACACTGTAGTGGTAATAGCTGTAGAGATAATTTTCTCTTAGATAAATGGACTGAGATTAAGGGGTGACTAGACTCAAAACTACAGCTGATAGAGAGGTCCTTAACCTAAAAAATGAAGATGTTAAGACATCACTGGCTGCGATCTGAGGTTAGACCACTTCAACTGATGAACTTCTGGAACAACTTACTTATCGACATAGTGGCTTCTCCATCACTGAACTCTTTACACGAAGATGAATCTTCTTCTCAAAGCCAAGCTACAGCCCAAAGAAATATTATAAAGCAGAACTTACTGTCATGGAAATGATCACACTAGATAATCCTTTTTAGTCTTAATACCTATGAATTACTATTATTTCCATTATAAATTAACCATATTCTTCCAGGCATCATGAGCTCCATCACGAAACTGGGATCCCAAGGCAACATGCAGATACAGCAAAGCAGCAAGAATGCAAATGTGTAAAACCATGGGGGTTTTACAGGGGGGGAAAGGAGGGGGGAAAGGGGGGGGAAAGGGAAAAAAGAAAAAGAAAGAAGAAGAAAAAAGAGAAAAAAGAAAAAAAGAAAAAAGAAAAAAGAAAAAAAAAAAGAAAAAAAAAAGAAAAAAAAGTTTCATTTGCATCCCTGCAAACACAGCCAGGCCACCTCTCCACCTATACACAAGCTGAAAGAAAAAGGAGAGAGAAGGAAAGAGATACAGCCATGGACACACACACAAGACATTTTATTCAGAAAGTTCTATTTCATTGTAAATCAACACTTTTCCTTACCCTGGCACTAGGACTTTAAGACAGAGTAGGTATGGCACTTCAATTCTAGGACAGACTGCTAATGTATCATTTTTCTAGCATAAAGCTCTGGTCGCTTAGTAAAATTTTACCTGCAACTTTACTTCCCTTTATTTGGGCAGGGGGAGAAAGTTGAAACAAGTACCTTTATGGTGAAGAGGCTTATGACAGCTGAGGCACTCGGGTCTAGGAGACTCTTCTTCCACTGCACAGTTAGCTCATGTCAACTGTACAAATAGCATGACCCGACAGAAAAGGTTTGCTGCTCTTTTTTCCCCCCCCCCTCCTCTCAGGGAGAAGGCATAATATAGAGTTTCATGTGTTTTAACCAAGTAACTTAAATACCTAAGGCATTTTATTTATCATACATCATTGTGCTTTTTAACTCATTCTACATTTAAGCTATTATTCTATGGAGATCTGAATTTTCCTGGTAGGACTGAAAATGCCATCACATAAGAGCTTCCTCCAAGCTACTGACAGAATAATTTGCATTTCCCTGTCCAACAATTTGAAACTACTTTCTTGTAAAAAATACCTACTCGTTAAAAGCTTTGCTCATTTCAATCTTAAAAGATTCCTGAGATAATGGGCACTTGTTTTTTTCTGAGACTGCCCTAAAATACTTGGCCAAAAATAGCATAAGCATTATTAATGCAAACAGCAAACTTGTTGTTACAAAAGGTTTTATTATGTCCATCTGGGTAAAACCTTCTTTTCTGTTCCTGGTGACAGTCCATCACCACACATCTCAGACAGTCACATGGCAGTGCCAGCTGTGGCTGAGGGCTGTTCGCTTTCCATCTCTGACAGGGCGTCTGTCGGGCTTGACTGTCCCTGAGCCCCAGACTTCACAGCATGCACTGCATAGTTAACACTCGTGCTTTCCATCCAGCTCCACGACCCCGAGAGGGGATTATACAACATCCCATTCACAGTCTTGACTGAAAAGCCATCTAGAAAAGAAAGAAGCCATCAAGCAACTGATGTTCTTAAATATTGTAAGTCACTGCAACATCAAACCCTTTAGAACAGCAAGTCTGAAACACGCTTCTTCCTCTGAGCTGGGGAGCAGTGCTTCACAAGCTGGCCTTTGTCAGACAGCACCACAAGCAGAGGCAACAGGCATCACTGGTGACAGTGGGTCCTGCTATTAGCAGTAGCAGCAACAGCTCTGTGCCAGGCCACATACCATTAGCACGCTACATGGTGAGCCACTACAAAGTGGTGTGCTAGAAACACCAACTTCACAACACCACAGCTGGGTGACTGGTAACATTTTCTGGAGGTGGAGACATTCTTCAGATTGACATCACACACTTCAAAATGAAAACCTGAGCATATCTTTGGGAGGATTCTGCAGATTCCCCTTAGGAACAGAAAATATAAGAAAGAGGCAGAAGAATGCTATCAAGGACTCAGCAAGTAAAGAGTGATTTAGCACTCCCTGCTGAGCAGCTCTCAGTTCACTGCACGGCTCTGCTGTGTCCCAGCAGGATACATGAGGGAAGGCAGAAAACACATACCCTATCAAAACAAATCACTCCACTGTACCTGCTTCTCCTTTTGAAGGGAGAACGGAAAGAACCACCAGCATGTGAACCGGTATTAGTCACGTTCCTTACGGCAACTGCAAAGTGCCAGGAAAAGACCTTGCCAAGAGAATAGCTCAACTCATTCAGCTTCTTTACAGTGAACTAAAGCAAAGTGAAATATTCGGCGAGAGGGTTTTAAAACATCTGCAGGGAAGGAGGGCAATGGGCAGAACTCTTCCCAGCTCAGTGCTTTGGCTATTTTAAAAGCAATCAAACCAGGGCAACTGAATTATTTCTTCAAATCAGTATCATACAGTTTCTTAAGAACTGACTAATGAATTTGTGGTAGGTTTCATCTTCACATTTTTTAAGAAATCTTTTAGTAACATAATATGAATAAAGAACATGGAGCAGCAACCAAAAATAAAAACACCTTCTCCCAAGGGAAAGATGACAAACAATGGAGTGGCAGCAGTGCAGCTCTGGAGTGCAAATACAGTTATTTTCTCAAACCTGACCTAGAGTGTATGAACCACCTCAGAGCACACATTCTGTCACCAGAACAGGATGGAAAACCTTGGAATTTTCATTTAGGCCATCAAACGGAGGGCAGCTGTAACAGTGATTTTGTTTGAGTAATCTCTGCATTCTTAGGACTCCACTTAGTTTATTTATTTTACGCAAAATCCAGTAAGCCGTAGTGTCTTTAAACCAGAAATGATACTCATAATACATGACTGCTAACTCACACAGGAAAAGCTGTGTATTGTTGCTAGCACTCACCCCACCTAGCTTATCCCCTTGCCATTTCTACCGGGACCATTTGAATATCTCTGCATTCCCATCGTCTGGCCTGGAACTTACTTGATTCCAGGAGGTGCTCCAGCTCTTCGGGGGGAACAAACTTGTCCCACTCATGTGTTCCTTCTGGTACTATGCCCATTATTTTTTCTGCAACCACAATTCCCAGGACATAGGACAACTGTGTTTTATTGATTGTAGTAATGAATAAAGAACCTTCAGGCTAATTAAAAGATTAAAATGTTCAATTAGAAGAATATTTACATTTTTTTTTAACTGTAAATTTCATCACATTAAAACACATAATTTGCCCATCTACAAGTCTACATGCTGCAAGAGTTAAGAACTAATTTTGTCGCAGGATAGGTATTTACAAGTATACCATTTAAATACTATAAAGAATATAATGTTCTAACAGTATTACTCAGTAGTCCTCAAAGAGTCAACATAATCAAAGTCTTGGGCAGTCTGAAAACCATTTCCTTGCCCAAAAAACATCTAACAAAGTCACTTATAACCTAACATTGCCCAGGGAACGGATAAATAAAAGGTATTAAGGTATATACAGTATCTATTGTAAAAAGAAACACTTTTTCAATTAAAACCAGAGTAAAATGTGCAATACTGCCTAATTTTTGAGGCTGATGAATGCTGTGCTTGTTTGATTGATTACAGGGTCAAAAAACAAAGCCAGAAATGAATTCTAAGTACTTAAGAGACTGTTTGGTAGAAATAAAGGATAATTTCTATGTCCCCAGCAAGCTGAAAATTAGTTAAGCGTTCCGTTCAAATAATCAATATTCCTTCTGATGACCAGAAAGATAAATCAAGAGATTAAAGGAAAGCTGCTGCTTGTGTACTGGGCCTACCATCCTTCTTTACAAATGAAATAATATCAAGAGGAATAAAACAACACCTGATTATCTCTAAGCATAGCTATGACCCTTTAAAAGCAATCCAGGAGCACATCTGATGTGATGCTAGAGCTGGAATAGAATCTTGTGAGTCAGAAACTTCATTACAGTCAGTTTCAATGCAGTCTGAGCTACAGCCGTCCATCAACAGCAGCACTGCCATGTCTTCTCTCACCTGGGTGAGATCAGATGCAACCAGATTTCATAAGGTCTTGATGCAAAGCAACGCTGCAATGCTGGGTAATGCCATTAACACTTTTCTAAGGCAGGGTTGGGGAAATAAATTTCCTCTAACTTTAGTTATTGCAGTTGGGAAGATGTACTTGCTTCATGGAGGAGAATAGAAGGCACCTCTAGAGCACAGTTCAGACTTCAAGGTGGAGAAATGAATGCAGATGTAGGCGTTTTCACATTCCTTCAAATGAAAGCCTTAATAATAAAAGAGAATAAATATTCCCAATAATGAAAGCAAAAACTCTCTTACCTTTAACACCCGAGAGCAACACTTGATAAACGTCCCAAGGTCAGCCACATGCTCCACTACTTCAGAAGCTACAATTACATCAAAGGTTTCCATAGACTCTTCCACAATCTCCTCCAGTGAACTGGACTTGTACTGTATTCTCTTGGCCAGGACCGGATCAAATGACTTGTGCTGATCTGCTGTTCTAATGTTGTCCTCCAGAGGATCAATTCCAGTAACTGAAGCTCCCAGTCTACCTAAAGGCTAATAATACAGATTATAATTTATTCTCTGCATGAAAACAATTTACTTAAAGGTGTCTGCAACTTTGCAATGTACATACATGATGCAGAAAACATCTGTCAGAGAACAAGACAAACAACAGTAAATGATGAGCCCTGATCTGGCAATTTTGGTTTAAATTTTATTAAAGCAAGAAAACCCTTAGATTTGGGGGAGGTGGTGTTAATTTTCTTAGAAAATTATACACTGGAATATACACATTTAAATTGTCTTTTAGAACAAATTGTTCTGAAACCATTTTGTTACACCAAATAAAGATTTCCTCCACTATTACCCTCTGATAGAAGAAAAACAAAGGGGGAAAATCAACACAGTACTTAAAGGGGGGAAAACAATGCTGTATTTAATTACTGTCATTACTTTCTTCAACATCCACCTGTAATGGTAAATCCTCATACCTTTTTAATGGTTACTTAATATATGATTATCTCTGTGACTTTCTCACTGCTGAGAACTAAACACTGATATTTACTAGGATAGCATCAGGCTTGGCTGTCACTCAAGTTTCTACAGTGTCTTCTTACTCATGGGTTAACACCTCAGCCATCACCTCTTTTGAAACTGAAACAGGCTGCAGAACATGACCACATGTATGTTATTCCAACCTGAAATTCACCGTTTGTTCAGCCTGAGAAGGTGATGCAGCACACCAGCTTTGCCAGCCTTGTCGGAGAGCGGGCTCTCACAAGACTACAGGATTTTTGCTCAGAATAAAAGAAAAGAAAAAAAAAAAGAAAGAAAACATGGGGAGAGATTCGGGTCCCTTTGTAACACCTCGTTTCAGATGCTGATGAAGTTCCCAGAGCAAGTCAGCCAGATCTGTAATCCTAAATTCACAAACTAGCCCCAGTCTATTGACAGGATACAGCACTGCTCAGAGCCTGTGCGGCCAAAGGGTTCCACCACAAATAGTTACTTCTCAGTCCCAAGTTTGTGCAGACTACTCGGGAAGCAGCTGTAACATCAGCCCCTGTACCAGGAGAATCTCTCCTGACAGAGGGGAGGTATGTCTCAGGTGTTTGACACTATTCCATGCTTTTCCCATGAGATCAAAGCAAAGGCAAGAGTCCCCACCCCCAATATAAAAAACTGAAGATAAGCAATTCAAAGAAATGAACGTGTAAGAACAAGTTTATAATAGAAAATACTTCTTTGGTAACGAGGATTGTCTTGATTAAAGTATTCTTGCCTAGACTTGTAAATTAAAAAAAAAAAAACAGAAAGAAAAAAACCATTGTCATACTGTGACTGCGCAGAGGAATACTCAAAGACTTTTACATCATTCTTCCCCTCTCCTTTTCTTTACAGTGTTTGAAATCTTATTTTTCTGATGAACCTCAGAATTTTAGAATTTCTCATTACCAATTCTCTCCTTTTCTGTAAACCACCACCACTATACTAACCAAATATTCTATGGGGTTTGTAGAACGCACTGCACCTCAAAACATTCAGTAACTAATGTATCATAGAAGAGAAAAGCTCCTCCTTGGAGGATTAGAAATTAAGCAGTGTAATAGTAAAACAATTCAAATACTTTGTACACTTTTTAACAAGAGAAACCAGGGCACACTGTTTCTTACCTCACTTAGTAGTCCACCGCCACAGCCAATGTCAAGAATCTTTATGCCAGAAAGTGGATTTCCCAGATGATAATTATTACTCATGTTCAACAGAGTATCTCTGAAAGAAAAGGGATGTGATTAAGGGCAAACACACAAGATGGTTTAGTGGATGTAATATGCAGTTATCTTAAGTAATGGTAATTGTTTTTCCTTTTACAATGTTTTCTGAGGTTATGCAGAAATAGTACATATAAAAAAAAATCTGTCTTCAAAACCATACCTAATAAATGGCACTCTAATATCATTCATAGAATGAAGGGCTGAATATTCTCCTTCTTCATCCCACCACTTATGTGCAAGGAGCTGGAATTTTTTCATTTCCTTTGGATCCACTGATGGGTGCGAAGTGCTGAAAAGTCTCTTCACAGTGAGCCTAAATAATGAAAGCTGAATGTCATGAAACTAATACCAATATTTCATGTCAGCTGAAATATGGGAAAAACAAATTCTGCATCAGAAAATGAAAAAAAAGATAAAACTCATGTTCCTTTAGAGACTCTAGTTATACTTGATTAATAACAAACAGATTTTATACAGTGTACATGTAACATCTTCCAAAACAGATGGCTGCATACCTGTAATTTTTAAGTTAGTGATTAATAAGACAAAAATAGGCCACATCAAACATTTAAACATTTGTGAGATTTAAAAATGACTTTGTGTGACAGTCACAAAGTAAAATTAAATTATTACAGAAAATGACAGTCCTTGTCGCGCAGGATTATTTTAGATACAATACTTACACGCTGCTTTTTATTTCAGTATGAGAGACAGGCAGAGTACTATTGGATTTCAGCTGTATTTTCCAGTTGTAGTTCTGACGGGTACCTCTCAGGCCTGTCTGACAAGACAGATCAGCATGGTCATCTGCATAAACAAAAGAGAGACAATCAAATGGAAAACATCAGCTTTATGAGAGCTCACAGGCAAAAACCCTAGTTTAACAATGCCGCTCTAGAACAACACTACTAACCATGCAAATCTTTACACGTTTGCTCACTATCATACTTAGAGAGTGCACGGGGATTAAATAAAAGAGCATATGCTAGTTCACCACCCCAGTACTTCTCAAAATACGTACGATCAGAGCCTGAATGAAAAAGAACTTTTCACGCAGCTGAAACGTTTCAGCCGGTGAGAATTTCACCAAAATGTTTACTCTGACCACAAGTTGTGCATACACACACACGCTTATAGTTATCAACACTGGGCTCCAATTCCTGTTTCATTACATACTGGAATAAGAAATATACAGCTGCACACTCATTTTGTATTGTATGAACCGGTAAGGAAACGTAAGGAAGAAAATCCCACGGACGGTGCAGAGACAGGCCAAGGACACCATCTTGAAAACTGTTCTCCACGCCTGCTTTGCCAACGTACGGCTTGGCTCTCCCAGGCAAACGCACGCTCACTCATGATCCAGCCGCTGCCTGGTCACCGACAATCCCCAAACCACAGCAATACCTCACTGCGCCCAGAGTAATGGCCCCCTGAAGATGATTTTAGGCTGCACTGAGTGATGGAGAGACCTACAGATACCTCTGGGCTGAAGGGCTGCAAAGGAGGTGGCAGGGGGAAAACGTCTCCCTTGGGAGAGCTCTGTTAGATGTGTGGAGAGCCCACCAGGACCTGCCGCACAAGGCCTGACGGGCTGGCCTTAGGCTGGCTTGGCGTTACCAGCACGACGGCGAGCATGGACACGGTGCAACTGGGTGAGGAAGGCCAGTGCGTGCAACCGCACCCGCTCACGGCTCTGCCGCGGGAGAAGAGCAGCCATGCTCCAGCGCAGCAGACCGCCGGTGGCCAGGCCGCTCCCGCCGAGGCTGCCGGGCACCCGCCGGGCCGGGGGCGGAGCGGGACAGGGCCGCGGCCGGGACGCCGAGCCCAGGCCGGCCGGCGAGGCCGGGGGACGCCGCCAGGGGCTGCCAGAAGCAACGGCCAGGTCGAAGCCGGTGGGAGGTTTGCTGGGGCCCTGCTGTGAGGGAACCGGTAAAGCGACACCGCGTCAGGCCACCTCAGCCGCGGGGGGCGACGCGGACCCGCCAGGCCCCGCCGCCCGCGGGCACCGCGCCGGCCCGGGGCCGTCCCACCCGCGCCCTCCGCGCCCGCCCGCCTGCTCACCGCCCGCAGCCCCCGGCAGCGCGGCCGCCGGCCGCCGGCGCCCGAGGGCGCGGGTGAGAGCCCGGGCCGCCCCGCTGCCGCCCCACATCGCCGCCGCCGCCGCGCCGCCCTCGCCCCGCCCCGCTCGCAGCGCCGGGCGTGCGGCGGCGACACGGTGCCGGCGGCCTCTCGGGGCGGGCGCCGGGAAGGTTGGTTCCGCCCGGCGCTGGGGCCTGGCCTGGCCCTCAGCCCCCGCCAGCGGCCTCGCCGCCCGGCAGCGCTCGCCTTTGACCGCGGTACCGGTCCGGGTCTGCTGTTGCCGCCCGAGGCAGCGGCGGCTGCTGCGTTAAACTTTGTGAGGCTTCAGCGGCTGGGGCGAGGCGCTGCCGCCCCGCGGGGCCTCTTCTCTCCGGGCCCGGCCGGGGGCAACGCTGCCGTTTAGAATATTTTATAACATCTATTTATAGATATTTATAATATGTATTATTAAAATTTTATTAATATTTATTTTATAAAATGTGAGGGAAGCAAAACAAAACGCTGGACAGACCATTACATGCACTTATTCAAGCTTTTTTTTTTAAAAAAAGATTCCTGCTTAAGAAGATGTGGTACAAGCAGCAAGAAACACTGCTTTATTTACCTTTCCCCTCACAACAGTGAAGCACTGCAGCGTCCCCATGCATTTTGCATTGCAACACTGCCGATACAGCAGGCTCGGCGCCCTTTCTGCCTGCAAGACCCGGCCTGTACGAACGCCAACCCGTATTGTCCCACGGTGCATCGTGGCACGTGTCGCCATGGCTTCACCTGGAAGCTCTGCTGAAAATTAACGCAGTGGTTTTATTTAAATTTATGCCCCCTTACTCCTGCATGTGGACCTGATCCTTGCGTGTCTTGGAACAGGAAAACACTCCTTTAGCAGCAGAGGCTTGTTCAGATGACACAGGGATTAGCTACCAGCTTTCAGTCTCTTTTATTACCAAGTAACACACTGGACTTGCAGGGGAGGGCCCAAATTACAAGACTCCTCACTTCTGGGAGAGGGGAGGCACGGGAGAGAAGCGATACCCAACAGCCTGCGCTGTGGCATGGAGCAGAGCTCTTGGGCCCCCAAGTAGCCAGGCTTGAGACAAACTCCTGAGCGCTTCCTCTTGGAGGAAGCTGGTTTGCTGCTGCTGCCCGTTGCAGAGGCTGCCGTGTCACGGTTTGCAGGCAAAGTCCGGGCTGTGGCCCAGGGGGGACAAGGCTGCCTTCCCCGCTCCCTCGCCCAGGCTCTGCTGCCCAGGGCCCTGAACGGAGGTTCAGTTGAGGGGTTCGAATCCACGCGCCGCTGCGAGCAGCTCTGGAGGTTCAGAGCCGACAGACACAGGGAGCTCTTCTTCCCCTCCTCTTTCCCCTTGGCGGGCCTCGGCATTTTCAGGTCCCCGTGGGGATCTGGCAGTGCTCCCGTGCTTTCCAGGCAGATGGATCGCAGTGGCTGGGTTCCCTGCCCGGCCGTGCCGATGCTGGCATCCGCAGAGCGGGAGGCAGGGCCCGCACAAAGCCAGGGGCAGGAGCATCCTCCAGGCAGCAGGAGGTTTGGAGCAGTATAACCAAGTCACGGTTTGACTCACTCTTCCCTCTGTCTAATGCCAGTCCATTTTATTAACTGACCTTGCTCAGTGCTACAACCCTCACTGCTTGAAATCTGCCCATTTACAGGTCTCCTGTAAATACAGTATAATTCATCTAGTAGTTAGTTTGGATTCTTTTTTTTTTAAAAAAGCTAAATAAGGACTACTGAAAGGTCTCAAAAAAGCTTGTCTCGGCAGCAATTAAACATCCGGCAAACCTGCTTAGTGTGTATGTGCACCGCTTCTCTACTCACCTACTTTCCATCTGGCAAAGCTCATGGTGCAGTGGACTTAACGAGTCATTAGTAACACCTCAGAGCTACTGAAAAAACAGAGCTCAAAGAAATCCTTTATGCTAAGACACACAGTCTCCTTAAGACACAAAACTAAGCCTTCCTTCAAAGTGTGCTTCTGCATATTACTTATGCAAATTAATTCATTACTTTTCATTTATTTAGCAAAGCAAATACAAAATCTGGAGAGAGGGAGCCAATCCTTATGTTGCCATTGCTTTTATATTTGTGATTTTAAAAAATTTAGTAACAAGCAATTAAATCCATGCACACTGGGCAAGTATTTTACTTAACAGGATAAGCTGGTGTTGAACTAGAGGTAGCTATTCCATTGTTCTATTATTAAACACAGACTTTAAGAGCAGTTACAAGCAGCAGTCTAGACTCTAACCTCTCCCACAAGACAGGGCCTCAAAGACATAAATAACAGATTTTTTTCCCAAACCAGTTATTATACCATATTTCAAAAAGTGTGTAGTTGCTCAGCCTTTACAGTTAGAATATTTTACCGAACTACTCTTTCTTGGCCTATCCATGGCCACAGCCGGTTCTTGTTCTTAGATGGCGTAATGGGTAGCTTGGGGTACATACTCACTTTGGTTTTGTTGTATTCATCTTCAAAACATTTTGAATGGAAACCATTTTTCACTTGATTCCACACCATCCCTTATTTATTAAAAAAAGTTTTCAAGGGAACTGCCTCCGAATGTCATGTTGCTGCATGACATTCAAAATTGTATGTCTTGCTGTCCTGCAGTGCACTGAAATATTTTTGCAGTGTTTATTTTAAAATGTAAAAGAATAGAGCAACAACCCAATTTAGACTTTTCCAAAATGATACATTCCCATTTTTGTATATATTTGCACATTTTAATTTAAGATCACTTCAGATGTATGGAATTAAAGACTGGATGTTATTTTAGCCTTTACCATTGAAAAACATTCGTAAGGGAGTTACTAAAACACGAAGAAGTCTAATGTATGTGAAGCTGACATAGTACCGATGTATTTTTAATTACTGGTGTGCTGCATATGCTGTTTAGTAAGATTTCTGAAACAGTTAAATACAGAGATCGTATGCTCTTTTTATTGGCATACAGTCACTACCCATATAAGTGCATTTGTGTCAAAAAATAATTTTCATATTTACAGGAAGTGACGGAATTCCAGTTGTTGGCAGAGTATATAAAGCTTTTCATACACAATCTTTTTTATTATTAGACAGAGAATATAAAATCTGAACTGAAAATCAAATTCAATGCATCATGGAAACTGTATTCCTCAATAGCTTTTCTTAAACTTAATTCTAGTTTCTTTCTCTCAAAAGACATCCTTCTAAGACATCTGAAATGTTTTGCTACCTACTTTTCAAAAAATCCTCACTTTTACCAAGAGCCAACAGTGTACTGAGATTGGATCAATACATCGTTATTTATATCCATACCAATGCAAGTAAAAGTAGCGTGTTGCGAACGCCTCATTTTGCTAAAAGGTATGACTGCTTACTCTATGTAAAAGGACTTAATTGGGGGAGGAGGGGAATGTTATTTATAACTGATTAACTAATTATTTATCTGTAAACAGTGTTTTGATAAACATGCATGTATTCACCAGCCATTAGCTTGCTTAATAAATGTATAGTTAAAATGTGATTCTTTGCACTGAAGCAGTTTACTTCTGCATCTAATTTATGAAAAAAATTACACTGGCAAAAATGCCGCATAGCTCAATTCTAATTTTAGTTAAATGGATTAATCTGTTCATGAAGACATGCCCTGCAAGTTGCCTGTACTAGTATATTTTTTTCTTAGAAGATACAGCCATCAAAGAAATCTTACTTTGATGTTGAGCCTTTTATCTTTTTCACAACTGGTATCATAGCAGACCTTCTAGGCACAGATCTCCAATCTTTTCCTGCATTAACGTTCTTCTGTAACAGTCAAGGGCCTAGGGTGGTGTATTGGTTTTTTTTTAACTAGTATCATTTCACACTCTTGTTACTATCAGCAATAGTTCATTTCCTGAAGAAGGAGGTAATCAGTGACCTCTTTCACTTCATGGTGATATTAAAAACAAAAATTTAGTTACATTGCTGTCTAATCAATGTATTAGCTTTACAGGAATCACAGTTCTCGTAACACTAACAAAAATAACCAGCTTTAGTGTTTACTACACATTTAATGCGTGTGCCAAAATGTAAAGTTAACCTGTTGTCAGTTTTCTAATGTGTACTGAGTGCCATTTATAAATATATTCCATAAATACATCTAAAATACTGAGTCTTGTTCATGTAATATCCCTTAACATTCAGAAACTTCTCTCTGAAAACTGGGTGAGGAATATAGTTCCAGAGCTTAACACTGTCACACAAGATCAGTTAGTCACACATATTCCTAATGGGGTTCAGTCTGTTTAAGTATAGCTTGTATTACAGTGACCCATATTTTACACACACAGCATATATTACTTGCTAGTCCAAATAAAAAGGTTATTAAAAAATCTATTACACATATCTAAAGAAAAAATAAGATGTCTTTTCTTTGTTCTTCCACCCCCCCCAATAGATTAATCTCATCATGTCCATGGATTACATATTTTGACAAGTGTTTTACGTTAAAATCTTTTTCAAGGACTTTAAAAATTTATTATACCAAAAAAGCTGCCTTTTTCTTTTTTTTTTTTTTTTAAAAAAGTACTTTCTACATTTTAACACAAAATTCAGGTGCAAGAATTTTAAACAAAAAATGAACTAAAGAGCTTTATTGACATCACAGTACATTCAATAGTAATTTTAAGAACATTACAGCTGAAAGAGAATGGCCTGTTTTATATTCTTAATAAGCACTACCGTTCTTGAAAAAATGTAATACAAAGAAATCCTATTAGGTATTTAATTCTGAGCAGCATTTGGAAAAAATACACCTATTTACAGATAAAAAAAGGATTCCGGTTTCACCTACATAGCCACAATGTGCCTCTATAATGAGACAAGCCTTTAATAACTCATGGAATTTTTAAACGTCATAGCACTGGTGCCATAAATTCCTCAGCGTTTACGACGAAGAGGAGTCGTTGATCTGAAAAATAAAGGAAAAGGGGTAAAAAGTTAATTGGAAAAAATAAAAGACCCCCAAACCCACACACACTTTAGGCTTAGTAATTAATAGTTTTAAAAGATTTTCCAAAGTTACTTTTGCCTAAGACAAAAAATTTAATAAATACCATACTTTATTTAAAAAAAAGTTCATATGCCGTACACATGAAGACGAATATCAAAAAATAAAAAAAAAGTCAGACAAAATACTTAAAAAGTATACTACCTTGATCGTGACTTAGACTTGTGTTTGCGGCTTGCCTTCTTACCAGACCTTTGAGATTTCTCCATGGAGCATGACCGAATATGCTTCGATTTCTTAGCCTTCTTTTCTTTACTGCTTCCTGGTGATTCAGAACTACTCCTCGCACTAGATTCGGAGCCTGACCGTTTTTTGCTATCTTTGGTAGAAATTTTTTTGCTTTCTTGTCTGGAATCCTGTCTTATTATTTTCACACATATTGAATCACTGCGAGAGAAAGTTCTTTCGCTGTCTCTTTTTCTCTTTAATCTACTGTCGTCATGATTGCCAGGCTTACTTTCTTTTTCCTCTTTTTTGGGCTTATCTTTTCTTTTTTCCTGATCTCTCTCCCTTTCTCTGTTCTTTTTTCTGTCTTTGTCTACACCTCCGCCCTGCTCCTTCTTCCTTTCTTGATCTTTACCCTCACTTTTATGTTTGTGCCTATTTCCAGTAGGGCTTCTACGCTGGTCTTCAGTTTTACGTCTATCCCTGCTTCTGCTGCGGCTCGCACGGTTAGCTCGCCTGTCTCTTGAACGGCTACTACTTCTACGTCTATCCCAGCTTCTCTCTCTCGAAGGACTCCGATTTCTTCGCCTCTCCCCTCTTTCAGCACTGCGATTTCTACTAGATCTTCTCCTTTCCCTTATTTTCTCTCTGCTCCTACTCCTCTCTCTCCTATTTCTGTGGGAGTAACTCCTGCTTCTGCTGCGCCTAACTTTATGTGAAGGCGTCCTACTGCGACTGTGTCTCTTCTTCCTTTTAGGAGAGGAAGAACGCGAAGAGCTGCGACTACTACCTGAGCTAGTGCTATAGGATGAACTAGATACAGTGCTGCTACTGCTACTGCTTCTGCTATTGCTGCTAGTGCTACCACTGCTAGAGCTTCTTGACCCGCTCCTTCCTGTCCTCTCTTTCCCCTCTTTTTTGAGTTCTATATCAGGTGCAATTGCATTTGGAGATCTTTTCTTTTCATGAACCATATCTGCTTCAATTTCTTTTGCTTCCTGCGATGCTGAGTTACTGTTTTGTTCTTTGTTGATAAATTCATTCATCTCTTTTGAAACTTTTTCATTTTGTAGCTTTTCTTCTGGGAAAAAAGTATACAAAAGAAAAATGCAATTAATTTGGAGTAATATGTCAATAATTTCCATACTGTTACTTTTGGCAAAACCAAATTTCCAAGCACCTTTCGTAATACTCATAAGAATATGCTGTCTGCCATCATACCAACTACCTAGCACACAACTTGTTATTTTCTTTTTTTATAATTCTAGAAAAGTTGTCCTCCTGGTTTAGAAAAAGTGTACAACCCAGACACTTTTAGAAGTCCTTGATGTTTCAGTGGTTTAAGACGAAGTTCTCAAATGAATATCCTGGAGCACCAGGACTCCAGAATTCATTTACACACACATACTTTTTCCTCCTGCAACCCTTCTACACACCTGATTCTCCTCTTCTCCTTCCTACAGTGCTCCACTAGCGGTACCTACGCTTCCTGCCTTCCTTCCAGCCCTGTTCATCTGGGTTTGAGTAATCACTGGCTGGTCTGAAGTGGTCCCACACAGTGCATGGGTGGCCTCTCAACCTCAGAACAACATTGGCTGTACCTGTATGTTTTGTAGGCCTCACTACCCAAAAAAGTCTTAGAGGAGTGCCTTCTGCTGTAGTGACACACATTTGTTTTTTGAAAGAAAATAACGGGTTTACGGCGTTTTCCAAGGATAACTTATATTAGTCCTAAATGCTAACTAGTACAAGCAATTTACAGTTTTCCTTGGTTTTAACAGGTTTTATAGTCAATGAATTCCAAGGAAGGGAGGAACAGCATAAAAAAAGAGACTTGTAGATAATTCTTTGCTTAAGACTCAGCTCAAAAGTTAAGACCACAGCATTTAATACAGGTAGATGGTGAAGCTCTTACAAAACAAAAAGTTAACGCCAGTTGGGATTATATGTAAGCTTGGTAGTCAGCAAATACTATAAACATGGTAAGAAGACAACAGAAAAATTAAAAATACATTTCTTGAAAGTAACATGAGTATCAGGCCAAGATTTTCATACAGCAAAATAAAGAAATTCAGACCCTCAGAGCATTTTCTAGAGGTTTCCAACTTTAAAAAAGTTTTACTTATTTCTATTCAACCTAGGATCCTTTGCATCACTGGCCAAGTTTATGTCCCCTTCCTATTTTAAATTGAACCCAGAAAAAAATAACTGACATACAACATTTTTAGCCAAAAAATGGCCTTTTGATGTGGGCCATCAGTTCCTGAATTAACTTAGAGAATAAAACTGCATCCAGAAACCCACAGTGATCCAAATGGCAACTGATGGTCTAATCTAACCCAGAAAACAATTCCATCTGGTCCCCGAGTTATTAGGTAATACAAGCAGAAGCCAATGTATGTTAGAAGATGCTGTACTGTACATTAGAAATCTTCTGCCTTTCCTAAACACTGCTACAAATGAGACCCTGCGTTTACTATTCTTTGGTATTTTGGACGTATGGAATCAGCTTCTTTACTCTAGATTTATATTTCTGTAAATAGACCCATGGAGGTGTCCCCAAACTGACATTTGGCTTCCTGCACTAGGAAGACAGAGGTCATAGGCCACCATAAAGTCACTCTCCATACAGCTATCCTTTTATGCATAATCTTAAAACACTCAGAGACAGGAATATTAAGGAAACCAAAAGTTTAGCTAGTTCAGCCTTTTATTAAGGGATCCATATGTCTTATTTCTAGGCCTTTAAAATAAAAAGTAAAAGGAGGAAATCATCCATCTTAAAATAAGAAAAAAGTATGCTGTCGTAACAGCACTTTCTTTCTCCTCCAGCTTATGAACTTAGATCACGACTTCTTACCATTGTATTCATCTATTGATCTAGACTGCTCTTCAGCAGTTCAAGATGATGACTGTGATACCCTTTTGACCTACATTATTGGTACAAAAGGACAAACCTTACCTTGTATGGAGAAGCAGAAGTAAATCACAGATTTAATTTTTTTTAAATCAAGCCTGCCACCTTCTCAGAGGCTAAGTGTGACCTGACTGGGTTCAAAAATCTTTCCCCGGTATTAGGTATAAAAACCCAGTTATGAAGATGCAGCATATGGAAACAAACCTCAACTACAACTGAGAACAGCAAGTTCAAAGAAACTGCAGCCTCCCACTGTACATTCTGAAAGGCACGCTGCTCAAGATTATGTAACAGAAAAGCAAGCTTTTCAGATGACATGAAATGTGCTTCATATACTTAGAATATACAACTTCAAGGAATCAGGTTTATATAAACTGCAGTCTGGTGCAGAAAGGTGAAGTTTATCCCCCAGTCACAACTGAGAAACTAATAATTTTTAAAATAATTTTAAAAATTCTAAATTTTTTTAAAAATTAAAAATAATTTTTAATTAAAAAAATAAAAAAAAATAAAAATACTTTATACACACACATGCATTTTTATAAAGCCATACTATTATTTATATAGTACAATATCTATAGCATGTAGATATATATGCACCATGTCTGCTCTTTTAACACTGAAGTAGAATAGTTTATGGAAAACACTACATGGATTTTTTTCGTATTAGAAAGAAAACAAGCAAACCCCTTTTTGATCAAGTAGCTTAAACATCTTTTTTGTTGAAACTTTTTAATTAAAGGACATTATTTCTAAATTTGGCTTCATATTTTTTGGCTTAAAATGCATTTTCTCTCCCACCAGTTTACATATACTAAGTAGTAAACTCCATATACAGCAGCATAGTAAGAAGACATTATATGATTTACCTTCTAGCTGTTTTTCTAGTAGTAGTTGCTGTTCTCTCTCTTTTCTCCAAAACGCTTCCTGTTTTTGCCTGATTCTGTGTCGTAATTCCTCATCATCAGTATCAGATGATTCAGAGCCTCTGTCACTCCTTTCATCTTCACTGTCTCCTGATCCATAACCACCCAGTCCACCTGCGTGCATAAAGTCCAGTCTATCACGAGGAAAGATTAAGCTTTGTTCTTAATATTTCTGTGGGGCAAAGAGGAGAGTAACATTGCCCTTCCTTCACTTCCTCTTCTCTGAAGAAGTCACTGTATTCTGGTAAGTGCCAATGTTGTTTGAGTGGTGTGATCAAGGGCCCCATATCTGCATTGATGCTCACTGTCTGGTTCTACTCCTTCTGGAACAGCTCGTCTAGTTTCGGCAAGCAACCACTGTGATCACGGTACTTTTTCCATTGTATGGAAGGGCAAAAAAGCTCCCCGTGGAGATCGTAACAGTGCCTGCCTCTGTATCAGCAACCGGACAGAAAATGCCTGGGACCTTTCCCAGAAGACATCTCTGAAATGACTTCAGCCGCCTCCGTAGTCCAAGGCTACAGAAATTCTGAATGCCATATCAATTTTTCTATATTGATTTAGAAAACACTGCACTTTGACAGGTATGGAGATGGAACAGAAATGGACTTTCTTCTCCCCTAGAGATATTAATAACTACTGGACTGATAAGAAAGATAAAGTCAATTTAAACATCTGACATGGAGATATTTTACTTTCTTTCAGTCTGAGGTTCTTATGATCTTTATTGAGTTAGTTTTAAAACATGTGAATACTTGTGATGATAACATTCAATCTAATTCATTGGAATTCCACGTAACGAACACATAACTGATCACTGACACTGCTGTAGTATGCTTTAGATGATAAAAAGCATGTTGGGAAAGATCTTTTGCTGTTGTGTCTCAAGCTGGAATTTCAATCTCTTTTTCCTGTGTTGTTTCAGGTAATATATGATATGGGAGCCTCTGTGCTTATGTAGCTTTTCAATAAAACAGTAATTCCAAAGATTATAATATTTTTATTTATACACTTCCACATTACTCTTCTATTAACTTGCCCTTCTTGTTTGGATGGATCAAAATAGGAGAAAAATATAAAACAGTATTCCTCTCTCTGAAGACTGCAGTGTGCTTCTGAAACAATCATACTTTGAAAAGTAAATTTATCTAAAGTTTTTATGTATTTTCAAAAGTAGGGCAAGATTCTCATTCACTAACTCACACTGACTAGTCCTTTACTCCAAAAACCATCCCACTTATATCAGTAGGATCACCTGTGGAACAAACAAAGGTGCTGATAATGATAAAGTTATCAGAAAGTGACCCATACTCCTGGGCAATTAAAATCTAGTTTCAAAATGCAATTTCTAGAAATGCAAGGCAAGAGTAAAACTCCCCCTTTAAGCCCTTTCAAAAATAAGGAACATACTTACCGAGTCCAGTGAGGGAAGCCAGTGCACTGGACTGTGCCAGCTGTTTTGCAGGAGCTTTGTATCACATCAACAACAGGAACAACATGTTAACACAAATAGCCACGATTTCATAGTCATGAGTCTATGGTATTGTTAAATCTACTACTATTGCTGTTCTTTGGAGGGAGAGAAGAAACATTAAAAACGCATCATCCATTTAAAACCACTTCTAGATTTTCTGACCACGAAGATTTAGAATTTAACTGCAATTTAATAGTGAACAGAAAAAAAAACAAATATATACTCATAAGTCACTTTCCAAGTTACAGCATCTGCACATAATTTTCAAGTTCCAGTAGTTACATATTTAATTAACTCAGTTATGTTAAAAAAATCTGTTATGTAAGTGCAATACATGTTAATAGTGAAAGCAAATGAATTACTAGTTGAGGACTCAAAAGTGCGTCTCTTTTCACTTCTGAACAGCTAAGAACTTGAGATAAAGATGACAGCATTAAGAAACAGCTACAACTCAAGAGCCATTGACACACAGGTACCATTTTAACTAAAATGAACTGTATGAAAGAAATGGAATAACTGAAGTAACTCACAATACACTGCACAGGACAACAGTACATGATTACTGGATTTGAACTCTACCAAGTTGGATGCATTATACTGGAATTGTTCTTGGGGGATAACTATGGAGGTTAAATGTTCTAGAGACATGCAAATATAGAATATTCACAGAAGAAACTAAAAAAAAAAAAAAAAAAAAAAAAAAAAAAAGAACCGGCATACCTTTAGTTGCTTTACGGTGAACATCTTTGGCCACGTAATAAATTTCTTCGTTTGTGACATCTAAGAGAATCTCTGTCAGCAGCATTTTTGTCAGCATCATCTGAAGAAAATTGTATATACAATTAAAGGCCAAAACTTCTCGAATAAATGCTGCATTCAAATTACATCCATAGAACTTCACTTCTTTTGATGGCTATGAAAGTACTCTCCTGCACGTTTTATTTAATGACTTCTTTCAACAGACATGACTTAAAAACATAAGTCTGAAACTGTTTAAATTTAACCCGATTTCAAAACTTTCAGAACAGTTTGTATTTTGAATGTGAACTGTATCCACATGTATTACAGACAGCTCTCCAGGGCACTGATTCCTAATGTCAAAGATGATACAACAAATGAATATGTAAATCAGAAATGTACTTAGACTGACCCCATTTATTCTTTAAAAAACATAAAGAGCACATTTCTGTCTGGTATGCTGTCTTACTGACCCCAATTCTGCAAAAATCATCAGAGGTTACTTATATATGATTTTATTATTACATATTTACTACAAAAATTGAAATGCTGGTAGCTAGTTCTCCAAGCTGCTCAGTCTGGCCATGTGCTTTACAAAAATATATTCGTCAAACTGTTCGGAATTCAGGGCCTTCATATACAAGGTTTCACTTGTACGATTAACATATAACTGTGATTTCAAAGTACAAAGTTTCTGCAGACACAGTGAAATTGCTGCTGGTCTAGGACTTCGGTTTCTAGCACTTTCTTGCAAGAATACATTTCTTAAATTCCCTTTCACAGGAACTGCGGTTGAAGCACAGATTTTAGATGGGTGAATTTAATCAGTAAAAGTTTTCAGAAATTTGACAAGTTACGCAAAACCACAGAATTAATAACGATCAATGTAAAGATTACAGTCATTACACTCTTTCACTATTGTGCTAAATATGAGTTATATAACCTATATCCTTGTCTATATGAGAAAGACAGCATTATAGAGAGACATGTGAATATAACCCTGCTTTACTGTATGGTGTACTATACCTTTATTGACAGTATCAGGCAGAGAAAAAATGTTTTACTTTGCTATGCCTGAAAAATACAAGCAAATAGACAGAAATACTTAGTGAGAACTACATTACTAATACCATTTGATACTCCTTTTCTTCTTCTGTCATTTCTGGTTCACTTTGCTCCTCTTGAGGAGCTGGGGATGGACTCCTGCTGATTTTCCCAACGCTTACAGCTTCTGTGTTTTCAGCATCTTCGTCTTCCTCATCACTGTCCTACAAGAACAGCATCATACATTTCAGGAAAAACTCAGATGTCAGGCTCATTAGTTTCTATTTATGATAGTCAGCTTGATTTACTTTGTACTGAAATCTGTATTACAGTTACCATAAAACTCTATGTCTTTTCTCCTCTCCTAATAAACATCCAGATACCTCTCTACCCACGAGATAAGAAAATATATAGTTGTCAGTTCACTGCCAGACAGGTACTTAGAACTGCAATCAAATGAGATAACTGCTAAAGTGAAGGCAATGCAAGGCTTCCTAAATGGGCTCAGTTTAGCAAATACAGGTATTTGAATTTGTTCAGCTACTGATTTAGAATTCAAACCTTCAAGACCATGTATGTTCCCAAAATACAGAAAAGAAAAAAGCCCAATTTCATCATTGTTTCTTTGCTACTACAGATCAAATAATATACTTTTACATCTCAGACATTAACAACTTCAAAACACCAAGTAAATATCAACAAAGCAGCAGCTTAATTTTACTTTAAGCAATAGAAACTGTCTTGGTTTCGGGTGGGATAGAGTTAATTTTCTTCCTGGTAGCTGGTACAGTGCTGTGTTTTGGATTTAGTGTGAGAATAAGGTTGATAACACACTGATGTTTTAGTTGTTGCTAAGTAGCGCTTATCTTAAGCTAAGGACTTTTCAGTTTCCCCTGCTCTGCCAGCAAGCAGGTGTGCAAGAAGCTGGGAGGGAGCATAGCTGGGGCAGCTGACCTGAACTAGCCAAAGGGTATTCCACACCATGGAACGTCATGCCCAGTATATGAACAGGGGGGAGTTGGCTGGGCAGGGCAGATCGCTGCTTGGGCTTCGGTCAGCGAGTGGTGAACAATTGCACTGTGCATCATTTGTCTTTTCTTGGGTGTTATTGCTTTTTTTTTGTTATATTCCTTTTCATTACAATTACTATTAGTTAGCATTGTATTTTATTTTACTTTAGTTATTAAACTGTTCTTATCTCAACCCACGAGTTTTACCTTTTTTTCCCAATCCTCCTCCCCATCCCACTGGGAGAGGGGAGGGGGAAGCGGCTGCGTGGTGCTTAGTTGCTGGCTGGGGTTAAACCATGACAGAACAAAGAGAAAACCAGGAATACACAGTCTCTCTTTTGAAGAGACCAAAAAGTTGATACCTTTCAGGAAATACAAACCTGAGCAAAAAGCAAACCCTTCTACTCACAAATTTACTTTTCTGAGGTAACCGTGGGCCATCCCCTTCTTCAGCCTCCTCACTTTCCTTTTTTTCTTTTTTAGACATCTGTGAACGTTGCTGCTCCATCCTCTCTTTTTCCAATTTTTTCTGTTTTTCTCGTTCCATCTTTTCCAGGCCTTCACGAATCCAGGCAGGCAGAGTTCTACGCTTCACAGCATCTACATAAGCAAGGTTTACAGTTTTGTAAGATGAAAAACACCTTCCCCCCAAAAAGAAAAAAAAAAACAAACCCAAAACCAAAGAAGGAAACCCTCCACCCCAATCCAAACAAGCCACACATCTGATTGTGGGGAAAAAAACATTTATAATAGCTTTTTCTTTCCCTTCTTTTTCACTTTATATATTAAAAAAGTGTTCAAATTTTGCAATTCTTTTTAAAACATAGCTTTTATGTTTTTTCATTAAGGAGTGGTTAACATGTACCAATCTGTGGAGGCTCCTGCTTCACAGGCATCGCAATAGGTGAACGCTGTCGGTCTCTGAATGAGGGTCTTTCCCTTCGATTTTGAGGAGGTGCAGGAGGTGCTGGTGGACCTGGCGGCCCTGGTGGTCCTGGCTGCCAATAAGGTGGATGAAATCCACCTTGAGGTGGACCAAAAGCAGCCCCATGCTGAAAGAGTAATGCAGTTTATTTTTCTTCACATGGTAACACTAAATACAGCATGTGTGCAAGTCCGTCTACAGAAATCCATGCAAGTAGGAATCCACGATTTCTAGGCTACTGAGATCTCTCAATCTCTTTTTCTGTGGTCCCCAAGAAACAAGTTTTCCTTAAATATTTAATGAGTAAACTTAGATTTAAGCAGGGATACTAACGAAGCTGAAAGGGCTTCAACCAATCTCCTTTCGTATTGTGCTAAACATTAAGCCCTATAATCACCATCTATCTCCAGCAGTTCCTTGCCAGCTTATCATCATCAGAGCATGCAGTTAAATGAAGAGTATACAAAACTAAGGTTTAAAAGTCTAGCTATGTTAGCAGTCTTTCCTTGTAGCTACAACATGAGGACAAGAATGAAAAGTTCAAGCTTTTATTACCAAAGAATTTTGCACTGTGCACTTTCCAGTAATCATTCACGGATGTTATTAGTATGGCTGATCAAAATATTAAATGCATAAATATGCAAGTTTAGTAAAGACCCTGGGTTCTGAGCAAGCTGTATACAATCCAAAAGTCACAAGTCTTGAGGCATACATGAGGGGTTTTTTGTTTTAATATTTGCTGTCCAGAAATGCCTAATGAAACTATTTAAGAGGAGAGCATTTAGGAAGAAAGTTACAGCATCAAATATTTTTTTATTATATTCTATTGGCTATTTAAGTCACTAGTGCTAGAAGCACTCTTCCACTACAATTTCAGGTCCAGCATCCCTCTGTTATTCACTGCAAAACAAGTTTTCTGTTGTATTTAGAGAAATGAATTTTAAGAGTTGGTCCCACAATAGCAAACAAAGGAAATTATAATAAACTAGTGTATTTGAAAATTATTGGTTCACTTCCTAAAAATATTGCTGAACAAGAGAATTTAATAATAGAGAAAAGTAAGCCGGAAGACAGAAATACATTTCTGCCCATCTTGCCTTGGGTTTGTTTATGAACAGGAGGTAGGTGTTTTAACAGGTACAGTTTGTCATTTATATCAAGAGTTTTGAAAGAAAAATACTGAAAATAGGGGGAAGATCCAAAACTTCTTTGTGTTTAAAGATTTGTGCAATGCTCCCTGCAATTATTAGCGCTAAAACCACCTACAGATTTATTATGCTACGCAACTTATATGCCAGAATGAAGAAAAAAGTGGATGTGGATTTTTTAGAAATACCATTGTTTATTCAAAGAATCACAGTAGATAGATATGGAAAAGATCAATGGATCATCCAGTCTATCTCCCTGCAAATACAGGACTGTTCCCTATGGTACATTATCTAGTATATTTAAGTATATATTTCTGAAATCTTTTTTTTCCCCTCCTCCTCTTCTTTTTTTTTCTTTTTAAACACAAAACTACATAATGTTAATTTATATACTGGAACACGGTGATTCATTTTAATATTGCAGACAACAGCCATTTCTCATTACTAGTATAGAAAGAAAACCCTTTCGCCTCAGAACAGAACTGAAAACTCTAAAGTCTCTTCTGTAAAGTATTTGGTAAAAATGTATCTTAGCAGATAACAGATTCTGTAGATGTTTGTAGAACTGAAGAATGAAAGTCGCCGCTAGATGATATTAGAGGAACACATCCACGGAAGGGACTCTGCGCGTCTACAATATTAAAGCAACAAATATGTTTCACCTGATAGTCAAACTGGTTCACTGGCCCCATTGCAAAGTTATCAGGAGGTCCCCCAAAGTTGTGATTGTTCTGGTTAAATATATGCCTGTTGTCAGGAGCAAATTCCCCACTGTCCTGACTGTTGCTGTCTTCAGATGGAGGAACAATTTCCATTTGACCTGGGGTTGGAGCCATCCACTGCTGATCTGGAGGTGGGTGAGGGGGTTGGTGAGGCATTCCCCATTCTGTTTAGGATTTAGAATACAATTCAGTACCAAGTTAGTATGATTTATATGAGTCACCAATCACTCAGTGTTCTTGTATTTATCACAAGGTTCCTCAAAGCAACACAGATGATAAAGTTATGAAGAATCATCAACCTACAGACTGTATTATACTGTCTCAATAATTTCTTCAACTAAATGAAGGAAATACAAATAGCTGTAGCTGAACTAAAAAATGGGGGGGCAGAACCGGATGGACACAGAGACGCTGTAAATTTGTTTTTATAAATTTCCAGTGATATTGAGTCCACCATAGCACTTACAAATTGTGTAAACTGTTAAAGAACTGCTCCTACTTCTCTATTTCTATGCTGTTTCAACTTTCAAAGTAATGAGCTATTTTATTCCTTTGCATAATAGACTTAAAAGACCTATTATGGAAAGCAAATGGTTTTGTGAGCAGCAGAACAACTGAAACCTGCTTTCCAAAGTCTTGTGTCTTGATAATGGATGATTCCCTGGATTCTCCAATATCTAGCAGAGGTCCCAGCATAAGCTACAGTCACAAGCCCTCACACACAAGTTAAAATTGGCTAATAGAGTGAAAAGGACTTAAGGAACGAATTAATAGCTCATGTGGCCATAAGCTTTGTTGTCTTAGGAAATCAGTCTAAAAATTATGTCCACTATACAGATATTTATAGACTATGACAGAACTACCTTGTAACTTTCACCAGTAACAGAATTACTACCTAGCCTCTCAGGTTAACTCCTACCTTTCATCCAGTCCTTTAACAATTCTTTCCATTTTTCTAATTTTTACTGTCCTTCCCATTGGCATGATAACTGGATCCATTACTGTAGCAACTAAAAAGGGTTAACATAGTTTTTCTACTTGATTGTTCTTTTTTTTGTATGTTCAAAGATTGTATCACTCCTTTCACTCTCACTGTCATCCTGGTAGGTCATGTTTAGCTGATTAATCAAATCTTTTTCCAGAGTCAATACTCCTAAAGTATTCTAAGGGATAGAATCCTTTATCCTTTAAGTACAGCTTACAAGAGTTATTGTTCATAAATGTATGTGTTAACATTGACACTATTTAAATGCCTAGTTCACTTCAAGTCAACTGACTTGAAAGCTTGCAAGTCGCATACAACAGATGCTGTTTTCACTTGTGGAACACGAATCCCTTCAAAATGAATTGTCTGCTAGTTACGCAGTCGGTTTTCAGATTGCCATTTTGCTTTTTTATTAGTAGCGCATAAAGGACTTTTGGATCCAAAAAGAAACTTGGAAGGATATGGAGAAAGATGAAGCTTTCTAGAAACAGAGTAAATATGTGAAGAGAACTTTGGCTAGCCATGCATGCTATGATTTAGTCTGTCTGCTGTGACTACTTTTACACATTAAGAATGACGTTGCCTAAATTAAGGGAAGCTGGGTCGTATCTGCATCAGCACGGTCTTTATCAGTGTCCCAAAAAACTGGGAAAACAACATATTCTTTGAATGATATACCCAACGATAACAAAATGCACTGGCACACTGTTTTCCGTTAAGAAAAGGTGTTACATTATTCTCACTCCTAGATCTAAGCATGCACGCAGGCTTACTAACTACCTTGCTCACACATTTCAAATTGCATTATAGTGTGGTGACATAACAAATCTTTCAGAAAACAACTTCAGAAAAATTCTTAGCAGAAAATACCCAATCTCTACCCCATGCTTGTTGCCAGTGTTATTTTATGACATTTTAAAAAGAAAATGAATTTTTGGCCAAAACTGAAGTTTTGAGGAAGTTATAAAGAACTGAAAATAATCGATACTAACAGAAGCGTTCAACCAACTTTAACTTACAATAACTGAAAAATTATGCAGATGACAATCAGATACTAAGTCAAAAAGGGCAAATACTAAGTATAGAAAACTTGTAATAAAAACATATTTTACACACAGAATTTTGCTCATCTCCTTTTTCAAGATTTTAAGACACCTAAAGCCAGCATCTGCCAGTTATATTGTGAACTCATTCTACATGTCAAGGTCATGCCAGAAGCAGGTATTACACTACAGGAGAGGCCAACAGATGCTCTTTAATTCTGAAACATCCTGTTGCCTTCAGTGCTGCTGTTCCTAGTGCAGTGGGATAAGCAACAAAACACATAACACATAAGAATAAGATCCAGGGATATAAATATATATCTGCAATTCACATTTTATCTTTCTACAACATTCAGGGACAGAACAAGTCTTTTGCATATGTATATTATAAAACCAATTTCTTTATTTTATATAGAGATTACTGAGTTGGGTTATCAGACCTTTGTGCCTGTACTGCTACCCATTTTGTGGAACACCTGACTGAAAAGTAGCAGCTGTGATACTCAATTAGTTGATGCTACTGGTAGTTTTGCATCTTGAAACCTGAGGGACAGGGCATATTTACACCCAAAAATGTCTGACAAAAATAAAATTTCATTACATGAAAAAAAGGAATGAATGGGAAGGAAAACAAACCTGGCTGCCACATTCTGTTGAAGTTGGGATCCCCCTGAAAATTGTTATGGTTGTTTGGACCAGACTCTATTCCTGAAATATCCTGTCCGTTTGGCATCATTCCTTGTTGTTCCACTACACTCTGTTGCCCTGAGGCTTCTCGCTGAGCAATCCATGCTTGAGCTAATGCAGCCCAGTCAATCTGGCCTAAAATAAACAGAGGAAATTTAAAAGGTTAGTATTCACATGTCTGAAGTTTAACACTGTTTCTCAATTACACGTCTCACTGCTCAAGAGAAACGGGCAACGTTTACCTTCAGCAAGTACCATGAGCACCATTAAAACTTATTCACAGTGTACAGTAAAACAAACTGAACGCAAATGTCAGTGTACATACTTGCTGAAGTAGAGTTTCTCTGCGTATGTTCAAAATGCCATAAGGCAGATTATTTTAGGTTCACATTAGCACTGAATGGGTGGTAGTAATTCACTTACGAAAAAAAGTGTACTAATTTTGATATCAGAAAGAAATATATGTAGCCTTAAATTCTAAATTCATGAAGATTCAAGTGCAAGAAAGATACAGTTAGAAAACTACATTTTGCAATGTATACTCTTCGTATAAACCCTGATTTCTGGAATGTTATTTTATGTTACAGTTCTCTTTCTCCTTTTTTTCTTTACTACCGTTCCTATCAGTAAGTAAATAAATTGCACTCTCAGATGAGGACACTAGAATGTCTTCTGCTCATTATCAAGTCAGGAAATCTCTCTAGTGAAGTTACAGAAATTGAAGTGACAGAAAGCAATGTAAAAGGAGTGTGCCTGATCACTCTGCCCGAGTATTAAATACAAGCCTCCACTCTTTTTATCCATTTCTGTATTTCTCTTGATACTTTGAATTGTTGTCACCTCACTCTCAATTTAAGGTATATTATTTTCTATTATTTAAAAGGGGTTTTTTTTGGTGGGAGAAAAAAATCCAAACAATGATCATGATCATCACTGCTGTAACCTAAACCAAGTATCATACTAATCTTCCAGTGAGAGCTTTTCTGTGTATACATCTGCATTAGTACTTCTGCCACACAGGCACTGAATAAAAAGCGGATTTTCTCAAATAAATGATTCAGCTTGGCTAAAGAACTGACAGGGATACAGATTCTGTAAAAGTACATGAGGTCCAAATGTTGATCTGTATGACTGGTAAAATGTTGATAATTTGTCCAGGATAACTCAGGTTGCTTCCCTGTATTTTGCATATTAAATATTAACTATGTCAAAACATTTGGAATCGATGTATGTTTTCTATTTTTTCTAGTTGTTCAGAAAAGCATCATAAATGTATTATCTTGAGAGCAGCTACAAAAAAGCAACTATCAGTCATGCTCTATAACAAAGATTCAAAAATTCAAATGACAACAGATTAAAAAAAAATTAATCCACAAAGCTTTCTATATACTTACTTGGATCTTGCTGGTGCTGAAATGACTGCATCCACTGCTGTTGGTTCAAAGGCCATTGCTGCCAAGGTTGTCCACCTTGATCCCACATCTTTTAAGTCTTTATACAGTCTATATTTCAACTAAAAATAATAGTTGTATGTTTAAATAGATGCCCATGAAATATCACATAACTGAAACTTACATAACTGCAGATATAGTTAAGCCTTGCAAAGCAAGCTGAAGCAATGCTGGCTTAATATTTTAAGCTGGAGAAAATGGTTCATCCTTTAGAGTAATATCTGAAAATATTACTGTAAGATTTCAGAAGCCTAGTATGCTTTCTCTGTATTTTCACAAAGAAATTAACTACAAAATGACGTTCAAGGAGAGATATGACAAGTTTGTAAGATAAGAACTAATCTGACAATAAATGCAATTTAAAGTAAGTCAAAATATAAAAGACATTACTTAAATGATATCCTTGCCTGTTTCTTAGGGAAAAGATGTGTATTTTTCTATACAAGTGTCATGCAAGGCTGTTAAGCGAGACAAAGGAAAGTCACCGAATGGTAAAACACATTGTTAACAATTGCACTGGAGAACTGCACAGGTACAAGACAGTGTCCACATGCATTTTATGCGTTGTACAGGCTCTTTATAATTTCTAAATAATATATGCCTTCAAATTTGAGAAAGAAGAAAAAATACCACTGCATAACTGCACATTTACCACATGGTCCCTTAAAATCACGAGAAACATTTTTTGGTGCCGTGTTGTATATCCTCACTGAGCGGGCAGCAGTAGCCCTAGGACCTGACGGCATGGGAGCTCCACAACCTGCTTTAAGTAAAGCTCCAGGACCAGCTTTGCAAGAATTTGATGAGGCACAGCAGTCTACCAGGTAGGTATGCCTATAATGGCATACCAGTTCCTTCCGGTCATTTGTACCTTCTGCGTACACTTAACCTGCTATACATGGAGGACCAGAGAGCAGCAACCTACACTGCTCCAAACAGCTTTTCTGAAGGCAAAGCCTGGGCACAGTTTTGGGAACACTTTACTCCAGGAACTGTTCCCAAACACCAGTATGGGTAAGCCTGCACTGAGTGTGACTCCCTCTGTCCTACCCAGTCTGTTAACAACTCCTCAACAGGCTTTTCACTCTCAGTGAATGTATCCTCACGCCATTCAACACACAATCCTTGATTTCATGCTATAAAAACATCACCCATGTAGGCTGTTTCAAACGCTCCAAACTTAAAAGAAACAGAGAAAAATTCATTCCCTGAGGTCACAGGAGCAGCACACAAGACCTAGTCGTGGCTCACAGCCAAGTGCGACACAGAATAGATGAATACAGCCTGTCTGCTTCAGAGGAAACTAGCTCAAAGCAGCCGGTGCCACTCCGGTGGCCAGCCAGCAACATAACCCCAACCGTTGTTACTGAGCAGGATGCGTGCAGCCCCACAGAAAGAGCTGGCTTTCGGCAGACAGAAGAAGAGCAATTAGAGTGGATCCTGCTTGCAAAGGGATCTCGTGCTTAGTGCTTACACATTCATACAAATAATTGCATGACTGCATAGGAAGAGAGCATCACACTACAAAAATGCCCAACAAAAAAAGCTGTACGTAACATCGTGGGGTGTTGGGTCATGCAGAGATGAATGCAAGCTCATATTTTGCATACTTCTGTCAAATTTTATTTTTAATCTGAAAAACTGTAGATTACCTTTGTTTTGAGATCACTTACATTCAAGCCAGTACAAAAATTGCACATGTGTGGCTCGGAAAAATTCAGTTGCCAAAGCCTTTTTTGGGGGGCTTTAAACAAGACCAGATCAAGTTTGGGAACAGGAGGGGAACACTGGGCAAAACCTACTTTACTATTTTCACTATCTTTTCTTGCCAAATTAAGTATGGTGTTTTTTCCATTTCAATGATGTCTTTATGATATTCAAACCTTTAGTAGGTGAAGACAGTGTCCTTCTTTTGTCCTTTTTTTTTTTTTAATATTCTGCTCTGTACCTAGGAAAGTAACTTTCTTACACCAGTTGAGTGTAAGAGTGGCAATAATGCACTTAATGCAACATTTAAGGTGGCCCTGCCATACCTAGCTCTCCGAGTATTCATATATACATATTTCATACACTAAGTACGAAGAAGTAACCTCACACACTATTTTCACCCTAAAGTAAGAAAAAGGTAAGTAACTGTTTCTTCCTCCCCTCAGTTCATCTTTCCATCCAGAACCCAAATCTTTCAATTGTCAAAATAAACTTGTTTACATCTTAAAACAAAGTTGTACCAATTGTGGTTCAAGATAACCACTGGCCTTCAAAGCACTGCACAGCCTCACGGTGCTGCTCCCTTTGTTTCCAGCTGTTAAATCACACTAGCAATAACAAAAATGTATTTCAGTAATTCCGGTAGTACTTTTTTTACCTAAATACATAATACCTTGGAAAAAGTTTGAGAAATTTCACTAAAATAGAATCAGCAAAAGATTTAGAAGATTAAATTGTTTCACCAATAATATGAGGCAGGTTTGCATATAACTGAATGCCAAAAAAATCAAATTTTCAAACAGTTAAAGAAATATCAATTTCTCTTATGGAAGTGCAACTATATTAAGAGCACCTCTACAAATTCAACTGAATTGGAACCTCCTACATACAGTTTTTGCTTGATTGGATCAGATGAGGTTTATATTTACTGGACTGGCTATATCTCTGTCCTAAAATCTTGGACGTTCTGGTTTTTTCTTTTTTTTTTTACATGTTCCAGCTAACATAATTAGCTTGTAATAAACTTTTGTACCTGTTAAAATGCTTATCAGTTATCTGTTTCTCATGGATTCTGCACTGAAAAGGACGTTTAGTATTCTAGCCTTTTCTTCTTTATTCTGAGGCCCTGATCGTCACTATGGACAAACTGAAGCACTAGTTTGGAGCATCAGAAGGTCTAAGGTAACAAATGCCTCCAGATCTCCTCTGTATAACCTGCCCCCGAAATAGCAACTACCTTACTATTTTACAAGGTGTTCAAAGAAATTAATTCAACTTTTTTTGTGGGGGAGATAAATTATTCTGCAGTTATATCAATTGGCATCTGAAAAGGTGACCAAGAGACACAGAAGACAGGCAGTGACTTTAGGCAGCAGCAGCAGCATTCGTTCCCCTCCTGGCTTCCCTCTCAGCAAGTTCTCATGCCCTAGGACGCTGAGGCCAAGTCCACACTCTTAAGGGAAGCGGTGCCGAAGGACTCTACCATCTCCCATTGGAGAGCAGCACTGACCCAGGCCACCTAGCACTCCTCCCAGCTGCTCCAAGCACATTTCAGGTGTCAGCACAGACATGGGACCCAGCGGGCAGCTAGGACGTGTCCGTTCTGGTTTGGAAGGTCAGAAACTTTAATTCAGTGCCAGCTGGCTTCAGGGCCCGAGTAAAAAAACCCAGTCGGGTTTTAGTTGTTAGCATACATAGCTGCTTCTCCATCACTCTGCAATATAATATGGCCTAGAGTCTTCAACTTTTGCCAGAGAGATTATTTCACCTTATTATTGCTATTTTGGGGAGAGAAATCAGGTGGGGAAGTGCAAAGCAAGAGGTCAAGACATGGAGTTGATTTCTATTTTGATGCACAACAGTATGACAAGAAAGTAACAACTGTGTAAAACCTTGAAGAACTTCAACATTTGGTTAAGTCCATTTATGCCATCCAGAGCAGACTGATTTAAAATCACTGCCATTTGAAACTGCTAATTTTAGTTTGTGAACTGTATTTGAGAGCTTTTAATTCTGTATTGCATTTGTACTTTCACTGTTTTCCTGAAGCAATGTTGATTTTCATAGGTTGGCAACTATAAAGCATGCTGACTTTCAAGTACACGGACTTATTACCAAATTCAGTGTAAAAACTTTACTAATCAGAAATATGTACTACACAAATACTTAAGCAATTACATCACTTTCTTTATGCAACTGTATATGCAAAAGCCCTTTTTCAAATATCATGTGAAAACTGGCCAAAACTATTTCTAATTTTCTATTTATTTCAACTCATCTTCGTTGTTGTACTATTTTTTGGACAGAAACAGGAATAGGATATGGAAGGAACAAAATGAGCATCTTAATATGTTTATAAAACTAACCTTAAGATACACTGGCTAAAATAGAAGACCACATGTATTCAAATGCTTTTAGTATTGAAAACTAAATGATGTATTTTAATATGCACTATTCAGAGCCAGTGAACAAAAGAGGTTTGTTCTAAGGCCTCCATCTATATGAACAGCAGGACACCATCACTTTCTGAGAAACAGACTTCCCTGCTTTTTTGCTCCCCACTTGGTTTCCTGTACTTTTTCCAAATTTTCACTAACTGGTATAGGGTAAACATGAAAAAGGTACTTGATGTAAAATTTTCTCACTTACTACAGGGAGGCTACAGGCATTTAAAAGTCGTTTATTGTCTTCACAAATTGTTTTGCTAAGCACTGTAGTGTTTAATGGTTTCATCTGCTTTTAAGTTTCAGAGGCAAAGAAACTGGCTTTAGCTCTTAGTTTTAAGTTATCATATTCTAAAAGATAACTAAATAAATCTCATATACAGACACATCTATTAAATTTCTCACACGTAGGCTATTTGATGTTACTCTTTTTTACATAAAAGTAATGTAACTTTGTACACTGCTTGTGAAACTTTACTGAGAAGAGTATCTAAGAACTTTTCAACAGAATCTCAATATTGTCCCATCAGACATCACTCACATTTTCCTTTGCTAATAATGCTATTTTAAAGATGTCAAAAATAAAAACAGACCAAGGCAAGTCCTACGATAATGAACAAACCAGATGTGAGAGTCACCAAAACAACACTTTTGAACCTCAGTGCCATAAACTGGAAAGCACAAAACACAGCAAAGAAAATGTAGCCTGTTCTCAGCAATTTTAAATTTACTGCAAGGGATTCACCCTCAATACTGGGGACGGGACGGGACGGGACAGGACAGGGACCAAACCCAAAACCAACAAACAATGCCTCTTCCCCACCAAATCAGTAACTTAAAGGCTTGAAACAGCTGAAATCTCTTGTACTAAAGTATGTGACAAGAAGCAAACATTTTCCTGAGACATACCAAGTAGGAATAATGGAGAAAAGAGAATCAAAGTCCTCTCCCACCTAATTAAAATCTGCATTGCCAAAAATATGTTGCCACATGAACTATAAACAAGTTTTAATTTCTTACAAAGTTCCCAAATCAGCATCACCTGAAACAAAGAGGCTTCACCTAACAAAATGGACAGCTCTAAGCCTACTTCCCACTAGTGACACAAGGCCAAATACATAGCAGAGCATCCAAATCGCAGTGGAATAAGCTTTATTTTCCACTGAAAGGGGAGGAAGATGAATAATGGCTAAAATCTACTAAATTCAAACATTAGCAAGACACTTACTAACAGAGGGGTACATCAACTGAGAAGTCATTAAGACACTCTGGTTCCAATGTCACCAGTGTGTACAACAGGTTTTAAAAAGCAAACAGGTTCAAAGAATGGATCCATTTTACAGCTACTTACTTGCAATGGAAAATGCAGATACTACCCTCCCTTATGATGATAGGTTAAGGTTCTTGTACTTAGCTGTTCTACCCTCCAATTCAATTGGATATAGCCTTTCTGTTTTCTCTCTCTCTAGCAAACACGAATAAACAAAAGAACATTTACTGGTGCTTCAAGAGCCCTTCCCCGATGTCAGATCACAGAACAGGAACCCGAATCTATTAAAAATCTGTTTACCAATGAAGAAACAGAAGCCAATTCAGGATTCTTTTTGCTTTATACAGAAACACAATCACATGGGAAAAACACCCCGTCAATTCACATTTAATTTCAGTTACAGGTACTTAACAGATTATGAAAAGTTAATATGATACCTCAAAATTTTGCTGGAGTTTTTAAGAGCAGACATGTTCAGAAATATGTTCTGTTGTATGTTTAAAAAAAAAAAAAAAAGATTCCTATTCAAAGGCTGAACCTACTAGAACTTTATTCAAAGGCAGGATCTGCTGAAGTTTTATTACAGCAAATTACTGGTACTAAAATGTGCCACCTTTGAGAGGATTGCTGGTGAAAGCTCCCCTGCTGGTGATAAAAGCTGACATAGTGGCATAGATAGGACTTACCTTGATCCCCAGCAGATAGCAACCTCTGAAAGCCAACAGCACCCAGAAAAATTTAAAGTTGGTGTCAAACTCTCTATTATACTTTAGTATTTTACCCAACAAAAAGCTAGGTTAAGAAAGAGAAAGAACAGATATTTTAAAAGGCACCTTTCCACTCCTCTCCTTGATTGTGATGTGCATCTCAGCTATAGATTACACCTCAGTGTTAACCTGTTCTTTCAGGAAAAAAGGCATCTCCTTCAACCTGCCTATTTGTCTGCAAAATAAGATATTTTCCAACACGGTTGTATCATGTGTCCAGACACACCACACACACTGAAAAGTATACAATTAGAAGCTACTTACCAGTAACTAGAGTTTTGAGTGATAATTCATATGCTCACCTTTAACTCTGGGAGACTCCCCTCAGCACTCCCCACAAAACACAGTTACCTTGAAGCAAATTACAGGCTATCACATCGATAGGAATGCCACCCTGTCAAGTAGGGAAATCGTCAAGAAACCATGCTCAACAGCACAGTGCTCGGTGAAGGCTCCTGTAGTTAGTTGCCCACTGATGTCAAAGATGGGCCCATTTTTTAGACAAGGCCACCAACAGACCTTGAGCTCTAACGGACTCGCTCAGATTCCTCGGACAACTCTACCTCAGCAGTTTCATAGTGTAAGCTCATAAAATCCGTAATCCAGTTCAACAGCGCTTGTGCAGAGGTAACTATGCTCAGATCTCCCAGCAATGGAGATGAGCAGTCTTAGGGAGTGAGGCTCAGTCCTGTGAATGTCAAAAGACAAAGCCCACTTGTCATCCTGGAGATGCTATCTTCCTTACATGCCTTATGACACTGGCTGCAGCAGAACTGAAAAATATCAAGACATTTCCCCTAGAAAGATAAGCAAGACCTGCCCCTAAATAAAATTTTATAGAGCTAATGGATAATCTGAATTGTTCCAATTCATGCAGATAGTCCAAGACAAGAAACACAGAGACTTACAAAGTTAGCTCAGCTCCAGAAGAACATCAGGAAGATAACTACCCACAACTAGTTGGCCAGATGAGTACATCTAGCAGACTCTTTCTTGCTCCTTCTAAGAACCTCCCACCATTGTGACAACATGCTTCTCCCCGGTATGAATGTTACACAGCATCCGAACTACGCAGAACACCTTACACATCAACAGCTTCTGTAGAAGAGGAGATCTGGAGATTCTGAACGGCTGGTCCCAGGAAATTCGTGGAAATGAAATATCTTGGCGATGAAAAACAAGTGTTCTTTAGAAGATGAAATTAAATAGGATATTTGTTAGAAGCAAGATTACCTCAACTCCAAGAAATCAGGAGACAACCCAGGACTCAGGCTGTCCCTAGGAGGAAAGTAGAAGGCACCTTCTGCTGTGTCACGAGCTGAAAAGATCAAGGTTAGGAACTCCTACATCAGACATCAACATCATTTGACCAGACCTCCAGGACACTATCTGGCAGTCTGGTTTATTCAACCCTGTAGACAGGCAGACTAATGACAGATGATTCCGGAGTCTACAGAACCAGAGCCAATAATCAAGTGCTTTCTGATGCAGATGAGAGGCTGTTTCATCACCTTTCTAATAATGTTACTCATCATCCGTGAACGGCAGGTCCACATGTGACGAGAGATGGCCTAACAAGTTTTACTTGCAATCCGAGCTCTAACACATAGCTGCAGAAGTGTCTTGGTTTCAGCTGGGATAGAGTTAATTTTCTTCTTAGTAGCTGGTACGGTGCTGTGTTTTGGATTTAGTGTGAGAATAATGTTGATAACACTCTGATGTTTTAGTTGTTGCTAAGTAGCGCTTATCTTAAGCTAAGGACTTTTCAGTTTCCCATGCTCTGCCAGCAAGCAGGTGTGCAAGAAGCTGGGAGGGAGCATAGCCAGGGCAGCTGACCCGAACTAGCCAAAAGGGTATTCCACACCATAGAATGTTATACCCAGTATATAAACAGGGAGGAGTTGGCCGGGAGGGGCAGATCACTGCTTGGGCATCTGTCAGCGGGTGGTGAGCAATTGCACTGTGCATCACTTGTCTTTTCTTGGGGTATATTTCTCTTTTTTTTGTTATATGCCTTTTCATTACCATTATTATTATTGGTGAGCATTGTATTTTATTTTACTTAAGTTATTAAACTGTTCTTATCTCAACCCACAAGTTTTACCTTTTTTTCTGATCCTTCTCCCCATCCCACTGGGAGGGGAGAGGGTGAAGCGGCTGCGTGGTGCTTAGCTGCTGGCTGGGGTTAAAGCACAACAAGAAGTTTTTCTGGTGACTAAAGATCCTGTCTTGCAGGCCTTCCAAACAGGCATTGGAACAAGTATCCATTATCTAAATAACCAAAGAGGCTGAAGCCGCAAGCTGTCATGCACGCTTTGAGAACCCCTACACTGCTAGTCTTTGGACCCCAGGGTTTAAAGATAACGCACTCTTTTTGATATTCCATTCATAGGTCAGATATCTAGGTAAAAAAACAGATGTCCCACCTCCTCTAAGATAACCTGCCATTGCAACCATGACTTTTTGACTATCTTTAGGTCTACAGAGTAGCTGAAGGGAAGGACCCCAAGAGGCAGGAGTCCTGGTTTGTAATAAACTGCAAGTACTGTTTTTGAAACAAATTAATATTAAATAATCAGTGTCATTAGCTATGTAATCTTTTGGCATGAGCTCAAGACAAAACAAACAGCAAAGGTACATCAGTCTCTGTTTGGTGCTCTTTTTGGAATTCCTGGGCTGCAGTGAGTCATCCACGTCACACTTTGAGAAGGATCTCAAAAGCACCACATACTCTGTGGGCAGAGCTTCTCTGTCCCATATAGGCTTAGGCTCTGAAGATGGACCTAAAGGAAAATGGAGATGTCTCAGAAGCAGAGGTCCTTGAAAGCAACAGCCTCATCTCTTGATCTTTTGTGCAAGCGCCTTGTTCTAAAGTAAGGTCTTTTCCTTTCATTCAAGGTAGCTGATACTGGCTCTGAAGTTTTAGCACAGTGACTGAAGGTTTATGGTGAATTTCCATGATGAATTTCGTGGAACCGTTCAGTTGCAAACAGGATAAATCTAACCATACATTCACAACACCTGGAGCAAAGCTGTTAGTAGAAAGACAGGAATCAGATCAATGCCACCAAGAGTTCAAGCTGAACAGTGCTGCTTGAGAGCTATTTCCGCCCCCTCCCCCTTCCTCTGACTATGCTATTGCTTCATCAGAGTCACGATAGCATAGACATCACTGATGAGGCTGGAAGGACTAGTGGATAAATACTCTAGGGATACAACCTCAACAGTTCACATGTTTCTCCCAAGGAATTACACAGAGCAGCTCATCCATGGTATTATCGACATCCAACCGAGCTGGAGTCCAAAGTCAATAAAGGACACAGACTGTATAAACCCCAAGAGTACCTATCTCAATGTACTCCAAACTGGAAGGAAATGTAAACTGAGCAGTTCTTCCATGACTGTGTCACTGCAGTAAAGAATACTTTACTGTAAAGAATCTGTACACAACAGTTGTGACTGAAAAGAGAGGTGCAAAGGAAAAATGGCCTCACACACCCGGAGGAGCCCCTCTACCAAGAAGAAAAATTTAATGTAGAAAGGGTACCACAAGAATCACCAGCTGGTGGTCTTAATGGGGGAGATCCATGTAAGTCAGAACACCTCTGCAGCTGAAAAGATCCAGGAGTACGGAAAAGTGCTGCACCCTATGCACCCACATGGGAATGAACTCTAGAAGTTACTACAGAAGGGCTGCAGACACACATTCACTCAGAGTCAGAACAAATGCGTACCATCACTCAGACAAAAACATACCAGCTTCCATTTTGTTTGGGAAAACGAGTATTTACTACTATACTTTACTGAGCTGCTGATCAGAAAATGAAACATTTACGGGGTGAGTTAAATTCGCAATAAATCAGAAAAAAGAAGTTAAAATAACCATCTTGACTGCTACTCTGTTTCACCCATCCCACTTTTAGTTGGCCAAAGACTTCTATACATCACCTCGGGCATCACCCTAAGTTGTTGCAGGTATTTAATGCCCAGATACTATGCATCTTTTCACTTCCTGAGAACCAGAAGCTACACCAACGTGCCTGCTGGGATCTGTTAGCAAGATGTCCAGTCAAAAAATGTGTAAAATTCTTCCAGCCCATTTACAGTTGTGTATCACTAGAATGCTGGAAGTCAACTTCAGTTACTCCACTGCATTTTTTTAAGATCAGAACTACTCTTTCTCAGATTGAAGAACAGAGGCTTTCTAAATGCGTAACCAAGATCCAAAATACAGAACCAGAAAAAGAACTGAAGAAAACAGCTTGTTCGGTACCTACAAAGTTTTCCAGAACCTGGTTCACACGTCAGCATGTCTGACTAATATTTACAGTGCTACCAAGATGAAGAAGGCTGAACAAAGGCCAAATTAAAAAAAAAAAAAAAAAAAAAGTACTATAAAAACTTCTTCAGTGAGTCATTCAAGCAGCGTAGCTTCCAAGGTCTGTTATTTTAAACTTAAATCCACATATCCACTGAGCTGAAGCCAACCCTTTTAAAAGAACAAAAGGACCAGATATTGGCAACTCAAGTATCATTTACTTATTTTTTTGTATTTTGAAGACATAAGGACAAACATATGCTTTGATTATCATAAAGCACCAAAACCACTGCTAAAACATTTGCTATCACAGAAACGTCATAGTAACTTAAGTAGTTTGAGTCAAAATTCTATTGGGTTTGGGGAAAAAAAAAAGTCTGATCTGATTATTTTTTGCACGTATCATTCCACTAGAAGACCTGATGCTAGATTTTCAATTAGCCATATAACTCAGCATTATTTTTCTTCTGAAGTGAACTGTCCATCTGCAACTTCCTCCTTGATGAACATGCTCTGCACAAAAAATGAATAGTACCAATAACTAAATAAACAAACAACTACTCCTTGCTGCTCATGAGCAGGTATTACCCTCAATGATAAATACAGTTATCACTTAAGGAACAGAGATCAGCTAGTGATGAAAGTAAGAACGTTTAATAAAACCTACCCACAGTTGTTATTTGTTGCCAGAGGCAGGCTTATGATCATCATGTACCTCAATCATGAAAAGAAGGGAGACTGGACACTCCTGTCTCCACAATATCTTTGCATAATCCTGCACCTAACTGAAAATCAAACATGGTTAAGAGTCCTCTCTACCACTACAGGTTATATGGCGAGATGTCCACTAAAAAATTGTGGAACTGTGCTAAATTTGTGGACTCTTCAGCCCTGCAATACCTCTGAGCCCAAAAGCGGAGAAACCACTCTTTCGGAGCAGGAATTTGCACGTCACGTGACAAAGACAATACAGGAAGTCTCATAATGGCATAATAGCAGAGATGACACAAGGTTTGCTGCTGCCACCCCAGACAAATTAAAAATCAGTAGCTTGTCTTCTGATTCGTCACTGAATTGTCAATAATGCCAGCGACTTGTCCCTGGACAAAGCCGAGGCTCCTAGTTCCCGCTGTGTTCTACAATCGGGGGAGCCACAGCATCTGTCACCTCTGCGAGAGGCACCATCTCTCAGCGCAGCCTGACTTTAGAATTCGAAAGGGGCTTCTTACTCCTACACACGATATAGCTATTCAGGTGGACTGGACTGCTGTTTGTAACCCTGTCTTTGTAAAATGATGCTTGAATATTGTCTGCTGGTAGACATGCCTTATGTTTTGAAGACTACCATTCCTCGTCTTTAAAAGGTGGCTGACACTGTGCCTTAAACCAAATCCTTTAGGGCATCCCTTGCTCCCTGTATCCCACAGCTTTCAATAAAGACTGTTTGCATACAAACATTTACAGGTGTGACATACAAACACTCTTACAGGTGTAAGAGAAGAAGTGAACAACAACCAAGGTGGCTGAATACTCTGTACAGTAATTTGTTTCAGAAACTTGGTAAATTTCAGCTGGGGTAGCACATCATAGAATCATCCAACGGTTTGGGTTGGAAGGGACATTAAAGATCATCTAGTCCAGCCCCCCTGCCATGGGCAGGGACACCTTCCACTAGACCAGGTTGCTCAAAGCCCCATCCAACCTGACCTTCAATGTTTCCAGGGATGGGGCATCTACCACCTCTCTGGGCAACCTGTTCCAGTGTCTCACCACTGTTATTATAAAAAATTTCTCCCTTACGTCCAGTCTAAAGCTACCCTCTTTCAGTTGAAAACCATTGCCCCTTGTCCTGTCACTACAGGCCCTGGTAACAAGTCTCTCCATCTTTCTTATAAGCTCCCTTTATATATTGAAAGGCCGCAATAAGGTCTCCCCGGAGCCTTCTCTTCCGCAGGCTGAACAACCCCAACTCTCTCAGCCTTTCCTCGTAGGAGAGGTGTTCCAGCCCTCTGACCATTTTTGTGGCCCCATCCTTAACTGTAAAGCCTAGCACATCCCACCCAAGTTTAGTTCAACACTGAACTTTGTGGGACTGTCTAAAAAAGTACTAAGAATCTGTGTGGATAAGTGCTTAATGCAAAAAGGCTTGCAAACCTGCGGTCTGTTTAAGGATCCATTTAGAAACATCCTGCATTTGCCAAGCTACTGAACCAGGCTCAGGTATCTTACAAATATTGCTGCGTGCCATGATACTGTTAATTTTAGTTCTCTGGAGCCCTCCAGTGGAACGAACTCATGAGAATAGCCACAAAACCCATGAAACAGCACAAATATTCCACAGAGACATTTTATCTGCAGGAGCCAGGCTGCTGACACAGTCAACTACCAAATCCTGGTGCACGTGTTGCTTCCTAACTAGGTTACTGGCTAAATAAGTAGATCTTCTCCCCTGCGCACCGAGGGGCGTTGCTTCACTAGCAACGAGCAGCGTTCCTTCGGCAGGTCCAGGGCCAGCTGCGTGCTCTCCCCCCCGGGCCCGCATACGTGCGCTCCTCACGGGCCTCTCCCGGTCACCCCGCGGGGCCGACAGCACCCACGGCGGCTTCACCCCCGGCAGAGGCGGCGCCGGGCGGCCCCGGGCCCCCCGCGCGGCCCTGGGGCATGCGCACTAGCAGGTAACGGGACCCGTCCCCGGCGGTCACCGGGGACCCCCCCTCCCCGGCGGGGGGCGGCGGCGCATGCGCGCTGGGCGGGAGGGGGGTCCCGAGGGCTCCCCGGCACCGGCCGCCCCTCGTCCCCCCGCGCCCCCGCCGCGCATGCGCAGCGGGCCACCCGGGCGGCGGGGGAGGGCGAGGAGCTCGAGTCTTCCCTTCTCGTCCAGGCCGGCGGTTTCTGCTCGCGGCCGCGCGGCGCCGCCGGCTCCTCACGCCCGGCGGGGAGCTGCCGCCACGGCGCGCGGCACCCTCCAACGCCTCCCGGCTCGGCTCGGCTCGGGGAGGAGGAGCGAAGGGGAAGATCGGGTCAGCTCGACACCCGCCGGCCCCCCAGGAGCGCTGGCGAGCGCAGCCTGCCCCGCTACTTACACTCTCCCCCGCCTCCCGCCGCAGGCGTTGCCGCTACTACCGCGCCGCGGCCGCTTTCTCCCCTCTTTCGCTCCTCGTCTTCACGAACAAGACAATATGGCGCCTACTGGCGCTCACCCGGAAGTAAAACGCGTCACGGTGTTGACCCTTGCCTGGAACACGCGAACGCCTCTCGCCACCATCTTTGCTAAGGGCTCGCGGGCGGGCGGGCGGTGCCTCCCTTCCCCCCTCCCTCGGTGGGAAGCGGCCGGCCGCGGGCAACGCCACGCCGCCGCCATCTTTACTGTGGGCAGCCATACAAGTTCCTGTCGCTCGCCGCTCTCCATGGCAGCCGCGGCGGGGGAGGAAGGCGGGGTCGCCCTCCTGCCAGCCTCCCGCTGCGCGGGGAGAGACCCGGGCCGGCAGCGCCGCCCCGCCAACGGCCGCCGCTGAGGGGCGCCGAGGCCCTGCCCCGCCCCGCCCGGCCCGGCAGCCGTGTGCCGCCGGCGAGGCCCCGCCGGGACGGCCCTCCCTCGGCCCACCCACCTGCGGGGCGCCGCGGGGCTGGAGCGCAGCAGGGAGCGGTGGGAAGCAACCGGGATTCACCTTCCCGCCTGCACGCGTTAGTGTGAGGAGACCCATGGGAAGCTCGTCAGCTCTGTGGCCTCCACAGGTAACTGCTAGTCAGAGAGTATGATCCATGGTTCCAGTGCGGAGCGTGGAGTCTACATGAAGAAGTATATAAAGCTACTTCATTAAGTGGATGTAACTCTGCGCAGTGATACTGCATTGAAATATACAAGTAACTTACACGTTGCATAGCTGCAGGGTGTCGGCATTCTAAGTAAGTCAGGTCAGTGTATGCATATCTGGAGCTTTCATGGAGCAGGACAATTCTTTAAGTAGTTTATTCAGAATATTGAAATTAACTTTTAAGTTATGAGATTTACCTTGAAATTATCATTGTATTTTAACGTATGAAGATGAACCAAAATCATCCTTGGTAAATAGCTCCTCTTGTATCAACACTGGGGTTGATTCTGTAGACAAGGACTTAGTGGTTGCATTGCTTTTTGTGGAACAGAGATTTTCATTAGCTAGCACATTACTTCCCGCTGTGATCACTGCCTTTCCTTCCTTTAGTGTCATCTGATGTAAATGCCTGAAACAACCATAATCTCTTTGATCATTGGATAAAGTAACATTAATACCCACATGGAGTAACAGAATAAATTAACTTTTGTAAATCTGTAGAAAATTGAAAGCTTCAAGAAACTTCTGCTTTACTTCATGTAATGATTTCATTGTAAGATTTGTTGGTGCCACTTACGCTACATATTACTGTTAACTGAAGTGTTCTAGACTATTCCCTTTTTGTGTCACAAGGAATGGCTGGACTGAGAACGCTTTCCATGGACAGAAGTGTTCTGGAAGTTTTAAGGCTGTCCAGCATCAACTGACGCACAGCTGGAACCCTGGAGTGGTACTTCTGGATGGGCAAGCTTTAAGCTACTGCTGAAACTGGGGATGTGAGGGGGGACCCGCTCTTGGTCCTGGTCTTATCACAGAATTACAGAACTTGGTTCTTGTAAAAGGAACAACCTGTCTCTTAATCTATAACCTATGCCACAGATGGTCAGGCAGGGGGAAACAAGTGGTGTAGCTTAGGTGTTCAAGGATATGGACTCATCTCTGGGTAGTTCTTCCAAGTGCAGTGGTGACACAAGATGAAAGGAAAAAATACTCTCTCTTTAGTTGGGAAAAAATGTAAGCTTTGTGAACTCAATTGTACAACATACAGATTATATTTAAACAATATAGTTTTCCAAATGGTTGAATGTTTTATTTATACATTTGTCAAATAATATATAACATAGATGAAAACACAAAATGAGTAGAAGACAAATGGCAGGTTTATTCTGAGAAACTTGTTAAAGCACCTAGGATAGATTGGAAAACTGATCAGACTTTTGTTTGTTTTTTAAATACAGTCTGTGTTTAACGCCCTGTTTGCTTAGTAATATTTGGAATTAGAAATCTACAAATAAAGTGTACAATGTATCAGTACTGTAGTAAAATTCTAAAAATATTACTTGTTATTTAAATACCTGCAGAGTAGAGTTAGACTATTAGTTCAAACAGATGAAAAAAGTAAATGAATGAAAACAAGATGAAAAAAGTAAATGAACAAAAACAAGATGAAACTTTTAACATGCTTGATTTATTGCTCACAAGTATTTCGGACTTAGCAACAGGTTTTTTGATTACTGGGATTGTCTTTTGTATAAGTGCAAGCACATACGAACATATTAGGGATATCCCCAAATGACAGTAGAATCAGAACTCAGCTTTGTGAAATGGCTAAATAGGGAATGGCTGCCATTGACATGGTGGTTTCATTACGGAGTTCACTGTAGTGACCCCCAAGTTACACAGCTCAAAACCAAAAAACTAACCTAGCAAAGCAATGAGATAAGTGTTAAGAAGTCATAAACCTACTCAAAATAAATGCTTTTCTGTTTTCTTTTAAAAGCAGTACTGCACCTTTATATTTTGAACTGGGAAAATATTGGAAGCTGCAATAGATGTAAGAAACATTCTTGACACTTAAAAAATACTTTTTCTACTAATATCAATGAAGACAGAAGTATTTATAACTTTATATAAATGGAATGTATACCAAGTAGTCTTAAAGTAGTTACAATGCATTGCAATTGTTTTATTAAAATAAATAAATTCACTTAGACTTTTTATATAATGTTGTAGAAAGGAAGTGTTTTGACTTGCACTAACAGACTTCTGTCTGAAAATGTATTTTATAATCTCAGTTTACCAAAAAAATATTTTGAATCATTTTGAATAATCAGTTTCCCACTGTTTCTGCAGTTTATTTATACACCAACGGGAGAGGTACAAACAGCTAAAACAGCTTGCAAAATGACATCCTAAGACACAGGAAGTAGATACAGAAGCAAAAATAATCCATTCTAAAATAATTAGACTGAAATAGTTCTATTGAAAATTAGTGGCATCTCTTTCACATAGATACATAAAGCTTTGTACAAATGCATAAATGTGTACAGGGCACAGCAAAAGTTTCCAGCTGATGAAAACTGAGGAATATAAGATTTTTGTTTAATCAGGGCTGCTGTGAAGCTGTTTTGTGAAGTATGCTATGACTTTTTAATTGAAATTGGATTTGCTAATTTTTGCTAACATAAGAGTTGTATTCAAATGCTCTCTTTGTTCCCATTTTAATACATCTTAAAGTTTCTCCTCAAGAAAGTATTCCTTTCCAAATCTTAGTTTGTTACTAATATGTTCAAATAAGATTTTTATAATGGGTTGAGAACATAGATGCATTAATTTCATGTCCCTTTATGATTCAGTTCGTTAGTATAAAAAAGAAGTCTGAAGAGAAGCAAATGGTGAAGTTAAGACACTTCAGCCTTTTAATGAATTTATAAACCACTCTCACCTGCTACCACTTGAGATCCATAAGCAAGAGCACTTTATTGATACACACAGAGGGTGCAGATGGGAATAGGGGAGGTTTGGCAGACTGCATGGATTTCATTTTATAAACAAAGACGATTACAGTACATACATTTTGGGCAGAGAAATTTAGGGTTGGTTTGTTTTTCCTTCACCACTAAGTATTTGTAGCCCTCTCTTAGGAGAACAAACTTACACAAACATGATGTCTGTACATGTATTGGTGTAGATAGATTAGTATTATAAATCTTCTCCCCATCACTTTTTGCCATATTTAGCATAAATGGTATATAAGTCTAAGGATAACAAAGTTCTTTCTGAGGAGAAAGACTCTATAATCTGGACTAACTCCTTAGGTGATACAGCCGTCTTTGTTGATGCCTCCGCACTGGCGAAACTTTTGTAGGGGATTCCAGTTGTCCACAGGCAAATCAAGTACTACTCATAAATTAGGTTTACTTACTGAAGAGTGAGGCACTATTTACTTTGCTTTCATTCTCATTGTTTTAAAGGCACTGTCTTGTGACTGGTCAGGAGAGAGCTGCTCAGGAGTCACAGCTTTTCTCAGATACCTGTATTGCAGTTTGTAGATAGAGCCAGTGTGGTGGTAGGGAGAGGCAAGACTATAGTACAGTAGCTCTTCCAGTAAGAGTTTTGCTAGTTCATGGAACACAAGTGATGGGACTGGGAAACATTATGTTACGGTTAAGGATCAATGAAAGAAAAGACTGACACAGAGGCGTATAGAGACGCCGAAAACATAAAGAACAGATGAGGCTGATGCAAACAGTGGTGCCCTTGTCAGAAGAGAAGGGTGGGACGAAGAGAAAGCCATTTCTAAGCTATTCCACATGAAGAAGCAGGCTACTGCACTTTCTTGGGGGGGGGGGGGGGGGTGGCAGGAACCACAAAGATATGGTGTAGCTCTATGAAGAGTAGATGCTGTAGGCCTGAAAAGATTTTTGGTCTGGTAACAGAAGATATTTTAAGGAGAGTCTTAAACTTTAGAGCCCTTCAGTTAAATTCTGAAAACACATAGCTTTTCAGTAGCGTGCGTGCATCTGGCAGTTGCAGGAAACTATGAGTTCCTAGACTTTGCAAATAGCCTCTAGAATCATGCTTAATGTTTTAGCAAATACAGGATGTACACCCCTGTTTTCCTGGAACACTCTCATCTTCTCTTGCACTTCCTCATAAGGAACTATAACAAGTCTTCAGTATGCATATTTATGTACAGTCACTTGCTTTGGAGCCAAATTTTGCCACAAAAAAACCCCACCCTGTGTCTTAAAGGACACACTAAGCATGACTTGCATCTAAAATTGTGTATGACATCTCGCGTTAGTCATCATTTCTTCATTTAAAGCCATAACTTCACCTGTTGCTCTCATTTTTAGAGAATGTTTCCTTCTATAATATTTTCATACCTATTCCTGACGCTGAACTTACTGGAGCTGCTGGTAACACTGCTTTTTATTTCAACTCAGGAAGCCTCATCCAGGAGCAGCAGTGATGGATATCTCGGATAAAGGCATTGGCTTTTTTTCCATGCCATCTTCCCTCCATGTTCCATAAAATACCTTAATAGCAAGGAAAGGTTCCCTGGCTGTTAATGAGGAAATAATCCTGCTAGCATCTTTCATGGCATCCTAGTCAGTATGTCCACTTGGGAAGATTTCAGCAGTCCAGTGTATGAACTCCGGTTAAAGGGAAGCGAAGACCACCTCAAGAGTTTCCTGAAAATAGCATTAAAAATAAGAAATAACAGGTTAAGAACCTTGTTCTGTTTCTCTCCTAGTTTTGTACTCTAGGGAGGTAGTTCTAGGCAAAAAAGTAGGAGATTAATATAGGTGCTTAAGTTCAGTAGTTTTGCAGAAGTCAGCAAAACTAGGAACTTCAGGCCTCATCTAGTCAGTCAGTCTGCTTTAAGGTGGATGAAATACACTCCATCTGTGGTCTCCTAGCATGATTGTGTTACAGAAGTGAAGTTTAGTTGGTATTTGCTGTGACTCTTGCCCAGAACTAATTTTGAGTTTTGATCAGCTATATACAAAGAGGGGGAAGGTATGTGTAGGTGGATGAAGGGTATGGGAAGATAAGGAGGTAAAAGAGAATTAACATATTTTAACCAACTCTAGTCTAAACATGATTTTTTTTTTCTTTCTTAGTGTAGACTCAGGTTAAGATGTGTTTAGTTGGAGTATAGATAGCTAAAGTTGACTGGTTTCTCTGAGTTTTACTACTTTTGGGTAGACTGAGACAATTTTAATCTGTGGAGGGAAAAAATGATTACATTGGCCAAAATGCATAGCCTAATTTTGACCTAAACAGAGGAGTTTTCCTTTGGGGAAAAAAAAAAAAATCCTGTGCAACCAGGAGCTCACTCTGTTATGACAATCAGTTGTATGGCCTAACAATCCTTAGTGCCTGCACCAGTATGTACAAGTAATGTGGCTATAAAATATACCTCAGCAGTTTGAGCAAATGCAACTGTGGCAGGTTTTGGTATTTTCTTATGCAAAAGAGTGAATGCAGGTGGGATGAAGCTCTGAAACAGAACTAGAGAATAGGAAAGTCGTGCAAGTAGGTATGACAACACGTGGTAGAGATGGTAATAGGGACAGCATGTTTTTTCACCAAAAAACATTTCCATAAATGAAAATAGTAAGCAGAAACAAACATAGTCTTTTCTCTACCAAAGAGCAAGTTGGACAGCATGGAACTGTTACAGAAGTAATTTGTATTTAAGTAACTGCTTATTAAATAAATGAATTACCACATAGCTTCAAAGTAGTCATTTGACCTTAAAATGTATCTATTACTCCCTGGGATGGAAATGAGAAATTACCAAAAGAAGTAACAACTCAGAACAGGGCAGTCAAACAGGATACAGAAACAAGTTCTGCCACTAGGACGCCTGCTGTCCTCCACTGATGACAAAGGGAAGTCCAGACATGTATCAGAGGGCAAAAGTCATCATTTACTGTCCAACTCACACACACAGTGCAAAAATAATTTATAGTTTATTACTCCTGTGAGAAAAGTATTCAGGAACAGATAAACAAATTCATGTTTAGGACGAAAAGTGACAGAATTACCCAGTTACACTTAAACCCCATACATATTCATACACAAGCTTATATGCTGTACATTGTCATAATTATGAAGTTGAAAATTTACTAAATACAGGAGTATTTGCAATTCTCTTTCCTAGTAGGTAAAATAACAATATATATTGATGGATTTATGGTGTGCATATATATATACACATGTATATATTTATCAGAGGATATATTTATATTAAAACAGGAGTACATTGCTCTACCAGTGCCAGCTGGAGACAGCTGAAAGGGTACTGGGTATCTGAGGATTCACTATCACTTTGTAGAAGCCATGTTTTCCCAATCTATTCCCAGCTCTGTCAGGAAAGTGCTCTACAGCAATACCCAGAGACAGCTGTTGTTACTCCATTCTGGAAGCACTGCGCTTTCCAATTACTACATGTGGAAGCGGCACGATTTGAGAGGTTCTTGTTTGCAGAAATCTTAACAGCTGACATCCAACCCAGTGATGGGACGGATCTGGACTACATCACAAAAAGTTGAAATACTTTATATTGTTACTGTACACCAGCAAATCCAGGCACTTAACGCTATCAGTATTTTTATTCTCAACTGTTCTAGAACTATGGGTGAAAGCTTATCTTTATTAAAATCAAAAACAAACTTTCCATAGACCTCAGTAGGATAGGACATCATCTTACATTCTAACGGTACTGTATTTTAATGAATCCAGAAATTTTAAATGTTTGGCAAAGTGCGTACTTTAAGAGAACCATTCAGATATTTATAATAGCTTGACTGAACTTCAGAGTCAACATATGATAAATTCTCTACAAGATAAAGGCACAATATTTACAGGTACTCTTACCACTGCAGCTTTAAATAAGATAAACTAAATAACCACTACCATCTTTTAAATTAAACTGTTGAGAATTATAGTAATAATCTTTCATAAAAAAGTAGATATGCTTGTGCATTTAGTACTCTTGATTCTGGAACCATCTGAACATGGGCATCACTAACATATACCCACTGTCCTCCTGATGCTCCCATGGCTTCTTTTAAACCTGAAATGCAAAAGCAAAATAAGTTGTTTCTTGTCTTTCACGTCATCATCAAACAAATACAGTAGATATTTCAAAAAGCAAGAGAAGCTTCTAACCCACAAGAATAACTGATGACTTAGATGCAGTCCAGTATTTGTAGTTTGAAATTTACATGTAAAGAGTACTGTAAGAGAAATTGGTGGAAGACAATGCTTACAAATGTACACTGCCATTGCTTTTTGCATATTTATTCAAAAAGCCTAAGACGTTTCACGTACAGCTTGCTGAGTTCTAACAGTAAGTTATAGTAGCACACAACCACTTCTGACACAGAAAAAAAAAAATCATATTTCAAAAGCTGACCACTGTGAGATTAAGAACAAAAAAGGATCTAATCTGTTCTAATAATCATTGCAAGGGAAGCATAAGACTGAGGGAGACTTCTGTTTCAAAAATCATACAAAAAATTGTCCTTCTGGGAAATGAGCTTCAAGTGCAAAGTGACACTATACAGGATAGACAGGACAGTGCTTGGTTCTGACTGCCCCCCATGAAGGGAAACAGTAAATATATTTACTTTACTCTGACAGCTCAACATTCTTGCCTCCACAAATCATTCACTAACAGATTCTATCCTAGATTCTTATTTCATGCTGTATATCCAAAACATATTAGTAAGAACTAGTGTGCTGTTCTCAAAATACCAACAGAAACCCTACAACAAACCTCGTCTCCTCCATGAAAAAGTTTCTTGCTGTTCACATTAAACCAGAGTATTCCAGATTTTTAAGCATTAAAAAATTTCCAATCCTACCATATGTAAAATGCTCAAATATATGGAAAATTTTAAATTGTCATGGATTCGGCTCTTGTACTAGAACATTTTCAAATACCAAATATGCCAAATAATTACATCTTGCCGGGCACAACTATTCATCTGGACATATTATTTTGACTAGGAAAGAGAGGAGAGTTTTCCATCAATTCTCTGTTTAATAACTGAACCAAAATTCCACTATTCACTCAGCTCTATGTGGGGTTAATACAGGAGTAGGTCATGTACTGGGTGTAACAGGAAAAAAAAATTATTTATGTGGCCCTGAAAATAACAGAATATTCTGAGCTAAAACAATTATTTGCTATAAATCCCCTTAAGGATAAGGAGCTGTAGCCAGTGGTTGCTTTTGGTTTTACTCACAGAGAAAGGAGGCTCTGTTTGTACATACCCAAAACATTTTTAGTGGTAGAAATATGCTCTAGTAATTTCTTGGAGGGTGTCCTGACTTTCACATACGCCGCATAATGACCACCTCTCATTGACCCACTGTGCTCCACTATTCCGTAAAGACTATATAGCACTCTTGCACCATCCGTAACATTCTGCATTCCCAGAAACACAGAAAACAAAGATAAATTATTTCACGATGAATTTAACTAGCTATCAACAGTATTACTTTAAAAGAAGCAAACAGACATCTACAGCATTTCCAATGGTGAAATACATCTATTAATATACTCTATAGTCTATTAATTGAATTTAGTTACCATGGAAGCAGCAATACTTGTCCTTAATGCTATTAGATACATTAACACCATCAGGGCACCAGAGCTTAACTAATACTAGTTAACATCTGTGATATTCTTGATACGAATGGAATTTCAATTAATTACAATTCTGATCTGAGGACACTATTTGAAAACATTCACTCTATAATTTGTCTAGGAAAGGAAGGAATAATAAACATCATCATCATCATCATCAATCCAGTTTAACTTGTGCTCAGGACAACAACTGTTGAAGTACAATAAAAATAAAGATTTGAAATGGGTACCTTGCAAGATGCAGCACAAAATGGTGCTAAGTCTAAAATCAGTGGGAAATCCACATGCCTATTTACTTTTCGTAGACTCAAACCAGCCTTCAAAAGAAAAGGAAAAAAAAGACTGTAAAATAAATATTTTTACTCGGAAGCTTTTTAAAGCTGAGGTGTATTACTATACTATTAAAATAAACCAAAACCAAGAATAAGATTGTAACTGATTTAAACATTCTTTGTTGCATTTTCAATATAGTGCCTGCTACACATAAGCATGATGGACACGTAAGAGGTTTCCCTGGCTACATCTGAATAGCTAAATGCACTCTGAAGGTATTAGACAGTCAAAAAAACATAAGCATGTTTCAAATAGTGGTTCTACCAGTTCTCCATATAAAAAGCAAATATCGGTATGCACGACGACACTTAAAGAATTGCTGTCCACCAGTGAGGCAGAGGAATATACAAGAGGGTTTTGGCCTTTTACCTGGTGGAATCTTTTCAGATGGAGAATAAGAATAGCAGGAACTGAAGAAATCAGCAGCTGTTTCCGAGCATTTGTGTAGACACCTTCCATTTTCTTTTCTGTATTTATGAATATCAAAATAATTTGTAAAGTGAAGGCAGTCACACAGAATTTAAGTATTTTTTAAACATCTGACAGAATAGATCTGTTGCAATGATTTCGTACATGTTATATAAAATGCAAGGGAAATTTTGTGGAGTAACAGAAAAATATTTTCTCATTTTTCTAGTTTTTAATAAACATAATCTGCCAAATCTGAGCATTATTTTAGCCTGTCCTGTGCAAATCAGATCAAAAGTTGGAAGCATGTACACTATCTAGGTCAGCTTGCACACTGAGATACCTACATTGTCTGTTACTATAGAACCCAACTTCCCTGTTAAAACGATTTCACCTGAAATAAATGGATGATCACTGGAACAAGAAATGGAAGGCACAGGTCTCTCTATCTATGCTAATGTCCTAACCACTAAGATACTGATTTTCCATTCTTCAGTTCTTTCTGAATGACTACATACTTTGTGCTTATTTAAGAGAAGGGTCTGAGGAGGGGTGTGTACTTCAGGATGCCTCATAACCTGCTGGCTTGAGCACACAGGATTGGGATATGTGGACTCCAATCCCCCTGTGGTGCAGAGGGAATTGAACCCGGGGCTGTTACCAAAAGTAGCTCAGTGGTTAGCTATATGGTAAAAGGGAACGTGCCACCAGCAATTTTTTTGCTGAAAAAAATAATTAATTTACTGGTTTTACACATGTCCAAAGGAAAGTATTTCATTTGAGGTAGAATGGAGTATTTCATGTAAAAGTAGGTGACTTCTAACATCTTTTGGTTTAGAAGAAAAAAAAATTAGTAACGACTAGTTGTGAACTGATTTTCCTTTTCCATTTTTCACTGTGCCCATGGAACCAAATATTATTTATACAGCACTTACTCTCAGTCCAATAATGATAAATGAATGATTATAAAATACTATTTTTAGATAATTTTTCAGAATTTTCTCATGCTTAATTTGTATCTCTCCAGATATCTATAAATGCAGAGCAAACGGGAAATTTTTTGTTACTGTAAGACCTCCCTTTATATTTTGTTTACAAATAATCAGAAGAGCTTAATTTTTTTATCCTTCTGAATTACTATACATCAAAAAAAATCCTCCAGTTCTTTTTAAAAGTTTATTTTTCATTACATTTAAGTTGCTTTTCTTACTCAATGAACCTAATGGCTGCTTGGGCTATACAAACATGGAGGAAAAAATTGTCACAAGAAGGTAGTTCTCTCTCCATTCTTATAAATCTTCGTAAGTTTTTTTTCCCTCTTCATTACAAGTGTCGTTTTTTGCCCCTCTTACATACTTAATTACATTACTTCCCTGAGTATGTAAGTTGCTAGAGCTCAATATTACAGCATTTATTTCAAAGCTTCTAGGACTGTAAAGAACAGAAACAGCAGCAAAGATTAATATCAAACAATGCGCCTATTCAGTTTATGGTCATCTTTAAATTACTTATCTTGGATAAAATAAAGAAAAGATGCAAAATAAATTCTAAGTTACATCTACGATTATGTTCCAATACAAAATTTAGTCATGTTGCCTTCGCAGGATGAAGTTTTAAGTTGTTACAAGCAAGTTTAGGCTGAGAGAGTTGAGGTTGTTTAGCCTGGAGAAGAGAAGGCTCCGGGGAGACCTTATAGCAGCCTTCCAGTACCTAAAGGGGGCCTACAGGAAAGCTGGGGAGGCACTCTTTATCAGGGAGTGTAGTGACAGGACGAGGGGTAATGGTTTTAAACTGAAAGAGAGTAGATTTAGATTGGATATTAGGAAGAAATTCTTTACTGTGAGGATGGTGAGGCACTGGAACAGGTTGCCCAGAGAAGCTGTGGATGCCCCATCCCTGGAAGTGTTCAAGGCCAGGTTGGATGGGGCTTTGAGCAACCTGATCTAGTGGAAGGTGTCCCTGCCCATGGCAGGGGGGTTGGAACTAGATAATCTTTAAGGTCCCTTCCAACCCTAACCATTCTATGATTACATGATTCCAAGTTCTGCTTGGGGAGACATTTTCTATTTAGCCACAAGGGGGAGGCCCATGCTGGAGCATTGAAACAGCAGCGAGTGCACAGGTTTTGAGAGGTGATTTTGTAAAGTGTCCAGACAGATACAAGCACTTTACCTGTGGAGTTGGTTTTCTTCTGATACTTCTGTTTCCTTTCTGTGCAGCTCTCACATAAAAGCTTGTTGTTCCCCATTAGGAGCTCTACAGAGGTGAACTGGTAAAGGCAGGACTGAACAGAACATTCCTTTGAGCTAGTTATGTAGCTTTGGGAAAGCGTCTGGAAAGCATTTTGAGGGTTTTGGGATAGCGGGGATTTGTCTACTGAGAACATGGAATTATTTGATAAACCTAATGCTGGATCTCCACGGCTCGATTTTTTATCTTCATTTATAGTATCACAGAAGTTGAGTTTGGATATGGCACTGGAAATCATCTCTTCATTACTGTCACTTGGTTTGTTGTGCGGCATTTTAACATTTATGTGGTTGACGTGCAAACCAGACATGTTGCTGGATGGGCTGAACGCTGTTTGCTTAGAAGCACTTTCGCTTTCTGAGGCTTCACTGTCTGCATCAAAGCTGCTTTCAGAGCGGCTGGCTTCTTTCTCACTGCCGTCCGTCTGACTTCCATTTACAGCGGAGTCAGCAGTTGTGTCTTTGGAGTACAGGACGCCAGAGCTACCTTCCAGCTCAAGCTTTTTGGTTTTTTCCTGCATGATAACAGGACTTCTTTCTTCTTCATTCGAGGAAGCTTTTCTGGCAAGCCGTCTCTCCTGGTTCAATTGATTCTGTAAATTATGGCATTATTATTTCAGTAATATAGGGGACAAACAGAAAACAGATCTGTGATCTAACATAGCTTTTGAAACATGACAAATTCAAAGCAAATTAAACCTACTATTTTATATTCTCCATCTCTCACATGTTTAAGCTAGTTGATTTCCTTAAGATCTTTTTAAACCAATTTAGGATTAGAAACCTACACCCCAGGCAGCTAAGAGCATTATACTGACTGTGAGATCAATACTTCCCACAACTAATTACATTCACTTTGTGACAGCTGTGGATGGCACATTTGAAGTGGTATTCACTTAATCTAACTTAAGCTTCTAAAGGGTTCTCAAGTTTAAGCTACTCCCCTAGCCTCCCATCAGAGGCCTTAGCTGATCAGCAGCTCCTGAAGAAAATTCAACTCACCTTGTAGGCACTTGTCTAAGAATTAAATAAAGCATCCCTAGTAGTATGTTTGCTAATTTGTGTATTATCTGAAGTTGTTTTTTTTTATTTTATCAAGATTGCAATATGAAAAAAAAAACTTTGCTGCCACAGAAAACTACTACTATAGATTAAAAAAACCCAAAGCTGCCATAATTTTAGGTGATTTATAAACGTTCATGATTCTTTTCTTTCTTTCTTTTGTTTGGCTGCTTTCCAAAAGAAATGAGCAACTTTCCTTCCCCTTTGCTATTTCCTTTATCTGAGCTGGATCGAAATTCCAGTGATACCAGTGGGAATCCTTCCATTCACCTCAACAGTTTGAGGTTTAGGCCTTTTCTCCTATAACAATCAGTGTCTGCACCTTCTTCTTTTCATCCTTTCTTTTGTTTCTACCACATGTCCTTTTTCTACTTCTGTCTCATTCTCTTCTCCTACCAGGCTTTTATATGGTTATTCTGTTATATTTTGTCTTCACATGTATTTAATGTGTTAGAACCTGATTCAGGAGAGTTTTTATGGTCCCCAACAGGGCACAGACCCTTTCAGTAGGACTCACTCAGATACCAGGTACAACAATCTAAAACTGCTATGACCTTATAACCTGTAGTCTAGGCACGTTCCTAAAATAAGGCTCATAGTTTCCTCTGAGCGTCAGGAGCCCTGCACTTGCATCTTCCACTTCCTGGCATTGATAAAGTACCTTTAAACAAACAAAGTGACACACAGCATGAGTTAAGCTCACATCAGTGCTTTCACAGAACAAACTACAGAAACTTATCTTTCACGGGTTGCTTCCATAACAGAGAACCTAAGTGGAGGGAAATACCCTTCTGCATACCTGATCATGTGCCTAAGCTGCAGCAAGGGTGTAACTTTAGACATGGCTTTCAGTTTAGTATTTCCTACTGACTATCTTTAGATAGCTTCTCATTTGGTAGAGAGTGTTTCTGGACTGTTTTTGTTCTGGATCCCACTCCAGGTCATGGGTACCAAAATGCTAGGCACTACAGGTAACTGCCTAACTTGCAGGCACAGAACTTTGTTCAGTCTATCCCTTAAATATATACCATAGACTCAATTAATGAAGAATCCTCAAGCACATACTGTTTTAAACTTTAAGCTAGAACTTAAGTCCAAATGAAGTCCATGTGAAAGACAAAAAATATTCCTGAATATTTTCTTAAACAGGGTTTAAACTTACACTAAATGTATGACTTCATAATTCAAATCCTTAAACTTATAAGCAAGTGAACAGTTTAGCAAAAAAAGAATAAAATCCCAATAAAAATCATTAGAAACCCCAAACACTATTTTCCATTAGGACCATTTCTTGTCTCAGTTAAGCTTGTTTGCCTTATAAATAGAGAAGAGGGAGAGGAACTTGCCTGAAATTACTGCTAGTGTTCAGGGGTATTATGCAAACAGCAGTCAAAAAATTCTTAAAATTGTGAAGCTCCCCATTTCAGGAGAAAAGCCTAACAAGGGGTGTTCAGGTACTCCATTACCTACAAAAACACCCACGGGACACCCCCCATTTTCCCAAGCAAACTTACAAACTGATGAACTGAAGTCACAGAATATCAACAAACACCAACTGAATTCAACAATTGTTTGTTTTGGATTAGAAGTTTTACTGCAGAACAGATATATTACACTGAAAATAATTTTTAAAAAAAAGACTAAAATAATGATAAATACATGTCTGAAAAGATGGAGGCGGAGCGGAGAATCACAAAGCCTCACCAATTAGACAGACATACTTCATAGGTCACTTTATCCATTCTTACTGAAAGCAGAGTTGTTGCTTCTTTTGTATTAGTCTGTCTGGTCTGGTTTATTGAATCCATACTATATTTTATTTTCTTATTTTTGAAAACATTTCAGTAATTGTGTTTGGATGTATCAGTATTAAGACTATTATTCACACTATTTTGGACTTGTTCCATGTCTCTTCTAGTATAGATTCTAACTGGCCACATAACCCTATATGGACGGTAAGGCTTATTAAAAAAAAGAATGTTAATAATGACAATAAGAGCCTTTGTCACGTTTCATTAACAATAATATATGTGCACAATAGTTATTACATATTTCTTTTAATCTGTAAACACTAATACATACAAATAATCAATTCTGTTAGGCTGGCGTATTTGCAGAACCCTTTTGCTACCATCAGAAAGAACTGTATTAGGAGGCTGCGCTGGAGACAGGCTGAACCGAGCTCCTCAGCCCTCAGGCTGCTGAAGGCCAAGTGGATCACAGAAACCGTGCTCTCAGTCTCCAAGAGTCTCTGCTGGTTGTACTATTTTTGTTGTACCCACTGCCAACTAATCCCTCAGATGGCACTAATGCAGGCTTGCCCGCTCTCTTAGCCAGCATTACAGTTCTCGTGATTGCAACCAGAAACAAACTACGAGGACACCAAAAGAAAAGCAGTCAACAAAACCAAAAGCAACATCAATTGAAACTAACTTGCAGATTATCTTTTTTCCTTACAAACGAAACCCTGTAACTGAAAACTAAATTGTTCCCAATGACTGTCATTTCTCACACTTCTAGTAACGACCTAAATATTTTAAAACAAGTCTATATCAGCTATACGTATACAAAAAAAACCCCATTGATAGGTGTCAAAATTCCCACCCCTGTAGCCCTAGAAAGTTCAGAATAAACTCAAGATGATTGGTTAGTGCGAGTATTTAAGTTCTTACCTTATCTTTTGTTAAAGTGTGTTTCTTGACAATTTTGGGTTGATTATTCAATGTAGTGACAGAAGAACAGTTACACTGACCAAGATCCGCCTCTTGTACACTTTTACCTTTACCTGTTCTTCCCAAAGGCACAGGTTTTGCAACCTAAGAAATTAGACAGGAAATTAGGAAAAGAAATATGCCAATTTTGTATTCCTTTGCAACCAACAGAAAAGATGAATGTAGGTGGGTTTTTTTCCTTTATTTTAGAAAATAGTGACCTACATAAATCCCATTAACTGGTCCCTGAATTGTGGTATAAGACTACTTTCTAATTTTATTTATCATAAACTCACTGTCAACATCTTTGAAGGATCAACTGAGAGCCACAACAAATAGGAACGACACAAAATTCCTGTACAGAATACATACCAAATAATCTATTCTAGTATTGTATAAGCACATGCGTAGCTGTATGAGATGTGAACTTATCAAAGGGGACATAGCTCCCCCATAAGTCAGCCTCTGGTGCAGCCCACCACCTTATGACGTGATGAAGGAGCTGCTGCACATCCCCCATCATGTTAATGGCAGCAGCGTATCTAGACTATAAAGGAAAGAGACGACCATAAAGTAATGCACGTCCTCAAGTAAGTGCAGCGATTGCTAAAAGCCAGCAGATCTCTCTCTCAAGCAGAACCCATGAAGTTCCCATGTTACACATGTGAGCCAGGAAGCACAGGGGCCCAGATACTCAAAATGCTCTTAAAGCTTTAACTCCCACAGACATCTGCACTCTATGCAGCAACAAAGATGAAGAATTTATTATGAACAAAACTGGTGTTTGGAGAAGAGTACATTTTATACAGGATTAAATATTACATTAAATACTCTCCCTTAAATATACATGAATATATGCAGGATGGGGGAAGACCCACTCCCAACCCGCCCCTCCTACTCTCACATGAAAACCCCAAGTCCCGCAAAACCACAGTATATGCCTTCAAAGGAACACAGTTCCTCTGCAGCTAATGGAGGCATTCTCTGAAATGCCGAAAACACCAGAATAAATATATTCAAAGTCTATCCATTTTTACACTGTCTCATCCCATAGATACACTTTAGCCCAAGGGACTCGGGTTCTCTAGATGCAAACCAATAGGCTACAATCTAACTTTCTGGACCTTAAAAAAAAAAAAAAAAAAAAAAAAATCACTCCATTCATATAAGTATATATTAAAAATACTACTAAATTAAGCTAATCTCAGACCTACATATACTGTAAATTACAATGGTAATTTGTTCCAAGTTTGGACTAATTTAAAAATATATGCACTTATGACATTGAATGTCTATATATATATATAAATAAAATCATATAATGAACAGACGTATGACAGTACATGTATTTATGGACAAGCATACATTTTTAGGCTTGAAATCAAAACTGTGTGTATATCCATAAACATCTTCATAACGGTATGTAAAAAACAATCCACTGGAAGCAATAATTTTTTATTACATATTCTGTTTCTTACCCTCTCCTCTATTATAGGAAGTGAAAGATCAATGAAAGGTTCTTTTACTGTTGAAATCTTGAAGAAAAAGAGAAAATGCATATTAAATGCAAAGAACAATATATGGGTGTAGCATATAGCTCCCTTTTTAAAATCAAATTATTATCAGAAACTGTACAAAAAGCTAGTTACAAGATGTAGCAAACTACAATGAAGAACTTCCCACAAACTTTTTTTTTTTTTTTTAATTTTAAGTTAGCTCTGATTTTCTAACACTGCACAAAATTTCAGCATACAGACACAAAGGGCAAGGTCATTCATCTGGGCATGAACTGGACCTAGAAGCAGTGTGGTGCTCAGTTTCTCTGAGCTCCAGACAGATTTTCAAGTCATGTGGGCCTTCTAGATGGTACAATTCTGCAGAAAGCTAACTTTTAGAGTTTCCTGACCCTGGGCACTTCTGCGCAGGCGTCTGACCTTGTACACTGTTAAGCAGCAAGGACTGGTTAATGACAGTTAGATGACAGGTTCTAACCTGACGCTCTCAGAAAAGATTGTCAGGCTTACTGGTTACAGCCAAAAGCTTTATTAGAAATTGTCACACCATAACATACACTAGTAATTGTTAAAATAAATCCAATTACTGGGGAAAAGGGGACTGAAAAAAACCCAACCTTCTTCTCTGTACTGAAGTTTTATTTTGCCATCTATAAGCCATACAAAATCTAAGCTGAAACTGGAAATATCTGGCAAATCATAGCTAAAGACATTCTCTCTCAGCACTTTCCATCTGCCTTTATGGCTAGAACATCCCATCCAAGCCTGTTCCTTAAGCTCTCTCCCTTGCCACTCTCAAATTCCTTCCAAAACTGACTTATCTTACCTCTGGAAAGACTGTGAAAAACAAGGCCTTAAAAAAAATTTAAAAAATCATCTTGTACATGTAAGTTACTGAACATAGTCATGCCCTCAATTACTGTCATTGTTGCCCTTCTCTTGTATTTGTGACCCTATCTTCCACCTGCAACATTTGATATGGACTGTAGGCTTCTTTTTACCTGTTGTGCGAGGGACTCAGCATGGTTTAGGTTCCAGTAAAGCAATAAATGAGACCAAAACTATTGTAACTATGATGACTGACTGACTGATGAGCGACGTTCAAACAGGGGTTCCTCTAAAGAGTGATTTTGCATGAACAAACATTAGTCAAAAATATCTTTGCCAATGCAGGCAAAGCAAAGTGAATGCTAAACTCTTCCTCAGACGGCTACAGCTAGCAAATTCCCAAGTCCTGTGCAGGCAGAATATAAAAATCCAGCAAAAATAAATGAGACACGCAAAATACATACAACCTCTATTTTGTGTATAGTCAAAGTTCTTCATTGATACTAGCAGCACATTGAAGTGTAATCTGCACATCGCACACAGGGAAGTTTACCTGGCACTGCAGGACTGTGCTTAATTATTCAGACCAGTGGATTTACTTAATCTCTATAATATGAAATATAATGTTTGAAACCAAACACAAATGTAACATTCAATTAGAAAAGTCATGCAAATAAGATTTTTCTCTTCCAAAGTTAAAGAAAATTATAAGGGTCATGGAAAGCATTTACGATGAAATGTCAGTAATATTAATTATGAAAGGAATATGCTGTTCATTAGGGTTATTACGTTAATTATCAAAAATACTTCAAAGGAAAAAAAAAGTAATTTTAGCATTTCCCCACTCATACTAATTCAAAGTAAGTAATTCCCAATTTTCAGGTATATCCCAGAAGAGCAGGCAGGAGGATTTATGTTTTAAAATAGGTAGGTGTTTTAAAAATACCAAATAGAATTGGGGTGTAACACGGATGATTATAGAATTTGGAACCTCCAGCCTTAAGTTAGATGTAAAATCAAGCCCAGTACTTGAATCCTTTTTGAATTCAAAGGACCCCTCTTCTTAGGTTTGGGAGGATAATGCTTTAAAGAAGGAATAAATCATTTTAAATGAGAAACTTTCAATAGAGTCTTGTTTTTACAAACAAACAAACAAGTATAAAATTGGCAATACAATTTTATACTTTCAAGACAACGTACTCAAACCAGTATATGATCTATTCCACATCAAACCAAATTCCAGAATACCTACATTTTCACATTCCTCACACATGACAGTGCTAGTCAATTCACCAACAAAGATCCTATCTATGAAGTTCATCTTCACACCCTCTCTTCCATATGCTGAAAAAACATTGCCTTTTTTAAATGTGAAAAGTAACAGATCCAATGCCACACTATAAGTACAACAAAATTCTTTCTAAGATATATTATGAAAGCACAATTTTAAACATACTCAAAACGTTTTGAACACAATACAATAAATAATACATCATATACTGTATTATCTTGACATTTAAAAATATTTTAATGAGATGGTTCCCTTTTATCCTTCCCTTCCCCACCTACTGTAACAGAATAATAATACTGTATCGCTCAAGAAGCCGCCTTTTAAATAAAATCTCAGTTTTCTTTTGAATACATAATATTGTATTGCCTTGATGCAGACACTGGGGTAGCAGACAGGTTATCACCCTTTCTAAATGGTTTTTGAAATGATAAAACTCTAAAAAATGAGACAAAAGCCTGTTCTAATACATCTTTATGCCTTAACTGTTGCAGATTTGGGAAGGGTGACTTTCAGAACAGCTTAATCATTATGAAGACTTTAATGAAAACAAAATCCCCCAAATGAGAATTTTTGCATAAACACACACACAAATAAATTAATTTAAAAACTCTTGTTTTGAAAAAACATGCCTTCTTTTGAAACAGCTTCCTATCTTGGGTTTGTAATCATATTTAAAGTGCTCGCAGTATCAGTCAACTGACAGAAATCAGTTTTATTTATGGAAAGTGGCCTCTCTGAGTGATACGATAATTGTGGCTATATAACAAACCTCAAGATGCAGCAGGCTATTTTAGAAAAGAAAATTAATTTCTATCTATCAGTAAAAGAGGCATTATTAATACAGCGGAAGCCTTTATCCTGGATACAAAGATGCAAGTCAGCACATACTAAGCTCTCTATACTTAAATACGCACTAGGTGGCACTAGAATAATACATAATAAAAGTCTTCTAACTACAATACTTCCGGACTGCTATTTGCAATAGTCAGTTTTGAAGAAAATGGTATTGAAAAACTTGTGCATTTTTAAAAGTTTTCAATAAAGAGTTGCATACCTTTGACTTTTCTTCTAGTTTCTTCGTCTGCCGTCTTAGTAGTTGGATTATTAAATGCTTTTAAGATGCCAGTTTGTATACGCTATAATTTAAAAAAATAATAATTAGCAAGTATTTTGTGTAAAAGTTCTAAAAACTATTAATATATGATTAGATTTTATCTACTCTTATTTCCATAAAATAAGCATAATTTAATATTTTAAAACTACTGTTGTTATTCACTAACAGTGTCAAAACTACATAAGCTTAACTTTAGTAGGTAACCATCCAAAAATTTCCTCCCCTTAAAAAGGGAGCCGTTGATAGAGCACTTGATAGGTTATCAAGAAACTATGAGATTTTCAGTCAACAAATACTATCCATTTCTTCCACTGTTGGGGGGGAAAAATACACTGAAGAATGGACTATTCCTGACTGACTAGGATACAAAATACTTGAAGGCAGCTAAGTATCTTTTAATAGCCAGACTTCAGTGACTGTGTTTGGGCAGTATTTTTGTTACTTCTGTTTATTTTCTAACACTGCACATTTCAGAGTTGTGTTAGAGAAACCTTAGGAGAGATACAAAACTTCTTATGAATCCATATAAATGTCATCAACATTTGCTCAAAAAATCCTAAAAACTACATTTTTGAAAGAAGAATCGGAAAGAAGCAAATTCATACAGGTGAGCTGTAGCCACACCTCAAGACAGCAGGTGCCTCCCCCCCCCCCCATTTCTCAGTTGCCCTGGGGTAAGGAGATGCTGTATTCCTGAGCGGTGCACCCCGGCAGCAGAACTGCACAGGCTGGTACAAAAGGCGGCTCAGCCCAACCTCCAACGTGCTGCGGAGAGGGAAGCAGGAGGATGAAGCAGGTCCCCTGACAGGGAACACTGTAGCGTACGTGACCCATGCTTCCCTTTTTCCTGGCACATGTACTTGTTCTCTAATCCGCAAACTCTAGTAACGTGTACGAGTCTCCCGTCGGTGTGCAAATGACATTTATAATTAAACGTGTCACTGAAGTCACACTTAGAGCAAAGCACCATTCTAGAGACAAATGGCGATACCAAATCTTCTGCAAATAACTCAAACCCTATGTCCTAACGGGAAAAGAATAATAAATAGCCGTTGTTTGCAGGCAGCAAAGTACACTTTCAAGCCATATATTACAAAAGCGTTAGGATGACAGACAGCATCGGAGGTTCAGTTTCCAGTTCAGGCACTCATCAGACCAAGTCATACTCCTACCTTATGAGTATGTGACCTGGCTTGTGAATTAACTCCCACTGCCCCGAGCTCAGCTTTGTTCATCTTAAAGCCAACAATATACTAAAAGGACTAATCAATAGGTAATTCATGAAGTTGAGCACCATAAATGGGTTTAGGGCCATAAGCAACCCTTTTGTTGGGATTAGCGCGTTGAACCATTTATTTAGGTCAAAGAAAGACACAGTCTTTGAATGGGCAGGGTGCTGCGGACAACGGCAGCAGACATTAATCAATTAGCAGCAGGGTTCAGCCACTTCAGGCCCTGGTGTGAAACCATCTCCGGCCCACATTGCTGGAAATGGCAGACGCTATGTCATCTTTATTGTAGTATCGACAACCTTTTATCTTAAAAAATCCACTTGTGTACATACGCACTTTCTAGCTTTTTTTAATAGGGATAGGAAAAAGTTCAATGCTGGTGTCGGATCGAAGATACAAAACCACAGAGAAGAGGCAAAAGTGTAATGTGATTTTTTTGTTAGTTCCTATAACTAGTGCCATGTTATGTATCATATGTATTTCTCATCAAAACTCTTAGGGTTTAAAAACAATTAATCCTGGTAGGGATAGGGAAGCAGGGACGGCTGCGTTCAGCTCTCTCACAGGTGGATGGCAAAGCAGCAGGCTGCCCTTTCAGCAGGGCTGTTCCCTCTTCTGAGAGTAAAGTTTAAAAGCAGCGTGAAAGAGAAAGGTTAGTGGCTGTAACCCCTGCTACAGGATTCTGGTGGCAGACATGTTGCTGCAGGCTGTCCCCAGCCGGAGCTCGCATGGTGGGGAGGCCACGGGGGCAGCTGCCAGGCTCCTGCAGCAGCAGAGCTGCTCCTGCCTGTGTCCGGCCAGCACGGCGGCTGGCGCTCACCACGAGCCTGATGTTTGCTGTTTGTCATGCAATCTACAGACCTGAAACATGGGATAATTTAAAAAAAAAAGAGAGAGAGAGAGAGCGCGCTTTTACTAGTACCGTCCGTGGCGGAGCAGCCCGAGCTGATGAAGACGTGTTTGCAGTAATGCACCATTAGGGCAGCAGAGAGGTGTAATTGCAGGGCAGGGTGGGACCAACCTCTCCCTGCCTAGTGATGGGGCGGCAGACACACTCTACTGCCCGAAAGGTCACTTAAAATTCTCACCGTCTTCCATTACTCTTTTGTGGTAGCTACTGTAGCTGTCACCGCGCTCTAATAATAAACAATTCAAAAGGCAAATACAAACACAGGTTATCATAATGATAGCACATTCACTGGTGAAACAGGAGATGGACTTGAGGGGAAAGCACAATCACCCACTGGAGAAGCTGCTTAGTTGTTGTAATAATCCTGCTTTTGGTGAATCCTTATTTGTGAAGCAAATACAGTTTCCATGTTTTATTAAATGAAAATGAACAAACAAAATAAAGTTTCCCTCTACTGCAAAAACATGACAACTGTTTTTTAACTAAGGTCAGTTGCTTTTGTTGCGTGCTCTATTCAACACCTTATTTTGTAAGCGTGACAAAGTCAAGGTTTAGCTGTTTCTCCCTATAGTTCAGTTCTATTTATGATCAAGTATATTGCTGACAAGACCAATATATATTAATGTTCTGGTAGGATGGGGATTCGTTCAGCACTACCCCAGTGCCAGGAACTGGGCTCAGACACAGCTTTGTATCTCATCTCCAAGATAACTCAGCTCAGGATCGTGACACTCATCGCATTACTGAATGAGAGGGAAGAGGAAGTACCCTGGTCAGTATGAGATTTAAGGCCCGCCATTTGACGAGACTTAGAAAAGGCTGTTTACCAAAATATCATCTGAAAGGAAGGTTCCAAGACTAAGTCAGGCAGATGAAATCAGATATGGTCACAATAGTTCGAGCAAGGAAACACTACTTTCTTCTATTCAACAATGCAGGAGGCAGAAATAACAAAGGAAAAGAAATATGGGAAAAACCACACGGGGACATTTCTAATATAACATAACTGGTTATATACTTAGCATACTTAGATGTAGATTTTAAATAATGAAAAGCAGCACATTATTTATAGAACAAGTAGTTCTTCACACTTTCAAAAGATACAAGAAACTTTGCAAGATTTTATTTTTGTCCTATTTTTTTTCACTGAACTAGATTTCAATGAAAATTATGGGCAGGCCCACAGCTAGGAGCTGCTAATTTCTGTCCCAAAGCTCTAAAATGCACTTTGCCAGCTAGATCAGAGGTTCTACTTCTACTTTCTTGACTCCTCAGAAGTCCTTTTTTTGACCTTTTATTTTTTTTAATAAAGGCAAACAATTCAGATTCCTAAAGTTATCATGATCTACTTACCATACTCTCTCTACTGCTGACTGAAACTTTTATTCCAATCAGCAATTTTAACATATCAACATGAACATAATTAAATCCTCTTTCAAAAAAGTCATTATTTTTCTCAAGATAACAAAAATAGCCACTCCTACTCCATTCAGTACATTTTTAAAACAGTGGAAACGTGAAGAACGTTGAAGCAATGACTAGTAGGTTACCATACAGTCAAATAAGTTCTTTAAAAACACACACAAAGATGTTACCTTTGTTTCTTCAATCCTCATCGCATCTAACAGATAGTGCAGAAGCTCCTGGCTGTCCTGCTGCTGGAACCCCTTAAATCGAGGAGCCCTAAGAAAGAAGCGGTAAGGAATTTAAATTTACATTGGGAGGTTCTTAATGAGACAAAGTCTGCATCAGACTCCTGTTGGATGCCAGGGGTACGAATAGGTGCAATCCCTGCTGGACCTAATGGGGCTTGAGGAAGCTCCTGGTGGGGCTGCAATTACACCAACAAGGCTGCACTTTCATCTGGGTAGCATTTTGACCCTATTGGGGATGGCTTGACTAAAATACAGCTTTGCCAGTGGAGTTTCATCCATGCTAGCAGCACTTCCCTGACAGACTACCATGTCCAAACATTCCCAGTGTCATGGAGGAGAGAGAAAGAATATTTTCAAAGTCCTTAACCTCCCTTGCTATCTCACCCTTCTCTCTATCAAGGAGAAATCTCAAATATGCATAAAACAGTCCATATATAGTAAACCAGAAACAGCACTATGATCTGAACTGGAAAAAGATGATCTTGAAATGGAAGAGAAGCCACAAGGCTATGCATCAAACAAACAAAAACTGTCGGTCAGAATCCAAATGAGAATTTCTTAACTTCTTAAACAAAAGTATGTATAACCATCTCTTCCGAATGGCTCCACAGTCAATCAATCCAGTAATCTGCAGCTTACTCAACTGAGTGAACAGTCAATGAGTAAGATGGTAAACATCACATAGCATATGAATTTCAAACGCTATTAAGAAAAGTTAAGAGAAACTTACAAGAGTATGATATCCTGATATATGTGTCCTGATATATGTAATTTACACGGTATTCAGTTACTCTTTTATTTATGCTAAATTTCTTCAACTAATGTTACATATATTGGCGATAAATGCTCTAAACATAGCATCTCCATTCTAAGATCATTTCTAATCAGAAAAGCCAGGGTTTGGAGTTGGGTTTTTTTGGGTAGGAAGAGTTAATCACTCCTATGTTATCAGATAAGAGTTACTCTTACACTTGCTTCACAGAAGTTTTAAAAGGACCTTTTAGCATCATGAGTTATCAACTCACACAATATCCACATCCAAACTCCTGTTCTACAGTCTAACAAACTGCAACACTTCACACATCTGAAATTCATATTAAAACATGTAGTACTACTAGAAGCAAACAAAACACACCTTCATACCTAAAATGGAAAGAGCCCAAAACAGATGAGACAATCTCTTCACAGTTGTTTTGATTGAGACAATACATTTGAATTCAGATTCCAAAAACTATCAGGTTTGCAAAGGCAGGTAATAAATTGGCTACACATTGTCCGATTCCACCCCCGCCCCTCGCCAAAGCTGCTTACGGGAACTGTATACCCAACTGGTTCTGAAAGCAAAAAAACCTAAGATGACAGAGGTTCAAATTTCCCAAGTCTTCTGCACTAATTCAAAGGAACCTTCCTTACTCACCCATCAAAACAACCAAGTATGTCAAGTATTTTGCTCCCACTGCATATTGAATATAAAAACATTACAAATTTTAGCTTTTTTGCAATTTCTGAGTGCACCAAAACCAAGTTATCTGGACAACCCATGGAAGATCATAAACGATCCACGCTGTTACTGTGATTTAATATCGCTACATTTCCTATCACCATTCATTTACTTTACTAATCTGAATAGCCAGCATTAAAAGGAAAATCCTGATACAATGCTCTTTTCTCACGCTAAACAGGTTTAGAAGATGGGGGATAGCGTGGTCCAGCCCATCCGAACTTTGTAACACTTGGTAAAATCTTTTAAAGTCTCATTCCCATGCTGCATCTGTAAGCATGGGTGGCAGATACGGCAGCCCCAAGCCCACCAGAATGGGTTCCTGCATGGCAGCCCGCCGCGAGGATTTCCCTGGCCCTCCCCAAAACGGCGGCGAGCAGCATCTCAGGCTGAGCACATGAAGTGGCCTGCAGGAGAAATCCATGAAGCTGCAGCTCTCCAGCTGTGATTTTGTTTCTGAGGTAAGTGATAAGCACTTCTTGTATAACCGTGTGCCGCAGCCCTCCTTTTTACAATCAAGTTGAATGAAGGAGGGGTTTTTTGTTTTGTTTTTGAGATCCACATGAGCTAAAAAGCATTAGAGCTGCAACTGAAAAAGATACTGCTTCTGCATAAATAATAACATCGTTACCTTTTGGACGTGCGATACTGAATGACTGTCTGAAATTCCCAGACTACAAGCCCACCTTCTAGAATAATATATACTGGCTACTCAGGTTAAACAGAGATCTAAATCGCAAAAGACTTCAACAGCTTCTTTAAAAAAGAATTCAGTGTACTTCCAAACCTTTCATCTCTAGAAATTAAAAGTCTCAAAGGAAAGGGTCTACACGCCTTAGAAAAATACACATGTGGTGTCGCCCTTGTCCTCTCAGACTACACAGTCCTTCGAGCTGTCCTCCTCCGTGGTGTCTGGCCACAGCACCAGCAGAGCCGAGCCAGCTTGTGAGTCAGCCCAAGGACGCAGAAGGGACACTGGTGCTGGCTGAGTTTGTACCGTTGCGCTTTACTAAGCAGGACAAACAAAAACCAAAGGCTCCACAGGAAAGGCAATTTTTTAGTCCTTTTAAACCACCAGCAACATCCACATGACCCTCATAAGCCAAAAGAGGAAAAACATCTGTTTCAGACTACACTAACATTTACACCAGTGATGTTTTAGCCAACTGCATAGGGGTAACATTGGATCTGTTCGTAAGACAGCCATTCAATAGTATCAATCACTGCTATTCAAAAACTGTAGATTCCTTTTTTTAGTACTCACAGCATCTAAATACACTCTAAATACCATATTTTGCAGGCATAGATTACACATAAATTACAAAATACACTTATGAATACATGGATAGATCCTTAAGGTGTTATCCTTACTAAGATAACCATAGCTAGAAGGCCTCTCATAAACAATTTGGATCTCCAGCTTCTTGCAACCCCAAATGAGACTGTGTCAATATTCACTATTAACGTATCTCTATTCACATTAACTATAACTTACTGGCCAAACCATACCTGTCTTTCCAGGCAAGTTACCCTTTAGGTCTTTAATTACAGTCTTGGACCAATTCATCTAATATGGGATTTGAAAGAGAGTTTTTTTGCATTTCCAGTAATGCCACCAAATGGCAGCTGTGACTCTCGCTGCAGACTGAGAAGAGCACATGCAGGCAGAACCATGTGCACCCCTTCCAAAATCTAGCACAGGAGACAACTGGCTGAAACTGGCTGAGCAGAGCTCAAACAGGTCTTTTATCAAACTGGCAGAGTGGCCAGAAAAACCAACCGCTTACTCGGTTACTCAATTTTATTAAACGCATGTTGAGCCAGTTTTCATTTTCAGCCTCAGATAGCATGCTCTGGCTAACCAGTACATTGAGCTGTAAATACATATCAGTGTTTTCTCCAAGCACAATGATCTTACTTGCCCAGCTGTGCTCTTCAGCTGTTCTAGGCTTCCTGAAGGTGAGGTTTCTTTCCCACCCATACACTAAAGCTGCTCAGGTTTGCCTTGGAAGTTTGTGCTCGTGGATAGGAGAAATTAAAGGCGATCAGAAAACGCATCAGACGTGCAACGCGCGTTTACAATAGTAAAACTTAAAGCTGGACAAGATGTCAAGATGCCAAGTTAGGGCACAGCAGCCCTGGGCTACAGGCAGGACAGTGACACAAGGGTCTCAGTTTTGAACTGCTTGCTGGAGGCACTTTGGGATGTAACTGGAGAAGGATCTAAGGTGACGAGGCATCTAAGGTCAGTGCCTAAAATTAAGTGGAATAAATCTGGACCTGCATATGCAAAACAACATGTTGACATTTACAAATATGATACTTTCACATTTGTACTTCGTATCTACTTTTTGACACAAAGTTGACAATATCCCTAGTTAAAAATGATTTAACAATGCTGCTCTACTATGAGGCTTACTATAAAATCCAGAATCAGCAGAGTGGGTGATTTTTTTAAACATTCTTTTTAAAGCAAAAGTTTTTTGCATGTGCAGGTCAACCTAAAAAATTAATTTCAAATTACAAAAAAAAAAAATCAATTCAAACTTGAAATACTCCTCTTAAAAATTAAATATTTTGGTTTAATATTATTAAAATCCAATTTCTTGCTTCTATTAAAATCAAATGGTTTATTTCCAATTAATTCTAAATATCTGACATTCTGTGGAAAAACATTTGAGATTAGTGCATTTGTTTTGGGGGGAAGCCACAAAAGAAAACCAAAGAACAACAATAAAAAAAGAGGAGGGAGGGAAGGAGGGAATTTCACACCACATAATGCATTTACTGGAAACTTCCTGCACTTATAAACCGGTATTAGGGAAAAAAAAGGAATTAATCCATGCTGATACACAGAAATCTGACAACTAAAAGATGTGTGCTCTCGTCCCCTTGAAAATATGCTTCAAGCAAGATCCTTGGCAAAAGTGGGGGACTTGAAGATGGTTGGTTGAGTTGACCGCTCACAGATGTGCTGACATATGGAAGCCAGTGCCAATGCGATACAACCTGTTGTACAGTGTCAGCAGGATAATGACGGAACAGGTTGAACTCCTGCTAATGGCCATAAGTGGTGAAGGACAACTGTGACATCTACATGCATACTACTTATCTAGCCTCTCGTTACTCATCTGGAGACCAGTTATAATTGCTTGGCTGTCAGTTAAAGAAATACTCTTCATGATGATCTACTTCCTAGAATGTTTTAATAACAAAGACTACATAATAACATAATTTTTAAAAAGAAAAAAAAACAGTCCTCTAAGCATTAATACTTTTAATTCCTATCTTATATTCATTTGAGGGAAATTAAGCTATGCTTCAAAAGCAAAACTGGGATACAGTTACAGTCATTCAATCATACTGCACAGAAGTGCCATACCTTTATTGTCTCTAATAAAAATCCTCTCCAAAATCATCCTTTCAATAATTACTATCTTTGAGCAGAAGATAGCCTAGTATCTTGGAAAACTTTAGAAACAATAATAAGTGCTTGGAAACAGAAAATAGAACATACTACTTGATTTTTTCCAGTAGTGCAAAATGCAGAGGAACCCCTTTAATACTGCAGTACACCATAGAGAAGTGTCCTGGTTCTGGCTGGGATTGAGTTAATTCTCTTCTTAGTAGCTGGTAACAGTGCTGTGTTTTGGATTTAGTGTGAGAATAAGGTTGATAACACACTGATGTTTTAGTTGTTGCTAAGTAGCGCTTATCTTAAGTCAAGGATTTTCAGTTTCCCATGCTCTGCCAGCAAGCAGGTGTGCAAGAAGCTGGGAGGGAGCATAGCCAGGGCAGCTGACCTGAACTAGCCAAAGGGGTATTCCATACCATGGAACGTCATGCTCAGTATATAAACAGGTGGGGTTGGCCGGGAGGGGTGGGTTGCTGCTCAGGCATCGGTCAGTGGGTGGTGAGCAACTGCATTGTGCATCACTTGTCTTTTCTTGGGTGTTATTTCTTTTTTTTTTGTTATATTCCTTTTCATTACAATTATTATTAGTTAGCATTGTATTTTATTTTACTTTAGTTATTAAACTGTTCTTATCTCAACCCACGAGTTTTACCTTTTTTTCCCAATCCTCCTCCCCATCCCACTGGGAGGGGGGAGGGGGAAGCGGCTGCGTGGTGCTGAGTTGCTGGCTGGGGTTAAACCACGACAAGAAGCAAAGTAGAATGTTTACTTAATGTTAGCCTGAGAGAAGAAATTTTGCTTATCTGCAGATTATGATGTTCATCTCTCAAGACTGATGAGTTACCAGTGAAAGTTACAAAAAAAGCATGCAAAGGGCCAGTTTATAAAAGTTACCACAGTTCACAGGTCTTACCTTTCCCAGTGACACTATCAAGTACCTATTCACTGTCATTATAGAATAGCTAGAGTAAAAAGTTTTGTTCTTCCTAAAGCAATCATTCTCATTAGTGATCCCAAGTTATATGCAGCACTATGACAGAAAAGAGAGCAAAATCCTACCGCATGATTAATCCCCATGATTAATCTTATCGCAAACCTGCCCCACAGACATAAGAGTTCTGCTACCACGAGGTGCTTGGTAGGAAAAAATCCAACCAAACATGGGCTTGCCCCAACATGTAACTAACAAATAACACCAGATATGCCTGTCCTATCTTGATGGCATGGATAGACAGCACTTAGCTCTCCTTTGGATGTGCTGGCTGATTTCTTTCATCTTTTTCTGTCTCACTTTCCCTCAAAAGAGAAAATGAGGCACCATCACTTTCTTGCGATGTACCAGATCTCTGGTACCTGAGCAAAAAGCACTTGTTAGAAGTAGCTCTGAATGGACATAATAGCTGACATGCTACAACAGAGCCATTTCCCACTTGACCATCAGAGGGAAAATACGGCTCTTTTTACAGAGTAATGGAAATACCTGTCTGGGGAAATTTCTTCCTACCAGCTGGTAGCCAAGTGAAGGTCTTTATGCATGAGGTCTTGCATCCCTATAAAAAAAGTTTTCTCTTTATATGGATGTCTAATTCTTCTTTCTTCCTTTAAGTCCTGCTAAGATTTTCAACAGTGCTCTGTGACAGCAAGTTCCACAGGTTAGCTCTATAAAATGTTAAAAATTTTTTTTTTTTCCCTCTGGCTCTAAATCTGTTGCCTTTCAGTTTCACAGACAGCTCCCTGAACTCTTATGAGGGCAGTTAAATAAGCACAGCTAATTTATCTTCTATCATTTATTGTCTTCTCTTGCTGTCATGCCTCCTTTTCATGTCCTCTCCTGCCTAAACTCCCAATATTCAAGTCCCTCTTGACGTGAAGGCTTCCTAGTTTGGTTACCTCTCCCTAAACCTCCAAACTGGCTTTACCTTGTAACACTCTATTCTGGTTAACATGAACATTGCTACTGAGGATACACCTCCAATGTACCTAATGAAATTACTGGTTTTCTCCTTTGTTGTATCTACAAGCATTGCTTACGTAGCTCACCAATACCACACACATTGCAAATACTTGTGTTGTCCAAAATGCTGCACAGGTCTTCCTCCTGAGTGGAAGAAATGAACACAAAACTCCGGAACAAGTGCAGATGATTCCTGCCAATGCACTGTACTTACATATGCAATTAATCTACTTTGCACTCATAAACTTCATCCATCCAGCTTTGTTAACTTGTTCCTAAAATTAGGGAAACTCTGACAAAGTTAACTGAAATAAAGATGTGCAATCTCTCAACTGCTGCTGCATGGAGAAGAAGATTCAGCCTCCTCTGTCAGAGAGCTCCTGAACATGACACAGCACCATCAGCAAGGCACGTGGAGGCATGACAGGGACCCAAAATAATTCTTCACACTTGGTCAAGGAAACATCAACTGTGTGTTCTGCTGCTATTATCTTTAAATGACAAAAGTCAAATGGGAAAAATAAGCAAGTTGGAAATCTTTTCTAAAAAGAGATTTTTCTCTACAGCAGTATTATTTTAAAAGAAAAGGCTCAAGAAGACTCCTAATTAATGAGAAAAATCCTGTTTCCTTCACCCCTTAAATCTTGTACAACATTACTTCAGTTTCTCTTAGCATTTCCTCTCAGAAGTGATAAATGCGGAATGCTCCAAGCGCTGCTAGGTTTCCTTCCAGAACTAATCAATAGTCCTAATTGTGCATGACCTCCATTCTGTCAGTCCCACCTCTGTCTTGAGTTCTACTTTCTGCACCTGAGAAGGAAGGATGAATACTCCTTGGGGAGGGAAGACCTGTGTATATTTTGTGACCACTAACAAAATCTTTGTTAGGCAAGTACTTTTACCTGCATGTTAATGTAGCAATATAATACCCCTATAAATAATGATTTGGTGGAGGTTTAAAGCAGCTAAATTCTGTAACTACTTTCTGGGCTTATCACTTATATGCTGCAACATTTACTTGCTACACAAATCTAAGCTTTCTTTGACCAATAAAATTATTCGGTCATACCAAATAAAGGAAATAAAATTTATGTCCTCTTAATACATCAGTGTTGCATTAGTCACTAAGTCTCCAGATAAGTCAGAAGTCTGCAGTCTTGATATTCAGCATAGTGGAAAACCAACAGAAGGGCCCCGTAGCTATGCTCACAATCTGTCCTCGCAAAACATCTGACAGCTGCAACACTAACAAAATTAACAGTGGATGAATTAGTACCAGACGCTAAACAGTTGCTATAGAAAGACTCATCCATTTCTTTTCTTCTTCTCCCCTTCTTCAACCTGGCTATCCCACCACTTGATAAAATTAACACTCAGTATCATTTTTTTCTTTTGTTATTTAACAAAAAAAAGCACCACAAACACCCTTTCATACACAAAACGATGAACTTCATGCCGTGATCTCCCTAGACTCTTAAAGAAGCAGTTCGCAGTTGAAAGGACTGTGTCCCAGTTCTCTTACTGCTTTTGAGCAGCAAACATGCATCCACTTGCAGTTTCTTACTTGCACGTTTTGGGATCCCACGCGGTGCCATGAGAGAGCTGCAGCTGAACATGGCAGCACCTGCTCCCTTTCTTTACAGGTTCTCTGCCCACACCTAACCGCATTCCTACATGCCTTCGCCCGCTCCTTTTTAGCTCTTCCTTCCTTCCCTGCCTTCTTAGGTCTTCTTTCACTGAGCACTTTCCAATTTTTGAGCAAGAATGCCCAGTTCAAATGTGAGCGTTCAAACTCTTGCATACTGCAACACCTGAAGCAGGTGGAGTCCTGAAGTCCTACAAGGATATCAAAAAAAGCAACTCCAGACATCAAATTCAGAAGTGTTATTCCAGCATTGAACTGGAAATGAGGGTAAGTGTCAGGTGTTAAATTATACAGCTACTTTTACTATATCTTGCATCAACTGATCCAACAGGAAAATATGTCACCATTCAGCTAGGAGATTAAAAAACAAACACCCAAACTCATCAATACCAATTTAATGAAAATTTATATATATTTTTATATGTATAATCCAATTGTGTCATCAGGGAAAAGTAACCATTTTTAAAGGATCAGCCTTCTGCTACACATGAGAAAAATGTTATTAGGAAATTGCTGTGTTACTTTTTGGCTAGATAGCATAGTATAACAGTCCTGACAAGTAGATAGATCTAAGTATATAAAGAACAGCAGCATACCATCACCTGCTGACAGCTTCAGCATTTCACGTTTGTAAGAAGCCTAGCAGGATTTGGAAGTGACTATACTAAGTAAAACATCTGTGTTCTGCATGACCACTCAGTGTGCATGTCCCTGTTTTGCAAGCTACAAGCAACTATTCAAAGTAATGTTATGGTAAAGACTGGGACTGGGAAGACAATTCCTGGGTCACTGAGTCCAACTCTTGGTATCACAGACAAGTACATCCTATACTATCTGTACAATCTGCTTCATAAATTCTTTACTGAAGAAAGGTATGGTCATATACTGTAGACTGGGACTGAGACAGCAAGATCTGTGATGGGGAAAGAATAAATTAAAAAAAACAAAAAACAAGGTTGCAACTGGAGTCAGCAAACTTTTACGTTAAATACATAAAACCAAAACATTATTATTAGAAGTCCTTCCCCATGCCCTTCTCCCCAGTAGTTAACTGACTTGTCTTTCTCTGACATATCTCTCTGAAATACGAGCGTTTTTTGTCACTGTAGTTCTTCCTTCTACACATTCATCCTGTCATCTTTTTAGGAAAGATGCTGTTTGAACTTTACTTGTTAAGTAAAAAGAGTTTGTGCTAATGCATGTGAAGACCACAAGTCGTGCATGCCTTTAAGATTACTTTATTAACACGACTTCTTGGCAGGATTCAAAAAGCAGTTTACGGAGAATGCTGCAGCAACACAGACTTCTCCCTAGCTGGGACTCCTGCAATATTGCCATGTTCTCTCTTTCATTTCAGCTTTGCTAAAGAGTAGAAAGCCAACTTGAAAAGATGAAAAAAGGCTTTGTAAAAATGGCATGACAGAACACTGCATTCATACTGTTTGAGTTCATATACGGTAAATGTATTCAGTTTGCAAAGATAAAGATTTCCCGTTCTTACTTCCACCACTGCAGACTGCTGAATTTGCTGAAATTCTCCCTTTCTTCTTTCTTGCTTATGTCACCATCAATGACAAAATAATCAAAAGACCAAAACCTTCTGTCATACCTGTGCAGCCACTTAGTGCCCCTGAACACCTAATTTCTTGCCAACAGGATGTGGCTGACATTTCTGTTATTGATACTAGAGCTAGTAAAGGATTTATATCTAAGTTGTGTTCTGCAAGGCTAACAGAAGAAAGAAGTAGGGATGAAGGCAAGGGATGGCAGAAGCTGACAGATACATGTCTCAACAGCAAAAGTCTGCTGCCCACGTTAAAATATGTTTCAATTTTAGCTGGTAGTTAAACTATATGCCCATCTTAAAGATCAAAAAACAACAACAACAAAAAGAACAACTAGATATCTGAGATTTAATACCGATATATTGTGTAACCATCACTTGATGACTACACAAATACAAACACACACAGAGAGCAGATACAAAATAGCTATCACTTCAAAAATACAATGCCATCTAAAGTGCACTGCATCGTGATTATTTTACAATGAGTTTGCTAAGGTGGGCTTCAAAACATGTTTTACATCATCTTTTCCCTTCTATCCTTAATACTTACAGAGAAAAAACTACTATTCTTATTTAATCATTTCCCTTCCATTTCTCGGCCAAATTTTGTTCTTATAATCACATTTTTGAGTCAGCCCTGAAACAGCAGGAGGAATGAGGAAGCAACATATTTTTCTTCCTATATATTTTTATTCCGGGTAGATAATGCTAAACAGAGAACACTGCTGTTTGACTCAAAATCACTATAAGGACACTTTATACACATTTCCTTTTACAACTCAAAAGAATCAAAAGGAAGTCAAGTACAATAGGAAAAAAATATTAAGTTTCTGAAGTTGAATTTTGAGGATAAAGTAATAACTGATTTCTTTATCAGAATTAAATTGTCCCTGCCCTAGTCTAAAAGCTTTTGTTTCTTTATACCATATTTTCAACCCATGCTTGCACAGTGAGGTTACCCTGGAACGCCATGGTAGGAGGCTGCAACTTTCCTCCTAACTCTCTTGCTGCAAAACGCTTAAAATTCCATACAATAATACTGTAGCAAATAAATGAACATGCATTATTAATCTTTTTAAATGTGAGATTCAGCTATATCATCCTCCAGTTACTCTGCTTCTACAGCTTATTTTACTTGTAAAGTCAATATTTAAGTATTTGTATCAACTTTTAAATAGGTCTTCTACAGGTGTTTTAAAAAGCAAGATTGTTTACATCAAAATTCAAGGCACCTACAAAGCAGCACTGTAAACATTTTCCACGCCAAGAAACAGGAGTTTCTTTAGGGCTTGTAAGCTCTTTGCAATCTGGAGCCATATGCCATTTCAGTACTGCTTCAAGTCCTTACTTGTTAGACCCTTTTTAATTTTGAATTGATGCCAAAGTCAGACATCATAGCAGAGGTTTCCCATTTAAAAGCTTACCCTTTTTTTCAAAATACCTACATACACTTTGCAGTATTAGCACAGCTTTACGCTAATATACAACAAAACCTGAAAGGTAATTCTATTTTCTTCAGTTTTACCATGCCCTCTTCTGCCCCCTCACACTCAGTTCAAAGCCCCTTGGAAGTTAGTGGTTATGGACTGGGCCACACATTTCATGAAGAGCAGGTACAACCCTGGAGCACAACAAGGAGCCCTGCAACTTTAAAACATGAAGACGACATTTTCTAGACTGCCTGGTAAAAATCTAATGGCACCTTAGAAAGGACAACAGACATGGCACACTTAGAACCATATCACTGGAAATCAAAAACAAATAAATAAGTAAAAGATACTGACAATACATACTTTTGACAAAGCTGGCTGAACAGCACTTTGGGAGAAAGAGGACCTTTTCCAGCCTCCCTCATGCTGTGAAGGAACAAGAACATCGCTGAAGTCAAAGGTCCTGGGCTGGAGAGGTTTACCACCAAAGGATCCTTCAAAGCAAAGGTAAATTGCACATCAGATTTCAAAGTTAATGACACACAAGACTTATTTCAAGTTAGTACATTTATGACAAAGAACAATGTAACTTTCAGTCTGAGAGCATTTTGGGGTTTGTTTTTTTTTAAATGTTGATGTCACCTATATGATTGAAATAGTTGAAGAGAAAGCTTATTATTTAAGCAGTAATAGTTGCAAAACCAAACAATTCTTGTCAAGCAAATTGGTTGGTAACCAATAGTTTTGGAAACAGGCATGTCAACGAGCCAGTCTGATTCTCACAAAAACAGACTACCTCCTGTATTAACTGCTTTACTCTTACTCCCACGTACACTGAAATTCAGCTGGAGAGACAACGCGGGTGACCTCCTCCGTGGGCCAGCATAAGACGGAGCTCAGTGGCACTCTGTCTACTCAACCTTAGGAAAGGGGTGGACAGCTCCTCTGACCTGTGAGCCACACACTGAAATTTCCACACATCTGACAGCCACAGAAACATACCCTGTTCCTCCAGGAACCACGTGTCGGGAAGGCACCAGCAGTGGTTCACAGCAGGAGCCGACAGCAGACCCCACAGGTCCGCCGTGGCAGCAGGGGACAGGCACAGGGTGCATCCCGCACAGCCCCTCCTGGTGTGAGATTCGCCCCAGCCAGCAGGTCCTGGGGCTGGTAGGAACCGGCCAGCAGCCATCTGAGCCAGTCTTAGAGCAGGAGACACTCCCGCACTGTGTACATGCCACGTGTGTCTCAATGGCCACAGATCGCCAGCTCTCCCTAAGGCACTCCCAGGTTCATACGTGACCACAGTGTGTCCTACTAGCTGGCCTGATGCTCACAAAAACAGATTACAACTGCCCGACAAACAATTAGAGAGGCTGCCTTGTCCAGAAAGCAGATCCACACAAAACGTAAGCGCTATGGATACACACAAATATAAAGTATTTGCATTACATACACTATCAAAAGGTGGAAAAATGCTCTTCGCCAAGCAGGAAGCTGGGAGTTTCTACATTACTATTAGTTAGACTACTGCAGCCCTCTAATTCTGTGTTGACATACAAAGACCAGAAAACACAGTCTTTGCTCCAAAGATCTTATTTACATTGTAAACATTGTCATTAAACAAAAAATAAATCTTTTGACCTTATGGCTGTGCAAGTTTCGCATCAAGCATAAGCCAACGTACCACTGGCTTTCTAAGCCTCTGGGCACAAACAAGCTCCAGGACTCTGTTGTGGCTCAGGATAACTTAGTGAAACATGTTGCTGCTCAGAACTGCCACATAGACAGCAATGCAGTGAATTTCACACTGTTCTTGCCTGGAGAAGCTATGAACATCACCGACAGCAACGTACAGAAATCTTCCATCATTTCAGAAACAGGATCCCACCCCTCAACCCTCACTGCCACCAGAAAGCTCCCAGCAAACAGCAGAAAAAGAAAAAAAAGAAAAAAAAGAATTAAAAATCCTCTGTAAACTGTTTTCTTTAGCTAGCAGAGGGAAAGGGGTATTATCTTTATTGCCAACAACATATTATGAAAACCCAAGTCTCTAAGACATGACTGAGAACAGCAGCATATTCTTTTGATAATAACCACAGGATTTTCTTTCCCATATGCTGGCAATGAGCTTGAGGACAAGAAATTTGGTCCTCGCTGAAATTTTGCTTCTCTCAGTTTAATCCTCTAGCCTGTGAAGCATGTAATAAATTTTACTAGCCTTATCAATGAAAGGCTGGGACGGACTGGAATAAAATATTTCATAAACACTTTCTAAAGCCAAATATACTATTTCCTGTATCATACATTCATACTGAAGAAATGAAATAGGAAACAAAAATAAGTCAGCCACTCTTCCTTAAGGTCAGGCATTATTTGCTACTTCAGTGTCACAAAATGTGAAAGGAAGTGATTATTCTTCCTCCTCCAGGGCTGAATAATTAGTTTTGTAAAAGGAGTGAGTTCACAGATATCATAAACCAGCTAAACAATTAAAAGGCAAAAGAAATGGGAGAGTAAGAGTGTGTCTTTAACAGTGATGCAATTTCCCATCCTCCAGCTTCTTCCCACATTTCCCCAAATTTTTATTTCTCACTGCATACTTACCAATTGGGAGTCTGAAGTATGACAGATTTTTAACTTTGTCCCTTTCTCCTTCATCTCATACATCAGTTCATTTAGTATGTGAGTCTGTGCCAAGTTCTTAAAGGGAAAAAAAAAACAAAACACCAAGAAACACATGCTGATCTTTCAACTATACATTTTTCTTTAGTTACAAATTCTAGCTTCAGGGATAGACAAAACCAGATGTATTTCATAATGTACAACTGAGGTTTAAATCAGACCACTAGAAAAAGCAGGTATCACTCTTGTAAGAGCAAAGATCATTGATGTCAGACTGTTTCTAAAATTGTGTCTACTTCTGTTTCTGTAATTCCAAAATAGTTTCCTAGTAATAACTTTGTTATTTTTGTTGAACAAGATTTTTTTTTTTTTTTAATGGTAAGGACATTAGTATCAGAAATCATTTGTTTCTTTTAAACTCTGTAGTCCCCCTCATCGTACCCCAAGAAGCACAAAGGCTTTGGCACGCTGAAAAGCATTACCTCTCTGAATTTAAGACAGAAACCAACTCAACATATCTCAGCTTTGTTTGTTTTTGGTTAACTTTGACTGCAGATCACTTAGGTGTCTACAATGCCCTAAGTATGGACAGAGAACAATTTGCAGCAATTCTACTCCTTACAAATTTACTATTTGTTTGCTGAGTTTTGTAATCACCACCATAAACACAAGGTAAAGAGTGCCAGTTAAGAACACCTTTGTAGCGGTTTTCTCTCATTTGTTCACTCCTCTCTGCAGACATACAGATGTCTCTGCTCATCTGACAAGCAATAGGGTGGTCCAGTATAAAACCCGCTAAGGCTGCTGCTTTTTTTGAGGATGTTGGATTAGTTGTACACTCAACATCAATAGAAGTATTAGTATAGCTCATTCCTCTTATTCTGGTCAGAAGAAAATCCATAATCAATAAAAGTACTTTCATAACTGCAGCCATTGTAGGGGCTTAAAATCATCACAATGCACTGTGCAGACATTTACATTTATGCATAAAGTACCACTTTTCGCACCCACCAGTATGGTAAATACTGTGCATTACTCATGACTGCCTAATGCTGAACTATAAATAAAACCATATGCTAGAGTACAACCCACACACATATGCAGCGTGTAAAACACTTGACATTTTCATTTGTCTCATTACTGTGAAAAATGCTACTGATCCAGGAATTCTTTTTTGTTATAACTGGAAATATTGCTTGGATAGCAAGGAGTAAAAAGAATTTGGAAAGGACCTTCAGAAAGCAGAACGAAGACTGGTAACAGTCAGAACCTTTTCTGAAGCCCACAGTTTATACAGATTAAGTATTTCTGAAATCTATTAAGAGAAAGCTCTATAATCTTTCCATCTTACCTGCATGACAGCATTAAAAAAGCATGTATTTCCTAAATTATTTATTCCTTTAACTGGAACTGATGCGCCATTACCAGAACTTTTTCCTTTCAGTATTTCACTCGTTTCACTGTTTTCTTCACGGAGTCGTATGATTTTTGATGAACCTATAATTAAACTATAGATTAATATTACTATATAATTGCATAGTTTAATCAATTCAGTCCTTCCATGGATTACGTTTATTATTTTTAACATATGTGGAAAGATACCTTGATGGTACTCTAAGCTGCTTTACGTAATCTTTAAAAGAAAAAAGAGACAGCAGCAGTTAAAACCCTGGGGAAAAAAAATCCCCCCAACAACTACATATATCCAACAAAACCTTCCACAATAATCATACTGTCCCATAAGACTGTAAATTCTTCAATTACCCAAGCAATAAATAAAGTAAAACGGGCTCTGTTAGTTTATTAACAATAGGCAGTTAAGATGTATGTTCATTAGACACACTAGAAACACCATACAAAGGCTGCTTTTTGCTGCATTTGAAGAGAGATAACCAAAAGTTACCACCTGAATGCTGCAAGTTTTTATCAATTATTGCACTCTGTTTGAATTGCCTTGTAAAACTCGGTCAATGGCCGAATCGGAGTTGTTACCAGTTTCCCCAAACGCTACATTTGCTCCTCGGCCCACCTCCCTTTGTCACAGCCTGAGGAATTGCTAACACAACCCAAATACATACAGTGCTAGTGTTTTAATTTCAAACAACAAAAATTTGATAAAACTGCAGTGGAATATGCTACCAGTATAACGTCCACGTATTTCCCTATTTCCCTTATTATTTAAATAGATGAGGGGCAGCAAAGTTAGACAGTCATTAACTTGTAGCCTAGAGGTAATGGAAAGACTTGAGATAACAATATTTAGCCTCAAATTCTACTAGCAACTTTCATATTGTCATGGTTGCAGGACTAAATATGAACATTACTGACATCTGCAGTGTCTTAAATATTGATTAACAATGCATGTCAATGTAAACGAGTTATGGACTTAATAGATGCCAAGAACTGTGATGCTGCAATCTCTGCCTTGACATATGAATTCATATATTTGTTCTAATGAGTATCACATTGAAGTCTCATTAAAGTGTTCTTGAGAAATAACTAACAGACCTATTTACGTTAATGAAATGCTCATGCCAAAAGGTTCTTTCATGTACACTCGTAGGTAGCTTCTTCCTTAGAAGATGAAAAAATATAATTAAATAAAAAAGAAGTCATAAAAATATCTATTGTATCTGGCAACAAGCTTCTGACAGTCTGTCTGCACCCTATAATGCCATCCAGGCACAATTATTTCTCCAAACTGCATCTGAGTTTGTCAAAACGCAGCGAGAGGTGCTTTGCTGTTTAAAAACATTTTTAAATGTTCTTGGTAATACTGCTTACACAGCTTTAAAATACTCTCCTTTCCACTCGTGTGGAAAATCAAGACGGTACAAGGGCAAAGTAAGAGACCAAGTTCTCCTTGAAAAAGGAAAGTGTTTTTGAATGCAACGAATGACAAACAGCTTGGGAGCTGCTCACACCCTGAAACAGTCGCTGTTTTATGGGCTATGTGCAGCAACACCTTTTAATTGACATGCTTACAAGGGGCACACTACGGTGTCTGAGACTCGTCCACCCACGCAGAGCTCCAAAAGAATTGTAGCAGGAGAATGGGAGCTCCAAGTGTCTGCAACTCGAAGGCACTGCTCTCTCAGAAATTTAATGTTAGTGGAGACTTCTTCCCCTCAGAAAAGTGTGCCATACAGAGTAGTGCTGGGGAGAAGAGATGGTTAAAAAGAAAAAAAAAAAAAAAAAAAGAGGAAAAAAAAAGCCAAAATTGTGTAAATAATTTGTGTATTAGTATACCACAGTTGTTGCATTTATCCATCGGCATTCAAAAACATCTGGGACAGCATCTTAAAGTAAACAATGTTCACAAGGCCATCTGGACAAAACTGCAGGCAAAAATTAAAGCATAAGCATATGGAAAAGCAGATTTTTCTCTTCCCTTTAGCAGTACAGGATGACAAATGTCAAACCTAGATCTGTCCACGCTTCACTGTGCTATGCTTTGCAGCACCACCTGGCTCTCCTTGCACAGCCACCAAATATGGACAGCACTGCCACAGCGGACCATATCTGCAGGGCAAACTCGATAAAAGCATTTCACTTCATGGTTAAATGGCAGCTTCACACAAGTAGCAAGGTTCCATTTGCTGAACCTTACATATAAATTATTTAAGGGAGGGAGAACAAAGCCAAAGCATCCAGCTTTGCGATAAGAGCTGGATGAATACGCAATTATAAAACACAATAAATGAGAACCAGACATCCAATTGCCACAAAGCTGGATAATTAGTATAGGGATAAGAAGAAGTAGTAGTAAATTAAGAAAAGGCCTGTATGTTGTTACTGAAGTCTAGGAACCTCCTTTCATTCAGAAGGTTTTAATTACTGCCTCTTGATTTCTTAATAATTTTACAAACACAATCCACGTGACGTTTTACTAGTTTTTTTGTATCTGTGAAGAAGTCTTGACAGAAAAGTGTTGCTTTGCCATTACAAACATTATCTGCTGCCTCACTTATTCCACACAGATATTTTTAAGAACATATACAGAGCCAAAGGAGGGATAGCAGTTTTTAACTGAACTCTGCTTAGTGTCCCCAGCTCAGTGATAAATGACAGACAGGCCTGAAGCTGAATGTGTAGTTGACATGTGAAGAGTTGGTCAGTCTTAATAGAAGATGCTGGTAATGACTGTGATAGCTGATACTTCTACAGACTGCGGCTGGAGGGTCCTTCTGCAAGATTAACCCAAGGCTACAAGCATGTTATTAATCAAAAGGCTAATACGTAATTTTTTAAAGTGAATTTGCACTGAACTGTTTCATGGACTCTTGCCAACTCAATCTTGCAACCCTGTAATGTTTTAACAGGCGTGCTTTTGGATATGAAAAGTGACTTTTAAGCCAGTATAGACACAACAAGGACCCCAGCAGAAGGATTCCATCGAAATGGCTGTCATCTGCTGCTGCCCACAAGGGCCTTCAGCTCCTGGCCAAACAGGAGAAAAGAAGTGGCCCAAGCCATCCATCCATGTGCAGTAATACCTGTTATAAAGGACCTTGTTAACATTAATGAGAGCAAGGTGGGTGAAAAGCACAAAAGTAATTAAATTCATAGATTGATTTCTGTCTGTAGTTCACTATCACATCTTTTACAGAGTTGACATGGTGACCCTCAACCTCTCTGCCCTTCTCAGGCACTGTGGACATCAGCCCCAGGCAGGCCTGTCCCTCCACAGCGGGGACAGCATATCTGACCATGACTGTTTTGAGGCTCACACATTCAGACTATGCCTCCCTGTCAGACTCCTTCTGCAGTTCTGTTGTAGAGGCGGCCTTTCTAATCCAGTCACACAGGTAAAACTCTCACCCAAGTTGTGCCTTGATCACCACAACCTCCTTTTCCCTTGACAAAGCATATCTGGCTGCAGAGATGCCCTACCACAGCACTCTGCCAAGACCCATTGCCCAGCTCTCCGTCCAACTCATCACACCCTACTGACCATCTCTTCCTAGGCACCAAGGTCAGTGCCTGCCTCTGGTCCCACCATGACATCCACTCCTTCAGCTCTCAGACAGCTGCATTTGTGCATAGGCATAGCCTTCGTGCTCGGCAAAGCTTCCCGACTTCACCCTGCTCTCCTCCGTGCTAGCAAACCCCCTTCCCACCAGACCCACAGGAAAGAGGACAGCAGCCAGAGACTGCTCCTCTGCTACAGCTCTTGCCTGCAATGCACCCTTTTCTTGCCACTCTTTTCTTCAGCTTTTTTTTTTTTACCTACTTCTGCTCACCTGTAGTCTTGTCTCGTAAGCTCTCTGGAGGCAGGGAACATCATTCTGTCCCACAGCTGCACAGCACCGGCCTCATGGGTATGCGACTGAGATTCCTAAGCCCAACGTTAACATAGACAATTCAGTCCATGAATCAGAGCAAGTCACCGGACCAGGTGTACAAACACACACGGTGCTCACACATGCACTTGCAAAAGACGTTCAAGAAAACTTATCGCGGGTTCCCTATCAATTTGTCTTGCCAGTATTTCAAACATTTGCAGTGCACATGGACTTCTGTACCACCCTTGCTGAAACTGAGCTGTGCCTGGGGATGCAGATGGTATGCAAGCAGAAAGATAAATGACATCCAATTTTTCTTTCAGCCAGGGGAGTAAGCATTTTTGCTCACCTTTTCAATGCAACTTTTTTTTTTAATTAAAAATGAGGGTTCCAGGAATACGTGCTTTTATTCCAAGGTCAAGCCTTTTCTATTGAATACAACACTGGTACTTCAGCTGAAGGTCTTCACAGTAAAAGCAAGGTTAATAGATTGCCTTTCTTTTACCAAGTTCTCATCACGCTGTATTATGAAATGCTACTAAATTGTCTGGCACTCCTTTTTTATTTAAAAAATTTAAATTTTTTTTTCAACACTGTACAACAATGAGAATCTAACCCTTAGAAAAACAGCACGGTTCTCTTCTGAAACGGTCACTAGCTTTAAATTTAAAAGCCCAACTTCTCTTGCAGTGTTACAATCCTACCAAATTAAAGATTACAAACTGCAATTTTATTTCTCTGATTCTGCCAGAATGTTATAAACTAAAAAACACGTCTGCACAGTGTGAAAAAGCTCAGATGACTTGTGCTACACCTCACAAGTAAATAAGTACATGGACAGGAAAGGGAAGAATCCGTGGATAAAAATGACAGAATGTCTAAAAAATTTTTTGCCAGTGATTCAGTTTTCTTTTCTTTGCAACGTGTATAATTAACAGCAGCCCCTAACAAGTAAGTAAACTTGAAAGAAAATTTATGATCAACAACAGAAATGTCTTTTTGCTGAAGTGTATCTCAGATTTGGAGAATCAACATATTCTGCTTTATTTTGCTAGTTAATTTTCTTTTTAAGTAGATAGAATGGACTTATATGACTTCATGCTCCAAACTACACGTAGTGAAAATCAGTTATGAAAGAATACAATTATTTTTTTCAGTGCAATCTTTTGTCAACTGCTAATATCCACAGACGAATGCAAATTTGAAAAGTTATTCATCATGCTATTTGTTTTTCCATACAAGTTAACACCTATATACTTGTACTGTAAATTTATACATTTTTAAATCTTTGTTTTACATCCGTTATATGCATTAAAACAGAAATCAAGTTTCTAACTTTCACCTATTGGCAAATCTGGGCAGCTGAGCTTACTAGCAAAATCTCATTCCTCTGCTTGACCTTCCCAACAACAAATTTAACTATAAAATTTGAGAATAAATATTCTTCCTTCCCATTCTATTGCCACACAAACCAATTTAATCAACTGCTCTATAAAAAAATTGAGTATGCAATCTTACGTCTCCACTGACATCTAATTTGGCTTTTGTAAAGGAAAATACACGTAATAGTCACTTTTAAGACTGCAAAACAATTTATTTTCTCCAGCAAATGAGCAGACATGCAGATCGCAATGTCTCAGCATGGTTTCTGTGTACTACATGTGCATTATGTCCATGTGAAGCTCACAAGTGTGCCACACGGACAATACTGCACCTGCCTTTCTGTGAAAATCATCATGGCCTGCTAACCTTTTCCACAAAACAAATTTCTGGGTGGTACACCCTAGAAAGCAATCTTGCTTTATTCTTCCATCTTGTGCCCAACATGACCTCTTAACCAGACTCCTATAAAAAAAAAAGGCAAAAAAAAAAAAAAGCAGGCATTGCTGGGTACAACAAACCATAGGATCAGATGCGAAAATCACACAGCTGCAAGCATTCTTTTGGGAACCCAGCACTGGGATTTATCTCAATCGCTTAATGTAATTACAAAAGTCAGTCATGTAGTAGTAATGTAATTTGCACATTTTTACAGCTGAACTGAAGTTGAATCTTTATGAGAGGCCGAGTGAAAAGCAGGGATCCTGCTGCCACACTATTCCACCACATTAGTACCAAATGACAAGCATTTTGCTTTTGTTTATTTTCCAAGATGCATTAATCAGGAAATCTATATAACCCTCCCTTACATGTTTAAGCTGATCATTTTATCTTTAAATGACTCCTGCACTTTCAAGAACGGAAAAAACCTAGCAGCCCTCATCTGTTACTTATATTCATGTTCACACTGCATTTCTGCAGAAATTTCTACTCAATGCTATTTGAATTTTAATGATGCACCATGCCAACCAGTTGTTACAACAGAAAGATATCCAGACATAAGATGAATTGTTGTTACAGTGCCACATTCTGATATGAAAATTAAGTGTCTTCACTTTGGCTGCTTTTTTAGGAAGAAATGGAAAAGCAATGGGAAAAAAGCACAAGATTGATTTTTAAGCGACAAATACGAATTATTGTCAGTTTTACACTACTTGTTTCTCACAAGTTGTTTTTCATTTATTTAAAATTAGTTTATGTTTTTAATGGCTGAATATACAAAATAAATTTAAAAAATCTAAGCCAACTAATAATTTAAAGGATGACAGTTACACTGAAAATATCACTGTAACATGAATAAAATGCTACACTGAAAAAACCCAAAATATAAGTTATCAATAGTAGAGTTAATTTTCACTGTTATAGTTCACGTCCTTTGCGTTCTGGACAACAGCATGAATTACATTTTGATTTCAGATTTTATTTTTAAAAAATCCTTAAAGGCAGCCTAATTTAAAGAAAAGAAAAGAAAAAAAAAAAAAATCTTACTTAAGTTACATTTTCTTTAGGGGAAGTACCAAGTGTGTCAGCCCACGTATTTGACGTAAAACAGAAAAGGCATTGCTGTCACATTTATGAAAGTGAAACAAGAATGCCAACTCTGCCTGGGAATTCCCTCTCACGCATACTACTTATTTATCAATACACAGCTGTTTCCCAGCCTCTTCCAGCAAGGAGCCTCGCCCAAAGCAACAGATCATGCCAGGCAAACAGCTTTTTCCTCTTTTCCTTGCCACTTAAGAAAACCCAACAAATCATCTTTGGGCCAACGTTCCCAGAGCTCTCAAGAACAAGATCCAAACTGCTCAGCACAGCCGTACTCTGCCACGTGGAGAGGGTCGCAGACTTCCACCTTTAAAACATTACTGGAAGTACACACACATGCTTTTTGCGTGAATACAAGCTTGCACTTGAGCCTCAGCCCTTTCCCGGCACGGAGCAGGAGACACGACTGCCCTGCAGGAGAAACCTCCGCATGCTGAGACCTCTTGCTGCTGAGGCGGCCACCCTGCAAGGCTTGCACATGACTTCCTTAGCTCTGAAGGATGCCAGCGTGACTGTTTGCACGCTCAAAACCAGGCATGTGCATGAATTTGAAGGATGAAGCATAACTGTGCAGACCGGTAACACACGGTCCGAGACGCTGGGAAAGCAGACTCCGCAGTCTGTCACCAATTTATAACTGTCCTGCACCTCCCACCACCTTGCAGGAGGACCCTCACGTTGCCCACAACACCGCTCGCCTGATGTCACTGCTGGCACCTGACTACCTTTTACATCACTGCCATGAACCTCCTTTTCCAAGGCACCAAAGCAAGCAGGGCCAAATCAATGCACTGCTACCGTAAAACGCGCGACCACAAACTGAAGCTGGATGATAGCTAGTTTTTCATTTCAATGCCTGGTTTCAGAAACTGAAGGGAAAACTGGCTTAAATAAAACAGGAAAAAAACAAAAAAAAAAAAAAAAGGAAAGAAATGTTTATGCCCTAAACAAAAACAATACAATTTTGTTTCCAGTTATAGAAAAGAGCTTCCAGTTATATCAGGCAAATACTTAAATAAAATATATTTGTTTTCAAACCGGAGTATCAAAATGAAACACAAATACATATACACCAGAAATACATTCTGCCCTGCTCTGCTATAAACACCTGATTTTTAAGAAATCCTGGGCCTAATTTAAGCTTACTTGTCCTAAGTTAGTTTGTAATTTCAGTTGCTTAATTTAAGACATTTCACAGAAAACTTCTAAAGTACCAACTTTAGGTATTTTGAAGTTTCACAAATTAGGAATCTAAACCATGAAGCACAGAGTCGTATCACTCAAAGTCTTATCCAGCAGTACAAAAACAGAATGAAATTGTTTCCATTAAATTAACTGAAACAAACACTACAGCATTTTAATCTGCAAGAAACCTGCAACACTCATTTATTACATGCAAACTTGAAACTGAAGCTGTGAACAAAAGTGAAATCACATACTGTATTTTCATTGCTCCAAGCAAAAACGTGCAAAAAGTAGCAGTTTATCAATTTATTACAATTGAATAATTTAACATACAACTTGTGACTAGATCAAAATATAAAATATGTATTTCTGAGTGGCCCTTCATTATTTTTCCCCTCAAAAAATATGTAACACCTCTTAAAACCAGTAGGATTTATGCACATGCAGCTGGAGGAATACCTAGTCTAATTCAGTAAGGCAATCCTTCTCCATTCTTACTTATAGCCAGTTGATTATCTGCTAAAAACTGCAACCAATTGTTTTAAAAGTTTACTTAAGCTGGTTTTTGTGAAGAAAATCTGGAATCTGATGCACTCTCTAAGTCGCAAGCCAGAAATGCTGCTGAGTGTGTTACAGTAGGGATGAATAACATCAACATTATCAAGAGTAGACAGTTGAGGGCCACATGTACAAAGTTCTACTATTACATATATTGAGAAGATATAGTAGGCTCCTAACATAAGAAAATAATTTAATACTATTTTCTATTAATAGAAATGAGTGTTCTATCAATTAAAACCCAATAACATAAATGAACAGAAAGCATTACATCCAACAACAGAGTACCAGAAAATCCACTTAAACAAATGTAATTAACTGTGGAAAACAAATTTAAATCAGAAAAATTTTAAGATGTGACGCAACCACACTAAGAAAATTCAATTCACTTATTCTTCTATATAGTTTTTGTGCATTAATTTATATGGCATCTTATTTAAGGTAACATCTTCTCTACAATAAACTTTCTTTATTAAAGACAAAATTTGGAAAAACTGTCCTACAGTGCCCAAAATATTTTTAAAATGTAATCATACTGTAGAAAAAAAAAATGACATTATGTTTTGACAGGAATTACTTGCCCAAGTAATTGCGCAATTACAAATTGCATTATACTTGCATCATACATAATTTTTCAATTGTATGTTTAACATGACTCAAAATCTGAAATGTTCATTTTTAGAGACAGTACATTACAGATGTCTTCAGATAAAACTATTTGTGTAAACTTACTTGGCTCAGCCCTGGAACCATGTTTTTGAAGAAAGTCAACTATCTGAGCCAAAGCCTTTTTGTTGCAATGTGTTGACAGCTCTTCATCACATTCATAACACCTAAACAAAGGAAGAAACGAACTGGAATTCAGGATATCCGGATGCACCTCCCAGCTCTAACAAACCTCTCAAACAACCTTACACAAATTACTTAAGCTCTAGGTTTCAATTTTTCGTACTAAAAAGAGGAATAAAATTTAATTCTCTCATCTCATACATGCTCTTCTATAGATCAGTCCCAATTCACTGCGATACTTACAGATTTAAATAATCTCAGTTTATAGTCCTGCAAATAATCATATAGAAACAAGCAGGAAGGACAAACTCCTATAACCAGCCAACTCTCTACAGAATACAATGGACTCAAACTTCTATCTCAGTATTGATTTGTGACCCCTCTGAGAGTCCTAAGGACAAACTAACTTTCTCTCCAGAAAGCCTGCCCTTCCCCTACATAAAGTATTCATTTTATCTGACAGAATCATTCTTTATCATGAGAAGACACTGCTTGATGTTATGAGTAGTCCTTAAATACAAGCATACACAAACACCTGCATACTCATTCTTACCATATGATCCATGTGCTGAGGTTGATAACAATGCAATGAGGTTCTGTGCGTGCTGTTTGGAAGTGTTTCAGAGAATGTTGGCCTTCCGAGTTCTTACTACATCCCTAAAAATGGAAACATCAGCACAGTAAGGGGAAAAAAAGGAAGTAGGAAAAGACTATATTATTAGTAAATAAACTACAAAAACTTCACTTTTCAAAATTAGACAGAAAGCTATAGTGCCCTAAATACACATTTAGCATTCTCAAGGATTAAGAGGGTTTAACATTCTTTATAATCCAGTATTATAAAGATATCAAGTAACTTTTTTTTTTAAATGAACACATTTTCTTCTTACTAATACAGGAAAATCAATGACAACACAAAACCAAAATCTAATCCTTTTTACTTGGAAAAATCAGTTAAAAGTATAGAAAATTATGAAGTTTGTTTTAACTTAATAGAAATAATTCCTAGCTTTTGAGTAAGTATTGAATAAGTATCAACAGACAGAAAATGATGCCATTCACAAAAGTAAGAATTCTCTAAAAAAAAAAAAAAAAAAAAGAATGAAATTACTGTGTAGCATATTTGGTCCACAGAATATCAAGGAAAGGACAGCATAGGTAACCCTCACTGCTTAAGAGTGCCAAATGCATTCCAGACAGCAAATGCAAAAGGTACATAAATTGTTTTGTACTAAAAAGCTACTCAGAACACACCGTTTACGTACAGCAACTTTGAGAGAAAGCATTTGCAATTTTTCAAGTATCTGCAGAGTAGGACTTAGAAGATTCAGGACCGGTCTCTGAATGAGGCATGAGTTTTGGAGGCTATTAACAGCATAAACGTGAAAAAGCACAGAGTTAACTCCTTTTAAAAGCCCTCCTTAACTACAAATTTTCAGAGACAAGATATATGAGTCCTCCTCAGATCTAGTTAACTATCTTCTGAAGCCTGTGAATAGCATGTTTCTTTGCAAAATTAAATCTGCTCAGATAATACTGGTGGTAGCTGGCTTCTGTCCTTACTATAGTAAGACCTACTGAAAGTCTAAGAAAATTGTGAAATGTTTTGTTCAGGCAACTATTAGCTGAACCAAGTGTGACATTGCCTGTAAACTGAATTTTTCTGTATCAGGCTTTACTTCACTCACAGGGCAGAAACCTGTGCAAGCCCTTGCAGTCAGGACCTGCCACTTTAAACTCCGAGGCCACGATTTGACATTATAACTGATCCAATCTAATGGCTAGCTCCCACAAAAAGCAGCATTCTCACTCCAGCACAGTCCTCTCTCCCTGATTTCAATCAAACCTAGCAACTGAGTGTCCACAGTAGAAGTTGATTCAGCAATATACATATTTGTTTTTTCATTCATTTGTATTTGCAGGATCTTCTGCCAGATGAGCCAGCTGAACGGATGCATTCTGCAACCACACAGTTCCTGGAGCCAATTCTCTGTAAGTAGCAAGAGCATGCAGATGAAGAACAGAGAAAAGGCAGGACCGTCACTTACTACTTGTGATGCCAAACCACACCATAACACATAAAGCTAACCCAAAACACCGCCAAAAATGAGACAAGAAGAACATAAGGCAACATTCCACTCCAATGAAGAAGCTGAAGCATGGACTCTCACAACTAAGCACTTATGTCACACTGTCTACTGAAGGTAACGAGATGCCAAACAGACAAGGAGCCACACCAGTGGTATGCTTTAGAAAATCAGGGCTGATCCACCTCTGTAAATTTACAGCACATGCTTACCTGAGCGCCACATTTGAGACACAGCCATATGTCCGAAGGTGCCACGGGCTCACCATCGCTCATCCGCCTCTCCTTCAGACATTCTGCACATATTGACCAGACGCTCTGAGCTACCGCTCTCTTCACATGATGCACATCCACTGCTTGGCTCACGTGCTGGCAGGTTAAGCCTAGAGAAAACAATACATACTCACTTTCATCCATTAAAAGTAATAGCTATGAAAGGGAGCATGTGTACGCTAAAAGAGCAGAGTCTTCAATGAATTCAGCATTAGGAAAAAAAATAGCAAAGAACTAAAATAGGAAAAATGAGCCAGCTGCTCCCCATATACTGAATTTTATGAAGGATCTATTTCAGTCTTTCTATAATGAAAATCCTTTTCAAGTCAATAAACGCCACCTCTTAAAAACAGATAAACTACCTTGTACAAAAGTACAAGGATTACTTTCGTACAAAATTCATTTCCCTGGTTTTTTGCTTGTTTTTTTGTCAACAGTAAAATACTACATAAATCTATTTTTGCATATAACAACACAGGCAGTTGACCTCCTTTTCAATCCATAAAGAAAGATTTTCAAATACCCATGCAACCCTACTACAGCTGCCCATTCTGAACATGAATATCAACCACCATTCTTCTCTGTCATATTTTTTGCACAAATTCCACTATAATATCACAGAATAAACTAGATTTGAAGGAACCTCTGAAGGCCATTTTGTGCAAGCTCTCTTTCAAAGCAGGGCCAAATACAAATTTAGATCTGGTTGCTGATGGATTTGTTCAGCTGAGTGTTGAGTATCTTCAAGGACAGAGGTTTCACCAGCTCACTAGAAAATCAGTTTTCTGTCTGACCATCCTCAAGGTGAAAATAAAATAAATTTCCTCATACCTAGCCAAATTTTCCTTGCCCTAACTTTTGTCTGTTGCCTTTAGCCCTTTCATTGTGGACCTCCTAGAAGAGTCTGGCTCTGCCTTCTCTATAACCACCTATCAGGCAGTCAAAGAAAAAAACCTATACTTTCACTCCTTTGGCTAAACAAAGCCGTTCCCTTCAGCCTCTTTTCACGCATCATATTCTCAATGTCCTTAACAACGTGGAAGCGGTGACCCACTGCTGGACTCACTCCAACAAGTCAATGTCTTTCTTGTAACAGGCTGGACACAGTACTCCAGATGAAGTCTCACAAGTGCTGAAAAGATGGAAAGAATCACGTACCTCGCCCTGCACTCTAGTTAATACAGTCCAGCATACAGTAGGCACAAGCCACACTGCTTGCTTTTATTCAGCATGTGCACTAGGACCCCCAGGACCTTTTCTGCAAAGCTGCTTTCAAGCCATCAATTCCCGCCCTGTAATTGCATGTGGTTATTTTGGCCCAGGTGCCAAACTCTCCACTTGCCTTTGTTGAACTCCCGAGAAGTTTCTGCCAGCCCGTTTCTCCAGCCAGTCCAGGAGGCTCTGAATGGCAGACTTCCCTCCAGCGTATCAACTGCTCTCCTCAATTTGTTGTCATGAAGATGACAGAGCGTAGCCTCACAATGACATCATCCAGCTCTCTCAGCACCTTCAGATGCATCCCATCTGATCCCATGGACTTGCGCATGCCCAGTTTGCTTAACAGCTCTCAATCTTCTTCTACTCTGGGCAATGCTTAAATCCCAGAGTCTGTCACTAGGCTTAGGGACCAGGGAGGCCCGAGTGCAGAGCTTACATGTGAAGACAGAGCCAAAGGAAGGATTGAGTTCCTCAGCCTTTTCCCACGTCCTGTGTCCCTAGGTCCCCTGCCCCCTCAAGCACCAGGTCTGCACTTGTCTTAGCCTTCATTTTACTGTCACAGTATCCATACAAACCCATATTACTCTTCACACCCCTTATCAGATTCAACTCTAACTGAGGCTGGCTTACCTAATCCCATCCCTGCACACTCAGGGCCCCTGCAAGGGCAGCCCAAACCTGCCTCCACCCTCTCTGCCCTTCTTTTTTGCCTCTAAGCTCAGCTGGAAGCTCCCTGTTCAGCCGAGTAGCCTCCTGCCACACATGCTTGACCTTCCATGCACGGAAAAGGACTGTTCTCCTGCTTTGAAGAGGTTGTCATCAAAGATCAACCAAGTCTCCAGCCCTTCAGGGCAGTCACATAGTGTGACAACCGATCATGTCATGAACACTTGACTGGGGATATTTCTGTTATAAATTCACACAAGAGAAGTATTTCACGGTACCGCTGATTTGTAGTTTTCATCAGTCAATACAGAAGTTATTAGCCCTCAACCTCAGGGCCAAACATCACCTAATGTATTTACCTGAAATATCATCTGAAGAGTCCTCATCCTGCGGCCTGTTAGGCCTTTTGCTTCTCTTTGGCTTCTCGGGGTTGGCTCTTGATGGATCTTTCACCCGCATCTGTTACTTACTAGGAAAGAAAAACAGAGGTTGCTTTATTGTCTAAACACTTCACCAAATGTAGTGAGTTTGAACTCTAAAAGCACGAGATCAAATCACACATTCAAACCTCATGAACATGGTTTTAGGCTTTGACTAATGTCAGCTATTGTGTAACAAGGAGTATGAACGTGTCAGGAATGAACTCTTAGGAATGCCGCAAGATCAGTTGGTTACACTACATGACATTATGAATCGCATCTGCAGCTATAGGGGACACATACTTCCAGGCAGTGGTGTTAAATATCTGAGATACTGAGATTTTCTTTATTTTTGTTATTGTAAAGTAAACTACTACAGAGCTCCAGCCATACCTTACCCAAAACACTTCATCAAAACAAAAGCTTCTCTTCCTTAACATATCTCCCTTAGGAAAGGTTTTGGTCACCATTTACCCTTGCACATTCCCTAAAAGCTTTTGAGCAATTTCAAACACTTTAATAAAATACAAAAGTCTTCCAAATCTTATGAAAGTGTCCTCTCCTATGAGTGAGGACAGACTGGAGTGCAAGCTGACCCCTCTATTAAACATCAGAGAATCCATACGGATGAAGTCTCTCATAGCGAATTTGGGTCATTAATCAAGGAGTCCTGTGAGGAACAGAACTAAAGGATAAATATTTGCCACTAAACTTTAAAAAAAATCCTCAGAGATTTCAGCACACCAGTCATATAATCAAAATCCAAATGTGAATTAACTGAAGGAGTGTAGCTGTGAATCACCCAAACAGCTTCTGAGGCTTAGTTTACAGGTTGTCTTTTAACAATGTGCTTCATAAAAACAAATTTATGTTTTCATATACAAAGCATATGAATGTAAGATAGTCAAATATTCATACATTCCAAACGTGTGAGCCATTCTGTTCAGCAGAAAAATGTCTTGTTGCCTATCACAAACAGGTTAGTAATGTCACCTGAGCCACCAGTACCAAACATTTTCAACTGTGCTACCTCATTCACGTATAGGAAACCTCTAAAATGCCCTACATTTGGGAATAGCAAAAGACATATTCTTGCTACAGACCAAGTAGATAAGTTTGCCAAAGTTTAAAATGTTTGTCCACCTAAGTTTTTAAATCCTCTCTGTATATGCATTTAGACCTTTGTACTACTGAAGCTCTGAGAGACACAGGAATTGACCTGTATATTGAACTCAATATTCCCTCTCCTTTCTTATCCATTAAGCCAATCAGCAGAACAGTCATCAATATCGATAACAGAGCACCACCATCACTGGTACTTCAGCAGCCTTCACTGAAGTGAAGCAGGCAATCCATACCTCAGCGCTCCTGTTCCAGGTTCCTACAGATCTGGACAGATGTCCCCGCATCTGCCACACATACTGTGGAGGTTTTCTGCATGAATGTATCAATTAGAGATTTACTTTGGACGAGTCAAATTTCTGTAGAGTATGAAAGAAACCTTTACTCTCTGCTTCCTTGCATCAATGGCTTCATGTCTCCTCAGTCTTTCAAAATGCACTTAATTTTTCGCAGAATGCTACATTTACATAGCAATCAGTTTATACTACATTAAATACCACGATGTTCTTAAATTATAGATTTCAAAATTTCCTGTACTTAAGGGTATAAAGCTTCAAATGCTTAGACGTGCAAGTGAACAATGCCACTGAATTCAGCTTTGCTGATTTTGTAGGTTCGCAATCCATGTACATATAGTAAGAAAGATCTGAATATTCCAGCACTTGACTATTTATATTCAACAAATGTCAGCACGCCTAATGTACATCAACAGCCAAGCATCATGGCATCCCTAGAACATGAAAAGGTGCTTCAGACCCAAACAACTTCAACTGTGTATTTCTGCCTTGGCACCTTATCATATATATCCAAGTGTGCTGGTTTTGGCTGGGACAGTTAATTTTCTTCATAGTAGCTAGTATGGGTCTATGTTTTGGATTTGTGCTGGAAACAGCGTTGATAACACAGGGATGTTTTCATTATTGCTGAGCAGTGCTTACACAGAGTCAAGGCCTTTTCTGCTCCTCATGCTGCCCCGCCAGCGAGTAGGCTGGGGGTGCACAAGAAGCTGGGAGGGGACACAGCTGGGACAGCTGACCCCAACTGACCAAAGGGATATTCCATACCATACGACATCATGTTCAGCATATAAAGCTGGGGGAAGAAGAAGGAAGGGGGGGATGTTCAGAGCGATGGCATTTGTCTTCCCAAGTAACTGTTATGCATGATGGAGCCCTGCTTTCCTGGAGATGGCTGAACACCTGCCTGCCCATGGGAAGCGGTGAATGAATTCCTTGTTTCGCTTTGCTTGTGCGCACGGCTTTTACTTTACCTATTAAACTGTCTTTATCTCAACCCACCAGTTTTCTCACTTCTACCCTTCTGATTCTCTCCCCCATCCCACCAGGGGGGAGTGAGCGAGTGGCTGTGTAGTGCTTAGTTGCCAGCTGGGGTTAAACCATGACACCAAGCTTCACGTGAAACTACCCATCACCACTTGTTGCACTGCCGCTTAACTGAGCACAAGATTCATCGAGACATTCATCAAACAGTAAGGCTGATACAGCTGCTGTTAGAAAACCCATGATTTTACACTAAATTATGTAAAGAGTCAATAGCAAAGACAGCAAAAATGTCCTCCCTAAAGGAACATACTTGTGTTTACGTTATTCAACATTGACATAAACCACCTACGAGTTCATTTCAGCACAACAATTTTTATCTCTTTGGACAGATTATGTAAGACTGTCCAAACCACAGATTTCACCCAAATGAAAGTCATGTTCATATCAATACATTTTGAGAGCTTGGATAACTTGATGAAAGAACAATTATGGGCCTGACCAGCTGAAATACAAGGAATTCTTTACCACCTGTGAAATCCTGTGGCCCATAGGCCAGGTGATACAATCCGGATCGGGGCACACGCAGCCCACCGCTGAACTCACTCTCTAGGGTCCTTCAGGACATGCGGAAAAGACAGAGTGTCAGCTGGTACCCACAACGACTGAAAACGTGGCATTTGTAGCCCAACATAATCAACATGGCATTAGAAATGAACACTGGCGTAAGAAGCCAGTGTTCACACTGCAGGTTTGGGAACTGACCGAGCAACCCAGAGACTTTTCAGTCTTCCTTCAGCAAGACCAGCCAGAACAAAAGATAACACGGACCATTAGATTAATCAGTTTTCATGAACACACATATAGACAGGCATCCATCAGACAATGTTTACTGACCTGTGAGCTCTTGGAAAAGCCACAGCATATCAAGGACCTAGCCAGCCAGGGTTTGTGCCTGATTTTGAAAAGCATGTAAGTGGGATGAAAGGGTAAGAGCAACGAGCTACTCAGCATGCATCTACGATGCAAGTAGCACAGTATATACGCTGTACTATCTGCCCTTTTCCAGTATATTTGGGGACAGAAAACATTACAAGTAAAAGATCTCATTGAACAATTAAAAACATGATCAACATTTCAAAATCAAAATGTTTATGACAGGAATTTAATTATTGTATTTAATTGAGATAAACGAGGAAGAAACCTAAGGTGCTTCAGAAATTACTTCTCAGAAATATTTCCGTTTATAGGAAACGAAAGATTGAGATATTATTGGAATGAAAATCCTGAACAAATGTAGACCCAAGAAAGCATAAAATACAGCTAAGAAAAAAGCAAGAGAAAAATTCTGTAGATTTCTGTTGACCATAGGCACAAGCCATTCAGGACAAGCAGGCAGAGCAGAAATGAACAAGTTACACAAAATGGACTTGATACACTGAAAATTAAAAACTGTGGCAATATTCCCATGTTTTGCCTCTTTCCAACACATTCTCCTATTTTTTGAATATGTTCAATGAGTAATTTGCAGCAAACACTGTGGAGTGTCCTAAAGGAGACAGACTCTCCCTCTTTCCCTATGCAGAAAGAAGTCTCCATTAATCCTTGCTTGGAAGTTTCTTTTTGTGATGGAAAAACAAACACGCTAAGTTTTTCATTTTGTATACACAAAATCAAGTCACAGTGCAAATGATACTTGACTAATGAATCTGACAAATAAAAAAAACCCTGATTTTTGTGGTAGAAAAAGCTGAGTTCAGAGGGTATGTTAGCTCCACCCTGATCTCTATTTGGCACACAGTAAAAATCTTAAGTAGAAATTACGCAGTTTCATGGGGAAAAAACTAAAACTAGAAAGAGCTAAATCTCTTCCTTTTAAACAATCATTGCATACTAAACTAAGAACTACTCCTTGCCAAACGTGTTCAGATTCTTTGAGCTCAGCATACAAGAGTATGAAGTCTAATCATCATCACTTGCTATTCTCAGTTTACTTTTTACTTCTTAAAAGACTCCTAATGCCAGTCTGCCTACAAAAAGCTGATTAAGATCAAAAGCTCCTCACTACAACTGCTCGTTTCCGCCTTTCTAGAAAGAACAAACCACTTCAAAAGCAGCAGAATGATCTGCCTACCTAATTTTAAAAGCTTCAAATTTGGCAAAGTGCCAAAAATCAACGTGCTGAATTTGTTAATGGTCTAGGTATGCCTAGACTATTTTAAATGTAAGGTATGCCTGAAATAGTCTATATTTAACAGCATTAATATTACTATATTTAGAAATGCACCTTCTTCATAAAGTATATCTTTAGAAACTAAAAAGAGCTGGATGTAGTTCCTAAAATAAATAATTGTTATTTTTTAAAATTCTATATTTTACTGGAACTCAGTAGAGCTAGGACCAATAAAAGATACAAGGCTAGTGTGAACTAGAATTCACTTTTCTTGGGGGGGGGGAGGGGGGGGCGGGCAGAAACCAAAATAAACCAACACAAAACCAAACAGGTCATTCCTCTTCACAGCATCTTTATGCAAGAGAGGTGGAGACGCAAACTACGTCTTCACTGTCTAGACTCCCCCAAACCTATTCCTGTCTTATTACCTTGCATTCCTTACTCAGAGGTTGAGTTCCTCCTTCTACAATGTCTACAGCTCACTTGCTAAATTTTGAAATGTGCCACCTTAGTGAGTTTTCCCATGCTGTACTTCACTATGATGCTTATAAGAAATCCAAACCAGATCATCAGTATGTTAGAGAAATAACCTGCCGTGCTGACTACTACCATATCACTGCTTCCATCTGCCAAGATCCATTTTTTCCCTCCTCTTATAATTAGGGTGCCAGCTGTTTCAGGCAAGTGCCAGTTTTTTGTTCTTAGCTGTGTAATACCTATCACAACATTTTTCCTGATTCTTGATTAACTAGGAGGATTACACTTGCATTACTGGAATGCAAGCAACAAGATAAAAATGGTGTAATAACTATCCAGCTCATCTAAGCATACTTACCCTATGAAATATAGCCAAGTGAGTCTACAGATAGTCTCCAGGTACTATTTTGGATACAGGTAAGACTCTCCCAGTAGGACTGCCCATTAACTGTGAAACCAGTGTTGTTAATTATTTCATCAGTGAGTACCTGAATTCAAAGAAGCTAGGGCAAATACATTTACCTCAATCCCTCAATTCATCTGAGGTATCCTAAATTCCAGCTGTCTTACCACTTGTAGTCAAACTTTCAAGTTAAAAGATACACCATTTTATGTTGCTAATGCAAAAAAACCCTGCATCACACTGAAAAGGCATAGTACGCACTAAATACAGTGAAAAATTAGCACTTTCGTGTAACTTAATAGAACTGTCCAGCTGTCAACAGCAGCCTAGCACCAAAGCAAGGGGCTGAGGAACAGCACAGATGTGCAGATTAAGTCCAAAGGCCAAGATACTCCGTAGCACATCTGTGAAGGGTCTTTATGAGCTTCCACGTAACTGTCAGAGTACAGAAAGAAGAGCCTTGTACTGGTCAGTAATGCCAGATCCTCTGCAGAACTGCTACATGTTTTGATGTAAGCTGCAAGTTGATATATTTTGGACGTCTGTTCTGAGCGTTACCTGTGGCATTTTGGCTTGCTCGCCACTAGATCAAATGTCACCCAATCAGAGCAAGAACCGCATCCATCACGGTTAGCAACCGGGCAGTGTCACCCATCAGCAGGCCAGGAGGCTCAGCACTCTGACAGCCACCAAAACCTTTGCAGCAAACAAGCCCCCGCTGCCTGCTAGAGCAGTAAAAGGACCAGAACTGCTGACTGGTAGTGGCAGCAACACTTCTTCCCCTGGAAAATGTCATCTGAAATTCTGAAAGTGTCATCTCCAAGATTTCCTAGCCCAAAGGCACATCACACATCCTACACCATCACTGGAGCTCAAACGCCAATCCTGACATTATATTACAGTCCTAAAAGGCTGAGACACTGATGCACTTTTTGCGCAAGGAATGAGAGGAGCCTTTGGACCACTGGATACAACTTTCCAAGCGACAGTAAAAATCTCATAGCATTTCTCACTTTTATTAATCCTTTTTATCCAGCCGCCTATGCCAAACATGGTCTGTCAATGTTCATGTTTGCATCCTGCACAATCCCCCTCAGATTTCCTACTGAAACTCACTTGCCACAGAAAAATTACTTCTAAGGATGAACAGAAACCAGACGTGTCCAGAAACAAGAATGAAAAGACCTTGTAACTGGGTTTATGACTAAAGTAAATTAAAGGATCGAGTGGGTAAAAGGAGTAGTATTTTGATGACATATTTTTGCTACTATCTTATAGCAATGGTCTTATGGAAAATTTCAGGGATACCCATCAATATCCAACCTCATAAAGCAAATTGCAACTTTTGCTTATGTTCTCTATCCCATCTTAAATGTATTTAAAAAAAATATGAACACACCAAGAGGGAAAAACATCTGGGTAGATGCATTCATAGTCTAACATGGATTTTCCTACAAATTCATGCTTTAAAAAGCAAAACACATATAAGTTCCATACAAAGAGCCATGGCTTATAACTAATGATGTTGGCCCACAAGTGAAAACTTTGTATATGAAAAGGCAGTCAGATGACAGAGGTGACAGACTATGCACTCATGTGATATGAACACCAATGTAACAGTGCCATCACCACAGAAAATCTGAGGGCATAACAACTGAAACAGCTGGAGAATAACCAGTGAACTCACAGTATCTTGGCAGGATAACCATGTGGACAAAAACTGGGAAAAAAGTGGTCCAAGATGTCATAAGAGAACATGAAGGGCAGTATAAGCAAAGGATGAACTTCAGAGAAATGCTAATTCTGTGAAGTCTTAAAAAAAAAAAAAAAAGGAACTGTGGTTGCAGCACAGGGTGTGAGATAGCAGGCTGAAGCCCACACAAGATAATACGTTAAGCTGAGACTCACGCTGTACCCCTGCCTAAAGGGCTGAGACGGAGCAGATGAAGGAAGACAACGGCTGCACATGACTTCCCACCTACTCTGGAAGGGTGTTGTGGGAGTTAGCTAATTAACAGGGGTAAAACAGATAAAACTGTAAAAGACCACAGAAAACTAGTCTGAGCTCTTTGAAAGTCAAAGTCTTGCCACCGAGAGCAAAAAATTTCATTCCATATTCTTCCTCCACACAAACTGTCCCAGTTTGTTTTGATGACATGTCTAAAGTGGAACAACTTGTCCTTGATCTATGACTGATGCTCACAGCAGAACCCGTGAGATGTTAGCTGCATTTCTGTGAATCTTGCAGAAACAAAACTACAGAGCACCAGTTCTTCAATATTTCATGAAGAACTGACAAAATATTTACAACCGTAGTAAACTGCAGAGCATATTCTGCTATCAATCTGGCACATGCTTGTGCCACTACTCTGCTTCCATTTAAAAACCTAGAAAATGAGAGCAGAAAGAATCCTTTAAACACAACTCTGCTTTATATGCTTGTATGAGAGGATTATTTAATGGAATTGGGAAATACTTGCACCTAAAGATGACACGCAACAATACAGTGCTACACCTGGAGTTATTGCCATCTGCTTCTATGTTCTTGATGTCTTATTTTATTCTTCTGCATTTGTGTTTAATATGCCATCGTGTGTATCCTGTTTAACTGTGCGAGTAGCAACACATCTATAGCAAGAGCAGGATGACGTCCTAATGTAAAGGACATCAACAGCAAAAGACCAAATGAAGTTCTAAAACAAATCCAGGAATTAGAGAATCAAAACATTTAACTCAAATACCACATGCAGAGTTGCAGTTACGGGTGTAAAATACCACATCTCCGATTAATCGAGAGGACCGTCACCAGGCCATTATCTAATCACCAGGCACGTACTGGTCTGCATTCGCTGGAAACGAAACTTCAGGCAGCGGAGCGCCAGCGCTGCTGCCACACGTGCTGCCTGCTAAAACACTTGGTGTGGGGAGCCCGCAGCCTGCGTTCACGCAGCAGCAGCGGCAGCAGGCCGGCGGTGGCATCACCAGGCCGGCATATGCCACGCTGTCAGAGCGGGGCAGAAATAATCACGCCAGCCTCACGACACAGAGCCACAAGACCATTTTATAACTGCATTCGCTTGCTAACTTGCCTAATGCAAAGTGAACAGAGCTTATGTTTAAACCCGACCAAAGGCGATGCTACCGACTCTCTCTAACAGACCGAGAAACTTACTGCAGGTCACGGAGACGGCCCGGTGCTGCTGTTTTCATGTCCCGGTAGGGTTAACCTACCTTAGACCGACAGCGACAGCGGACGGTCGGCACCAGCAGCTCGTCGCCGGCTACCCAAAACGAGCCCACGCGAGCCGTACTTGGCCACCAGTTCGGAACACCGCGGGAGAAGCGCCGGGCAGGGCTGCCCCCGGCAGCGGGGAGGGCGGTCCGCCCGGCCCGGGGCCTCGGCGGGGCAGTGCCCCCCTTCCGCCCTCCCGCAGCCCGGCACAAGCGTCGCGCCCGCTCCCCGCGCCCCGCCCGGCTGCACCTGCGCGGCGCCCCCCGGGACGCGGCTCCGCAGGCCAGGGGCCCAGCCGCCGCCATGGCGGATCGGCCCGCCCCGGCCCTCCAACAGTCGCGCGTCCGCGCCGGGGCTCCCCGGCCCCCCGGCTCCACGGACACGGCGCTCCCCGAGCTAAGCCGGCGGCCTCCCCCCTCCCCGCCCCGAGCGCCCCGCACTCACGGAGCGGCGGCGGGCGGCAGGCAGGCAAGCGCGGCGGCAGGAAGCGGCGGAGGAAGCTGGGCCGCAGCCAGGGCCGCGCCGCTCCGCTCCGCTCCGCCCGGCGCGGCCCGCCCCCGGCCTCGCCGCGCCGCTCCCCGCCCCAGGCTCAGCCCGGACGGCTCCCCGCGGGCCCCGGGGCGGCGGGCGGGCTGCCCCGGGCACCGTACGAGCTGGCGGGGAGGGGGGCCGGGGGCAGGTAGCGTGGAGGGCGGGTGGGATCAGGGGGGCGGGGGGTGCCGATTCGAGGGCAGAATGCGTCTCCCGAGTAGGAAGGGCGGTGGGGAAGCGGGGCTGCCCGGGGCTGCCGGCTGGGCGGGAGGGTACCTGGGCCCGCTGAGAGGCGACAGGTAGCGGCAGGTCTGGCTGTGGGGCACCATAGAAACTCAAGGCAAAGAAGGGAAGGGGGTGCAAAGGAAGGGAGACATGATGGGGTTGCCTTCGCATCTGAATTTGGCAGGGTCTTGCTGAAAGGCCTGGAGATACTGCACTGGATTTGTGCATGTGGAGAGCAAGCTGACAGCAAGCTAACCTGTGCACAAGGGTGTGGATAGTGGTACCCAGAGGTTATGCGGAAGGGTCTGGGCCTTGCATAGATTTTCAAGGTAGCCACCGTGGGGGGACTGGAGGGAGATCAGAATCAAAGGTGCATAACCCAGCTGAGGGACAGGCAGAGTAAAGGGGGCCCAGCACACTAAGGAGGAGCTAGGAGAAACTGGGATTGAGATTAAACACAGCGTGTGGCTAGACAGCAAGGGGGGCTTTATTTGGACAGAAGGCAAATCTGAATTAAGGACTGAGACATAGTAGTTCTATTGGAATAAGATTATCCAGTTATAAGGCATAGAGAAAAAAGGGGGAAAGGGTGAAGTTGCTGTGGCACCCCTCAAAAACCAAGGATGGAGAACCTATAGTGGATCTGCTGACAAACAGGCTGAAAGAATGGTTAGAGAAGCATGTAGAAGTCATTCGACCAAACAAAGACAAGATGTCAAGAAGAGTATTGTTGAAAGAGGTTGACAGATTAAGCAGGATTTGATTTAGGTAGGAGGAATTCTTTAGGCACTTCAATGACAGTGGTGACAACTGAGCACAAAGATCTGCAGGCAGACTGCAGACCATGTAACAGAGGAGCCCCAGACATGAGTTGTGAACACCGTGTTCATGGAGTCTGTATGTGAAATGGAGAAAGAATATGGGGCAATAATCTGAAACAAATTGGATCGAGAAGTGGGTCCTTCCTCCTCCGCACAGGAGAGATTAGAGAAGTATTGCACTGCAAGAGCAATAACTAGATTAAAAGGTTAAAGAGAAGGAAGGAAAAGTGAACATGTGTGAAAGGGGGATAGTGTGATGTGAAGGGAAATACATTCATTTAGCACAGGAGAGGAGAACAGAAATATCTGGAAGAGGTAGAATGTCAGGGCACTGGCAGAAGGGGAAGGCAAGCAAAGGAGGTGGAAAAGATGAGGTGAGAAAATGTTTCCCAAAGGAAGTGGTGCCAATTTCCCAAATTCTGTGCAGAGTGAGGACAGCAGGCTTTATGCACAGGTTCCTGTTATGTTGGGAAAAATGGGATATAAATTAGAGTTGCATGTTAGGAAAACGGATTTGTCACATAAATCAGCCAGGTCCCCAGCTTTCCTCCAGAAGCACTCAACAACGCAAAAGCAGAGCCAAAGAAAGCCAGTGTTGAGATTGAATCATGTCTGGGGCTTGGTAATGAGAGAAAATGAAGGGTCAAGGGCAAAGAAGAAAGAAACACGAAGAGCATCACCAATCAGAGGCATGAAAGAAAAGAGAAAGCAGAGAGGGAAGGCCAAAAGCAAATAGTAAAGCATGGTGAAGAATACTACAGGAATGCTGAAAAGTTTGTTGGTGAAAAAAAACAGATGACAGTCAGAAAAAGAAGATGCAGTAACAAATCAGAAAGGCAGTAAGACCTGATGAAAGCCTAGGTCTGTGAACCATTCCTTTGATCAACGAAGGCTTCAGTCAAATGAGAAGATGAGGATAAAGAATGTGCAAGGGTAAATGCAGCTGGGTAATCAGCTGGGAAATTACGCCACTGGGGATGAGTGTGGGAGGCTGTGCAGAAATTGAGAGAGAGTGAAATGAAGAAGAGGTGAAATGAAGAAAGCTGCTGAGGAGGGGTTGAGTGAGTGCTGGATGACAGTGCCATGAAGGTGAGAGGAGAATTGAATGCGTTGCTTCCCACCCTCTCGCCGTCTGGGGGAGTTCGCCTAGCTTGATCTCTTCTGACTTCAAACTCTCAGTCTTTCACAAGATGGCTAGTGGATCATTCCTATTTCTGCAAGCAAGCTAGCGTGTTCTCTCTTTGTATATATGTATGATCCATGGTCAAATTAAAACTATAAATTAATTTATAAAAGTGCAACTTCACGTGAATATGCATTTCGTACGACAAGTATCCTGACGCTCCACATCGCACGCTTTATGGTCCTTATAGTGATATATGCAATAAATGGAGAGTAACTGTGGTCGTTATTTTACTACAGATAAAATATACAGTAAATTATACTTCAAAAGAGAATTTCTAGAAATAGTGTTTTCTATCCATACCTTGTTGAAAACGCATAAAACTTTGACTCACATATAGATCTACTGCTTCAAAGAGACAATTTGCAAATGCCTGTCAAGGAGGCCATATGGAGAGGCTGGCAGAAGGGCAGCTAGTGAACCAGTTATACGTGCCACGTTCGATTTGTCACACTTTACAGTACCGAGAAATATTTTGTTCTTGTTTTGAGAAGGAAAACTCATTAGTAAGGATTCAACAACATACTCCTCAAAATGCGTCTTTTACTAAAAGATCCGGCACACCTGCCTTTAAAGACTGGAACCACTGGTATGTCATAGATCTACAAAGGTATGTGGTAAATATAGAGTACTGATTTAAAACGCGTTGAACAGAGGGACCCTCATTTCTCCACTTAAAACGTGTCTTGGCCGTCAGTCCTTGGGGCTGAAAGACTGACAGCTTTCAAAACCAAAGCATGTTGAAACTAGGGATGCTGTTATTACCCTTGGACCCTAGCTCCTGTGGCTGTGAGGGGATAGTGGCAACGGTGAAAGCGGTGCAGACCAGTGCTAAAATCACCTTTTCTCCTCAGGTGTAACACTGAGGGGTTATTCTGGAATTACTTTGAGTGGACTCGGCATCAAAATTCCTCACCCCTGTTTCAGTCTCCTAGCCTTTGGTACTTCAAAGCTTCTCAACAGCTTGGCTCAGTTGTGGAAATTACCCTGCCCAGGCAAAGCGGCAGTTGCTGGAGGTACCGAAACCGAAGGCAGCAGCTGCCTGACCCAACTGCATCCAGTGCCGTGCATGGCAGCGGGCAGCTCGCCTACGGCTTATCCGCCCAGGCCACTCGGCTTTTTATAGCTCTGGCGAAATCCAGGCCTTCCCTGAACCAGGGGGATGCAATGCCGAGACGTAAATTCATCGGATGTGAGCATGCAAATGTTTTATGATGTCGAGTCATAAATTATCAGAAATCGGAGGGATTCACAAGGAAAAAAAAAACACCTGACTTTTTAACCCAGCCTGGCTACCCCGGTGGTGCTTCCCGAGCCCCTGAGGGGCGAGCGCCGGATCAAGCTCTCCGGGCCCCCGCCTTTGAGGAGAAGGCGGTGCCGCCCGGGGAGCCGTCTCCTCCCCCGCCGGCGGGGGCGGGCGGCTGGCGGCAAACGGCAGGGACGGACCGGGCGGCCGCCATCTTCGGAGGCGGACTGATGGCGGTCGGGGGCCCGGGCTGGTGGCGGGCGGCGCGGGCCCTGCAGGCGGCGAGCGGCGGCTGGTGGCGGGCGGCAGCCCCCGGTGAGGAGGGGACGCGGCGGGGGGGGCGGATGGCGGCTAGGCCTCTCCCAAGGCGGGCGGCGGGGTGAGGTTTGCCGGCGCCCGGGGGGAGCCCTGTGTGAATATGTTGAACGTTATTAGGGGCGATGGCCTTCCCCGAGAGGCCGAGAGAGCGGGTGCTTCGTCTGGGCTCACGGGCTGCACCTCTCTGTCAGGTCCCAGGGCGGTGGGTGCCACCAGCCGCAGCCTCTGTGCCGGCGGGGCGCCGGGCCTTTCCTACCAAGAGCTCAAAGACTTGAAGAAGACCAACGTCCTCCACATAGACGTGCGGGAGAGGTGGGAGATCGACAGATTTGGAAAAATCCCAGCATCCATCAACATACCGCGTAAGTTATTAACACTGCTACATGGAGACATTGGGTGTTCCCCTTTGCTTGATGGTCAAGTCTGTGGACAAGTGGCGGTGACTGAGCAAAGAGGAGCTGCGCTAGACAGCTGCTAGTATGTTGTGAGGCTAAACTTTTCCTCCCGAGGAATTACAAGCCTTACAGTGTATGCCTGTCTGTGGATGGAGAATAAATGAGACTCTTTTTTTCTGTATTTCCCAGTGGGTGAATTAGTGGAAGCTCTACAAATGGACCCAACGGCATTCAAGGAGCAGTACAATCAAAAGATGCCATCCAAGTCGGACCCTGTGGTTTTCTCCTGTTTGGCAGGAACAAGAAGTAAACAAGCGCTTGGTTTTGCCACATCCTTGGGTTTCAGCAGGTATGACTTGTGTGTGTAAGGATGGGATTAATGCGGCCTCCCCTCATGAAGCAGAACTCGTACTCGGCTTCTTGTGGCCAAGGGTAAAAATTTAAATGTGGAATATGAACAAAATGACTGTTATTTGAGTTAGACACCTCCTCTTGTCTCCACTGAACCTTGAAAGACGCTGTTGGGTGTTCCAGCAAAGTGAGGTGTGTTGCCCTGTGAAACAACTCCTCAGCAGCTCCGCACTTGTGCCGCAAGTGACGCAATCTGCTGCAAGACCATGCTGCCACTGAAGGGTCCTTCTGCCTCTTAGGGCTCCCTTGCTGAGACGTTGCTTCCTTATACAGCTTCATAAGCACTAGTCCCGAGACGCAGGATGATTGGAAAAGTGGAGAACTGCTCACTTTGGTAGAAGTACAATCTTAAATTAGATTAAATAGTTTATGAAACCACACCCTTTGTTAAATTGCAGTTCTACCTGTACAGTTCACTGTTGACAAAGTACGCCTCCACTTTCAGTAAAGTATTGGATTGTTTGCCAGGAGTAAAGCAGTGGAGACAATAGCTAAAAAGACAGTGAGATTGATGGAGTGAAAGCAAAAGCAGCGTTTGGTTGGCAGAATTGTTACACCCGTGCCAGAGGGTGCCTCGCTGGCTTGAAGACTGCAGATAGAATTTTAAAAATTGGTTGTTTGCTCATGTTTTCACTGAACTGCAATTCATGAACTGGAATATCCCTGCTAATTCTAGTCAGAAGTATGGAACCACATTCTTCTTTTATAAATATGTTGTTTTAATAAGTGCAAAATATACTCCATTACCTGTTTTTCATGCTGCCTAATTGAAGCAGTCAGTATTGTTGTGCATGGTGGGTTTTTGTTTTCCAGAGTTTAGTTTTGTGCAGGCTTGTGTCAGATCTATAGAGCATGTAGGTTTGCAAGGAAGTAAAGATCAGTGCGCTGTGTTTATTTGATGACATCTGAAGTATTAGACATAATAACATGTAAATGTCCCACTACAGTGAGTCTTTTTGAGTGTTATCTCAAGAGTGTTCTCTCTTTTTGAAAAAAAGAAGTGGCAAACTGTTTCATTGATCCAGCTGCTACTACTTGGTTGATGTTTGATCTCCAGCATTGTGTCATTTGGAAGAAAAGTTACAGAACACAGTGCATGGAAGCAGGCAGTATTAGAGTACAAGGAGTGTCGATCTGGCTCATTGAAGCTAGGTACAAGTGTACTTGATTGCGGAGAATTTCTGTATGTTTTTTTTCTCTGATTTTTTTTTGTTTGGTTTGGGTTGGGTTTTTTTGCCATGTCCTCTTAGATACCTTTTTCAAGAAGAGTCCGTCTTAACATTGTATCTTCTGCATGTTTTCAGAGTTCAGCAATATGCTGGTGGCTTTGAAGATTGGGTAAAACATGAACCTCCAGAGAAGAAATGAGCATGACTACCCCAACCCTTGGCCCATCAAGGCTTCAAGACGGTTTGTAGGTTTTAGCATTCAAACTACGTGCATTCCACTTCCAGAATACAGCCCACTCCTGTTTTCTTGTGTAAATGAACATTCACCTTCAAATAGCCATGCATATCAACTGCTTGGTTTAAATTATATCTAAAGACTATGACATGAACAGAGGACGTTAAATTTGTCAACCTTTACTTTGGGCTATGTTTTTTCATACATTTGAAATGTTTCATACATGCGAAAGTATGTTGAGAACCTAAGTGCTTATTATGTTTACTAAGATTTTTGTATGATGTAGTTTATGACTGTTTACGCTAATGATGATAGGACAAATAAAATTATCCTGTCCCAAATAACTGTGTTGGGTAGTTTGTTTAGAATAGTTAAGCTGCAGAAATTCTAATGAAATTGGGGTAACTGCCCTAAGCACAAATTTATTATACTTCATGTGTAGCTGGAGTTTTAGAATAGTTGCTGTGTTACCAAAGAGTACAAGTAGAGTACAAATTTTTAGATTTGTACTATGTGATTTTAAGGCCAGAACTTCACTACTGGTCAGAAAATACAAAGGGAAACTGACCTGATGCTGGAATACTCGCTGTTCAAAATGTTGTGTGATTCCTTATTTTAAAAGTATATTCATTTTTATACGCAGATCTGCTTCTGAGCACAAAATGCTACAGCAGTCAACAACTTCTGTTCCCTCAGCAGCTCAGTATCAAGTGAGAACTTGCCTATATTTGAAGTTGTTATTACAGAGATGTAATCATTTTAGGCTGGAAAATTTGAGGTGTCTAAGGAAGTTACTAAACTCCCTTCCTTCTTTTATGTATGTTCATTTGCGTGTCTTAAACTTAAAAAAACAAACCGACCCATCCCATCCCCACCTATAAATTTGCTTAGTCATAATTTTAAGGATATTTTGTTTGCTTTTTTAATGCTGTTAGCAGTTCAGGGGAACTAGCAAAGGTGAATTGCTTTGGCCTCTAGAAAATTTAAGTTCTAGCACAGAAGTTCAGGACTCTGCAGGATGTCTGGAAAAAGGAATTTAAATTTCTGGTTCTGCTCTACTCAGTATTGCAGGCAATGTGCACTTACCCTACAGCTCTTCCATTCCGACAGCGCAGTCTGCATGGTGAGAAGAGGACCTAAAAAATACACCCTCTCAAGTTTAGAGAACAGAGAAGAAAAAGTAATGAATCTTACTAGAATTTTATTTCTAGAAAGTCCCGCAGTCTCTCTGCAGTCATTTGTTTCTATAGGAGAACTCCTGTAGTTGGCACAGCCAGCTGTGTTAGCTGTGCTGCCCTGATGGTGTATCTTACAGGGGCTTCTGTTCTCTCATCTTTGCTAATAATTAGAGACCCTGTAGTGTTGCTGTCATACTAGTGAGTAATGAATGCATTTTTCTTCAAAGTATCATTGACTTTTTAGCGGTCTTATTGCTATACTTTATTTTGAATCCATAAAAAAAACCCAAACAAGAACCAGAATTTAAACTAATTTCCAAAATACTGGTTTAGTTTAACTGATGAATTAATGGCAGTAAGATGAAATTAAAATGCCAGGATGAGTATGGGTGTTACCTTGTTGTGGTCAATTATTCTGCAGTTCTCACTATCTTACTCTTGAAAGGTCTTTTTCAGGCTGGATCAGGAGGAGTAACAGATGCCAACAGTTTTGTTGGATTTAGCCAAATCCTATGATCTGTTAATTTTGCCTGTTTAACATGACCTAGACTGTCAGTTTCACAATGCTGCGGGCACACAGTCAAAGGGCAACTGAAGCCCGCTGTTGGCTGTGTTGTGCCAGGCCTTCACCAGGACTAATGATGCCTTTGATCTGGATCGTTAAGGTCAGATTGTATTGAAAATTTGAGACGCACTGGAAATACTTAGCTAAATGTGTAATTAATCATGCCTAGCTGTATTGACCAAGCCACCAAACTTCAGTATACAGATGAACAAAGCAAGGAGATCTTATCGACTAAACTTAGTCACTATTTAGTCATAAGCAGCCAATGCTTCCTTTTGTAGCTACACTGAAGTTTGTTAGGAACATCTAAAACTCCATAGCCACAAAAAAATGAACAAACAGTTATATTGGGTCACGCCAAGATCTGTCTAGCCCATTATTTTCTGTTTGGCAGCAACCAGTAATGAACATCTGAGGAAGAGCGTAAAACAGGGTAAGTATGTAGTGATACAACCCCCAGATTATTCTCATTTACAACTCAGAGTGCTTTGATACTTCCTGCAGGCTTTGCATGTCTTGGTATATTTGGGTATTTGTAAATTTTCAACACAAACTCCCAGCAGTCACAGCAGGCCCCACTGGGTTTAACAATGCGTTGTGAGAAGTCTTTCCCTTTGTTGCCTCTCAAGTTGCTGTGTATTGTTCTCATCAGATGCTCCTGCTTCTTCTGGCAGAAGTGAACAGTTGTCACCTCATCAGTCTTCACACCACTCATGATTTTTCTAGACCTCTGCTATCTTTTCTGAGCTGAAGAGTTGTGGATTATTTTTTTTTAATAGGAAAGCCACTGTATACCTCTTTTTAATTTTCATTAGTTTTTATTAGCATTGGTAGTTTTTTGCAAGGTGTTTCTCAAACTATTTGTACGTTGTCAAAGTTGGTGATCCTTTCTGTGTCTTCCTCTGTATCTTCATTATGTGGATATAACTTGCTTTTCAAATGATGCTTTTTAAGTAACTTGTCTGATCCAGTTCAGTTTGCTTCCTTTTAGATTTTTCCTTAAGTCTTTCTTTCTGGCATAGATGGCCTGTGTTTGCTTTGACACTCTGCTGTCACCTGTAACCATGAAATCTGTGAAGACTTTCAGCTACCTCTCTTTTAATGAGATACCTCATTTTTATGCATTTCTCCCCTTTGAAATGAAGCACAGTAAAGGTGATTTGTTTCTGTCTGGTTGGTAGCTAAGCTGTTGAATTCAGATTATGTTCCATTTCCTGTTGTTCCAATTTACATCTTTCTTTTTATAACTGTCATCACTGAATCCAGTTCCTTTGACTGCACTGTATTGCTTTTCACTGTTTACACTGGAATCTGAGCTGGTAAAACTAGCCTCACCTCCCAGCAGAGAAATGACTTAAGATACTTCTGTTTACCATCAAGAAGTGCCTGACATTTTAGCTCTGTGGTTTAGGTCACATAGGTAATTTAGGGGTGAAGTAAAGTCTGCAAGGTAGTAAAGTCTGCAAGGAAGTAAAGGCTCTTGAGCAGCAAGAACACTTTTAATCACTCCAGCCAGAATTCTTCATTAATAGTGTGAAATCCCTAATATCAAAACATTAGCTTTCTTAGCAGATTATGTGGTACATGTGAGAAGACTGATGTTTACCTAAAGAACAGTTCCTGTTTAAGAACTCCACACAGTGGTCAAGTTGCATTGATTTATTTCTACTCCCCAAGTCCACGTTACAAATAGCACATTTTAGACTTCAAGAAACAAAGGCAAACAGCCAAATTCCACTTTATCAATCAAGTGTCTATAAAAGGTATGGATCAAATGGCAACAAAAGTAGCAAAGACCAAAATGTATATATTTTCTATCTCACCAAAGTGGTTTGGGCTTGTTTACCTAATGTTTTACGAAGACAACCTGAACAGAAATAAATGCTAGTAGCCTAATGGGCTACATACAAACACACTTCAGTTACATTTCACTGAATGACCAGCCAATTACAAAGACAGGTATTTGCAAAAATGGGGTTTTTTAAGGGGCTAGTTTTTTGAACCAAGACGCATCATAGAGCAAGGGTTTTCAAGAATTTTCCTCCAATATTTCAGACCAGTGAAATGTGTTGCTTCAGGAAAAAAAAAATGGAGAACAATGTTACTGCACTTTATTCTATCATTCAATTTTTATACTTGGGCAAGTCGGCATTATCATTCAAAATGAAGTTGTACAGAACTTAGTTAGAAACAAAGTTACTAAAAATCAAGAAATTCGATTTAGGCCAATTCCTGACTTCAGTGGGATATCTGCCTGAGTAAGGAACACAGGATATGGCCTCCTGTTTGAAGGAATCTCATTTTCTCCAGCACATAGTTAACCAAGGAATCCCATTTCAGTTATTCTAGAGTTGCTCCTAACATCACAATTAAAATTAGCCAGTATGAAGCTCACCAAAAGCTTGATCCTCTTAAATAAACTCTCTAATGAACCACACAAATTCACACTAACAGTGAAGGCAGACTAACAGTGTATATCTTTTGTACAAAAAAAATCCACCATAAAAAATAGCAATCATATCCAGATTTGTACTTGATTGTAAAATAATTCCGATTGTACTATACAGTACATTTACTTGCAAAAAAAAAAATCATAGTACGTTGGGTTTTTTTAATTCCTAACACTTGAAATGTTTAAGAAAACTGCAGAATCACTATACATATTGCACTTCTCTGGTAAGCTGGGCTACTACGCTTCATGGCAAAAACATCCAAGTACATCTACTGAGTAAAACAGCATTTTTCTAATCCAAAAAAGGAACTGAATTTCTTTCCTGCAGCTTTCATTAAAACTGTAACAATATTCTTTGCAGGCTCTTCTAGGCTTTGTTTCTGAAGGATTGCTATGTTACTTGTTACAGAATCCATATTTATTTTTAGAAAAATCAACAAAACTCAAGGTAATGAATAGATTTAACATACAGTGCACTATCTTCCTTCAGTCACAAACAAAATGAAGACAACACAAGTCATTAATACAGTTACACTTAGGCTTCAGGTTACTGTTGCTTTAAAAATAGTTCACTTCAATGGCAAGTTACAATTTTCTCAAAGCAAACAAAACCAATAATGAACTACTTGTTTTGAGTGGATAGTGTTAATCTTTTGCAGCTTGGTTTAACGTTTGATTCCTTACACTGAAAAATCTTAGTACATTTGCTCCAGCGTCAGAGAAAATGATGCAGTTTTAAAGAAAAAGCTTTCAAAATGCTTGACACAAACAAGCTATTTATTCTTCAAGTTCTTTGTCAAAGATGTTACTAAAACCTTCTGTCCGTTTCATGAACACAGGAAAGATCCCAGGATGTCTTGAGTCAAAGTGGTCCATAAAGAAATTCTTTGGAATGTCTTAAGATTGGCTATAACTAGAGTTCTGGCTACCATTTGGACCCTGTTCTCCTTCACTGTTTGGAAGAAAAAAAAAAAAAAAAAAAAACGAAAACACGTGTCTTCAAAAAGAAGCATCATATTACATTTTTGTCTTTTTTTTTATTTAGTTAAAAAATACGGTATTCTGAAAGTAGGAAAAACCTTTTGAAGGAAAACACTTCAACATATACACAAATAGCTTAAGATATTGTGCTCAGTTTCATTAAAAAAAGCAAAGGTTATTCTCAGCATGCATAAATAACTTCAGTGTATTTATTTGAATAATAATTTCAATATATCCCCATGCAGCTGCCTGCTGAATCTACTTCTCACGTCAACATTTCAAAGTTCACATTACATAAGTATGTGCAGAGGAATTTGCATGTGCAGATTCCCAACAGTTGATATTTAATCGCAGTAATTAAATACGACATCAAGCAGGCCCAGTTCTAACAAATCTGGCCCAGCCACAGAGCCTCACACCGCAGTTCCTTACATTTGCTAAGCTGGATTGATCACATTCTAATCACATCAACACTCTCCACAAAGCAATGAATGTTCTGCTTCTCACTAGCTCCTGAACAATCAGACTGGCTGTTTGTAATAAAGGTCTGCACTGTAAAAACATACGCTATATCTCAAATTAAACATTTACTCATTCTTAAGATAGTAGTCCAGTTTTTCCATATGAAAGGTGTATTAAGGAAGTACAGTACCTGTTTGGAGGTGGTTTTGGTTTAGGCATTTTACTAAGAATAGTAGCCATCTCTTTCCTCTCATCAAAGTTCTTCCACTGCTCATACAGCTTCAGAATAACCCTGATTATTTCTAAAATCTGATTAGAAAAAAAAAAGAGATCCTAAGGTCAGACACCATAGTGATTTTATCTTTGTCATAGTCAGTTTAAGTGTGTAATTAATTAAACATGCCCCGAACTGAAATTAAGCAGCACAATTTTCATATTATAAACAGAACTGTCTCACATTTAATCTGGTCTGGCAATCAACCATTTCTGTAATTAGTTTTTTGATTTAATTGTGAATGGAAGCCTGGACAGAGAATACTTTCCCTCGCATTCAACTGCATATACCACTTCTCCTCCCCTGCAAGCTAAATAGCTTTTTATTTACTTACTTGCAACTACTGCCACAGCTTATAACTATGCTGCTGGGAAAATACGGACACCTGGCAGCATGACTGCAGCTAGATGACCATGGATTACCAATACAGTAACTGATGATTATCAATGTTCTACACACATCAGAGGCACAGTGTAGGAAAAAAAAGCCCCAAACCACAAAACATTGGTCTGAATTCTTTCCTTCCAAGAAATAAAGAGCCAAGGAGTATCTAAATAGTTCTTATTATTCTTATATATTCTTATATACATATAATAAGAATTGTTGAACTTTCATATTCCACTTCTGGAGGCATAAGCATTCTCGACTAGTTTGGACATTTTCTATCTACTGCACCTCAACTACCTTAATTTCCTATTAAATTTCTAGTGCAATATTCTACATAAAAAGTGGATAATGTTTAGTTCATAATTTGTTTCATCATTCTCTAAATTAATAGAGTTCTTTCTTCTTTTTAATACATGGACTTCGATTAAGTGCTAGAACAATATATATCCTTGAAACAAAAGTCATAGTTGGCTAAGAGGTCTATGGTGCTAATGTAAAAAAAATCAAGCTTAGATTGTATCACTGGCATGAGAACCGAGACATGTAAACATTCAAACATGTTCAGTATCAAGCTTATGGTAACCTTATCTGTCAAATATAGGTTGGTTCTCCTCTGCTGCCAATTTATTATCACCCTGCTTTTACATGCATGACAGCATAATTCACAGAGCTCTTGATGCAGCATAGCATCCACACTGTGCTGAAATTTGAAGATGAATCCTGCAATACAAATACAATGCCAGGATATCACGAGTGGGATAAAGGGCAATACCGAGGGCACAGAGGGCAACGGTACATCTCACCCATAATATGCTATGTAATTCCAGACACTCAGTTTCAAAAAAGATAGACTGAAAAATATGTGCAGAGTGAAACCGTGTGATAAGGAGTATGAGTACTAGTTTGGCTTGCTTGCTGGAGCAAAACAAAGGTTAAAGAAGTCAACCTAAAAAGTGAAAGAAACTAATGAAGAACATTATTGGTATGAGAACAACTGCACCTTGGAACCTGATAAATTTATGAAGGGTATTATTTGACATAGAATTTGCAATAGCAGGGAACTCAACTGAATGATCTCGGTGTCCCCATATTTAACATTGACTGAAGTCACGGTCCTGGTCATCCTGAAAGTGTCAAGAATGTTTTACACTCTGCTATACTACGTACATTTATAGGGAGAAAATAAGAACAGTATGTAGGCACGGTGCTGAAAGGTGAATCAGAAAATCACACGCACTAGAATTTAAAAGTCAAACTCGTGCTGGCAATCTTGAATGACAAAAAACACTGGGAATTCTTTTTCTGGCAAAAAATGCAAAGGATATTGGGTTTGTATTTCCATCTGAAAAATGGCAACACCAGCAACACTTTGCTGTTATGCAATGGTTCTGTCTTGACTTTCAGAACAGGGTGATAACTGAATGACCTGACATTGCCTCCCTCCCCGATAGATCTACCTAATTTCAACAGCACCTAACATATGATCACTGAATGAAGTTCAAATCAGTACCGCAAACATGTAAGACAGTAGTTTTATAACCATGACTACTATTTCTGGTCAGTCCGTAACAGGTGGCGGGAATTAAAAACAGAGTACCTTTTCCATATCTACAGATAGCTCAGCAAACCATTGCCTTGCATCCTTCTGCTGGACAACACAGGCCACGTGTAGGCAAGCTGCAAAGATCAGGTGACATGGATATTGAACAAAGATCCACTCTTGATACAGTTAGAAACAGTCTATTTTTTATAAACACTATACAGTTCAACAGAGAAAACTTGGGATTAATTATCTGATTTTTCTTCAAGACTTTTTAAGTTGCAAGGCTATACTGTCATTACTGTATGAAGTGCAAACTGAAGCACGTTATGAGGGCACTCTAAGGAACGCTTGTTGACGGGACAGTGCACAGAATACATCCATTTAAACATGACAAGAGACATTACTTGCGTTACTTACCTAGAGCTATCATGAAAGGAGGGTACAGCAGACAAAGATCAGTTCTATATGTGTCATTCACTATCCTCCTGTGCAAAAAAGAACTTGTAAGTATCATCCTATTCACCTTTAGACTATATCACTTCAAAAACTGCTGTCAGTTTATAAATATTTTGTCAGTTTCCTAGATGGTAGAAGCAGTGAGGCTGCAGGGCAAAACAGGAAGGGAAGAGATCTCCTCCCTTGTAAAAATCTCTTAAAGCCTTTCATTTTTTTCCTTGTAGTCACAGCAGAAGTTTATTTGGAAGCACTATTATAGTACCATAAATGTCTTTCTGCAGACGGTGTTGACGTATACCATAAAATAATTATCCCTGTTTCATAAATAAGGGCAAGCATAAAAGTAGTATTTTTACTGTCTTTCTGTATTTGAGAAACAGTTCAAGAACAAGAGTTCTGCTAACACAGCTAAAAACCCCTATATACTGCTTCTAACTCCTATGACAAGATACAACAGAAAGCTGACGTTGATAGAAAAAGATTACCTCTACTCATAGTCACCATTCAGTAGTGCAAAAAAGTGTGCTATTAGAGCTAGTCTAAAAATAAAAATTAGACCACTGCAAAGTAAAATCATTACAGGGTTAAAGACAGAATAAGCTAAGTCAGGGACATATACGTGCACAGGTTAACTAGGGCACCCTTTGTATTCAAATATGGTTAAGCCTGCTTTTGCTTAACCACTTTTGAAGCATAACTATTAAACACTTGCTTTCTTGCTGAAAGGAGGCACTATTGTTAATCATTGTCTTCATTACCATGCGAGAGGTAGCAGCATGTCTTCTTGGCCCATATCTTGCACATATTGGAGCAAAGGTCTATAAGGATGATACACTATCAAACAGCAGTCCTAGGAAAAATGTCAACGGGATAAAAGTTAGATTACAATGCAGAATGTGTTGTCAGTTCATATTAAAAACATTTGGTTTAGAAGTCAATTACTGATTTTTTTTTTTTACGTAGCATTCTGACACCTAACCCTGCTCTAATGAGGGCAGTGCTCTCTCTAGAATACCATTACATAGCATGGTTGCCAGTCTGTCAATGTCCTTCCCCTAAGAGACAGAGAAAGCCACATCTGCAGCACACTGAAACCTCATTTGCTTACAAACCCGTAATTCCCACTTGGAAATACAAAACACTGCCAGACAACAGTCTGTCACTAAATACCATACATGGAAAACATGCCAAAATAATTGACACTGGTTTGGAAAGAAAGAAAAGAAAAAAACCCACTGCTCTCAAATCCCCTCTTTTCAGGCCGAGGCTGGTGTAAACAAGAAGGAATAACCCTCTCACTGAAAGCAGCCAACTGTATGGATACTATAAGGAAAAGCCGCATTAAGTTACATGTGCTGAACACTGAAGTGAGACACAGTTATTATACATACTATATATTGCATAGCATACTGGAAAAATAAGTTAATCCCCAAAATGTAACTTCTTGTAAATGCAGTTACTTGTGATAAAACTCCTGTATATAAAACTCAAGAGTTACTGCCGTGTATAGCAGAGGTATCAAGGACTAAATCTAAACAGGATATCTAAAAAGGGGTTATAACAACAGTAGGCACAAACAAAAACTTTGATCTGGCCTCCTCTGTGTCCTGTTCCCAAAACGTATCCTTTCTCAGTCGTGGCCTAACTCACTAGGCTCCTCCCTGGTTTCTCTCTCCTTTTCTCTGCACTTGAACAGAACTACTCTAGCACAGCGAGCTCGGTACCTAACCCATCCAAGTCCAACCAATATGCAGAAATTAGGCACCACTTTACCTAAGCCCCCTAAGAAGCCTGGGCTGCATCCTTTCAGCTGCCCTAGAAAACACAGCAATGGGATAGTAACCCTTACAAAAAGCAAGTACAGCTCCTTTCTTTGAAAGTGCCTGGAAGAAAACGTCACGTTGCGCTCCTTTCATCCAACAGCCTAGCAGTTACAGCACCATCTCAGAAAATGGGAGGCCTCGAATTCCTCACAGGATTCAAACCCACATCTCGCTTCCCAGAAGATTACTCTAATTATCAGGTTATAGCCTAGCCTGAGTGGGATACTACCCACACCTTCTGCTGAAGCGGGAACGTACATGTATAGCTCCAGATTCTTCCAGGCAAGAAGAAGAGGGCAGAGAAAGAATACAATTCTATGCTCTTGACTGGCCATTCATCTGGGGAAATAAGGACACTCACATCCTAGTCTCTGCATCAGGACTTATATATAGTTACTTTTCTTTTAAAAACAGAAGCAGTTCTGGAAACAGAACGTATGCTTTACCCTTCCCAACAGTGCTCTCACCACTAGGATGCAGAGCCATACACACTCCTCCTGTCCCCACCGCTCCCACAATCTGCCCTCTTTCTGTTGAGAAGTCCAGCTTCAATGCAAGGAGGTGAGAATGCCCTCACTCAGCCTGGATGACAGCACAGTAATTAGAGCATTCTGCTGAAAATGTAAATGTTAGACCTGCATGGACATCATTCTAAAATTGGGGGGGGGGGGGGGGGGGGGGGAAGACAGCATAATGCATATTTCATAGCACAAAATTCAAAATATTCTTCATCAGTAAAAAGTAAACTGAGGCAACAGTAAAAAAAAAAAAGCAAACCACCAAAAAAATCCACCTACCATTAATTCTAAGAGATAGAATTCACATTCTAGTATCTGCAAAGAAGTAAAATCACAGTTAAACAGCAGCATGTTTCAGACAGCAGAAAGAATTAACTGGCATCCAGTTTAACATCACGAATGCACAGGAATTCTCAACACATGTTTCCAACAGTCCTAAATACATTTCATCCGAAACTACAAAATCAAACAAAAATCAAACTATTATTAGCCATTGCCTTACCACCATTATAACTTAACTCTAGTCATAATAACAATGCATTTAAACATTTTGGATCAAGTTTACTATGAAAGACTACTTCATTGGCAGTACTTGTCTGATTTGTTTCAACACCTGGCAGCAGAAAATTGTTCCCAGTGTATAAACACTTAACAGCAAGAGAGAAGTCCTTTTGTAGAATTAGAGCCTCTTCATCAGGCTACTAACATGCCAAATGGCCTTTTAAAGTATTTTCAGATTTAATTCCATATGAAATATTCTGCCCAATTGTAGCAATTAAATCAGCTCTCATTTTCCATAGAGACAGTGACATACTAGTGATATCAAGGAAAAGACTGGACTGCTTTGGCTATAGGAAAGCAGTACTCCAAAATATATTTCCATTTGCCTTTATCTGTAAAATAGCAGTGCAGTTTTAGTGCAAGGTCTTAGATACTTTATATTGTGATATATCATTTGGCTTTCTAGATTGGGTGAAAAGCAAACCAACAAAGTAGTATTTGTCACAGTCAATCTAAAAATAATTAAATCTGTTTAACTTTCAAAATACTACAGCACAGGTCTAAACTGGTTTCAAGAAAAACTACAAAATTTCTCAGCATTGTGACTGAGAATGCCTTGAAAACCACTGGTAAATCTAAATTTTAAATAATAAAAATTATTTTTCAAAAGCCATTACATTTTACAGGTAAAAATAAAACTGCTTTCTGTAAGCCAACCGCTCCTGCGTGCAAGCTTGGAAGCATCCCAAGTGCAAGTGCTATTTACCTTCCCTGGAGCAATGTATTTGTAAACAAGAACATTCAAAAAAAGCTAAATCTCTTTTATTGTCATACTATATAAAAATTACTATTTCAGTCACCCACTTGTCTTTCATCACTTGTCTTTATAGCATTCCTGTCAACAATTTAAGGAAAGAAGTTTATATAAGTTTTATTACTTTTAAAAGTAACTTTCCCAATAATCTATCCAAAACTAATTATAAGCAACCTGACATATGAGTATGAAAATATTTCTTTCTTAGAATTTAAAAGACAAGATTTCCTGCTAACAATTATTTGTCTTTTAATTTAGTTGATCAAGTTGTATTTCGAACAGCATACTTACATGGTTCATCCTATAAGGAAACTCCTTCGGAAAGGCATACGAAAACCTAGTTTTCACTACAGTAAAGAGAAATCAGTATGTTAAAAATGCTGTAATTAATACTTTTACTTCTTTCCCTTTCTATTAATTCATCTGTATATAGCCCTTCAAATCCATTTCGCAGCACAACTGCTTGCAGTACAAAAGGTTTGTATTTGAAAGAGAAAAGTTAAGTTATAAGATTTAAGATCCTGAAAGGGAAAGAAAAATACACCTTAAACCCAGATTTGCACAGATACTCAGCCAGACACTTGTCTGCTGCTTTGGGCACTATTAAATCTTCTGGTTAACCACCAACTAGCTTATGGGCACCTAACTTCCCAGAAGTTATCATTCACAGAGCTATCTACCTACTGATGTCACTCCAAATCTGGTGATCTCTTCAGGATCTCAGTTCCAACACTAAATCCAAATGGCATTTTTTACATAGGCTTGATCCTTCAACATGCAAGATTTTAAACCATGTAATGAAGTCTTAGAAAAGCAAGATCGAGGGCAGGGTGAGGGAGCTCAGCCAAGAGATCTTGTATGTCCACGATGTAAAGATTTTGGATATGCAAAAACCAGGCTCAAACTCAAAGCAAGAAGTCAATTCACCACACTGCAGATCAATGTCCTAGGCACTGGATTATGAAACATTTCAAGGGTGTTTCTCTCCTTGAGAGAGACACCTAAGCATCTGCTTAGGCATATGATATGATTCAAGACACTTGCCTCCAAGAGAATGTTCAAATATATCCTCAGTTTTCTAGCTTACGATGATCCCTGATTTAGATACCTAATTATCCTCATGCATTTTACAAGAACAGGTACAAATAGTGCATTGTTAAGAATTATGTTAAGTTGCAAAAACAGAGTGATCTCATTAGAATGCTGAGCAAAGAAAAACTTAAATACACTTGAGGGTATGGATTTGAGATTTGTACAAGTGAAACATTGAAAAATCTATTTTAAGTCCCTGTCCTCCAAGGAAAACAGGTAACACTTAACATCCTGGAAGTGGACAATATTCCTTATATTAATGACAGACAGTATGTTATGAATTGATACTACTTCCAGAAAATCAGTACGCCATTCACTTTGATTAAAAGATAGTGTCAGTCCTCTGGACTAAAGACTTCAACATTTAGACCTATGGTGGACTTCGCTAGAAAATTTGCGGTAGGACAATAAGACTAGGCTACTGGTTGGAAATTTTAATTATTTCAAGAAAGAGAAAAATGAATACAACAGGTTCCTCAAGAAGCATGCAAACTGAAGAGATACATAATAAAAAAATAAATAAACCACTTGGAGGGGGAAGATAGGGAAACAAAACATTTTTCCCACAAAGCAAGCTGCAGACACAACCATATGGAGCTGTCCTTTTAGTGAGCTGTGGAAACAGAGCGAAAAGCTTTTGAAGAGGTTGTCAGAAACCAATCTGAGATTAATTTCCTTACAAAGGAAGCATGTGTTACTAACATCATGTTTCTACCTAACTAAAAGCAAACAAACCTTTTCAACCGACCACTATGAAGCTGGTGAGCCCTTTTGTTAGCCGCCTTTTACTTGTCTTGCCTCATCTTTTTTCACCTTTTGGATGAAGACCTCCAAAACAATTGCTGTGTGCTACTGAAGCAACTCTGGTAAAGGAAGACCAGGTAGAATAAAAGACATAAACACTAAGAGAAAGCCTGTTGCTTTTTGTCCCCACTTCCATGAAGTGGAGAGTACTTATCAGGGCAGGCAGGGCTTCTGGGTCTGCCTGGGGGAAATCTTCTGCAGGATTCTGAGACTTGGGATTTTCAGAAACAGCACAGCTCAGGACTAGAAGTCCAAGTAAAATCAGCTACTGCATATTTACCAAAATCCATCTAACTTTCTCACTGATGCATCAAAACTGCACATAGATCTGTGTTTCGAGATGCTACTGATGTAAAAATAGCAACTCTTACTGCTAAATCCAGTACTGGTCTTGGTCATGCTGGCACTGAAGATGCGTTTCAGTTCCTGGTGGTGAAACTGTCATACGGCCAGCCCCACGGACTGATACACTTACTGCATGTGGAGGCTACAGATGCAGCCAGTCACCTGTCCCCTCAACTGCTAAGAGGGATTTTGAAAGCGCTGACCTACATTTTGAAGAGCACAGCCAGGAATGGCCTATTGAGAGCAGCTGGACCTTCTGGGTCAAATTATAGCATTCAGTTAAGGAAGCCATCACTTTAAGACCTTGATGGATGAGATGCAAGTTACAGAAACTGGGAAATATAAGGCAAGTGGGAAAGATAGAGAATTAAGTAACTACAGTGTGATTTTATTGCATTTATTTGTGAACAATATATAGGTTATAAAATGTATTTTTAGAAATAAATATTATGTGCAAAGACTAATTTTATGATGGGGGGAAAAAGGATTAAAAAAAATTACAAGGTATACAGCCTACCAAAAATTCTGAAAACAGGTACTTCCATGGAGCCATACCTTTTATAAAACAAAGCCCTAAGTTTCCAATTCTATCTTTGAATAGTTCAGAATTCAATTTACTACTCGAGACTGTGTAAACCTCAACAGTTTAATTTTATTACCAGATAAAATTATAACCAGAATCAACCACAACTAATACAGAAAGGACCCTTCTGTTTCTGTATTTAGAAACAGGAGTTATTTATTCTAAATGGTTTTAACTGGCTCCTAGCAGTCAACACGCAAGCCCCCCCATGACTTGATAAAAAGCTACCTTTTAAAAACAAGCAAACAAAAAACCCACAAAGAAAATGTCTGATCTCGCTACAGAGATACCTAACTACAGTATAATGAAAATCACCGTTACTTACATACAGAAGTAGCAGCAGAAATCAACCTTGTATTTGAAACAACACCAAATTCCTGAAGAAAAAGAATGGTAAATGAGGTGAACCACCTGAAATACCATATACTCACACTGTTATCAAATTAAAATAATGGCTTTTTACTAAACTGGGCTTCTTTATGCAGTATTTCTTTTTTTTCCCCCACCCCTTTTTCCTTTTTTTTTTTCCTTAAGGGGAACAGGGCAAACTCTTAGGTAAAGAGTTTTTTCATTTATTAGTTCCTTTGTTGTTTGAGTTGTGAGGAATAGTAAACATTTATGAAAGGTACTAAAGCCACAAAAGCTCAGTTGGCTAACACTCTACATATAAAATAGACAAGAGGGCTTCAAGAAGGTATGTTGTTTTTCCTTAACCCACTTGGAGAGAAAACTGCCTTTAGAAATCTGTCATTAACTACCTTTTTTTATTATGTTTCCATGAATCCTTAGCTCCTCTGCTGAGTCAGTCAGCAAGCTGAAAATTTTCTGTATACAGTGTTCTTTCAGAGAAGTGCATAGCTGAATCATTACTGCTATAGCTGCCCTCTAAAGTTGCAGAAGCTTTAGTGTAAGGAAGGCTGCACAGACTTCTAGTATTTCTTCTAAAATATCAGGTACATCTGTATATTTACACTCTATGTCTGTACTTTCTTAAAGGCTTAATTAACAGGCCGATAAAAAAATACTCTCTCCAACGCTCTGCGTCTTTTTTCCTTCATCTCTTCCAAACAATGAAAGGTATCACAGTATTTGTACAGACAACAGTATCACATGTAGACACTGGTTTAGCAGGACTGCTTCTACCATCCACTAGGTATTTGAGTTCCTCCTGTAAAATTCATTAGTGCTGATGTATCACAAATTGGCCAATTTGATTTTTTTCCATTACGCAGACACTTCTCAAACAGCTGAAAAACTTCTGGCATTACAGAGAACTAAGAGCAGCGCCCAGCTGATGCTAACTCTTGGCCACATTCAAAGAGGCCTTCTAATGGTGGAGGCATGGAGCCTTCTTACCACTATCCCTAACAGGTCAGTTCCTTACAATAATTTCTCAAAGACAGCATATGAGCTACAACATACTTTAATTCAAGTAATGAAAGTGTGGTAAACTCGGAGGATCCCTCACTATATGAAAGGGAAAAGGATAATTAGGAAAAAATTTCAAATTCCGTTTTAAAGTTTAAGTAAACATAAATAAGGAAAAACATACCAGAAAGGAGACACTGCACAATTTCAGTATAGTGTATGTAAATATGTAAACACTGTATCACAGTGGAACAGCCATTTAAAACACTCTTTCCAATTTTCAGAGGCCCTTCAGGGTTAGTAATTCAGACAAAATTGTGAAAGATCAAATACTAAATAACATGTTTGAAGGCCTTCTCCGTCTCCTTTTCTTAAATGCTATAGAAATCTATACAAAAAAGAGAAGGTTTCAACCCCCAAAGCATGAAGAATGACAAAAAATTTAAAAGTCCTAAACGTTTTCTCTCTCTCATACATCACATAATTTTACATTAAAAAATTGTAATACTTCATACCTCTACTTTGGATGCCAAAAACACACACGTAGGAGCCATTAATACTGGATCTATACTTTTTAGGGAATATCTGAAATGTTATAACAAAATTATAATGTGTTGTTTCATACACGTAGAACGATTAATCTATTAAGAGCACCACACTTCCTTTTGAAAAAGCAAAGCTTAAGTTAACTTTATTAGCATAAAAGCTTTACACCATCCAGAAAACAAAAGTGGCACTGTTTTTAATACAGAACTGCATTTTAAAAGGGCTACCAAAATGTGCCTAGCAAATGTTTTATTCTTGTACCATCATAGTAAACAGTCCTACCTGGCATAGAATCTCTTGAAGTAGACTGTAGCAGTGGCAATAACTTGTTGTCTTAATTTAAGATGTTCACCTAAAGCCTGGATAACTTAAAAAAAAAAATGAACAAAAGCTTGAGTTGAGTTTTTACAACAATTTGACACCAAATAGCAAAGGATCTCAAAACATGACTACTGCTGGGGATTCTAAGGAGCAGCAACACAGTCTTCTCCCTCAGTTCAGATACGTTGTTCTGGTGAGACAACATGTTGCTGTAAACCTACAGACCTGCAGGTGAAGAAGAAGCACTGCATCCTGAAGCTTGTGGACACCTTCAAAAAGGGAAAGGTAACTTGACTTCATTGTGTACAAAGTGAACATGACCTTTAAGAAGATGACAACACACATCTCAGAGGGTAAAGCTTGGGTATTCCGTTTTAGAGCAAAACAAATTCATAGACTTAAAATATAAGTCTATGCCATTTCAGTGCCATGCAAAATGGATGGGTTTTTTTTTAAACAACTAAAGCTGCCAACACAAACACGGTCATTAAATTTGGCAGAGGCAGCAGGTGTTAAAAAAATGACATATTTAGTCTAGGGAGAGGGGGTGGGAGACCAGAGGATGCAGTCAGCTGCTCCATCACGGTGGTCCTCTGCCAGTTGGTCAAGAAACAACCCTGGTGTCATCTGTGCAGGTAGCTTTTGTTTGGCCTCCCAGGCAAAGGAAATGTGCCAAGCAAATTAGATGCATCAAGCTGGGATTAAGAGCAGGGGTTGGATATAGAGAACAGCACAGTGAAACATAAGGTTGTTACTTGTTATTTTCCCCATACTTCTTCGTGGCCATTATTCTGAACAAGGCTCGGCTGTGTTAAGACTCCCTCTTCTTTTTTTCCTCCCTCACCAGAAATGTCCAAAACAATAATTTAAAATACACTTAAGTATATATTTAAAATATGTACAGCAAGATCAAGACAGCGACCACTGATGGGAAAAGCAAACAATTCTGTTATCGCTAAATTCTTAGTCTCTACTTAATCACACAACTTCAGATTTTTTTCCCCATGCTCTTATCCCATATCCCTTGGGAATACAGTCAGGGTATACCCTACTCTCACTTTTAATGAACATCACAGCATTTTAAAACACGCAAATATCAAGGACCCTGTTGGCTACAAAAGGGCTGAACGTAGGAGAAAAGGAGAAAACCACCCTGAACAGCACTGATGATTGGCAACTTCCCCCCACACACAGGAAAAGGTAACTAATTTGTCACCCACTATGATTACCCAAAAGCAACATTAACTCCCTGTCCATGTCATATCGCTCTTTTCCTAAAAAGAAAAATACCAAATTGAGACTAGCTTGCCAGTGACAGCAGGACAAGCAATACTGCCAGAAAGGAGGTTAAGCCCGGTATGCAATGTATGTACAAATATTAAAATATTTATCCGCATATCTTGGAAGGTTTGAAAGGATTTTTCCCTTTGATTTGACCATGGGGCTACAAAGCTATCCTACTATTAGGGCATCAGAAAAATTCAAATATTAAGCTAGACAGAATTCTCTAAATATGTTTCTCACTCCCATGGGATTTTCAGGAATGGTTAGGCCATCTGCTGTCAGAGAAAAATCAAGTGTGGTTTAGGGAAAAAAATGGACATGAGCCTAGAGAGACTTAATGAAATGGAAGCTTGTACATGCTGGGAAAAAGTCCAATACTTGTAATTAATTTTTTAAATATTTTAAAAGAAACTATTGGATTATTTATTCCCTTATGTTTACAAAATAAGTGGTTTCAGTGGTGTTTTTTTTTAATAAAAATTGTTTTAAATCTGAATATCTTGAGTAGCCTATAACACAAGCATTACAGCTTCTGCCCTAAACCAGAAAGGGAAATCAATTAACGCGCTTTTCAACCAACAAATCTATTAAGACTTGGTGATCCAAAGAGAGAAATCAACATCAATTTCCTTTTTCGAACTATTTTAGAAGATGATCGTTTTCCTTCTCTACACTATTAACATCCTGAGTAGTTGCGCATGGCCATACAATCAGTTGGTGATCTACTGCACTTTTTTCCAATGAGGAGGCAGCATGAAACTGCCTCTCTCCAGGCAATTTTTTGGTTGCTTTAGGGAACACCCATCTCCTGGGCAGACACACACTGAATGTGACAAGCCGTAGCCAAGACTCATATCCCTACCCAGGTAATGCAGGAGGTGGGAGAGAAGAGGAGGAGGCTCTATAAACCCAAAGCAGGGTCCCTATTCAGAGGCAGGTGATGACACAACACATATCAAGGGCTTGAACACAGCAAGCTCTGCCTGAGCTCCCACCAGTACAGAGCAGCCCCTGCCTGTCCTCCCCATGAAGGTGCCTCTCTTTGCTACAGAAGGGGTGAAAGCCCAGCACCGATCTCTCGTCCAGGGTAGGCTGTGTTTGTACACGCACAAGGGAGATGCTGGCAGAGCTGTTCTCCAGCTGCCGCAGGTCACACACCGTACCTTCAGGGCAGGCAAGGAGTGTCAAGGGAAAAGAGCTGAAAACCACAAACTGAAACCACCTTGTCTACTTTGTAAATCTTTGTTTACTCAAGAAAAATACTGAAGTGAAACATTTTAAAAAGCATATTTCATAATTCAAATTAATACTAGTGAAAATTAGCATAGAAATACAGTTTTAGAAATATCACTACCTCGTTTTCTCTTTTTGCATTATGAAGCTATGCCACTTTGTTTTAACCTCAAGGAATTTCAGAAATTGATTGAATAGGTAAATCACCGCTAGCTTGATTTCCTGGTGCCATATAAGTGATAACACAGATGTATCCACAGCAATCAGATTTGCAGCATATGCAATTATTATAAAAATAGCTAAGCTAAGAGAGAAGCTGGGATAAGTATCTTTCACAGATATCATTCCAGCACTGACATAAGATCTTCCTGTGGCCTTGGGAAAGTCACTTAACTTCTCTGTCTCAAGTCTGGCCAGATAGCTGAAAAAATAAGCATTCTGTACTTTAAACGACTGCTGTGAAAAATATTTAAAGAGCTGTCTGCAAACAAATTACTACTTAGCAATATCCTTTGCTTCGGGAGATTTTTTTTTAAATGCTGAACAATTGCACAGAAAAGAGTTTAAGTGCCTGCGTAATCTGATATGCTGCAGTGCGGCCATTCATACGGTTAAATGCTTTGCAGGATCAAGTAAGTCTTAGATAACCTCACAGACAAGCCCCAAACTCTTTGGGAGAACAGGCAGCCTGCCAACAGCTCTCAGAAACTTGTAGACAATTTGAGAGCCACCTGGTGCTGGGGAATCAGTCACAAGGCAAGACACAGGCTGTGGTGCAGGTTTCAAAGAACATAACTGAACACAAATAACAAGTTTCCAAGCTTTGCTGTTTAATAGGACTGCACAGATCAGCTAAAATACTTACCACAGCCTAAAAGCCCACCAAAAACCCAGTTTGAGTATTAATGCTTGACATTGAGCCTTTAATACGTTAGTTTAACAGTTTCTGCTTGCTTCTCCTCCTTTTCTGTTTTTGGTAAGAACCTCTTGAAAATAAGAAAATGTACTATGTTTTGTCCCATCACAGGTTAAAACGTTATACATGCAGCTAACTTGCCTGTAAGTTCTCCTAAAATCGTGTTAATACAACTAAGCGAATGACAAATGTTATTGACATTCCAGTTCTTCGTTAAAATAGGTTGTGTACGCAATATCACAATGAAAACATTACATTCTCTAAGCAATTCAAACCTGCATTTAGACATGGCAGACACTGCACAGATTTTATGGCAGAAATAAAAATAAAAGAGTTTTACCATTAGTAAAAAATATCTGTAGTTTCCAATATTCTTCTTCAGTCAGAAATTTCAAGTCTTTCTGGCGTTCCTTCAACAGATCCTGTTTATCCAAAATCCATTGCAAACTAAAGGAAGGGAAAATAATTTCAGCAACTCTTTGTCAACATCACACTGAGTGTCTCCTGTACAAACAGGCTACAGATGAAGGCCCGGGGCTAAAGGGCTAGTGACCTTTAACCAAGCCACACACAATCTTCTCAAGCAAATGTTCACTAGGGTTTTCAAAGTAAGACGCCTGAAAAAAACACTAACTCGCAGGGACTAAGGTTAGCCTTTACCTACAGTCAACTAAACGGGCTGTACAGCTCTCACGCGCTGTCAGTTACTAGCAAGGTTTACGTTACGTTTAGGACATCACAGGCACCCATGTAAACCTCGACGCCCCCAGCACGAGGTCCTTCAACGCGGCTCAGCCCCGGCTGCCCTACGGTTGGGGATAAAGATATCCCCCCAGGGACCGCAACTGCCCGCGCTCGACCGCTTGAGACCGGGGCAACGCGGGCACGGCCACCGGGACGCGACTCCTCTCCCGGAGAGCCCCAACACTTTGAAAGTCACGGCGAAGCGAGGCCGGCCGGCTGGCACGGCGGCGGGAGCCGGAGCGGCTCCGGCTGCTCTCGCACTCCAGCCCGGCTCCCGCCAGGGCTCTGTGCTGAGCAGGCCCCCGCCGCCGCTGGGAGACGCAGCCCAGCGCCGCGGCCCTCCCTTCGCCCCCGCCGGGCCTCCCGACAGAGCCGTGCCCCGCGCCCCCGGCCCGGCCCGGCAATGAATGGACAAAGCGCGGCGGCGACCCGCAGCCCCCTCGCCCCCCACCCCGCGGCCGCGGCACCCACTAGTGCGAGCTCTGCCAGAAGTTCCCGGCCATGGGGAGGAGAGGAGAGGGGAGGAGGCGCCCGGGCCCGCGATGCCCCGGCCCCGCCGCGCCAGCGCCGCCGCCCCCGCGCCGGCAGCAGGAAGGAGGCGGCCGCCGCCACCGCCCCGCGCCCGCCGCCGCCGCCGCCGGCCGGCAACACGCGGCACTGGGAACCGTTCCCCTGCGCGCGGGTTCCGCCCGCCCCCGGCAGGCCCCGGCGGGCCCGGCTGGCGGCAGCCGCCAGCGGTCCGGTGGCGTGGCACTGCTGCTGCGTCCTGACGGCCCTCACACGGCCTGCCAGGCTCCCGGAGCACAGCCGGCCGCTGTGGTGGCGAGGTGCGAAGGCACCGTGTACACCCAGCGAGCGCGTTACTGCCGCGGGTGGCGGGAGCCGTTTGAGATCCCGCTGCCTGTGCAAGGCTTCCCTGCGCCGTGCTCGCTTCATAGAGGCACGGGGCGGTCTGGGCTGGAAGGGACCTTCAGAGACCATCCAGTCCAACCCCCCTGCCGTTGGGCAGGGACGTCTTTCACTAGACCAGGTTGCTCAAAGCCCCGTCCAACCTGGCCTTGAACACCTCCAATGATGGGGCATCCACAACTTCTCTGGGCAACTTGTCCCAGCGTCTCACCACCCTCGTCGCAAAAAATTTCTTCCTTATGTCCAGTCTAAACCTGCCCTCTTTCAGTGTAAAACCACTGCTGTCTAAATTCAGTACCAGTCTGCTCCCAATAAGGTCCCAATTGGGACCACAGACTACTGGTCCCAATAAGAGCACTTACTTGTCTTGCACTGTCTCCAGTCACCTAAATTTCCCTTTGCCTTACCCAATCCCAAGGCTTCAGGGCTCAGCTTGCTCTGTGCTGGAATTCTCCTCACTGGAGAGAGCCTCTGGAGGTAATTTTTTTAAGTTTAACGGGAAGAACCTGGGCCTAAATCCTTTGCAGCTTTCTTTTCGTGCTCTTTCCTGTGGTGGCATATGCCACGCTCACAGCTCTCAGCTTCTGAGTGGGATCTGAGATGTATTAATCCATGTACTGCTGGGAAGGGCACATCAAGGCAGGAGCCGTGGGTCCCCGTACCTGCACGGCTGTGGTGATGCAGCGCTCCGGTCAGGGTGAGCATGGAGGGAGGGAGGGATGGTGCCTTCATTTCTTCAAGCAGAACTGTCGCTAGGGGAAGTACGCCTGAGTTCTGCAGCGAGATCAGTAAAAAAGGATGTATTTTAAAAGTCTGAAGGAGTCTAGGTGAATACTAGCCATCACCTCCCAGGCGAGCAAGCCTGCCTAGCATTTGACAGGGCTGGGAGTGCATGGCCACTGACAAGGGACCCTGAGCAAGGCTGCTGGGACTGACGCTCTTACAGGCCAAGTATCCGCACTCCTATCACACGCTGGCTAAAACCCCACTCTGCATTTGGGGAGGGGGCTCATTAATGCCGTTTGGCAGCATGTAGCAGTGCCTGACGGCCCCGGGGGGCTGAGATGGGGTCCTGGGCCGTGGGCAGGGTGAGGGGAGCCCCGGGGGGGTGGGCAGGGACAGCCAGGGCTGTGGGTGCCCTTGGGGCCCTGGCACATGGAGCTGGTGTATGGTGTGTCAGCACGGATGCAGTGAAAGGGACCTCTTTGTTTCATGAGATTTAATATGTCACCCAAGCATGTTTGCATTAAAGCTGCTGTCTAAATCATTAGGTTTTGCACTTCATTGCCTCAGCTTTCCAGAACAGTTTCCTAATTTGCTAATTAACCAAGAATGTTAAAAAGGTGAAACTCTTGGAGTCTTGAAGGCAAGCTCTACCCATCTTCACTGGTGCCAGAAGTTACACTGATCTCTTCCTCTCCTCTGTCCTCTACATGCACCGTATATAAAATTAGTGGACTGAGTAAGTCAGTCCCAGCTGTGTTGCCCATTTCCACACCTTCTACTGCAAAATCACCAGTCTGACTCGCTTGCCTCTAATGGGGACCCTACTGTGACAGAACCTAGATCAGGGGGTTATTTCGTTCCCCACCCAGAGACATACATGTGTGGTCTTATACCCAGAGGCCAGTTTTCAGGGCTGAATGTGGGGAGGAAAGGGAAGGCTGCCTGGACACATGACAGACAGACAGGCAGCAGCTAGCAGCAGCTATGGGAAAGCTGCAGCCCTAATAGCCTCCCCATTCCACCATGAACCCAGGCTGGGGTTCAGACCCATCCCTGCGCCCACAAAAGTCAGCAGAGTTTCTGTCAGCGATCATGGTGGCAGCAAGAAGCACTCCCACAGGGCAGATCCTCAGCGAGGTGAAGTAACTCCCGGTTTATCCTACTGGGAAGGTTGTGCTTGGTGCTAATGGTTGGCAAGACCTGTGAGCGCATGATGACTATTTTTTGCATGGTCTGACAAAACCCATTTGTTCTGAAATTTAAGTATGTCTTGTCTGTCTGCATGCAGCATACCATATGAAGAGCAGCCTGCGTGCTCCCTACGGGTTCTCACAGTGGGCAATCTCCATCTCTGCCCACCACTTCAAACATCTCCCTCAGCTTCATCAGCTTGAACTGAGAGGCTGTCTGCAGAGGCAGAAGTAAATAGCCTGCAAGGCAGCCAAGACCACCGTCACCAATAAGCAAGGAAACAGCTCCATTCAGCAAAGATTAACATAGGAACTTTCTACATATTCAATGAGCAAATCATTGAGAATATAATTAATGTAGTTCTGGGTATCTTTTGGGATATTCATACATTCATGTATATATGTGTCGTGGTTTAACCCCAGTCAGCAACTCAGCACCACGCAGCTGTTTCCCCCTCCCCCTCCCAGTGGGGTGAGGAGGAGGAAAGCAAAGGAAAAAAAAGTAAAACTCGTGGGTTGAGATAAGAACAGTTTAATAACTAAAGTAAAATATAACACTAACAATGCTAATAATGAAATATAATAATAATAATAGTAATGAAAAGGAATATAACAAAAAAGGAAGGAGGGAAAGAAAAAACCAGTGATGCACAATGCAATTGCTCACCACCTGCTGACCAATGCCCAGTTAGATCCCAAGCCACGATCCGTGCCTCCCGGCCAGCTCCCCCCTGTTTATATACTGGGCATGACGTTCCATGGTATGGAATACCCCTTTGGCTAGTTCAGGTCAGCTGCCCCAGCTCTGCTCCCTCCCAGCTTCTTGCACACCTGCTTGCTGGCCGAGCAGGGGAAACTGAAAAGTCCTTGGCTTAAGATAAGCTCTACTTAGCAACAACTAAAACATCAGAGTGTTATCAACATCATTCTCACACTGAATCCAAAACACAGCACTATACCAGCTACTAAAAAGAAAATTAACTCTATCCCAGCTGAAACCAGGACAATATGAATATATTTGGTATTGTGTTAGGCAAAGATGAGCCTAGAGGTATGCAAATACATATACATATACATGTTTGTGTAGAGGAACCTGAATGCTATCTTGATTTTGTCATGACAGAGATGGTCTGTGAATGTCCCTCCCTGTACCTGCAGCATACAAGGGGTGCTTTGTTTGGGCTTTGCCTTGAAACTGGCAGGGGCTGGGGACTGGAAGCAATAAACCAAGAATTTCTGGGTGGCAGGAGCAGTGAGAAGCACCCGATGGTTGTGCTTAGACTGACCAAGTACCCCTGAAAGGCATTTCAGACCCAGTCCCACAGGACTCTGCAGTGATCTGTTGCTGATGGTGTAGCTAAGATGCTGGAGAGGCATGAGGAACTATGAAGCAGAGAGGGAAGATGCACGGGATAAGATGGAGACAGTGGTGTTTCTAAATGGCTTTGCTGGCGGAATGAGACACCTTTCTTGATGTCAGAGGGAGTCCAGGTTTGAGACCCTGTTTATAAGTAGGAATGTGAGAATGAGGGGTGAGGTAGGGAAGAAAGAATTTGCATGCCCTAGCTGTGTTTCCTTTACTTCTCCATTCTCAGTGCAAGGAGACATGATGGAGACCACAGGTTAAGTTCTGTGGGATTTCTGTGGAGGCCCTCTGACCTGACACCTTTCTCCAAAAAGCCATGCAGACCTTGCAGAACTTGCTGAGCACATGAAAACTCAAAGGAGAAAGTCCTTATTCCACTATTTCAATGTCACAGCTACAAAGAGGGGAACCAGATTGCCAGCACATGCCTTTGGATCACAGCCACCCACAACTGCATCACACCCAGCTTAGCACAGCACCCAGCAGCCAGCAGAGAGAGAAGCTGCTGTGCAACAGAGAAGCCTGTCATTGCCTCACTGAACATACTACAGCAACCAAAATAGCAGCAGACCTCATGCTGCTGGTTATCACATCAAGCAGTCATCTCTTTGTTTCACCATCCTTCTCTACCTGCCCCCTTGCCTTTTTCTTGCTCTGCTTTGGTACCCACGTTTTGTTGCCTCATGTTGGCAATTTGTGTTTCTGCGTGCTGCAGTGTGGCAGGAAATAATTAGTAGGGACTGGGCAGGAGACATACCATAGCTACAATAAATACCATTGCTCCACTGCACACTGGGCACGGGGGACAGCTCTGCTTGCCCTGCACCTGGCACTGCAGGGGCTGTCTAACGCTGCTGGAATGGGAGTGCTTGGCACCACAGGATCTTGCCAGCCCTGCTCCCAGACTGTCTTTTTCTCGGCAGGACAGGCCTCATATTGCATGACCCCATTTCACAGCACAGCAGCAGACCACACCAGTACCAGAGCTGTGGAGGAGTAAACCCTCCTGGTGCCCTACAAAGGGACACCCTGCCATGCTGGAGATCCTCCCTGTGGCGTGACACCCAGGGGGCTCTCAGTGCTTTGGGGGATCCTTCCCAGCCCTGCAGCATCCCTTGAGCAAAGGGGCAAAGGCTCCTCTCAGCTGGGGCGTACTGGGGATGCCCATTGCCAGGCCAGGAGTCCTGTGGCTGGTGTGGAGCCGTGGGGCCCCATTACACAGTGCAGGGGGGACTGATGACCATGTGCAGTTTCCCGTGTTTCTTGGAGGACGTGGATGCCGCTGCAGCTCCATCTCCCTGGAGGCCCAGCTGGGAGGTGCTTTCCTGGGCAGGGGCATGGCGGGGGGCAGACAGGGCAGAGCCTTTTCCCCTTGACATTGCTTTGCAGCCTTTCTTTTCCAGGAGCTGTGCGGAGGATCGCTTTATTTACCATGTCCTCTCTGTGTGTTTCTGTCAGAACAGGCAAACGAAGATTTCATGAAACAGATGTGCAGTGCTGCTGTGTGTGCCAATGTCTCCTGCTCAGCCTCGGACCTGGCTGCTGCTCTGAGGGACATCCAGATATAGGATGAAAAAATCGCAGCCAAGAACCTGCAGGTAAAATTATACTTTGTCGTATTTGTGAGATGAAATTATCTGTCAGCTCTCGCTGATCTCTTCCCCCTCTGCCCCCCTAATAAAACCCGTCACAAACATATTGAATATACTTAGTAGTCCATTGCTAGATATAAATATACACAGGATAGTTGGATAGATTCTCTTTTTTAACAAAATAAATGCTTCTTCCAATCCACATGTTATAAATAACATTTAAAATGAGGAAGGATGATGCACGTTCATTTTTTTGTTCATGGGTCCTCCTCCACAATTCCAAACACAATATTTCCTTTAGCCCTTTCCCTTAGTTGCACACAAAAAATAGTCTCTACTAATACTCTCAGGTTTTTTACATGTTTACGTATTCATCTAATAACGGAAAACAGTACTTATCTTCTCACAGATCTGACAATAAGCATTCCTGTTTGCCCTCTTCTGTTTAATATCCCCTCAGGAAATGAATGAGTGGTACAAAACCAGATTTCCTGACTTTAATCAAGCTTCCACAAAATATGCCGAGCATGTGAGACATTTCAGGGAACGAATGGGGAAAAGAAGTGTAAGTGGAATTGAAAACCCCTTCCAGCTTATGTTATGTCACTTCTAATGGAAGCCTTTGTTATGATTTCGCTAAGTTAGGTAATGTGACAGTTGTCTGATATTTTTCCCAATAAAGGTGGCCTTTTAGGCTATACTCTGCAATGAGGGAGGTGGATTGGAGGAGTGGTGACCCTGGATGTGAACCCATGTCAAACCAGTAGGAAGTATCCACAAATAATGTTTATACATATGAAATAAAAATTCAGCTCCCAGTAGCACATATCTGAACATAAGGATCCTGTTGTTCCTGATCAACAATTTCAGGGGCAAATGATTTATATTGAGGAATGTTTTATTTGAAGCACCCTCAGCCCCCAACACACACACACACACACAAAAAGACTCTTGCAAAGGCAAGCATTTAATATTTTACGTAGAAGACATTCAGGATAATTTGATTAAATGAGGGAAAGACTTTAGAATAATGACAGTTCAGTTTACAACATGAAGATAAATAACAAGAGACCATCAGCTCTGTTGTGAGAACTGCTTGGCAAGGGTAGCTGATCCAGAAAGATGCTCTCAGCCACCTCCTTCCAACCTGCGCTTAAAGTAATTTTTAAAAATCACCAGCGTTCCCACACAGTAGCCTGTTATTTCAAAGGGTTTTCCTTTCTGGGTCACAGACACTCTGGCATTTAACCCCACCTCCTCTCAGTAAAACATACACAGCAGGAACATATGCAGAAAAGAGTATCAAATCAGTGTTATGTTAGTTTGATTTTTTTTTTTTTTTTTCCTGCTCTGGTCGGCTGGAAATGCATCCTCCGCCCCGATGGCTCAGGGTTTCCGTGCAGGGGGTGGCCCCGGCGTGTGGGGCCCGACCCAGAGCAGCACAGCCGGTCCAGGCTGAGACAGGGCTTAAACTGTCCTTCAGCCCCGGGAGCCATGTAGATCAACCTGCAGTCCAGACACCGGGTGGCCCTTCATTCCCATGGGGCATGTGTCCCATCAGGGAAGGCTTTCCCTCCTGGAAAGACCAAGTTCCCAGTGTGAAATGCAGCCTCCATGAAAGGGTATTTTGCGGCTTGCCCCCCTTCTCTTCCCCCCCCAAATCCCAGCGCTGAGCAGAGTCACGGCTTCTCCTTTCCCTGTGTTGGAGCTGCAAAGGGAGGGTGGCTCCGCTGGGGACCTCCGCGGGGACACCAGGAGGGGACTGAAGGTCTCTGAGGTACCCTGCACCTCGCAGGGAGAGCTTACCTCTCTCTTACCTCTTCGCAGACGTTCAGTTAAGCAAACATTAAGCCGTTGTGGGCGATGAAAGGCGTCCTGAGAATTCAGGAGACTGCCCAAGGCTGCCGCCCAGCCCAGGGCAGGAGCCCTCTCTGCCTGCCCTCGCACCTCTGGCTGCCTCGGGGGACCCCCCCGCACCCTAAACACCTTCTGGAGAAAGCGTGTCTGACCCGAAGGTGTAGGGTTTTGCGCTGAGCTCTTGGCCTCTCCGGAGGAAAAGATGCTGCTGTAAAATGGAAACGGCCCGCGCCCCCCCCGCAGGACACCGGGGATGCTCCGGTGCCACCCCAGGCTTGCACAGGGGCTTTCCCCACCTCCCCAGGACCTCTCCTCCCTTTCTCGCTATTCCTCTAGGTTTTCACTCAAAACCCTGCGTTTTCCCCCCGAGAGCAGCTCCTCCGCCTTCAGCCCGAGCCGCCCGCGTTTGCGAACCTGTTGTGTCGGGTTTATTAACTCGAATAAAATTAGGAACACGTATTTTCTTGCTTGGCTCGGTCCCGTGGGACCTCGGGAACCGGGTTTTCTGCACGACTTCGAGAAGGTACCGGGTAACCTTGAAGCAACCCGGCAGGCGGGAGTTGGGCTGCGGCTCCCCGGTGCGCACGGCGGAGCCTGGCCCGAGGAGAAACTCCCCCTTCCGTGACAAGCCCCTGACATTACCGGAGAGAAATGAGCGGAAGACAGAGAAACGAGTTAATTAGTTGCATCTTCGCCGGATCACTCTTTGAGAGACGCTTTTCCGGGGGGAGGCTTCGCTACCTCGCTCTATCTGGTAGCAAACGGTTTCTCTCCAACCCAGAAGCTCAGAGGGGGTTTCTGAAACTATGTAAGTGAGGAAAAACTATGTAACCGAGGAGAGAAAATATATCACTGCCGCGTTATATATTTCCGTGTCTATATTCCCCCGAACAGGTTTCATATACGTACATACACGTGCACACGTATATGCACATTCTTTTCCACCCAGTTTTGCGGGCTCCCAAAGGGAGTTTGAGAAACTGCCGTCTTCTCGCCCCAGGTTTCAATCGCCTCCAACACCGCCCGCCTCCGGGGCCGGCTCGGCGGGGCAGCGGGACGGGGATGCCGCAGCCCGCCGCCCGACAGCACCCCTCAGCCGCTCCGCGCAAGCCTGCGCGGCCGCGCTGCGGACCCCGCGGGTCTGGGCCGGCTTCTCCTCCAGCGGGCAGACTGCGGGGGGAGCGCCAGTAAGGTTGATATTTATAGGAATTGAGGGACACGGGGAGCGGGGCTCGCTGTGACCACTGGCACAAACGGGGCGGGGTGACAGCTTCAGGTGTGCCGTGATGAAAATCCAGATATTTCCCCTCCTGGGAACTCATCCCAGGAGACAGGCGTATTTTTGCTCTCTCGGAATTTCAAAAACATGGTCGCTATTTTTTGCTTTCTTTGCAAGGTAAAACGCTAGTGGGAAATCTCGGCACACGGGCTGCGGGACGTCCAGGGTTGCAGGGTCTTCCGAGGGAGCGCGCAGGGCAGCGGCGCTCAGCCCGCAAGCCTGGGGGGGCCAGCGGGTGCGGACAGCTTGGTGCAGCGTTGGGAGCCCAGTACCGGGGGGTGCGGGCACCTCGGAGACTGGTCTGGGTCTCAAATTCCGGGGGAAAAGCTGCCTGGAAGGCTCATAAAGGATGTCTGAAAGTCAGGTATTCCCTCCATAGGGGGTTACGTTTGTAGAGGGTCCGATCCTGCACCCATCCGAGAGCAGTTTCTGTACTTGGGGGTGAGCCCTAAAGCCCGGGGGACTGCTCTGGCTAACACGAGCTGTTGAAAACCTCTTCTCGGCGGTAGCTGAATGTGCACACTCGATTTTTTTCTTCAAATACCTCGGGACACGGGTTTAAACACAATGGTGGCAAATCACCTTTCTCAGGCAGAAATACCTATACGGTGGGCATCATCATTTAACTTTAAAACCAGTCACTCAAAAGCAGGAGGTAGTTTGACTCTGATATTTTGAGCGCAGCTTAATTTAACCCCGATTCTAAGAAGGGTTCATTCAGCAAGTAATTTAAAGAGGTCAGTTTATTAACAAGACGCGCCCCTCCCCAATACCAAGCCGTGATAGAAATATTCAAAGACAAATAGGATTTTTCCTCCTAGTTTTGGAAGACCTAACCCTTCTGTATGTGTGTGCCCGAAGTGTGCCCTTATTTTACCGTATGAGAGACACAGAGTGAGACAGAAACTTTGAGGTTAATCTGTCTTCTTGTTCTAAACGCATATTTGAATATTTAGACTGAAAGGTGGTGACACTGGGGAAGCTGAGGGCAGCGGTCCACAGGCGATCAGGCAAAAATACTGAATAATTTTATTTAGATTTTGTTTTAATAGCACAAACAATGACTACAAAGAACAACATTAAATCTACAGGCCGTAACGAAAAATTATTTCCGACAGATGACACCTACAAGTTTCTTTGGTTTCATAACTCCGAAGCTGTCAAAAATGATGCATATTTCAGCATCAAAATATGCAATGCCGAAATGAAGAGAAGGAAAAGGGCTGTACTTCGTGGTGTACTTTAAGATAAGTCCTAGATAGCGTGGGTTTAACCTCCGTTATTCTGCATATCGAAACCAAATACTTTCTTGTTTCGAATATCTTTATTGGGTTAAAAAAAAAAAAAAGAAAAAGAAAAAAGAAGTCAAGTCACAGGAACCAGAGGAAGACCTTTCAGTTTGTCAGATTCATTAATTAGAGAGCTGCATATACTAGAAGAAGATGCGTTTTCTTGCCCTGCCTTCCGCCCCCACCAACAGTTTCACCATGGGGGGATGTTTGTTTACCAGAGTGTAACGAACAGTTTCTGATGGCTGTATTTTTGCTAAATTCTATTTTATTTTTTCCTTGCTGATAGTCGTATCTTGAAAAGCATAAAATGCTGAAACCCTCTACAACATTATATGCGCTCATTAGGAAGTCAGCTCTCTTACAGCCCTTTCTCCTTGCTGGCAAAACGTCTCTCTTTCTCCATTTACACTATTACCAGCCAGCCAGAAAGCTCTGCCCTGCTCTCTGGTGCCACTGCAGAGAGAGATCTTCCTTCCAGCAGCTACCATTTTTTCATCCCTTTCTCTCTTCCGTGCCAAAGATTTATTTATTTCCTTGCCTCTCCTCAGGTCAAGTGCTGGATTCAGTGGGAGCCTAACAGGCGAAATGACCATCGTTTTCACCTCCCGACTCCTGAACCGAGGGCATCCGCAGCGGGAGCGGGTCGGCGCCTTCCCTCCGCCGTGCCCCCGGCTCCCCACTCCCATCCCGGCACTGAGGGCACTTGCTTCTCCCGAGGTCCTTGGCATCTACCTATGAACCAGCCCTCCACAAGCTCCAGCTATGTCGCTGCTGTTACGGTACTATAACGCTGCCCCTCGGGGAGAAGATTTACAGAAATTAGGTGCCTCGGTTTATAGCTGCAACTCTTCTGTAAGCACAGGGCTGATTTTAAAAGAGATGAGCTCCCCCCTCGTAAGCTCTTGAGGAAAACGCGACAAATTTACGCTGTGTGTAAAGAATTTTTTTTCGCCTTGAGCCGAGCTGAGCATGGCAGAGGGGTCCTCTGAGGAGGAGGAGGGGAGCTCTGCCTGCCTGCTTTGGCTTCCTCTGTCGCTGCACAATTTCATCCCTGGAAGAGATTCAGGGTCGGGCTCGGATCTATCAAGCTGTCAGGACGGAGAGAGACAGTCTGTGGAAATGTTCAGAGAAGGGGAGTCCCACTGTATTTAAAAAAACCCCAAACAATTAAAGCCCAGGCTGAAATAAAAAGTCAACGCTAGCTTGCTTGCCTAGAGGTGGAAGGACCATGTGATTTAAGTGGTACAACCACTGCCTTTACAAAGCCCGACTCAGAGGGAGCTCAGATCAGAATATAGCTCTACGAATTGGATTCCCGGGGATATTTTTGATGCTGGAGGACGGGGAGGGAGGGAAGCACCCTCTGTTTTTTCGGAACAACTCGGTTCCTCAGCGCCACGCAGACCTTTGCAGATGCTTCCTAGCCCATTGATCCGGTATATGTTCGGTAACCTTTGGCTCTGTATGTACAGTATGCTTTTCCATAAGTCACAGCCCTATCTCTCAGGGACGGCCAGGAAGGAGAGGAAGGGCCTTCCTCCCTGCACTCCTGTCACAAAACCCATGGAAAAAAAGGATCGCAGTGACTCCAGCATACCGACTTATAAACGGATCTGTATGTGTGTCTGTACACACAGACATACCCGGGTGCATATGTACGGACACACAGGCAAACCTGCATCCCTCCTGCCTCTGAGGTGCCTGTGGATATATGCGTGATACGTATGGATGCTGTAGCTGTAGGCAGCTGCGCGCAGCTCTGCCTTTAACCCGAAGAGCAACCTCCGGGCACTGGGGCCTCCCGGGCATCCCTTCCGCGGGCACCCCGGGAGCGAGGGGCAGCCGGGGGTCGAGCCCCTGTCCCCTCGCCCTGACCCGGGTCCGCGCTTCTCTCCTCGGGCTAGGGCGGGGGCAGAGGTTTGGCTCCCGGAGGGGGGCAAACACGGATCGCCCCGGCTGGGCTCGGGCTGCCCTGGCAAACCTGCCGCGTTCCCCCTCAGAAACGCTGGGGCAGCGCTGCCGGCTGGCGCGGGGATGCTCTTTCCTTCTTTATTTAAACATCGCAGCCGTCTGGGAGCGGAGGCATGTCAGGGCTGTGCATTTCCCCCGGCTCGTCGCCAGCGCGTTTGCGGAGAATTTATGTCAGGGGCTTCTCCTGGGCTCAGCGGCGGCCACCCGTGCCCCGAGCCCCGCACACCGCCACGCACGACCCTGCCCGCCGCTCCTCCCGCCGCCGCTCCCTCCCGCTCTTTGTCTTGCAGAAATACGAACGCCGGGTACCACAGAGATGCCACCGGCGGTGCGGGAGGAGACGCGGCGGGCCCCGCTCCCCCCCGCTTCGCCCTGCCCTGCCTGGGCTGGGCGGGCGCGCCCCGCTCAGGCTCTGTCAGTCTCCTCTAAACCAGACCATCCACTTACCGGGCACGGGTTGCAGGGGCAAACCCACGCCAGAGAACGGACTTCAGTCCTTGATCTGAGACTTCAGCAACGCTTGCTGTTGAGAGTCACACCGCTTCTTCCCAGGCCAGCCCGACTTCGCGTGTCGCATCCCGAGCCCAGTTCAGCGCTGGGAAGAGGTGACCGTGCCCGGGACACCAGGCACGCTTCGGCTTGGGTCAGCCCCATTGCCTCTCCCCACTCGGCCAGACCCACGGGGCGTGGGAAGGTGCCCGCACAAGCGAGCGGCCTTACTGCCTAATCACGGGGCGCGAGCAGGACCCTTCCTGCCGCTACGGACCAGCCTGCAGGCAGTGCCAGGGGATTTCCCGTGCGGAGAGGACACCCGGCTCGGTATCGCCGAGGAAAGTTGTGTCCGTATCGCCTCGGGGTTGCCGTGCCCTCCCGGAGGCCCTGCCGGGGCTGTGAGTCCCGGAGCCCGCGGGGACGGCAGCGGGGCGCGGCCCGGGAACGGTGTCCCCGCCGGGACACGGGCTGTGCCTCCAGCGGCACACGGGGCTTGCCGGGGACACCGGCACTAAACCGCCCCATCGGGGCGGTGGGCACTTTGCAGTGGAGCATAGAGAGGACGAGAGCAGCAGACGGTCACCAGCTCTCGGTCACCTCGCTGGGACAAAGTAGCCTCGGCAAACAAAGGCCCTGATAGCGGTACAGGCTCTTCTCCATCTGATTACAATGGGGTTAAACACCGTCTTTCTGATAACCGACCACAGGGTTTAAAAATCACTAACCTAAATAATATTTTTCTCACCAGGTTTTGGATTGCCGCATCCAGACGACCTCACACCCGGATTAGTCATAGTGTGAAGGCCAGGCCTGAGCTTTGACTGTGCCTCTCGCTACCGCTTCAGCAAGGGCAGAGCCTTCAGCGGCAGGATGCTTCGCCCTGCCAGGGCCACTGGTGCACAGCTGGCACGCAGATGGATAGACGGGCAGACAGGGCGATGGATGGACAGGGACTTGGAGCAGCTTTGTGTTAAAAGCTTCATAGACTCACCGAGTGGTTTGGGTTGGAAGGGACCTTTAAAGATCAGCTGGCCGTGGGCATCTTTCACTAGATCAGGCAGGCCTGGCGCAGGGAGTACAGCCCCCGGCCAGCCCCCGCTGCAGCAGGGCCGCATTTCCAAAATCCTCATTTCCCTGATACCAGTGCTGGGCTGGGCAGGGAGCGGCGTCTGCCTGTGACTCACGCCTCCCCTGCCTCCCTCCCTCCCTGCCTCCCCCGGGAGCCTGTTCCTTAGGCTAGAAACACCCGGGCAAGTTTCCCCGTGGGGTTTTCCGTTCCCATCCCATATAACCCCCAACCCCGCGGTTGTATTTTTGCATTACATTTCCAAGCCCGAATACAAGCCGGGCGTGAGAGAGCCGGGGCTTGCTTCCCCTCCCTCCGAAGGGAAACTCGGCGCCAGCTCCGCTCCCGGCCGCGCCTGGCCCCGGCCCCGCCGCCTCGCCGCTGCCCGCCGCTGCCCGTCGTTGTCCCCGGCAGTTGCCACGCTGACAGCCCCGCAGAGGGACATTAGCCCGGTCATTTTTTGCGTCTCCTTTATTTCCTCAGTTTCTCCCTGAAACCTTTATAAATCCCCCTTTTCCAGGGGGAGTGTCCAGGCGGGTGGAAGTCTGAGCACAATGAAACCTGAGAATTTCTGTCACTCTCTGCATATGGTCCGAAGTGCTTTAATCCCAATTAGGGGCGGCTGACACACGGTCCTATTCATCCCAATCAGCTCTTGAATACATTTGCCTAGAAATGAACTTCACAAATAGACTCTCTCCTAAATGTGCCCAACAGCAAGGAAAATCGAATTGAGGCAGGGGCTCATTCTGAGGCGATCGAGGGAGAAAAGGTATGAATTTATAAGGTACACCGAAACATTGCAATTCAGCAACAAGTTTACTGACTTTTATTTGCACCATGTCAACCGAAAGAACCAAGAGATACGGTGGGGGCTGCGGGAGGGGGAGAATCCGGTTAAAAGGCAACTTTAGACAGACTTTGAATACTTTATGCGGCAAGTTTCGCCTCCAATTGAAGCTGGGCTCAAAGAAGAAAAAATCTCAGCCCCTACACTGGAATTTTTAACGAGCACAAAACGTGTTTGAATCCGATCTGGGCTGACGCTCGCGATTAACAATACGAATACCAAATCGAGCTCCTGTCATCTGCCCGGGTTCCCATAGAACCTGAATTACTATTCAAAAGCTGCTTTAATATCCCACCCGCATCTCGTCTGCACCGCACAGCTGGTTGGGGGCCGCCGGCCCGGGCCGCAGCCGCCCGGCCCCGCCAATCGGCCCCGCCCGCCCGCAGCACCGGGCACCGGCAGCGCCGCGGCGGGGAGGCGGCGGCGGCGGCGGCTGCTGCTGCTGCTGCGGGCGGCGTCACGGGGGAGGAAAGTGACGGGGAAGAAAAGAAAGGAGGAAAGGGTGGTACAGGGAAAGGGGTTTGAGAGAGAGTGGCTGAAAGAGCGAACGAGAGCGAAATCGAGGAAGAGAGAGAAAGAAATTGCAAAAGAAAGAGAGGGGAAGGCAGGAGGGAAGGCAGGGAAGAAGGGAATGGAGAGAGAAGGGAAGGGAAGGGAAGGGAAGGGAAGGGAAGGGAAGGGAAGGGAAGGGAAGGGAAGGGAAGGGAAGGGAAGGGAAGGGAAGGGAAGGGAAGGGAAGGGAAGGGAAGGGAAAAAAGGAAAGGAAAGGAAAGGAAGGGAAGGGAAAAAAAGGAAAGGAAAGGAAAGGAAAGGAAAGGAAAGGAAAGGAAAGGAAAGGAAAGGAAAGGAAAGGAAAGGAAAGGAAAGGAAAGGAAAGGAAAGGAAAGGAAAGAAAAGGAAAAAAGGAAAGGAAAGGAAAGGAAAGGAAAGGAAAGGAAAGGAAAGGAAAAGGAAAGGAAAGGAAAGGAAAGGAAAGGAAAGGAAAGGAAAGGAAAAAGGAAAGGAAAGGAAAGGAAAGGAAAGGAAAGGAAAGGAAAGGAAAGGAAAGGAAAGGGGAAAGGAAAGAGGAAAGGAAAGGAAAGGAAAGGAAAGGAAAGGAAAGGAAAGGAAAGGAAAGGAAAGGAAAGGAAAGGAAAGGAAAGGAAAGGAAAGGAAAGGAAAGGAAAGGAAAGGAAAGGAAAGGAAAGGAAAGGAAAAGGAAAGGAAAGGAAAGGAAAGGAAAGGAAAGGAAAGGAAAGAGGAAAGGAAGAGAGGAAAGAGAGAAGACGTTCAGACCGTATTGGTCTCTTCAGTTTGAAGGGGATTTCCGTGTTTCAGGGTCTCAGCAAGCTTCCCCCCCTGCCCTCCGCCCGCTTCCTTGCATCCCCATCCCCTTGCGGCGGAGCCCCGGGCCGGAGCCCCGGGGCCGGCTCGGGCAGGGCGGGGAGCCCCATCCCGTCCCGTCCCGCAGCCCGGGGAAGGGCCGCCTCGGCGGGGCAAAGCCATTTGGGAAAAAGGTCACCCCGGGAGCCGCCGGCTGGGCTGCCCCGCCAGAGTATGGCCTGCTGAATGAACTTGCAGCATTTTGTTCAAGCCTCCGCTGCGGTGCTCCGCGGCATAATGAGCGGGCCCTGTATACAGGCATTCATGCTGGTCTGAATGTGGTGTTGAACCTTCTCTGTGCCGGAGCGGTTTGATGGTTTGAATGGAGCTCCCTGGTGGGACATTGCTCTCTGCAACTGTGCCTCTTTGGATGACTGTTGTTCCTTAACATTCATGCCTCATTATGGGGCAACCTGTTAAATCAGGGAGAACAGTGTGCCAAAGTGTTACTCAGGGGCACCGGCAGTTCAGCGGTGGGCATAAATAAGGGCCGCCGCGGAAAATAACTTTCATCGCATCTCTGGGCAAAAGTGATCTCGCTTTAATGGTGCCTCTAGTAGCTCGGTTTAAGTATATAAAGAGCGATAGTGGAATGTTTTGATTGAGTCTAAACATTGTCTTTGAATAAAGCTGAAACCATGTAATTAATGTGTCTTTTTAATAAGGGACAATACGGTCGTTCAAGCTATTTAATTTCATTTAATTTTCCATCCCATTTGCTCCAAAGGCTGCTTTTACTTTTAACACCCGGCCTTTCATGCTGCATCTTGCTCCAGTGGGCACATTAGATCGGTTTCACCCTTCCTTTTTAGGGAAGGAAAAATAAAAGAAAATGTGGTTCCTTTCCTCTTTTGTGGACAATTTATTTCACTTGGGGAACTTCAACTTTGAGCCACAGGACAGAATAAAAATTGGAGAACTGGTGTGAATGCTTCCAGAGCAAGGGCTTTTCTTTTCTGAGTGGATGGGAACCAGCCACAATCGGCTATATTAATAAATAACTTTCCTCACAGTCGGCCTTTACATGGTCCTATTGATAAAATTGTTCGCGTGTCGTTCACGCTTTTTGACTCATTAAGGCCCGGGAGGGAGCGGCTCCCGAGGCGGAGCAGTAGGGTACCTTGGTCGCCTTAAAAGCCCTCTCTCTACCTCTGCGGCTCTCGGAATTTCAACCCGGTCTCATCCTCAAGTGGCCAGGCCAGAGGTTACAGGGACATGTTCATGGCTTAAATTTATTGCCCTCAACTTCTTGTTTATCCTTTTTTCTCCATTCAGGCCGCTGATCAAAGGGGTCATCTTCAGTTCCCCACATCCTCTTCTCCCCCCACACCCCCCTCCTTCCCGTCCCTGAAGTGAAAAAGAACCCCCCCCCCCGCTCCCGGGACGGTCCCTGCCATTGCATCCCGGAGAGATGCCATCGACGATCGTTGATGCTGCGGGGGGCAGGCGCGACATTTACCTCGTGTGCGCGCCGATATGTAATCGTATGCGCGCCAATCCATTACTAAAAATACGTCCACAGCCCACGCGGACTCAGTGCCGGCCAGCAGCCCCCGGAGCGGGCGGCGGCAGCGCCCCGTCCCCGTCCCCGTCCCGGTCCCGGTCCCGCCCGGCCGGCCGGGGGGAGCCCCGCGCTCCCCGCCCAGCGCCCGCGGGCAGCGCCGAGGGCGGCACGGGCGGTGCGGCCAGCCCTTCGCTGCCCGCCGGTCTCAGCAGGGATGCTGACATTTCGGGGTTCGCCCCCAGCGTGTGAGGGGACGCCGGTGCCTTGCGGAGGGCAGCCGGCTGGCAGCGGGCGGGCTGGCAGCGCGCTGCCGCGGCGGTGCCGGAGCTAAACGGCGACCGGCGTGGGCGAACGGCATCGCAGCAGCAGCGGTAACTTGCCAGGCCGAGGTTTAATTGCTTGCCCGGCGCGGTGCCGGGCAGGGAGAGGGGAAAGAACATCTTTCCGACTGCCAACTCGTGAGGCGCGCCGGTTCAAAATCGCTCTCGTCCCCCGTGCGCATCCCTGTGGCCCTTGCTCCCACGGTGCCACTCGTGACGGCGGCAAACAAATCCAGAGTAAAGCCCACACTAACGGTCATATCGAAAGCGACGTGCCAAGGTTTATCTTGCAGAAAGCGGGGTTACTTGAGAAGAGCCCGCTCGGTTCCCTGCACCTGTCGGCAGATACACCTCTAAGCGTAGCTTTTTTGTTTTTCTTTTGAAATTTATTAGCTCTGACTATTAGAAAAACAGCAGGGGGGGGTGGGGTGGGGGGGAAGCTCAGTATCTGCAATTGCTTCTGAAAGCAATGGATAAAATCTGCATGTGCAACTTCTCCGCAGGAGAAAGGTTCAGAAATCTTCTTTTTGGAGGGTTGCGAGGTACGGAGCAGAGAAAACCTCGTAGCGGGAATTAGACAGGACTATAAAAGCGAAAGTGGAAAATCGAATTTGTTACTGTACTCTTTGGTCTGACAGGCACATCTGGACTGTTGTATGTGCGTAAGAAAAAAGTCGCACACCTTTCCTTTTCAGCTCCTGGAAAATTCTTGGGACGTTTACCCAGCCTGAATTATAAGCTGATTTAATCCTAGCGCCTCGTTGTATCTTAATTAAAATATTTATGCGCAGAGGAGGGACATAGACACACTCTGTTCGAATCGCTTCGTTCTGGCTTTATTTGCAGTGGCTTTTGGTAGGTTCCACCTCCGAAAGCAGTCTCGGTGCAAGCGATTTTGCGTGTGGGAGAGGAACCTGTGGATGTATTAAACGAGGAATCCAGCTGCACGCTGTTCGCTAGACATCTGTGTTATCTGCTGGCCGTGCCTCTCTGTTTTCTGGTGGCTGTATGTCTCTATTTCCTCCTGTCTCTATTTCTTAATCGCACGAACTACAGACACAGCTTCCCCAGCGCTCGCAGACGCAGTGGTTTGTGTTTTACAGGGGCTACGGCGGCTCATATTTTGTGCTATTCATCCTCCTTAAGGATCAAAGCTCTTCTGAACAGATTACTGGCCTGAAACCAATCCACTGAAATGGTAATATGGTCGTTCCTTTAAAAAAAAAAAAAAAGTGTAGGTATTTTCTGGTGTTTTCCCATCAAGTACCTGCCCAATTTCTGTATGGCACACGCCGGGAATCAATAGAAGTTAACAAGTCCTCAAAACATTCCCCATCTCTTTGTTTAATCTCCTTTACAATAAAGCCAAGGGAAGAGAATTAAAAATCTTTGAAGTATATTAAACCTCAAAAGGCTCAGCCAAGTAGACTTAAAATAGTCACTTATTTTCCAAAACTGGTTTGTCGAGGAACAATAAAAGGAAGTAAAATTTATGGAGAAATTATACAGTGGATTTGTCACTTAAAATATCGTAACTGTCTCGGGGACAATACCCCATGCTGAGGATTAATGGTCCCTCCAGACCTTTGATTCACCAGCGCCTTTTCTTTGCCCTTGACAAATTGGATTTTTAGGAATGGGAAGGTCGCCTGGCCCATTGTCTGCCAGCCATTCACTCCGCCTGATTATGCAGGAGGGTTAGGGAAAGGCTCCATGTGACCCTCTTGGATGGGACTCCGCAGCTGCTCGAGGAGCCAAACTCTCTCACCAAACTCTGCGCCCCAGAGCATCCCCCTGCCAAGGGGTACCCCTCCTGCTCCCGTTGAAAAGCCGGCGTCCGCACACCGCCGCGTCACTCTGCGGGCGGAGATACGCCTGTGCTCATCCTCCCCGCCGCCTGCCGCTGTGTCACTCCGGCCCCCTTAAGTAGTTGGGGTTCCCGAGCGCTCCCACCCAGAGGCAGCGATGCAAACCAGCAGGGCTCCGGCCATCAGCGTGAGCGCAGAGAGCTGCATCCCGGCTGGGCTGCGGCTGGGCCCCGTGCCGGGCATCTTCAAACTGGGCAAGTACCTGTCAGACCGCAGGGAGCCAGGACCCAAAAAAAAGGTATTTTCCTACGGTCCCTCCTGCACCGCTGGACCTTGCTTTTCCGTTGACTCGGGGGAAGCCGGCTTGGGAGAAGAGGCTGCTCTTCGCCCCTCTCTCTTCGATCCTCCCTTCTTAGAGCGAGCCAGGAAAAGAAAGGGAAGCGTTTCCAGAGATGTCTCCTCGCGGCTTTGCCAGGAAAGCCTGCCCGCCCGTGCCCTCTCCCCCTCCTCCCCAGCGCCGGAGCCCCGCTAGCCCGGCCGGCCTCCGCGGCGAGGCCAGGGGACCCAGGGGCTCTCCCGGAGGAGCGGACGCGCCCCCGCCTTGGACACAGACGTGCTGAAAGCGCCGCCGCAGCCCGGCGCCCGGCGCCCGGCGCCCGGTGCCCGGTGCCCGGTGCCGGAGGGCGCTGGTCCCGCCGCCCGGCCGCTGCCCCGGGGGGCTCCGCTCACTCGGGCATTGCCCCTTCCCCGGCAGGGCCAGGGCGTGCCACGGCTGGTTCCTCGCCCCTGGAGCCCCGGCGAGACCGGAGCATGCGGCTTTCACAGCCCCCGAGTTTTGTCCGGGGAAGGAGCAGGGGAGAGGCAGATGCACAGGTTTATTTCTGCGTTTGACTCGGGTTTGTGCCTCCCCCCCCGCCAATCCCTCTCCTTGGCCGCGAATCCTTTGGCTGGGGCCGGAGGGGAGCGCGGGGCGAGCGGACCGGGGCTCTCCCGGGGGCGGCGGCAGGGTGCGGGTCGCAGATGTCGGGGCAGCCCAGCGCAGCTCGGCCTCCTCGCAAAGCCTCGGGCCAGCTCCTACCCCCCGGAGCCGCAAACAACCCGCACAGCCGGAGCGGGAGGGGGTGACGGCCACCCGGCTACCGGCTCCGGGGTCGGTCGATGTCCGAGCTGGGAAGGAGCGAGGAGGAGGCGGTGAAGGGTCCTCGCCCCGTCCATCAGGCTCTTCAGGGGGCTGCGGCTGAGAGCCCTCCTTCCACCCCCCGGGCAGCCGCGGCTCACGCGTTCCGCTCGGATTTTTAATGCCCTTTAATTGTTTTTAAACGCTCTGCCAGCCCCCTCAAATTTATTTCTCATCTGGCTCCCTTGGTTTCTCGCTTTAGACCGCTTTGTTCCGATGACTTTTATTGCACGGTCATTCAGGGAACGAGCACTTCATTTTCTCTTTGTATGGGCAAGCAGATTATGAAGTATGGGGCTACAGAGACTTTGTAGCTAAGCAGAATCCTCTCCCCTTTCCCCCTCCCAGTCTCCCGACAAGTCGTGTATGTCGCAATTGTTTTTCACGGACACAGAGACTGCACAAACCCTTCCAAAAAAAAATAGCGTCTTACCTGGGCGTTTAATATAGCGTTAAGCTAAATGTAGCAGCTGCGACTGAACAAGGTGCGTTTGGGCCAGTGCGACCCAAGGGAAAAATCCCATTTCCCCTCGCAACGCTGCAGGTCCCCGCCGGGCCCGGGCTCTTCCATCCTTACCCCCGCAGAGCAGCAACCCCCTCCAGGCCAGCCACAGCTCTCCCAAGACACCTGCGAGTCGAGGAAGGTCCTACCCAAAGGTGGGTGAGGATGAAAGGGTCAAACCGGCGGCAAAACGAGATGCTCCCGCCGCTGCTTCCGAGCCGCGATGCCCAGACACCTGCCCGGTGTGGGCAAGCAGGCTCGCCGGGCAAAGCAGAGCGGGCAGGCAGGCAGGGGGACGGGTAAGCTTTTTGCTTTCTTTCTGTTTCGTCTCGCGTGGAAGTGACAGCGGTGCCGCCTGTCTTCCAGGTGCGGATGGTGAGAGGGGAATTAGTGGATGAAGCCGGGAGCTCAGCTCTGGAGTGGATAGGGTTAATCCGGGCTGCCCGAAACTCCCAAGAGCAGACACTGGAGGCTGTTGCGGATCTGCCAGGAGGACAGGTACCCCACTCGCGGCTCCGGGCCGGCCTGGCACCGCTCTCTGCCACCTGCCTCCCCTCTCAAGCCTCCTGAAGAAGTTTCCTTTCTCCCTCTCCCAGATTTTCTACCGGGCGCTGCGAGATGTCCAGCCGGGAGAGGAGCTCACCGTCTGGTACTCCAACCCCCTGGCACAGTGGTTTGACATTCCCGTCACGGCCACCCCGACGCACGACGAGAAAGGTACAGATGCGGGCATTCATTTCAGAGCAACCAAATTAAATGAAACAAAACAAACCCTCTTTAATTGGCACCTTTGACGGGAGCTCAAACTGCGGTAGGCAAACGTGGGCCCTTCACATTCGCGCCCTCGGAAAAATTAATGCCAGCACAGCTGCAGTGACTTTTAACCTGCCACCCTTTAAACTAAGACTCCATCTGCTTATATTTAGAGGGTGATCTATTAACTCGGTAGCGTATGGAAAGGCCCCCGTGCCTCGAGTCGTTCCGTCATCGGCACAATTTAATGATCTTTTGATAGGCAAATGGGATTTCTATGAAACAACGCTAGTGTTGTTATGCGAGACAGCAATTTGGCTTCGTAGGTTTTCAAAACACCGGTTTCACCTTGCGTGTTCCTCGGTCAGGGCTTCAGACCCTCTTTTCAGGTTATCTTGTGGGCAGATTCACACAGTCGAGTCAAAACGGGTACTGGGCAGTCCCTGTAAATTAGGATGCATTAGGTAAAAAATTAAGTCGGCGTCAAATCACACTCAGATAAGGATATCCGAGGATAGCGGGAAGGGGAAGACACCCGTCTGCGACCGCTTGTTTCAATCTGCAAGCTGAGTCTTAGCTGGAATTACACCGATATTAACAAAAATGATAAGGTGGCAGCACATTAAACGAAGGAAAAGAAGACGAGATCCCTCGGTGTTCACCCGTCAGGCTGCTCCGGCGGCGGGCACACCCTCCCGCTGATCCCGGCGGGCGCAGGCTGGGTCCCGGCGCTCCCCGGGGCGGTAGCGGCGGCGGCGGCGGCGGCTCGGCGCGACCCGCGGGCACTCGCTCGCCTCGGGCTAAGCCCGCTCAGCTGGCGGCGAGGGGACCCCACCTGCTCCTGCCCTACGCAGAAGACCCTTCAGCCTGACGGTGCCCCTGAGAAGGGAGCAAGGGCAAGATCCGGGGAGGGCCTGAGCCCTCCCCACCCCTCAAGGCTGGCTGCTCCGCAGGGTAATCAGGATCCGGCCCGGAGGGATGATGCCGGAACGCCGGGCGCTGGCTGCTCGGATCCCATCCGACTCATGCGATGCGCAAGAGCCCACATCCCTCCTTGCACTCAAACTGTACCCGGAAAAGAAACTCTTGATCACGTCTCTGTCCCCCCTGCCAAGGGCAGTGAGGGACTGGGTCTGCGGAGGGTGACCCCCTCGAAAAGCCCGGGCTCTGGCGAATTTTCGGCTGCAGGAAGGAGGACACGGTGCTGGGTTCTGTCCCCGCAACCCAGCAGCCCTGGCCTGTGGATGGGTACCAGTGCTGCTCAGGGGAGGTAAGGGCAAGAAAACTCAGGTCTGCGAAAGGCACCCAGCGTGTGGCAACTTCCTCGTCCCGTCGAAGCGAGGCTTAGTTGCAGACTGACCCTACGGATCTGCTGTGTCTCCGGCCTCACAGTTTCCAGACCGGTTAATATGGACTCAGAATAAGTGTATCAAAATGCTGAAACGCTCTTCTTTTAAGGATAGTACTCTGAAAAAAAAAACCAAACCGAACCAGGGCGGAAGAAATTCAGAGAGCTTTTTAAAAAAAAAAAAACAAACACAAATCAAAACTTTGGAAATCTTCTGTGTTTGACCCCATTTATTTGGGTTTACCGTGATGAGAAAGGGGTGTTTTTCGTTTCTTTTTTTTTTTTTTTTTTTTTTTTCTTTCTCCGAGCGATGGTTGCTGGACTGGAGCTCAACCAGGGAAAGCGCCGGGCCGGGCTCGGTGGCGCTCGGGAGGCAGCCGGTCCCGCCGGTCCCGCCACGCTTTTGCCGAGGACAACCAGGGCCAAACCGCGCCGCTGGAGAGACCCGCAAAGGCCCACGAAGGCGGGAGGAGGGAGCCCGCGGAGGTGCGTGGCCGCACGCCTTTCGGCCCGTCCCGCTCCTTTACCCGTTTTCCAGTACAAGGCGGTGGGATTGCGGCCGTGGTTCCGCCTCCCGCGGCCACTGCCCCACCCGCGCCCGGGCAGACACGCTCCCACCTCCCGCCCTCCCTCCTTCCTCGACGGGGCGAAAAACCGCGTCCAACGACTTCGTCTCGCTGCACGGCCCGGGGCCGCCGCTCCACGGCAGGCGAGGAAGGGCTGCGCACGACGGCAAGGACACAGGCGACGAGACGCGAGGCAGCAGCGCTGGATCCTTCCACGCGAGTTCGCGCCCGAGTTTCCCGCGGAGAGCGAAGACTTCGTGTTTCACCCGCAGCGGCCACCGGCTGATCCCTGGCCCAAATGCGGCATTAAAAGCCCCCTCGGGAGGCTGGTCGCGGCCAGCGTGTCCGCCTCGGTGACCCGCCGCCCCCCCCCCCGCCCCGGGTGCCCCGGCTGCCGCGGAGCGCAGCGCCGGGCCGCAGACCCCCCCATCCCCGGTCTCTTGTACCCCACCTCACCCCCATCGCCCCCCAAGGGACCCCCGGAAACGTGAGGAGCTGGCTCCAGGCCTGGAGCGGCCTCTCGTTTGTGCGTGGCACTTGGCCTCACCTTTGGTGTTTCGGTGCGTTAACTCGGGAGTGAGGATCAGCTGGGGGCGGGCAGGGTGGGCAGCAGCTCGGGGGAGCTCCGGGGGCTTCTGAAACCTCTTGTCCGTGTATTGCAGTGACTGGGAGGAACGAGAGAGAGCGGTACGGATACACACAGACAGAAAAAGAGATAGAAGGACGGAGGGCGGAAAGGGAAAGGGAAAGGGAAAGGGAAAGGGAAAGGGAAAGGGAAAGGGAAAGGGAAAGGGAAAGGGAAAGGGAAAGGGGGGGAGGAGAGAGAAAGATAGAAAACGAAGGAAAGAAGAAGGAAGGAAGAGAGAGAAGGAAGGAAGGAGGGAAAGAAGGAAAGGAAAGAAAGAAGGAAAGAAAGAAAGAAGGAAAGAAAGGAAGGAAGGAAAGAAAGGAAGACAGACAGATACTCAGACAGGTTGCCCGCAGAGGCAGCGTTTCACCGTCGGGCTGGGGAGATGCTCCTCCTTGGGAGGACGCTCCTGGCAAGCAGGGCCAGGAGGGGAAAGCGAACCCTGCGCCTTCGCGGTGCCGGGCAGTCACCACAGCCGCGGCCACCGAGGTCTGTTCCGCTTGAGAGAAGCCGAAATGTTTAGGGGACGGGGCACAAAGGGCATTGTCCTCTGAAAGGGAACGATTACATATGGCCCATACATATCGGATATTGTCTCGCCGCGTAATGAGGGGCTCACGATCATTAGATTGGCCTTTGTTCGGTGCAGCCGACTCCCTGACATACGCTACCTCCTCTGCAAACGCCAACAGATGGGCCCCCCGACAGACGACTCGCGGCAGCAGCTGCTCCTCCCCGGCGCCCCGTCCGCGGGAGCGCAGCCCCGACCGCGCAGCGCCCGCACCGCACCGCACCGCGGCACGGCGGGGGCGGGGGCGGGCCGGGGCGGCGGGTGCGCGGGGAGGCGCGGGGATGCGCGGGGATGCGCGGCCGCCGCTGACGGGCCCCTCCGCTTGCCTCCGCAGGGGAGGAGCGGTACATCTGCTGGTACTGCTGGAGGACCTTCAAGTACCCCAACAGCCTCAAGGCCCACGTCCACTTCCACTGCGCGCTGAGCCACGGCCGGCCCTTCCTCCACCACGACCACGGCCGGCCCGCCGCCGCCGCCTTCGGCCTCCCCCCCAAGGAGCCGCCGGCCGCCGCGCTGCGCGGCCACCCGCCCCCCGGCTGCGGCCCGCGGGAGGCCGTCAAGCGGGAGGCCGCCGCCGCCTCCCCGCCGCTCGCCAAGCCGGGGCTGCCCAAGCGGGCGGCGGGCAAGGAGGAGCAGGAGCGCGCCCTGGACATGAGCGTGGGGGCCGCCCGCGGGCCGGGGCCGCTGCTGGGGCCGGCGGGCGGCAACGGGCTGGCGCTCTGCCCCGGGGCGCGCTCGGCCTTCCGCCCCGCCGGGCCGCTGCGGGAGGAGGCGCGGGGCGCCGCCGCCCTCGGCTTCTCCAAGCTGCTGGGGGGGCTGAAGGCGGGACGCGCTGCCGCCGAGGCGCCGCCCAAGTGCGGGGCGCTGCCGGGCGAGGCCGCCCCCCCGGCGGCGGCGGCGGCGGCAGCGGCGGCGGCGGCGGCGGCGGCGGGGCTGGCGTGCGGCGGCGGGCTGCGCGCCTTCCCGCTGCTCTCGCCCCTGGAGGAGGCCTCGGCCTTCCGGCAGGTGGAGCGGGGGCTGCCCGCCGCCGCGCTGCCGCCCGCCCGCTACCCGCCGCTGCCCGGCGGCGCGCTGGAGCGCTTCGCGCTGCCGCCCTTCGAGGGGCTGAAGGCGTACGCGGGGGAGTGCGGGCTGCCGGTGATGCCGCTCACCGTCTACAACGGGGAGCTGCTCTACGGCGCCGCGCCCTACTACCCGCTGAAGCTGCACCTCGGCGGCCTCCTCAAGTACCCCGAGTCGGTGTCGTACTTCGGGGGGCCGGCGGCGGGGCTGCACGCCGCCGAGCTGGGCTCGCTGGCCAGCATCGACCGGGAGATCGCCATGCACACGCAGCAGCTCTCCGAGCTGGCGGCCGAGAAGGGCCGCGGGCGGCTGGAGGCGCTGCCGGCGGGGGCGGCGGGGGCGGCCGGCGGGAAGCCCAAGACCGGGCACCTGTGCCTCTACTGCGGGAAGCTGTACTCCCGCAAGTACGGGCTGAAGATCCACATGCGGACTCACACCGGCTACAAGCCGCTCAAGTGCAAGGTCTGCCTGCGGCCCTTCGGGGACCCCAGCAACCTCAACAAGCACATCCGCCTGCACGCCGAGGGCAACACGCCCTACCGCTGCGAGTACTGCGGCAAGGTGCTGGTGCGGCGTCGCGACCTGGAGCGGCACGTCAAGTCCCGGCACCCGGGGCAGAGCCTCGGCAAGGCGGCCGAGGACAAGAGTGACTCTGGCTACGCGCACCCCGAGCAGGAGCAAAAGACTGACAACGAGAGCGACGTGGACGTCTGCTTCACCGACGACCAGAGCGACCCGGAGAGCGGCAGCAGGAACCGCCAGCAGTGATGCAGGAGGCGGCCGGGGCGGGGCGGGGGCGGGGGGCGCGCTGCAGCCCCCCCCCTTTCCGCTTACTCTGAGCTCCCGGCCTCCCGGGGCGGTCCCACGGGAGGCCGTGTCGCGGGGGAGCGCGGGCTGGCAGGCACCCCGCTGGCGGCGGGGCGGCCGGGAGTGCGCGCTCGTCGCGGGCGTCCCCGGGCTCCCGCCGCGGTGTCGCCCCCGGCGCTGCAGCCGTGGTGCCGGGAGAGGGCCGGGGGAGGGGGGGGGGGGGGCGAAACCCTGGCGGGCCCGGGATCCCACCGGAGGGGCACCGCTTCCCCATAGGCGCCCGTATTTCAGCGGCCATATATTTTTATTGTACCTTTGTGTCGAGGAAATTGTGCCTTTTGGAAACGATTTTTTTCTATGTGCTCTCCCGTCGCTTGTTCCAGCGGTCCGGGCCGTGGGGCTCAGCAGCAGTCCCGGGTTTGCAAGCGCCTCTGGCATCTGTACACTTTATTTGACACCTCAGATGTGCTTTCTCGGGTCCTAATAAAGCAATACCAACAGCTTTTTGGAAAGAAAGAAAGAAAAAAAAAAAAGGCAACAAAAAGCCACGCTTGCAGCACTGAAGAGGTTCGCATATGATAACAGGTGCACCGTTTGATCAAGTTGCAATTATTTATAACAGATAATATTTGAGTAACAAATGTAAAATAAATATTGAAAAGCATGAATCTAAAAGCACGCACTATATAATTTTAAAGGAAATACACTCTCTGTTTGGTAGAATACAAATGTGGTGTATGTTTGTTTTCTAATGAATGATGTACAGTGGATACAGTATTTTGGTCTTGGTTCCAGTTTGTCATGCGATTTTTAAAAAAAAGAAATAAAGTTACTGGCAAACTACTGTTTGTCTAGTTGTTCACTGAAGTGCTGTCAGCAGGATCTCGTGTTTCTCCACAACGCTTCTGATGATCAGCAGCTCGGCCCAGATCCTGCTGTATTCAGCGTCTTTGGGTCAAGCTCTAAAGAATTTGCCCCTGAATATTTCGTCTGAGTATTTTCCTTCTCTCACTCAGCAAAACAAAACAGCAAAACCCAAACAAAATCCAATCCATTCTTCCCTATGCCTACGACTTTCGGAAAACAATTCTTTTTTTTTTTTTTTTTTTGCATAGGGCCAGCGCAGAGATGTTAAAGGCTGAACATTATTAGTCTGCTTTTTCTGTTTGTTTTCTGTCAAACGTGTCCCTTTTGCAAACACTCTTCTTTAGTATCTTTGTTACTTTTATCCGAGGGAAAAATCTCCTTATACTGTTGGTATGAAAAACCTGAAACGCGTTCAACTTCAAAAAGACTGTCAGAAAAATATCTCTTTTCCCCTGGAAAACCCTCCAGGTCACCGCGCGAAACGCCGCCAAGCTGCCGATAGTGACCCGCCAAATGAGCGGGTCTGCCCGCTCAGGTCCGAGCTGGTGTTTTCGGTGGGAGTTTGAACTCGGGCAGGCACAGGAGACAGGAGGGAGCCCCGCTTTTCCATTTTGCGTAGCTCACAACTCTGAAGCAGATGGTAAATCTCTTCGATTGATGCGGAGAGTTAGAAGGCTGTGAGCTTCCAGGATCGGGCCCCATTTCAGTCCAAGGTGTAGCTGACGCAATGTAAAATACAAACAAATGACTTCCAGCATCTGAAAGAATCTCAGATCCGAAGCTGAAAGAGTCTCAGATACAGAACTGATCCTCCGGTTGCTCACTTAAGGCTAAACGTCCTTGACAGTAATAGGAAATGGGAATTCAAATGCCAAGCTTGGAATTCCTTTAAAGGTTTGATTTAGATTCAAAAGCTGTAGGATTTAGGATTTTTTTTTTTTTTTTTTTTTTTTTTTGTCTGGGCTAGTGCACTAAATACCCGCTTACTCGCTTCGCTTTTATCCTGGGACGCAAGTCGTGTTTCTGTCACGAAAGTAAGTGGAAATGGTCTCTCCTGCGGAGAGCAGGATCTTGTTCATCTGTCGGTGGAGTCGAAAATCCCGTTGTCATTTACAGCACCGGCACCGGGACCCGGAATTCAGCCGGCCGGTTCTTTATTTCGGTATTTATCTGTTGCCTTCCCAAAGGAAGGCACCCACCACGGAGCTGCTGCCGGGGAGAGATGCGTCATGTGCGTTATGAGGTCGTGGAAAGAGTAGAATAATAAAACTGTGATCCAGTTAGTGTCAGTGGAGTTTGTGTGTTTTAATAGAAGTGTCCCATCAAATCGTAATACTTGGGCTACCTTTACAAAAAAAGGTACTCCGGGCAGTCAATTTGTGTGAATTAACGGTGTGTATATCTAAAAATTCGTGTAGTCTTTGAGTTAAGAAACAAAACACAAACCGAACTAACTATAACCAACCGCAAACAACCAAAGTCGAGAACAAAAAAAAAACCAAACCAACAAAATATACTTTGCCTTTTTTTTTTTTTTTAACTGCTATGCAGCGGCTACATCGAAATACGAAACACAGGGGGAGACACAGGGAGAAATTCAGCCACATTTCATTTCTGGGGCCCCATCCCTGCGACGTCCCTAGCGGAGACGCGCGCTCCAGCACCGCGTGCCCCGGGTCCGCGTGCGGGGGCAGAGGGCGAGCTCCGGTGACCCGCCTGCGGTGCGCACCGGCGGGGCTGCGGCGCCGCTGCACAAGCCCGGCGGAGCTCTCCCGCCGGCGCGGCGAGGCCCGGCCCGGCCCGGCCCGAGCTGCCGGCCGCCTTGTCCGCCGCCCCGAGCGGCTCCGACCGGCCCAGCGGGGCCGGGCAGGCGGGAGCACGGTGCGGTTCCTGTGCGGGGCCACCGCGCTCGGGTGCGGCTTCCGATCTGTCAGCGGTGCGGTGCGCTGCGGCAGCCCTCTCGTGAGAAGAGCTGGTGTATTATTATTATTTTTTAATTTTCTTCTGCGTTAAAATTTTATTTTATTTTATTCAATTTTATTTTATTCAGCTTTATTTTATTTTATTTTATTATTTATTTTATTTTATTTTAATTTATTCAATTTGATTGAATTTTGTTTTACTTTGTTTTATTGTCCCCCTCGGGCCGGGGATGAGGCGACAATGTCCTCCCGAAACCTCAGTGATGTGGGCAGCGTCGGAAGCCCGGGCTGCAGCCAGGGCCAGGGAAAGAAGCATCTCGGAGGAAAAGCAGGCGCGGATCCGCAGCCGCAGCCCCGGGGCTCCGGCACGCCCCTCGCCGGGCGCGGGGCGGAGCTCAGGGCTCGCCCTTCGCCTGGCCGCCGGCCCCGGGCGGGCGGTGGCTCCGGGGCGGCCGGTCCCGGGCGCCGCTGGCCGCTCCCGCGCCCTCCCGCAGCACCGGCTCAGGCCGCCGGCGCGGACGCTGATTGGCTGAGCTCTCCCGCGGCCCGCGCTCCTATTGGCCAGCCCGCGATCCGCGCCGCCGCCCCGCGGTGCCGGCGGGGCCGGGGCGGTGCGGGATGCGGCGAGGCGGCGTGGGGGCCCCGGCGGGCGGGGCGCGGGGGAAGGCCGGGGAGCATCCTCCCGTGGGCTCGGCGGGTTTGCCTGTGGCCTGGTGGATTGCAGCTCGTGGGGTCATTAAGCCATATGCCAGTCATGGCGGTTCCTGCGTCCTTCGGTTTCCCCGGCGGCAAATTTGGGTCTGAAAGGAGATGAAAAACTCGCAGGTCGCAGGTTACGTGCTGAGCCGATGGCAGACCCAGCCTTGGCACGACATGCTCTGGATTTTGAGTTCTTAGCACCTCTAGGTCTACCATTGCAGCTGCCTGGCTGCCATAGGGCTTACCATTTGCAGCTAGGAAAAAAAAGAACAACAGCTGGTTTTAGTTTCTGAATTTGTAATTGTTGATAGCTGCAGTAAAGCAAGTATGTCCTCTGCACTTTATAATGTGGAGAAAATAATTAACCACATTTACAGGAAAAAAGAGCTTTCTAGATGAGAAAAACATACTGTTTTGATCCATGCAAAGTGGAAAGCATAGGCAGAAAGAACGGTGGTGAGGCTGAAGGAAAATTATCGCCTTTAAATATTAGTCATTAAGAGGTTTGTTTGCTCAAGGGCCATAGAGATTAAATGACAAGATTTCACTATTTTATTGTCTATGGGAGAACTCAGGCTTTCTGAGTGAAGTTGAACAGAGAATAATGAAAAGCTGCGTTTTGTGACTGAAGAACAGAACATTATTTGCCTGCTGGAAGTCAAGAGCAAAGAAGAATACATACACTGGGATGGCTTTTGGACATTATTAGAAACAAGACTAACCATTTTGGAAACTGGTCTTTCAGTTTCCAAAAATTGGTGCTCAGCCTCAGGTATTCTTGTAAAAACAATTGATTTGAGTAACCTCCCATTTTTAAAATTTGAGAAACAGCTTTGAAGATTTTTGACTTGCCCTATATTGGCCTGTTCATAGAAACAGCATCAAGAAGTCTGCGTACATCTGGCAGGAGGTGCAAAGCATTGCCAAGGAGCAGGTTGTAAGGATCTTGGGGGTAATTTTAGTTTCCAATGGATCTTGGTTTCGGTATGAAACTCTGCCCTGTATCTTACTAGTTAATGCTGTAATTACCGTTGTGTCGATAGTCCGAGGATGCGCATGGGAGATCAATGGCATTGTGAATGACCAAGCTGTAGGGCAGGGTCTTACAGACCAGGGATCTAGCTAGGTCTTACTGCTCTAAACTTGCTGAATGGGTTTAAACACAGGACTTGAGTTTACAGCTTTAAACAACCCATCAGATTACCTGATTTTGCAAAGGTGTTGCATACCTGCTCTTCTCAGTGAAGCTAGTGGGACTGATTTAAAATTTGCCAAGTTCGTTGACGTGTAGGTGAGATAGATGTAGTCTGCTGTAACGCAAATGAGTTTAGGTTTTGGACTGCTTGCTAGTACAATACTCAGGGAGGACCTGATCACTTCTGAGCAAGGCAATGGCTCTATATACTTAAAGGGATATAGTTTCAAAGCTTTTTGCATTAAGCTCATGTTTTAAATTCACACACGCACAGAGGTGATCTGATCAGAAAGCTCTGCTACAGGTATGAAAATGTGCGTGTTCTTAAGGGTCCCTTTCTACGTCTGCAACTGTGATGTGGCAAAGAAATGATTTATTGATTCAGAAAAGCCTATGAATTCATTTGGGTGCATTCATGCTGAAAATATTTTCAGGGAACTGTTTTTCTATTTTCACTAGAAGTTACGTGGCTGGAAGTACATTTTGAAATAGTTGCTGTATTTGTTAGCTGTATTTTCAATACAAAAAAGAATCCCCAGACCTGCACCTGATGAAGTGAGCAGCAGGCCTTGGATTCAAACTTCCTATGTGACAGGGAGACATGAGGATGGGAGAAAGTCTAACTGCTCTTGGCTTCACGTCACGGAATGGTGAATGTCAAGGATTGTTTTTGATCTTTTTGTTTTCCTTAAAGCTGTCTGAAAAGAATGATTTTAAAGTTGACTGTGAGCAGTTACTTTCTGAATTATCACCTGAAGGTAAAGAGCAACATGTCAAGGTCGGGTTCAAGCTCACTGGAGTTCATTGGACCATAGCAAATAAAATCCAGGAGCAACAAAATGCCTTCAGGTATAGTCAAAGTCAATCCAATGAGGAATGATTCCCTACAGCATGTGGGATGTTATAAACTTGTGTTTTACAAGGAACAGGAGAAAGTTTCTTAGCAACTGAAAAAACATAGCTGAAGATATAGATCACTAGATCTGAGGTATATATTCAGCTATGTTTAGAGCTGATATTCTGAAATATTATGGAAAACTATGAGCAAAGTTCACAAGGTTCTTTTGTAGACTTGCAGCTGGGTGTGGTTTTTTGATGTTTAATGTTTCATAATTTATTATCTGTTCTGCTTTGGAATGTATTATCCTGTTTCAAGGGTAATGGAAGGGCTTGCATTTATATTCTTTTTTAGAAATTGTAGACTGCTTGCTCCTGAGGAGAGTGACTTGATACCTGGTAATTCGAAGTCCTGATCTGAAATGGAGAAAATGTGATTTAGAAAGACAACATCAATAAACTAAGGTTCAGAGTGCTAAGGAATAATTCATAGCATTTTGCTGCTTGCATCACTTTAGCCTCATTCAGATGAATAAACAGTTGCATGGGGAAAACATTAGGAAGAATGGGCAGAGGTGAAGCCTTTGTACTCCTTTGTAGTTTGTAAAACCTGCTGGTGAGTCAGAGCAGCTGGAGACTGTCTTTAACTTTGGAGCATATGACTGGTTCTTATAGCATGAGCAATTTTTTTTTTAGCTGTATTCAGAAAATTGGAGTACTAAAAATACATTTCAGCTCTGACTCCTATTTATCTGTGTAGAACTTCCACTTTTCCATTTTCCAGTACTCTAAACTGTGCAGTAGCTCACCAAAAGAGATGATCAAAAAAGCAGATGGTGTATTTTTTTAGTATATTTATTGAAAAATCAAAGAGGCTGGATACTCCGGGGTTTTCAGAGGTACTTCACCAAAGATCCTGCTAGGCACAGCACCGGGCTAAAGCATCCTGTCGAGAATGCACATTTACAGCTAAGCAGCAACTTAAAATTGAGTCCAAATAGCTATGTGACTGATGGCTGGCCTACAGTTTGTGCTTTTTATCTGTTGAGAGTGCCCCTCCTTGTAGAAATAAGCAAAATAGACTTTTTTTTATTGGAACAAAGGACTCTGGGGAGCATCTTCAGCCTCTGGTCTGAGTTGAGGCAGGATTCCGCTTGGGGCTCGCAGCACCCTGTGGCCCACAGTGAGAGTTGTCTTTGGGTCAGCGCCCATGAGGAAAACTACTTCCGCTTTGCACAGGCCAGAATTCACTGCATCAATACACTGAAATTTTGTGGGCTATTCTCCTTTTTTTCCTTTCTGTTTTTAAAGCAGAAACTTAATTTAACACCCCTTTGTTTTGTGTTGCTGACAGCCAGCTTGCTAAGAATAATGCCTTTTGGACAAAGCAGAGGGAGGAAGTGAAATAATTTTTCAATGCTTTAGTGTGATAGACTTAAGAAACTGTAAATGAGTTTGTTACATTAAATGGTTTCAGTGGTTCCATAACAGATTGCATGTTAAAATCAAATGAGGCAGCTTAGCTATTGAAAAAATGAAGGAGAGTTAAGTTCCTGAATGAGTTAATTTTAGTGTCATGTGGGGCAACAAAGTTGCTTAAGCTTAATTTTTTGAGGCAGCCTGTATCAATTTTAGAATATGCCTCTATGCTTTGCCACAATCTTCCAAAAACTTTAAAAAGAGATAGAGACACTTAGAATTTCAGGAATATAATTTTTTTAAATTGAGTAATAAACAGGAAAGAAATGTATAACTTTTGTTCCTGAATAAAATTTGTTGGGAATAGTATCTCATGCTTTTGTCATAGCTAATGAAAAAAGAAAAGACCTGTTGTAAGGGTATACATAAAACAGTTGAAAAATATAATTAGCAAATTAAAACACTATATGATGATGCAGAGAATTATTTGTCTCAATTGTTAAATCCAATGTTTATCTTAAATTAGAAGAATTTATATATAAAACATAACCCTTATCTCTGATTATATGCATGTCTTCCACAAAGGTCTGATTCACCACACTTCAGATGAGACCTTCCTGCTTCTTACTCTCAGCTTAGTGTTTTGGAAATAAATGAATTTTAACGCAGTGCAGAAACTAATAGTAAATGCAATAGTTAGAGGGGTTTCCTCAGATGGTTCTTTTCAAATACTCATTATATTTAAAGTCAAGCTACACATTTGTAAAAACAGGAATACATTTCACTGATTAAGATGTATCGTGTAAGAAAAGGAACAGATCCTTTTTCACTTTTAAAATGCCTTCCTCTTTTACGCAGCAGATGGTGCTAGATTGTGAATATATGTCAATTTGATTTATAGTCTGAAGAATATACGGTGAAAGACATGACATGTACAATGTTCAAATAGACTACATAGCAAAGTGATCTTTATAAACTCATTTGTTTTGGCACAGTCTTCTGTGGTGTGCATGCTTTTCCTGATGTCTCCTCTGCACCCTCCCAAGACTTTCAGAATCGCTTCTATCTATCGTGCTTATGAAAGATGCCAAAACTAGCAAGCAATTGAATGACAGAATTATAGTCAGTTCTAAAAGGTACCTTTTATCTAAAGAATATGTATAGCAGAGGTAATAAGAGTTTACACAAACTTCATTCATCTTTTGTACTAGAGCCTCTGTCAACAGCATCCCAAAAGCATGGTAATTTTCCTGATCCAAGTCTGTGTGTCAACACTGCTGGACTTGGCTTTGGCAGGTACAGCCGTGCTACTAAAAGGACAAGCCAGACTCTAGCTGCCTACAAATCCCATCTACCCTTTTGGCCTGTGACAGGGCCCTTTCTGGAGTGGACTCTGGAGTGAATTTGTCTGCCATACGCCGGCTGTATGATTCGTTTCCATGAAAAAGAGGTACTTGGGCATCCACAGAAGGGTGTGTGTTTAGACCTGCACTCAGACTGCCCCTCAATAGGTGTTTGGGCTCACCTAAAGTGCCTATTTGCAGCCTGGCACCTAAAGTTGCTAGAGGTAAAAGAGCTGCAGAAGTGACCATACACAACTATCAAAGCATAGGATGCCACACGGCTTCTAACGTTATCCTGCCCTTGTGCTCTCCTGCCCACATCCAGCATGAGACATTGCTAGAGTACAGTCAGCTCTAGTCACATCACCTGTATCTCAGCATAATTGAATTTGTTGGCCGAAGCATCACTCAAGGAGCTCGGTGTCTGACTCTTGAGGAATTACAATGGACATTTGGTGCATAACTTTTTGGAGCTCTTTGGAAAATTCCAGATGCAATAGTTTGCAAAATAGGCTGATTTGTCCCTTGATGGTAAGAACCTTTGTTAGAGTCTGTTAGCTTAGATCCTGGAAAGACACTTCTGCTTTTAGGAAGGCATAGATCAAGACAGATGCAAAGTTATAGCTCATTTGCCTTATCCAAGAGCTAGAGGATGAAAGAGTCAGTGTCACCACAGCTTTTCCAGAGGCCTTTTCTGGAATGGAGAAATACCCTTTTGGGATCCTTCATCAGGTGCTGATTAGATATTCAACAGAGAAAAAAGCCTGCTCAAACACTAAGGGAAAACTAGGGTATATTTGCAAAGACATTCTCAAATGTCACCCCAGAAGGCATGTCCTGCGGGTCAGTGCTGTTTTCTGGTAGTCAGTGCCTTGGTAAGTATGAAGAACTAAATTAGTGGATTAGTAAAGTAGAGACTAGTAGGGTTTCCAAAAGAGTGACAGAATTGTTTAATCCTGTCAAAGAAGTGGTTGCTAAAGCAACTGCAGGTAGTTTAATCACTGAATCGCAGTTAATGTCAGTCTATCCAGGTGTTGCTGAACTTCCTCAGAAGTGAGGCCTCCATCACAATAATGGCATAATTATTTAGTGACTCTGCAGATTGGGAAAACAATATGAAGAACAGTCCTGAGTCTTGTATCACCTGAGTTATTCTCTCAGAAAGACAATTAAAGTGTTACCCAAATTCATATCTTATTGAGGCTTTTAAATGTCATTCCCTCAGTGTGAATATTTATGAAGAAATCTCTTGTATTTTAGCTTTCCACATACAGTTCAGACTCCTTGTTCTTTCCTTCAAGGTCTTGTGCAAATTAGCTCCCATCTGTCTTTCTTTTTCCATCTTCTAGCCCATTTCTTGCTTGCCTTGCCTGGCTCAAGCTGCCCCTTTTTCCTGCTCCCCACCTCTGATTTATTTTCTGGCAATCCTTTTTTTTTTTTTTAAAATCTTGCTAGTTAAAAGCCTTATGGGACCACAAGCATCTTGTTTTCCCTAGTGGAGAAGATTAAAGTGTAAAAAGAAAGAAATCATACAAGAATAATGTGCCAGTTCTGTGTGCTCTGTACAGACCTTGCCCGAATACTGAGAATGAACTACATGTAAGTAACAACTCTCTACTTGGTAAAATAAAAAATTCTCAACTGTGCAACGTACTTATGTTGGACTATATTATATTGTTAATAATGGAAATGCATCTTACCCCCTGCTAGACCAAGTCCTTATTAGGGGCTTGGCCTTTGGGGACAGGGAAAGTGTCACAGAAACTGAATCAAGCAGAAGAAAACAAAAGTTATGAGAAAAACAGTAAGCAGTAATGATGTTGAGCTAAAGCTAGTTGGTGGAGATGTTGTAGAGGAGTTACAGCACCATTTGATTAGACCCTGGATGTCATAAGTGTAAGATTTCTTAAATCTTAAATAGAAATCACTGATAGCTTACTTCAGTGCTCTTTGGCAGAATTAGCTCTTTTGAGCTCTCAACTTGAGTTAGTTCTTTAGTAGAGTTTCACTTGAGTTTTAGCTCTTTAGTAGAGTTTAAGTTGAGTTAGTGCTTCAGTAAAGTTAGTTCTTTTGAAGAAGCCAAGCCAGTTTGTAGTCCTCACTTGAGTTATTGGGTCAAATTTTAAGTCCTAACGAGCAGGTATATTAATTTGGGTCCTTTATATTGCTAATACACAGATAGACCTTCTTAACCAAAGTCAGCTTGTACTTGCCCCCTTTTGTCTGTCTCCAAACCATTTTTTAAACCATCTTTTTCATGCCAGATGATCTCTTTCTACATTTTATATTGCAAAATGTTCCAGAATGTCCAAGGACATCAGCATCGAGCATTTTGCTCTGGCCTTGGATAGGATCGAGTAGGGACCCGTATCGGACTCTCCAGCTTTTCTAAACATTGTTTAAAAATTTTTAACACTGTTTCTACAAAATTGTTACATACCCACAAGAATTTCACTGCAAATGTGTCTGCAATAACCACTTTTTTGTCATAATTCTGTTTTCTCAGATACCTTCAAAATTAGCCTGTTCAGGAAGATGTCTTAAGTGTGCACAGTAATGAAGATCTTTATGCTTGAATGATTAATTTTCAGTTCTGCCCTTCTGCAGCTCCAAGCTTTGCTTTACGCCCTGTCCTGGTTTTGGCTGCGACAGAATTAATTCTCTTCTTAGTAGCTGGTACAGTGCTGGGTTTTGGATTTAGTGTGAGAATGATGTTGGTAACACTCTGATGTTTTAGTTGTTGCTAAGTAGTGCTTATCTTAAGGATTTTCAGTTTCCTGTGCTCTGCCAGCAAGCAGGTGTGCAAGAAGCTGGGAGGGAGCATAGCTGGGGCAGCTGACCCAAACTAGCCAAAGGGGTATTCCATACCATAGAACGTCATGCCCAGTATATAAACAGGGGGCCGTTGGCTGGGAGGGGCAGATCATTGCTCGGGCATCAGTCAGTGAGTGGTGAGCAATTGTATTGTGCATCACTGCTTTTTTTTTTTTTTCCTTTTTTCCTCTCTTCTTTTTTTTGTTATATTCCTTTTCATTGCTATTACTATTATTATTATTATATTTCATTATTATTATTGTTAGTATTATATTTTACTTTAGTTATTAAACTGTTCTTATCTCAACCCACAAGTTTTACCTTCTTTCCTGATTCTCCTCCCCATCCCACTGGGAGTGGAGGGGACGGGGAGTGAGGGAGCGGCTGTGTGGTGCTTAGCTGCTGGCTGCGGTTAAACCACGACACGCCCATTCCTGCTCCTCGCCATAAGAGATGCCCATTCTCCTTTGTAGATTCAGTTAGAAAAAACAGCCCAAAGATCTTAGGAAAAGTTTGAGGAAAATGATTTTTTCAGTTTTTTTTTGTAAGAGGGCAGCTTGACTGAGGTTATTCTAACAGTTTTTTTTCCTGGCTGCCTAGGCAATCAGTCCTCAGTTTTAATGGCTCAGAAGGAGACATCTGGGTTTTGTGGGATCTGTTTCCTCTGAGAGACATCTCCGGACATTGCTGTCTTTCCCCGAGTCTTCTGCCCTCAGCTCAGTGGATTAAGCCTGATTCTGTCTGTAAGTGGCTGACTTCAGGGTGTTTGAAACTGAGAGGCAGATCACTCTCTATGAAATGAGTTAGATAATCATGGGATATTAAGGGGGTGTTAAGAAGGCCTGCTCTTTGCCCATGATCTCTCTGAGTAGGAATTATGGTATCAGACTGCAGTAGAGGTTTCTGGCAAAAATAAAATATGTCTTATTTGTTGACGTGTGTCTTGTCTCTTGAATCAGTGCCCTGGGGAAGGACCTTAGCTTCAGGATTCAACCGAACATACACTAATCAGAGAAGGCCCCTGATTCCCCACCAGCCTTGGCCATGTCCCTGGGTAACAGCGAGTGCTACTGATGCTAAGCCAGGCTCACGGGCTCCCTCCGAGGAGAGGGACCCCAGGCTTGAGGACACATGCTGGGGAGATGACAAATGAACACCATGAGATGTGACAGCGTGCCGCATCCCTGCAGGAACCTCCTGCATTGGGATGAGCCGGTCCTACAGAGCAGATGTCACTGCTCTATATATCTTGTCAAGAATTCAAAGCATGGGAAGAGCACAGAAAAGGCTGATAACACACCGAACTGTCCGGTTTCCAATTGTCCTCTTTCCTAGCCCCTGGTTTATAACAAAAAGTAATGACATCTCTGTTATAAAGGCTGTGAAGGATGCATATGGTACAGCAATGACTATGGAGAGCCCAGGAGAAGGAGGCTTGCCAAGTGTGCAGTAAGACCTCACAGGACAGGTGCGACATGTTTGGGGCAGCATGGACGTGACTGGGAGCCTCCAAAAGTGTCATGCAGTGTGGATGGAGAAGGATGATTTAGTCCTGGATGCGCTTACAGGGACAGCTCAAATTAACAACCTCATAACAATATTAAAGTGACCAACAGCATTTAACAGCTGGTATACTTTCAGCCTGCAAGTAAGCGCTCCATTTCCCAAAATTCTTACAAATGTTACCTTTTTGAGATTTTATTTTACCTTACCACAGTAAGGAGTGATTTCTTGACTTCGCCATTATCTCAGTTTTATCTGTCTGTGTTCAGCATAACTTAGTCATGTTTACACAGACTTTCACCCTAATGTCAGATACTGTCTTAATTTGTTCACCAGATGCCTGATAGTTTTGCAATTTACGGACTCCTCAGGGTAACTTTTTCTCTGCCTTTGCCTTTCAATTCCCGGTACCATTATTTATATTCCCTTTCAAACTTACCGTCTGGTTCTGCAACCTTTAGAAATCTAGATGAGAATCATCTAACAGTTACTTTTTCAATTTAGTGTTTCTGATCCTTATTGCAAGCGGATTTTGAGTTAATGTTGCCACAGGCATTACAGTACTGCATGTCTGACTCAACAGTCTCAAGCGTGTTAAAAGATAAAAAGAAATCACCAGTTTGAGACTTTTAAAAAAATAAAATCAAGTCTTTTAGAAGCATCTTTTTTCTAGGATCTCATATTCTTCAAGTTTCTTTAGCACAATCTAATAACTGCATTCTTTCCCTACTGCACTGTAGGCTATTGAAAGTCTAGCATCTCTGAGCAAACAATAGAAAAATATTAGAAAAAAATAACCTTTTGCACACTGCTAAGTCTGCATGCTCAGCTGTTCTTTTCTTGTTATTCACCTCTTTCTGCCGTTTTTCTTCTAGATTTAATCCTCTGGCTTTACCTTCACTCCTGCAACCAGGAAACATTCTTTGGTAGTCAGAAAGGAGCGCTGCAGGCCAGAGCTCATAATTATCAGGTGGGCTCACCCAGAGCAGCAGACTGCCAAGGCTGACGTGAGGGGTTCCCACACTCAGTGTACCGGGTGCTGGGCTGTGGGAAGCTGGGCTGGCATGGTAGCTCAGTGCTGAATGTGGGAAATGACCCTCCCAGCAGCAGCATTCACTGCCCTCATCTCTCCTGTCCTCCTTCTGTCCAACAGGAGAAGCAAGCTTGATCCTTCATGGCGGTTCCCTGGCTCTCCCATCCCAGCTCCTTTCCATAGCAGGAAGAGCCTAGCCCGGGTCTTGTTCTTGGTGGGGAGCAATTCAGCTGTTTTTGCTGTAATGAATCATGGGGTCATTCAGGAGACCATCCAGCCCAATCTCCTGCTCACAGCAGCCATCAGTGCAGGGTCATTCAGGCCAGGTTGCTCAGGGCTTGGGAGACTTGGTAAACGCAGTGGAGCCGTGGCTGATCATTGTAAAAGAATGAGAACAGAATGTCTTGCGTAGTTTACCTTGACATTAACAAGGCACCTGACACCATCCCCTACAACACTCTCATTGACAAACTGATGAAGAATGAACTAGATGATAAATGGAAAACCTTCTGAAATGATGGTCTCAAAAGGTTGTGATCAGCAACTTGAAGTCCAGCTGGAGGCCAGTCACTAGCGGTGTGCCCCAGGGGTCAATACTGGGGCCAATAATGTTCATCAGTAACATCTTCATTAATGACCTGGATGATGGGGTAGAGTGCACCCTCAGCAAGTTTGCAGATGATACAAAACTGGGAGGAGTGATTATAGACCAAATGGTTGTGCTGCAGTTCAAAAGGACCTTGGCAGGCTCAAGAAACAGTTTGAGAGGAGTCTCATGAAGTTCAACAAAATGAAATGCCAAGTCCTGCCCCTGGGAAGGACTAACTCCATGCACCACTACATGCTGGGGCCCAACTGTCTGGAAAGCAATTTTACAGGAAATTACTTGGGAGTCCTGGTGGACAACAAATTGAATGTGATCCAGCACTGTGCCCTCACAGCAAAGATGGCCAACAGTCTCCTGGGCTGGATTAGGCAGAGCATCACCAGCAGGGAGGTGATCATTCCTCTTTACTCAGCCCTGGTGAGACACATCTGGCCTGCTGGGTCCGGGTCTGGGCCTCCCAGTGCAAGAGAGACAGGGACTTACTGGAGTGAGTCCAGTGAAGGGCTATGAAGATGATTAAGAAACTGGAGCATCTGGCATACGAGTAGAGGCTAAAAGAGCTGGGGTTGTTCAGCCTGGGGAAGAAGAGGCTCAGCAGGATCTGATCAATGTGTGCCTATGCCTGATGGGAGCGAGTAAAGCAGGCAAAGCCAGGCTCTTCGCAGTGGTGCCCAGTGACAGGACAAGAGGCAATGGGCACAAACTGAAACAGAAAATGGAGTGATCATGCAAAGATGCACTCTGAACACTCATTGGAAAACTGCAGTTTGGCAGTTAGGTTCAAGAGCAAGAATTAGCATTTTTCAGAGAGCGCCATAACCCCATGCTTCATAGTCGCATACATGTTATTTTGTTTATGATTTGCCGCCTTTCATGTTTCATTTTTTCTGTGGCTTATTTATTGTATCCAGGATCCACTCTCATAAAACTTCCTCCCCCACCCCCGCCTTGGCTGTACTCACCGATAAATGTCTTGTGTCAAATAGCAAGTACCAGGTATTGCTTATACCAGCTAAAGACTGGTAAATACTTCAGTGCAAAACCAGACATGTAAATAAGGTGCATTTTTGTGATCAAACGAAGACATTAATTTGTAAATTAATGTCGTGTTTGATGTTAACCCAGTGAAAGGGTCTTACTGAAGAACCCGTGAGGTCCATACAAACCTGTGAATAGTTTTTCAGGTACTCACGTATTTGTAATATTTAGTATGTGTATCACATAATTTGATCAATAAGTTGTGATTTTTTTCCTACTAACAGACTGAAAATCCATAAGACTGACCTCAGTGCACTACAGCAAATACTGGGGATATAGTCACAGGCAAATTTAAGCTGCTACTATGAGTTTTAAAATATGAGATTAAAACTATTCTGATAAATCACTAAGATGTACATAATTTTACTCCAAGCTTTTTGGTGACATTACAAATAAGCAACAGTATCACAGAGGTTATTAAAACACTACATATAATCACAAGAGAAAGAGCAAGGTAACAAAATTATGCTAAAGCAGAAAGTTTAACAACTAACCAGGAAGAAGCCACTTCAATAGTCTGAGTCAGCTAAGGACAGAGCCTCTTCCCATCATCACTGGAGTAAGTGGGAGATGTGACATTTGCAAGGGGTCAGATGAATTATAATGTATTGAAAAAGTTTATTTGCTATAATTACCCCCCCCCCCCCCGCATTCTTTTAAAAAAGTAAAAAGGACCTTGTCTTGAAAATTAGGTATCTTACCTCCTCACGCCAGTAGTGAAGCCTTCATTTCTTATCATCAGCTCAGATCTAACCTGTAGCTTCCTGCTGGAAGAGAAACGGCTTCCACCCCCGGGAGGGAGCCCTCAGCAGGCAGAAGCATCTGGTGGGCCAAAGCGTGGGCTGGGGAAAGGAGACACGAGTTTGATGGACTGCCATTGGGCCCACGCAATGGGTTTCTGTCTGCTGCCCCACATTTTGAGTTATGTTATTTTTTTATTTGGAGCCTTCTGCTGCCGTTGTGGCCCAGGGTAGCTCAGGACGGCAGGAATCTGCTGGAAATGCCGACACCAGAGCCCCAGGGCTCTTGTGGAGATGTGAGTTGTTTCACCTTCTGCCAACAGAAAATCTCCTGGAGGACTGGATATTTACTTCTGCATTGCTTGTGCTTTCTGGCTGTTTTTATCCGTTTACAGAAACACTACCAGTAATAAGTAATTTGCCTTAAGATAAATGAAGTTTCTGGTGGACTGGGTGATGACATGATGATATTTGTGCATCCAATTCCAATCCTCCTTCTCCCTTGAAATACAGACAACTCTATCTCTCCTCTTTGTTCTCTGTATCACTCCTTTTGTTCCTCTATATTAACAATATTTAGTATGGATTTTCAGCCTCCATGACATCTGAAATTGCTCACTGTGGTGAGGTATATCATCTAACTTGGCTCTCTAAAAGCTATCTAGGCTGTAGTTCGCGGAGATATAAATATCTCCTAAGAGATGGTTATTCTTTATTTTTATATTCTTTCACTAAGACGTTGCTTACTGTTGCTTACACTCAAACATTTCAGACTTGCACATGTGAATGAGTGCTTGACTAAGTGTCATGAATAACATTTATTTCACACTGGACTGACATTTTCTGGAAAAGAAGAGTAGTGAGAGCAGGGAGCTGTTCTTGTCCTTTTAGGAATTTTTGTGATCTTTCTACGTCTTATTTTAGGCTTGCTGCTGGAGGTCAGTAGTCAGTAGACATTTTCTGAACAAATGAGAAACTGAGAAAAATGGAGAGCTTGAAATAATGTGTCAGAGATAACAGGCATAATTTATTTCTTAATAGTAGAAAGATAGAAATTGATCCTTTTTCAACACTGAAAAAAGTTCAGTTTGCTGTTTTCAAGAAAAGATTTTTTTTCCTGCCACTTGCTTAATGCTGAACAACCAGTTCTAATAAGGAACTTTCAGTATTTGCATCTTTATGATTATTTCAGAAACACTACCTCATTTGTTCTTAATAATGTTACTGAAAAATACCAGTAATTATATAATGGCTGTAGAAATCACATTTTAGGTAAATGAAGAGAGAAATGATTTTTTTTATTATAACTCTCCAATTTATATGTAATTACCAGCTATAAAAGAACCTTCCTGGTATGCATAATGACCACCTTTTGTCCTTGCATGAAAAGTCGAGGTGTTTTCATTCAAGGTTTTGTTCTCTTCAGCTTATTCCTGGCTGGTTGGGGAGACAGAGGCAGCTGTTTTTATGACAAGTCACACAGCCCTTCCCCAGACTATTGAAAGTGTTGGTTTGAAAACCAGCTGGGTGTATTCTTAGTCTGTCAAGCCCAGGCCATAGAAACAAGAAACCTGGGCAAGCTAGTTGAAATGTGTCATTGTTAAAAAGGAGCTGTTCTTGATGTTGCTTTTTAATGTTAATAGAAACTAGCAATTATTAATTACCTGTAACTGTTATGATTTAAGAGTAATACAATAGAAAACATGCAGACAACATAAAGCGACACGCGTTGTTTTTCTGGTTACTTTGGGCTCCGCTGAAGTATACATAAAATTCTAAAAGAAAAAGATGCAGGACTACTCTTGCTGTCTCAGCTGTTACGATTATTAACCGTAAGCCACAGCAGAATTTGTAATCAGAATGAAATATGCTTTTGTTTTTTGGACAGAAAGAAAAAGTTTACTGTCTTTGTAACACCACAGCCACCTTTCTGATAGAAGTGTGTCAGTTCATTGACAGGAGAGGATGACACTTTTGGCCTTTGTATTTTGTTTGGACTGAAGGACTATTGCTAGAGATGGGAAATATAGAAAAGAGGTGGTTGCTGTAGATGATACAATCATGGACTGCACCAAGACTGTAATTACTGGGACAGGAGGAAAATGCTGGACGTAAATCCTGTGGAGACATGAGACCCAGTGCTTGACAGCAGCCTGGATATGCAGTCTCAAGGTGGAAGATCCTCAGGTGATTGAACCTGAATGACAGGTAGGAGGGTTCCTGAATAGCAGTCTTCATAGCCTACAGCCGTTTTATATACTTGACCCATATCATGTGAGAATGCTCAAAAACATCAGTCTCTTTATCATCACTTTTGTGATGGCGTGATATTATAGGTACAGCGAATGACTGGTACAAAAAAGACACCTGCATCTGTCGGTCTGTCATGAATCTAACGGCAACTGAGATTAAGTGGCTGTGGAATTTAGTACACGTAGAGCTGGAAGAAACATCACTGTCAAGAATACCCCATATTCTCCTTCAAAAAACAGAGAACTGGACAGACGTTTTTCATGCTTCAGTGTCCATCACAAGTTTTATTCTGTTTTGGCAGAAATATTCTCAAGAAGGCGGCCAAGAGGAAAAAAAGGTCTTGCTGCAGTGTTATTTTTTCCAAATTTTAAATAACTCATGTTTTTAATTAGGAACATGGGTGAGTGAATAATTCTGAAACTTGACTTGGCTCTTCTGCTGTTCTCATGAAAATCTCCCCAGATTTGGGCTCTGAATATTGCCCTTTGAATTACATAATCTTTGTTTTGTGCAGTGTGCTTTTTGAACAGTAAGCAGTCTGGACAGCGACAGGTCTGTGCTTCGTCAGCGCAGACTTCTTGTGTTACGGCTGGCCAGACGAGTGAAACGAGTAGGTGCAAGGAAGTGGAATTTCAGTTGCATAAGCAGCAATAAATTCTGAATGTTGTAATACTGAACATCTGATTTTAGGTCCTGAACTGTCTTCATACAGGTATAGATTTATAGATTTTGAACTTCTGTTTCAAGGCATTTTTCCAAAAGATTAAATCTAGTCCCAAATCTGAAACACTGTGGTCTGAAAGGTGGAATGAAACATTTTGTGAGCAGCACAACAGGTAAGAGTCTGGTTTCCCATGGATTTGTATGCTCTTCCTTTCTCTGAACATCCCCATGCTCTCAATTCCCCTGCAATTTTTTTACTTTCACTCTTATTCCCTAAACTTCTTTATGACGCCTTCTGCATGTCCCCCGTCATCCCCCTTCACACTGAAGCCTTTCCTTCAGCAGAGGCAAGCTGCCCATGCAGAGGTGTCTGTCCTGGGGGAGCCGAGTCACACTCTGGTCTCCCTGACTGTTTTGCCTAAACCTCTGCTGATGGTATTGAGAGCCAGGGCATAAATACATACCCATGTGCAGATACCTCCACGTATGCCTCTCAGTCTGGAGCTGAGTCTTACCAGCAGCTAAAATGAGCTAGCATTAGAAGGAAAGTTAAACCAGTAACCAAGTGAGTGGAATGGTGGTTCCTCGTAACCATGGGTCCACATTTACATTTTGCTGCGAAAGCAGTCCCCGCTTCAGACAGCTCCTTTAGCTCTGAAGTGGGTTCAGTGAGGAAACACAAGTTAGTGCAAGGGTCTGGCATGTACTTGGCAAAGGCATTTTATGTGGAATCAGATTTGTAAGATATGGAAGTACATCAGCTGATGGTACTGGGTTGCTTGTTCTGCTACTAACGAAATCGCCTTTGTTCAGGTTAGAGCTAAAAACCTATTCATCAGAATGTATGGGCAAACGGGCCTGTCATAGCAGATATTATAATAAGAATGACTAACTCTTTAACAATCCTACTTCATATCTAATTAAAAATCTTTCTTGTTTTCAGCAATCCGCATCTTTTATTCACTTATTGCTTAAGAAAGTGGACTATGTAATGATCAGGGAATTTACAAGATGTAATTGATTCCTAGTGATAACGTATATTTTCTCCTTCTAAATGAACTACTTTTATTATCTTGATAAATGCGTAAAGATAATTATTTGAGGCAACAATGCTTTGCTATGACTGAACTTCTGACAGCAAAAACGCCACTCAACTTCAGTTGGAAAAAGACTCTTAACATTTTCATTTACTTGGTTCCAAAATTCAGCGTAAACCCAATTGCCTCAAGCCCATTCTTGAAAAGATCTGGCAATGTTTTAGAACCTTTTGAAGCTATCACATTGTAATGGTTCAAACTTAAAGGGTATTTATGCCAAGATGAGTTACATTTTTTACTTTCTTTTGAGGAAAGCTGACAACTATCTTCACTGAGTACTGCCAGATGTGTTGTGCTATGGTGATCTTCCAACAGTGTGGACAAAGGCTTTTACGTGTTCAAGGGAAATCATACTGCATTTCATCTCGTTTTTTTCCACCCACTTTAGATAAGACTGATTCCAGCTTATCTCACAGAAACATGCATCAATTTCTGTAAGTTTTTTTTTTTATTATTATCTATAGGAAGATTTATAGCATATTGCGGTATATGTGGAACAAGCTTTTCCATGCCTGCTGTAATCATGCTTTGCTATGAGAACACCAAGAAATTTGACTGGAGAAATTACATGGGTAAAAATGGGGGCAGGAAAATCAGTCTGGATAAATCTGACACTTCTGTGACATCTCTATGTATATTACCGAGCATGTTATCTATTCAGTGACTTCTTAAGCTCTGCTTCTTAAAAATAAAAAGATGTGAGACTTTGTTGTTTTCTTTTAGCCTCTCTCCAGTCCCTTTGCAGAAAAATTTGTTTATCTTAAAGGACTTGTGCCATTTTTGTTAATAAGCACATGTGTATACATTTTTGTGAAGAACCTTAATGAAAGAATGCTAATGAAGAAAGCCAAAGAAACTTAAGTATTATTCTTGCCTTTTCAGTGCTGAGTTCTAGGAGTTCTTTCTCTTGCACTACAAGCTTCATGCTCTTAATTGAAAGTTTCACTATTTAGAAAATACACAGAAAAAGATTTTTGTGAAGGAAGAAGCTATATGTGTGAGGCTAGGTTTGGTCTTATGGTGGGTCTTAGATAGCATGAGGAAATTTTTATTTCTTAAAAGCATGCAATGCTCAGTATGGGAGGCAAGGGGTGAGTGGATCACAGTTTGGCTTTTCATAGCCTTGAGGAGTCCAAAAAACCACCAGTTTCCTAGTGGATGCATCACACTCTTGTGATGGATGGTCCAGACAAGAGAGGCTTTCCATAGTGCTTTTCTGTTCTCAGCACCGTCAACTCTATTTTATATCCTTTGCTTTTCAATTACCTGCAAGGTATTGAGAAAGCTGCAGAATGGTGTGATCAACACACAATATAAAAGTGATAATGTGTAAATGCATGTGTTGTCTGCCTACTGTAACAGACTGTTGTCTCACCGTCTTCCTCAAAGGCTTCATATCGATGCTGCTGCATATGAAAGAGAGAGCCCTGTCCTGAAGGAACCTGCAGATGTTGCCACCGTAGCCTGTAATGACCCTCTGTGCTGAATGTGAGCAGGAAACATGACAACTTCTTTATTCCACCCTGAAGTCTTTGGAGATGGGACAGAAATATTTGGTTATCACCAAACACCAAAAACACCAGAAGATAACACATCTAAACAGGGTTAAAATAATACTTTCTTTTTATCCCACAGAGACACTTGCATTATTGACTGTCAATAGAGAGTGAATGGTGAATGTAATACACAGTAACTCATGCCAAAGCCTACAGGTAAATGACTGTCTTATTTGTAATAAACGGCTTTCTATTTAATATACTGGAGTTGTTCCAAGGACATCTTTTCACAGGAGAAGCAGATGTAGATGAAGTTTTGCACAATTTAGGCTGTATTCTTTTTATAAAACATTTAATTAACAGGCATGAACACAGCCAGACACTTGAAATGGCACTAAAACAATTGTTTGATATTAAACAGCACACGCATTCAACTTGTGAATGTAGTTATACTGAAAAGCTTGAAAACATCAACAAATTGTGGTGTGTTTAAAAAAGAAGTTTTACTTTTCTTCCAAGGTTTTTTCTTACAGAATTTGAAAGCTGGGGGGGGGGGAAAGTTCAAATGAACACAAAAAAAAAAAAAAAAAAGAAAAGGAAAGAAAGAGAAAAGATTGTTTCTCTAAATGCCAAGAGCTTATTAATGCTTCTTTCACAGATCAGAAAAAGAATTGTGACCCATGTTCTAAGTGCCATATTGAACTGCTGTGCTTTTACATGGAAAAGTTTGCTCACATCATTGTGGGAGAGTAGGACTCTGGATCATCTTGTTAAAAATGTGAATATAATGAAAGAACCTAAATAGTATTTAAAGTGAGAAGTTGGTAAAAAGAACAAGGAAACTCAGCTTTACAGTCATTTTTGCAAGTGATTGGGTGCTTAGGGCCAGTTCCAACAGAGGATTGCAAAAGCAACTGCTAGCTTTTCTGAACTGTACTATTGATTGCACTGAGAACATCTGAATGATTAAGACACGAGCATGTTCCAAAGAGTCTTGATCCTTTGGGATAAAGCTCAAAGTGTCTTTTGAAGATACTTGTTAGTAGCGCCCTGAGGTGTAGCATTCCGGATGAACTAGGGCATGCATAATTCAGAAGAAAACCTTGATTGCATCACCTAAAAATATTAACTTCACAGTTTTCACCATCAACTAGCCATCATTTCATCAGTCCTTGTCTGGAGTACTCTTATATTCACACACCCTTTATAGACACCATTCATCATCAAGCAAATGACAACATACAGATGACTACATAAAAAATATCACAAACCTACTCCCACAGAATCAAAGTTTTTCAAAAACATGCTGAAAAAGTTGTAATTTGCAGCTGAGATCTCAGGCGACATTGTGAGGGCCTTAGATTTGCTCTGGAAAAGCTTTTTGTCTTACCAAACTAGAGAGCACCAGTCACCCTTAAAGAATACCTCTGGATGAATAAATTGGGTCTCTAACTGTGCCACCTGTTTACAACATAAAAAGCACCTTTCCTTAAGTCATATATTCCTAGTAATCATGTACCATCATATACGGGATTTCTATAGAAAGTCTTTTACACAATTACAGCCCGTATTATGAGAAGACTGTGTCCTGAAATATATTTTCCCAACACCTCCTCTGTCATCTTTGGCACATCTAATCTCACCAAACTCGTAATCAAGAACAAGCTTCTTGCAAATCAACAAGTTCTGAATGAATCTGTCCATGGCAGAGCCACGTGATCCAAAACAAGAAATACGTGTGTACAAGATTTCCATAAATAGCATGGCAAATGTATCTCACAAGGGAATCACCAGAATCCAGGAGTGTATTGCTCATATAACATTCCCATCCAATATGTCAAATACTTCTACAGAAATTGATCACAACAAATATGAATTAATTAATACAGAGAGCTGAGAAACAACTAGTTACCGAGAGAACCCTTTCATGAAACAGCAATTGCATCTTTGACATTTTAGTCCTGATTTTCAAGGAAGACCTATACAATTCCTTCAAAACACAGGTCTGGAAAATATATATATTTTTTTTCTGCTGGATTCTGGACATCATAGACATGATAAAAACAAGAATTATAGGACAAGTTAATATTGCAACTTAAAGAGTTGGAAAGAATGAAAAAGCTGGAAAGAATGACAACTGTTGGTGTGCATGTAATTCTAGAAACACAGAGCGCAAAGACTGCTTAAGAACAATTTGTCTGAGTTTAACATAATCCTTTTAACCAGTTAGGCAAGTAGACAGGCAATGGGAGTTGTTACCTGTGGAGGAGGGTGGGGATGTTATCAAGAGGAGAGAAAATGAACTTGATAGCCTCTGTGTGACAGTCTCATGGGTATGGAAGTAGATAGTTATTTGCCATTTGTAAAAGATTAGTGTTAGGCAGCTTATGGGTAAGATTATAAATGCTTTATAAAACATGACTCTTTCCTGGTATCTTTTTAAATAGCCATACAATAGAAAGAGGAAACAGACAAAAAAGAATCCCATATACCCCATCTAATAGCTGAACCATGTTTTAGACCAAGTGAATAATTAGTATTTTAGGTAGTAGAGATGAAAAGTTGAGATAAAAACAAGTAAGGAAAGCAAGACCTTCAATTTCAACTACATATTTTTAAAAACTGCTAGTGAACTGTGCTTTCCAGGTTCTACTTTTCTAATGTGCACATATACAACCATAGACTGGTGGTGGCCATGCACGGAAGGGGCAATGGGAGGCACCAGCCCTGAATCACAGTATGGAGGAGAGCACAGCAGAGCCTGTGTGAAACCACACAGCGTGGGATTTTCAAAACAAAGCACTCATGTGGCAAAATAAAGGATTTAGAGGAGAATAGTTCATGCACATATTATAGTGAGAAATTAGCATATGTTCATTTTCACACTCAACCCATGGGTTTTAGAAAGAGCCAATTATTGCCAGCACCTGCTTTGGATAGCAGTTTTGTTTCAGCTGGCCAAGAGGTCATGCGAACGATTCAGAAAACTTATGATTCCCTTTATGCAGCCTGGCCCAATGAGATGGTGGTTGCCTGCCAGCTAAGGTGAGGGACAAAGCAGAAGAGTTTTGGAGAGGCCATTGGGGATGCTTGGGAGTGCATTGCGCAGGGGAACGAGGAAGCATCAGTTTGATTTGCTGAGCCTGGAGAAGACAGCTCCGGCCATGGTCAGGGTCATGTGTTCACTTGCAGGTGGAGGGAGCAATGCTCCACTCAGTCTCCAGATGAGGGTTCTTCTTCCACACATCTTATTTGCTAATTTGGAATATAGCTGTACCAGAGGGTTATGCAGCTTAGTTCCAGGCACTGTCAGAGCACTGTTACATCAGCCCGACCTTTGCTTTTACCTGCCTTAATCCCACTTAAGCTGCTGGCTCATATTCAGGCTGCTCGTTTCTTACAACACAGTAGGTCGGTATTGTGTAGAAGCTGTCCCTGAAATGGTGCCTCCTGCTGACTTCACCAAGAGTGTGGCTGCTTATCAAAAGTGGCATTTGCATGTGGCCTTATTTTCACTTCCACAGTGTCTGAATAAACCTTAGTCATATTCACTTGAGTAAGAATGTTTCAGCACAGAAAATTCAGCTAGTGTCACTCAAGACATCTCTTTTGCTCTCTGTCACATTTTTCCTGTTGCAGGATCTGAGACTGCAAAGGTTTCCAGCAGGAAAAAAAAGGTAATTGGCGTAGACCCCTGCCCCTCGAAAGAAAGACAGCAATTGGGCAACGAGGGAATAACAACATCCTGATTACAGGAGAAATGTCTTTTGAAATGATAAAGTGGAAAAGATTGGCTATGTCTGCACCAGTAAACCAAACAGGACCAGGGTACTTGGCCAGCTGCTGTGTTGCAACCATCTGTACTGTATTTTTAGTGTGGCCCGTGGCGCGGCTGCTCTCTTGTTCCAGACACCCGGAGAAGGGCAAAGAAGTTTCACGCTGAGCAGCCTGCTGTGAATCTCCCGGGCAGCCTCGCTCGGTCTGAGCAGACCCCGACAGCCATTGCCACACCGGGCTGCCATGGAGACACAGGGAAGACCAAGAACCATCAAATATGGGAGAGTTCCTCTACCTGCAAAGGAGGCGGCGGCAATACACGCAAGGTGGTGTCTGAAACCTGGCACACCCTATAATGTCACAACATATGTTTGTTCATTTCCAAATACATACCAGCTCACTAGTTACCTTGAATATTTCCTGCATATTGTAGCTAAGTTTTGGACAAATATTGCCATTTTAAAGTTGCCATGCCGCTTAGCCCCCTTCATTACCTAACCTTGCTCTATGCTACCTGAGATTAATAACTCCATATTGCACAGGAAAGTTGATTTGTCAAACAATTTAATCACCTCTTCATATAATGATAGAGTAAAATTGGCAGAGGAAGCTTGTTATGAATCTGGGGTACTGGTAAGCAGTTATTATGTGTAATGAGGCTTTTGTCTTGCAGCATTCTGATGATCATCTTGAACTCCTCCTCGTGCTTCAGCAAAGGGACTGTCATGTTGAATTTTCCTTTAACATTTTCCCCACTCCCTGAAAAGAAATTATAGGTTGTTATAGGGAAGCTCATTTGAAGCCTCAATTTTCTTGAGTATCCTGCTCTTGTGGGGAGTACCAGGTGTGCTCAGAGACTGTGGCCTTCAGGTTCAAACTCAACTGGCATTCTACAAGTCTTGATTTTTTTTCCCTTCTGCTGAAGAGGCAGTGGTTGTCTTGACAGCAGGAACAAAGCCTCATCCTTGTACTTTGATATGTAGCAAGGTTAAAATAAAACCAAAATAGGTTTTCGAGAAACTGAGTATTTTTTAAGACAAAGGTTGTAGTAAAGGCTCTTGTGCTGATAAGATATATTAAAAATTGTTGATTGCATTCAGGGCATTTTATTATGTTGCTCACTGTAGCATATGAAGATGCCACTCATAAAAATGTGTGCTCTGCAAGGTGATTCGTGAGGTGTAACACACCCCGAACTCCAAATGATGTTATGCTCTCAGAATCACATCCCAAAAGAAGATAGAAAAGCACTAAACAAATTAGTTTTGCTGAAGAGGTACAAATATTGAAAAATAACATGATTGTATTAAAACCACTAAAAGGAGTCCTGGAGTGCTGAAGAGACAAAACAAGCTATTGAAAGAGCAAATGAGCATTTTGCCTTTCATTGTTTCTTAGAAATTCCTACACCAATAATTTCTATAACGTTGGCCAGATTTGCAGAGACTCATGTTCAGCTATTCTGTATTGATAAGAAGATCAACATAACATTGTAGGAAGCATTAAAAAAACTGTTCATGACACTGGAGTTTTGAGCTTTTTAACAAAATTGTAACATGACCTACTGTTTTCTCAAATTAAAACATATTTGATCCTACAGTGAAGTTGTATTTGTATATAAAAACTTTTGGTGAAGGCAGAAGTTAGATATTCATCAAGTTCGTTCAGCACTACGAATTCTTGTTGCCAAGCTGAATATAAATTATGATTTTGTACTTAAGCGTAGTTGTATACATATCTGAGTAATTCTTTTGGTAACTGTATCTTTTTTTTTTGTTTCTCCGTTTCCCCCCCATATTGTTGTAGGCACTTCAGGAAAATAAAAATACAGTAAATGAACTAATAGTGAAAAGAAATAGCCAAGAAGCTCACACACCTGTCAGGTGAACTACTGTGAGAATAAAATAATAATATGTCTGTATTAGACTAATTTCTCTATCATGCAACTGAAAAGGAAATCCAAGAGGTAGAAGTCTATATTCACATTCAGATCTGCATCTGTTAGTACTCAATGAATAGCTTTTCTATTATTTATTTAGTTCTATTATATATACAGGGACTGTACCACGTCTTATCTTAGAAATACGCACCTGATCATCTTTATATTACATCAGTTTCATTTGCTATGACCTGTATGTGATCTGCAAAAAGATATTTGCTCTACAAGAAAGAATATTAACATTAATTTCTAGTGCGTTTAATATTAGTTCCTCTAGAAATAGCAAAAATGATATAGTGGAGTCACAAATACAGACAGTTGCTGGAATATTGGCAGAGGTTAGTAACTAAATGTTAGAGAAAACTGATTGTGTTTAGCAGAAGGTCTGTAAGCTGATGGGGTGAAACAGAGGTAAAAGCTTTGTTCCAAGCTGAAAATAGCAAATAGCTGTAGTAGTGTCAAGTTGCTGAAATTGTCGGTCCCTCCATTTGAGATGACCGTGGGGGGTCAGCGCACTCCTGCAGGGGAGGCCCGTGGCGGCCGGTCTCCAAACCTCCTCTCAGTGATGGTGAGGCACCAGTGTTCACCGAAGCAGTGAACGGTGGGAGAGGCGGCCCTGGCGAGAGCAGCCAACGATGATGAAATGAAGGAGGACCGACTAACACTACTCTGAATGTTGTCCGGCTGCATATGTCAAAACATAGCACGACAGAGAGCTCAGAAGCCCCAAATTCGTATTTCCACCAAATTACTTTCTAATGAAATAGAAGGATATTTTCTAACCTTTCTGATGACCACAGCGAAATAGGAAGGCCCCATTGATTTCTTGCCAGAAACATTGAACACAATGCCAGCATCTTGCCATACCTCTATCTTTGGATTGCTCTTCTTGTAATAGGGGAAGTTGTTACTGATAGGCAAAATGAATGTGTTTCATGGCTGTGCCAGCAAGCCACAAGTTTAAGAACACGACTCCAACCAAATTGCCCTCTTCATAAAACCAGTTGTCAAGATGTAGGTCCAAGATGCTACCTCTAAATGTGACAAAACCAAAAACCACCATAAAAGATTACTTTTTACCTTTTCACTGGAGTATTATGCTAGCAGATTTATTATGACAAAACGTGAGAAAATGCTTCCTCAAAATGTGAGTTTATTAATCTAAGTGGAAGCTGGAGCTGAAAGGCACAATGCAACCAAAAGGAAGAATGATTTTTAATGACTGTTGTAGAATAAGTAAAGAGGTTATGAATTGCAAAGGAGCGTCTGACATTTCTGAGTAGATAATGTTAGAAAAGTTTTGGATAGGGAGGCAAAAAGTCTTGCAGAGAATTTAAATCCACAGATGATATTTCTGGTTAACCTGTTCTAAAATAAGATTTAACTAATTCCTAGTGCGGTTTTAGTGGTCACAGGATGTTACTGAAAATGAATTGAGTCTGATGCTCATATAAAACATTACCATCTCTACAGTTATACAAATAAAACTTGTAAGTGGTGCTGCTCATAGCACAGAGTTCTTGGTTCTTGGAAATTCAGTGACCAGATACTGCAGATTTACGTTCTTGCTGTGTAAGAAGAGATTTGCAACATATTATACTGTGAAATGTAGCTCTACACAGACCTGCATGCAGCTCTGTGTTTGTGTGGAAAGTTTGCCGTCACTGGCAGTTTTCTGCGCATTTGCAAATTGCTCAAAGAAGCTGATGCTTGACTTTATGGGAGTAATGGGGAGATGAGCCCACCAAGCAATGTTACTCATTGTTTCAGTTATACCTTCCTTTTTATACTTACTGAAAGGCTTGTCTCATGCTTATAAATGAATTTTTAATAGCACATTTAAATGGAAAATGAAAATGAAAGACTTACAGTATTATCTTGAGCCTCTGTAGAGCAGAATTTTCCCATGCATACCTCTGTACTGGTGGGTCTCTGTTCTACCTGGCACGTTAGAAAACTTGCCAGCCAAATTCCGGGCCTTTCTTCATTTATTTGCCACACAGGCCAAAGTAAAAGGACAAAGAGGAAGGCTGACTCTTTAGATCCCTTGCTGATTTTCTATTAAGATAAAATGAGCATGCAGGCAAATACAAACTTTAGTCTGTATTTAGAAATTAGCATACTGGATGTGCAATACCTTAGAAAGAAGATTATGTCTTAGAATCCCATCCATTTATCACCTGCTGAAACAAGTATAACTGCTTAGTAGAAGCCAGATTATTTTCTGCTAAATGGAATTTCAGTTAATAACTGTGGCTTAATCGGTGCAGTATATAATTTATTTTCATTAGGCTCTATCAGTCTCCTGGGAGACAAGGGTTTAGGGAAATTCAGCGGTTATAGGATCAGCCATCAATTTTTTTTTCTGACCTGTACTTTTAGACTTGTAATTTATATTATTTCAAGCAGTTTCTCTTTATGTGCCCTGTTTGTAACTGCATATAATTATCTTAAAGAACATTAAGAGGAAATATCAGAAATCAGAATGTATTATGAGTCTCTTGCATGGTCCAGAGAGAATTGGGTCACAATACTATAGCACAGCTTTTTCTTGTAGATGACCTTGTATATTTTTCATGTAATTATTTGAAAACCTACAACACTAATTGAATGGATTAGTACCCAAAAGCTAGTTTGTTTTACACTAATACGTAATTAACATCTAAAGATCAAGACCAGATAAACTGCTTAGAGCTGTACAATTACACAAAAAAATTAATATACATAAGAACATGTCTGTGGATACTCTTCATCCAGTAACAAAATGTACTAAGGCTCTGGATTCAGGTGTAATGCCAGTAGCAACCAGAATCTGGAATTATTGTCATATGTTTCATCAAAGTAGTAAAATGGTGCAGGTATTCATACAAAGCTTATAACTAAGATTTTTATTTCCTCTGAAGAAGAACTCACTATAGCAAAAAGCGTACTGCCTGTTTCTGCGAAAGATGTTTTTTTCTCTCTTGGCGTCTTTGAAAGATGCCAGCCATGGGACACTGACCTGCGAGAGACTCATCAGCTCCGATGCTTACACAAATGGTTCTCTTGGTGGGAGGGCAGTGGGTGCAGCTCGCAGAGCTCCGAGTGTGAGCCTCCCACTTGGCTGGACAGCAGCAGTCGCCAGCCGGCGGTGCTGCGTGGGGCTGGGCTGGGAGGCCAGCTGTGCCCATGCTGCCAGCTGTGCCCATGCCGCCAGCTGTGCCCGTGCTCTAGGGCAGTGGGTAGCTGAAACCACAACTCTTTCCCTCTGTTAGCCTCATGGGCTGCCTGTCCCTGATACGCTGGGAAGAGGGCTGTTTTTAACTCTAGCTTTTATGGAGTTCCTCTCATTCCCCTCTAGGGTCAGACCCTTGAAGTCCCTATTTTCACTTCTTCCACCTGGCCTTTTTGCTTGGGCATTGCCTGCTGTTAAATACCCAGCGTTACCTTACTGTCTTCCTTCTTTAACATTCTCAAGCCATAGGAGCTTGACTCCTGTGGTGGTAACTTGTTCAGCATCAGCTGAGTTGTAGGGTGACTTCTAAAGCCTTGCCAGCAGCGAGACACCACGCTGAATGAGGCTGCTGCCATCGTGCTGGCTAACAGCACGTCAGAGCCTTAGCCCATCTCTCCATCTGCTTGTCGGACCTTTCCTCGGGCGAAAGCGTGCCAAACGCAGCTCTTTCTGTAGCTCAGCAGTAGATGGCTTAGCCATTGCCGTTACTTCCACCACTTGGCACCGAGTTACGCCGCAACTGCAGCACTCCCATGACAGGTTTGCTTTAATTGCTTCCAGTGCAGTATAATAAGCACGTATGTGAATAAGTGAACAGTTGCCATTTGGCATCAATCTTTATTTTAACTTTTTTTCTCTGTATTCTCTTGCTCGACACCAGGACAGGCAGGCAGACATCTTCTCTGCTCCTCTATGACTGCCACTGGAGGCTAGCTCACTTGTGAAAGATAGTTATTTTCACTAAAGCTCTGAGAAAGTGATAATAGGCCAAATTCTCTCCCCTTTCCTTTTGTATGAAGTGATAATAACTCCACTGGAAACAAAATAGTTATTTTGGCTGCAGGGGGATGTAAGAGGAGGGACGTTGAGGCTCTTCATCTGTCTGTATGGAAGCACTGATGCACGTTTGATTTCTCCAAACAAACAAGGAAAGACAAAATGAGGGGAAATGCTTTAACTTGATTGCTGTTTTGGATGTATATTAGTGATACAGCATGCAATACAGGTTTTCCTTAGGAGTGAATGTGCCTTCCACCCCACCCGGGGGCAAGTGAGGCACACCTGGGAGAATCAAGGACGAAGCTGTGTGTAGGACGCTATCCCAAATACTCTATTGCAGACTGAATGCAGGGTACCTCTAGAAGAAAGAGAGCAAATAATTTCCAAGATCATCTAAGTATGTGCTTTTAACATGTGTGCAAGGTGTTGTACAAGGCAGTCCAAGGCAGTCCATAATGGCTTGGCAGGCTCAGTTCTGAGCAATTGAAGAAGAAGTCCTTGTCAGATGGTGCCACGTAGGACTCCTGCTTGCCACCAGCAGACAGACAGGGTGTGCCAGGTCTTCCTGCTAGCAAGGAAGGGGAAGATACTTTTATGCACAACCAACAGGCTGGTTAACCTTTGCAGGCAATGGGTGGAAAGTTTTGCCAGAGGTCATCCTACTTTGTGGCAGCATGTGGAGATCACCTGCCAGCTGAGAGGTGCCGGGCTCCCCAGACAGCGGGATATAACAGTGCCTGGGGGGAGTGTGGGGGCAACACCTATCTAGGCACCTGTGCCTGAGGTAGTTGCAATAGGCTCCCTTTGTAACTGATGGAGAGAGAAACAGGCAGTCTTAGCACACAATCCTCTGACCTATTGTCTATTTTAAGATGAGATGTAACGTAGAAGTGCCCATTCATTGCCATAGGTTATCCAGTTTGGATGACTAAGTGGGATATGGATGTTTACAGATGTAGAGGTCTCAGGTTAGAGGACATGAAACCATGCTAAGGTGCCTAATTGCATTCCTCAATTTTAAGTCCCTCTGTAATTTTAATTCACTTTTAGTCCCCCTGTAAATTCTAGCTGTATGCTATGGGAGCTAAAGGGGACTTGCCTCCTATATGTAATCAATATTTTTGGGGGACACCAGTTACATTGCAGCCTCTCTGAACCTGTTTGTTAGCTGATGCCCCCCAGGTTCTCGAAGTGCTAGGGGACCACAAGGAGGAGTGGAACAAACCAGCAAACCTATCCACCCTGCCCAACTTACAGTAGGGAAAACTCTGCTCGTTCTTACCTATACCTCCCCCACCACCCCAAAAGGCTGTCAGCATGCAATGCCCACGGGAGATTATAACTCCAAAAGTTTCTGCTATCAATCTCAGCAAATGAAACTGCTGATTCTGGCACAAGGAAAAGCCCTAGCTGATAAGAAGAGCCTTATATACCATTCCCTGTATCTGGAGGGGCTTTATCTGCGCCTCACTGAGCAGCCACAAGCATAGACATAGTCTCTTCCTGCTACTCATTTCTCTTCCCACCACACTATAAGGTCACATGGGGAAAAAAAGGCAGGAAGGGGGGGCTCTTTTCTGCAGAAGGACCTCCCCCTCGTTCTGCATATGAGGTCTCGGGATGTGAATGTGACCAGCCTAATTTTCCTTTGTGCTGTTAAAGATTACCGTGTTGCTCAAAAATTGTGGCATGTAAAAATGAATGTGTTGTTAATTGTGAATTACACTGGACACATATTCCTTTAATCATGACGTCTCCCATATCTGTATGAAAATCGTTAATAGAAAAAGGCTTTGCAATTATGTAGCTACTTTCTCTGTGAGCGTTCTTGTGTTCTTGAAAAACTTTGCTAATTTCTCAGTGGTATATTCATAAGAAAGAGAATAGAACAGAAGACTTTTAGCTGGAGCCTATTATGCGTTTTTCCATCTGTTTGTGGTGAACCAGAAAGAGCTATGTGTTAGGTCTTGCCTTATGGCAAATCCTGATCTGCAGTTGCTGTTTTCCCACACTTACTTAAGCTTCTCTGCACATCCCCGCACACAAAGCAGATGCCGGTGCCACAACAGGCCTGAGAGCCTCCTTCTGAGCGCGAGAGACTGTTATACAGCCAGGTCCTTAGGACTAGCCTCCAGCAAAGCCAACCAACCAAACAAAAAAAGCTGCTTACCGTTGACATCAGATGATCTGAAACTGGTTTATCGATTGAAAAGGCAAAAAAAGCATATGAGATCATCAGTTGTCTGCTGCAGTCCTTCTGGGCTCAGTAGCCTCTTTGGTGAAAGGTTTCGGGAAAGGAAAATAACTGCAGAAAGTGCACAATATTATTCCTGGTTTTGAGTTCCTAGTTTTCAAGAATGTAGCAAAAAGCAGCGGTGCTGAGGAGACCTCACAAGGAATAAATAATATTTTCTCTTTTAAAAAGAATGAGGAGATAAAACAAGCAGTAGTGTATCTTTCCCTGCATTGATGGTGATTGTTCCCTCTCCCCAGGGTTGAAATCTTGCCATATTAAAATAATTGGGAGTATGCCATTAATGTCAATAGGGCAAGGATTTCACCCCTTTTATTCAGACCTGGACTCTCTTTTTGGCAATTGGCCCCATCTCAAACTTTCCTCTGGGGAGCCATTCTCTTTGCATTATATCCCAATCCCCATCCAGTGCTACAAACTGTCTATTAGAACTAGACAGACTACTGACAAGAAACAATGCAGTTGATAAATGTGTTGTTAAAAGACTAAAATAATCTTGGACTTCTCTTCCCCCCCCCCCCCCCCCCCCCCCCGAGTATTTGAAGATTTTCTGTAGCCATTTGGTAGCTTTCGAGTGTGAGGTGGTTGAAATCATTTTCATGTGCAACATCATGAAAATAAAACTCACAGTTCATTTATGGAGTTACTCTTACCTTTAGAACAATTACACTCCAGTTATTCATAAACAGTGCCTTTTTATAACAATAAAATAATCTACCATACCAGATTAATTACTGTATTTTAATAACAGGTGTGATACTTGTTTTTCTTACATGTTGTAATTATGAAGTAAATTGCAGAAATTTATATTCATACTGACAGAACATTCACAAATATACAGGAATTTAAAAAGTAATTGATTTTGCTTCTCATCTTTCCCACACAGATTTTCGGGTCAAATTCTGCTTCCATTGTCTCAGCAATTAAACTAAAACTAACTTCTGCTTTTTTATTCATCTTTTGTAAAAAAAATTAACATCTATATTACTATACATTTTTTGGCATTTTATATCTCAGGTAACCAAATCAATAGTTGCTAGTAAATGTTTTACCAAAACAAAATTAAGCTATTTTATCTCTATCAATTAATCTACATAATGCACTCTTTAAAGACATAATTTTGGCCCCAATGTAATCTGCCTCAAAATCCGTATTTATTTATTTAACGGTGCAGGATCATGTATGGATATTTACATGCACCCTTGCAAGAGTCTACTGAAAGGGCTTAGTGGGTCAGCTTTTCATTTCAAATTGGGCTACCCATATTTGTGAATGGATGTTAATGTAATCTGGCAATTTAATCTTCTTTTTCCTTTTTTAGAGGCCTACTCTTAGGCTTAGAAATCTACTGAGTCAAAAATGCACAGCCCAAATGATCACTTTTTTATATCTATAGATTCTTGAATATTTGCTTTTCAAATTTATCAATTGCTTGGCACTGTTGTTGTTAAAGACAGTATAAAATCTTTCCAGTCTCTGCTTTAAAATATAGATATAAGGAGGAAAATGTGACAAACATCTTGCCTTTGTGACAACATTATTAAAAGTCTAGCAGGGGTCTGGATCTACAGCCCTGAGAATTTATTTTGTACCAAAAGCTCTTTGAATACATAATGAATACTCACAAATGAGAATCTATTCAGACGGTGTGCTATTGAGTCAAGTTCATCAAAGTTAAAATAGCATATATTTTCTGAAAGCTGTAGAAGATTACACACTGGTCTAACTTCAATGAGTTCTGATAATCATAATTTCCTGCAATAGAGTTAATTAAATTATATTCTGCCTTGGGGTTCCTTTTCTTATACCAGTACAATTGTAAAATACTCTATTATGTTGCATTTCTGCCCAGCAGATTCTACTTAAAAGAAACCAACCCAACGACCATATTTGTTAGACAGATAGAAATAAACTACTTCTGTTTTGTGTCTACCGATCCCTTTAATGTGTTCCTCCTAAATCGCACCTGCCAAAAACGCTTGAGGAGCAGGCATCTCCTGACCTAAAAGGAGCAGGGCCAGACAGCGACTGACAGCAGCCTGCCTTATCTCCTGGGGGAGCTTCTGGGGAACCCCCTCCCCAGCACGTGAGCCACGTTGCAGCGAACGCCACCCGGGAGGCAATGCAGAGGGAAGGACAGAGCCTTCGCTCCTGCTGAGGCCGGTGGGAGCCCATCCCTGCTGCAAGCGAAGGGCATGGGGCAGCGCAGCAGCGCTGGCGAGGGCAGAGAGGCTCAGCACCTTGCCGAGATGCTGCCGCTCTCCGGCATCATGAGCGGCCAGGGCTTAAACCTGCCAGCTCAGGTTTAGTGCAGGGACTGAGGTTATTCACTGCTTTTGTGTGGCAGTCTTTAAACTGTCCTCATATCTGCAGCAAAGCTAGGGAACTCCTATTTTTGAGGATTCAAATATCTCATTTATGAACAGTGCTGCACCCCACATTTTCGTCGTTTGAGGGAAGAAGGTTTAGAAAAATATTCTATTTATCCTTATCCCCAGGTTAATGAAAAGAATTCTTAATCTAACTCACGTGGCCAGGAAAAGTTGGTACAGTGATTTAATGGAGAAATCAATTTCATGAGGTTGCTGTAATTGTATTTGATGTATTACTTGACAATTATTTAATCTCATTCTCCAAGCCCAGTGAAATATGGTGCTTTTTAGACTTTAATTAATGGGAATAATGCAAGAGAATTTCTGAGTCTATGTTTGAAGTTATTTTCAATCTCACAGCCCAGGGAAAACACTGAGCTCAAATTTTAGGTAAAAGCTTGCCATATTTTTTTTTCCCAGATTAATGTCATTGATCCTTATTAATTTAAAAAAGTCTTCAAGATATTTTTTTGCACCCTTGTGGTTCTAACACAAAACCTCAACCAGAAGGGGAGACCAGATTTCCTTGAGTGCATTTGTCTGTAGGGTTTCTGCTATTACCAGAGCTTCACTGGAAATTATTTTTAGGTTACTTGCCTATAATTATGTTATTCTTTTGTTACAATAATAAGGAACATGTACTGTTAGGTTTTTTTATTCAAAAGCTGATGCTACCTCCTGTTTACATAGTTTTCAGGAAACAATGAACAAAATACATTAGTATTTGCTGTGATAACAGAGAGTAATCTTCATGTTACAGTGGGGGCTGAGACTCGTGGAGTTTTGTGGTAGCAATAATGACTGATCTTTTGTCAGCCATGTACTACTTTTGAAACATGCTTATAACATGTAATTAAACAAAATTGTGTACCAGTGGAATTGTACTAATACTATAAAGAAAACAATGGATAAGGCCAGATGCATAAAAAAATCTGAGTAAATCTCAGCTTCTGATCTTGTTCAAACACTTGATCTTTGAACTTATGGTTTATGATATCCTTTGTCAAAGCCCTTTGATTGATACATAGTTCGTCTTTCCCCATCCGTTACACTTCAGAAGCCAATAAAGTTCTCAGACTCAAGTGGCAGTGGAATACAGTAAAATATTTTTTTATTTATTAACTGTGCGTAGCTCACCTGAAATTATTTTATGCTGAAAATCACATGCAAATATATTAGATGCATATGTGTAGCCCAGTTGCTGCAATACAGAGAGAAGAGCTAGTGTAATTTCTGGGGGGACTCAATTTAGCAATCAGTCAGTGTATGACTGATTTCTGAACCATCCAGCCCTCAGAAACTCCACCGTTTCCCCCTGCAACGAAAATGTATATATTGTAATATTTGTTTTGAAAATTTATATATTGGCTGAGCATATGAACATGTTCTCATTGCCTACTCAGGCCTTTGAGCAATTTGCAGCCTTTTGTTAGCAAATAAAGGCTCTCTGAGCCTCCTACTTGAGCACCGAGTTTACCAGCTGCTATCCACTCCTAGACCTCATTAGGGGCCTGCTGTTCTGCTGAGAACCACAGCACATGCTACGCCCCGCGTTGGCGGCAGATTAGCCTGTTGCTGCTCCTTAAATTACCAGGTACAAAAGGTTGTTCTGTTTCTCCATAGAGAACTACCACTCTTATCCTCTTTGAAGAGGCTCTATATCATGATCTGTCTAACTAATTAAGGTCCGCAGACAAGCCACAGGTTGTTATAGAGGATTCGTCCCCATGGTTGATATCAGCAGGGTTTTTTTCGGGTTTTGTTTGCGAAGGATTAAAGCTGCTGTTTCTCAGAATCAAGTCCTAGAAAAACCAACAAAACCCATACATACTCATGCAAACGTTTAAAAAAATGCTTCTTAACATCAACTCTCATCAAGCAGATTTAATGCTATTTTACTTCTACTTTGGAACATTATTTGGGAGAAATATTTTATAAATTTAAAAAATTATTTTAAATATGAGGAATAAATTGAATTAGTTTCTGTGTGTCTAGAAATAACTCCGTCCTAATTACAGTTACAGGTAGTTCCATATAACTCTGTTTGGACATGGGGCGTTTAAAAAAGAAAAAGTTGACCAGGATAGGTCAATCGGGAAATACTCCTTTTTGTTTATCCGAGCTACAGTTCTGATGGATTTATGTGAACACGTGGATAATTTAGAGTGCCACGTGGGAGAGAGGCTGTAATTTAGTGACCTTCTTCGAGGTCTTCACAGAGCAGACCTCTGCTTCCGCGGCCCCTGTTCGGGGTTCTGAGTGAGTTATCGGTCCTCGCATACTAGACCATGTTTCCCACAGCGGGATTTTTCTAGTTTATTTGTGTTTATTGTGTGACAGATTATGTCCTATCTGTTACACGGTGGCAGTAGGTATTTTTTGTTCTCATTCCCAGACGTATGATGCCCATGAATGAATAAGAATTAGTTGCATCTCTAATAAGGTAGCATGTGTTCCACAGATATCACATATTGATCTGAGACCTTGTCCAGCAACTGAAGCACTCGATGTTGATTCTGGTCTTTTGTGCAAACATCATTATACACTGGTGCCAGTAAAGAGTTGCTACTTGCCTGTGATCATGGAATTATTTACATATAGAAAACATCAATCTGTGTGTTCTTCGGAGAGGTTCAAATAATGAATATGGAAAGAAGAAATGAATATATCAGTTAAGGAAATAATTTAAGGACCCTTTTTATAAGAGAATACTGATTATACAGCTTGTGGTTTTTCCTGCTATTCAGTATGCAGAGGTGTACCAATACTGTATGGACCTGACCTACAAATGCATTTTGGCATGTAGTAGAATTGTCTTCCTTTAATTTAGAATGGTGTCATGGACTAAGAAGAGAGTTAACTCTGTCCTGGACGAAACCAGGACAAATGGGAGAAAAACAGTGTTGGAATCATTTGGGGAAGTCCATTTATATGATCCAGTGGCACTCAACGGTTCTGTTATGTGTTCTGCCATCTGTTCAAAAAACAAGCAAACCCAGCTATCCTTTCCTTCAGGATCTCACAGCAGTATCATAAGGTGTTCCAGCAACTCTATAGTACACGTGAGTATAAATACACAACATATAAATGGTTGAGGAATTTCAAATACAAGGAAATGTCTTCATTCTGTGCGTTTAGTTGTGCAGATCACTAGCATCAGAGTTCCTGGTGGTCCTAAATATCTATTAACGATAGTGTAGTCTGGCACCTTGTGTACCACATGCAAAGATCCTCACCCAGTAATCTGTAATTAAGCTTATAACACTTGCTTGAGCAATGCTGTATTTCTGAGAAAGAAATACTGTCGTAATTTGAGGACTTCAAATGGTGAAATGCCACCATGTCCATGGCTGCTTCGGGGCTTGCATCTTTCACTGTTGAAAATTTGCCCCCCTGCTTGTGATCGGAGTTGTGTTATTTCACTTTCTAACCACTACACCTTGATCTGCTCCATGAAGGAGCTACTTACTACCAGACATTTCTTCCCTGAGTATGTACTTTACTTACTGGCAAAGCTAATGAATTTTTTTCCTTTCTAAGGCTGAACAAGCCTTCAAAATCCACAGATTACTTAATACAAGAACAAAATAAAAAAGAATTTCTTCATAATAACAGGTGTTTTGGAGATTTTGAAGATTTTGTTTGTACTTCCTATATTTAAAGAATTGCCCTTAGCTCTTTGGCCACTCACAGATGTACCAGTTTTACTGTTAGCTTTCCTTATAAAATATATGCAGCTATACAAATTTATGGGAGGCTTAGTGACCTGAGGATGTGACTGCTGCTCTGTGTATATGCAGCCTCACCTGTAGACTGGACTGCCTTAACCTTCCTTGCCTCTCAGATGTCAACTTTCCCATTTTTCATTAGCTATAAATCATTCTGAAGGATAACATTGCTATTGCCTTGGCTTCTCTTTTTAACCAGGGCTGTTTTTTAACAAACCCCACCCCCCCTGGACTGGACTTCTCCTAACGCAAAGATGAGTGCAGCTTCAAAGATGATGAAGAGGAGAATGAGTGGATCTTCTCCAAGACCCTGCAGCTACCAGAGCCTGAACCCCAGCTGTACCAAAGGAGGTACAGAGGCAGAGTCTGTGCTTATGGAGTTGGGAAAACAGAGACTCCCAGGATGGGGCAGGCTGGGAGCTTGTGAGCTCTGGCACCAGCGGATGGCTCCTGCACCACCTGCGGATCTGCTGCTCCAGAATAGGTTCAGTGCCCTGGCAGTAGATGAGGGCAGAGATGAGTGGAGATCTACCTAGGGATGGATGATGAAACAGCCTAGAGCTTATGGGTCAGTACTAGTAAGCATGGATGATGTTGTGGTGTGAGTCTGCTGCAGACAACCTGCTTAGGAAGGGGTAGATGAGGCCTCCTCCAGACAACTGGAAAAAGCCTCACATTCACAAGCCATGTTGTTCTCATAGGGGCCTTAAATCACCCTGAGATCTGCAGGAGGGCACAGCACAGCAGGGCACAAGCAATACAGCAGGTTTCTGGAGTGCATTGATAACTTCCTGACACAGACGATCAAGGAGCCAGTGAAGGGAGATGCTCTGCTGGACCTCATCTTTGCAAACAAGGAGGCTTGCATGGATGAACAAGATGCTCCTGGCTAAGCTAAATGTAAGAAGAACGTATACAAGAGGTGAAAGAAAGGACAGGTGGCTTGGAAGGAATATACAGACACTGTCTGAACATGCAGGGATGGGGTTATGAAAGCCAAGTCCATGTGGAGTTGAATCTGGCAAGGGACAAGAAGGGCTTCTACAAGTACATTGCAGCAAAAAGAAGACTGGAGGAAATTTGGGCTCACTGCTGAATGGACCAGGGGACCTGGTGACAAAGGACATTGAGAAGGCCCTTAAGTTACTCAGTGTCTGCTTTGCCTTGGCCTTTACTGGTAAGATTTACCTTCAACTGGGATGTACAGTGCCACGTAGAAATAACACAAATATATGCATAAATGATTGCATTATTGAGCATTATTCATCTAAAAAGAGCTTTTAAAATACAGTAGTCAGTTCCATCAAGGGACTGATGTTTCAGGGAAGCAGGGACAAGTCTTATTTGCAAGCACAGTTCCTATGATAATATGTGCATGTACAGACATGGCGTCAATGTCTGTACAAATGTCTGTAAACAACCATTTGTGAGTACATTTGTGTTGTTTCCACATGGCGTTGTATACCTACTTAGTGTAAATGTCATGACTTGGAACTAACAGGGCTGGTGATGCAGCTTTTTGAACGACAGCGCTGTGAAAAATAGCTCCTTGATATGCGTACTTAGTCAATAGTTGCAACAGCAGAAGCAACTGGGCCATGATTGCTGTGGGCACGGCTACAGCAGAAATCTGCCAGCCAAAGTTGCTCTGTAAATTCAGTTCTGTTACACGCTAACTTATTGTTACAGATCCAACCCAACACAATTGAGTAATTATATGGTTGCAGCTGGTAAAGCAGACTGACATTTATTTGACTGGAGAACAAAAATGTGTGAAGCTGGTCTAACTACTCAGGACAATGTGGATGGCTTTAAACAAAAATCACAAGGATAAATACTGAGAAGCAAAATTTGAAGGAATGTGTGAAGTCCAGCTGATATACTGTGGTCACTGGGCTTTAATGGGATTCTGTCAAAATCTAAATGGGTGGAAATTGCATGCCCATGCATCAGAAGTTTTTCTGACTGAGGTACATGTGCAAGGCTTGCTCACTTTTTCTTGCTAACAACTTTGCTTTCAGTCCCGCAAGCTGGGAATCATGTCACCGAAACATGCTGGAGCTGGAAAAATGCTGATATTAGGTTGAAATTGTAAAATATTCCTTTTGGAGCCTCATACATGTGCAATTAGGGATGTTCAGATTTATTTCTTACGGATTTGTTTCAGAATTTTCAAGTAAGTGGTGATTCTGGCAAGATCGCTTTGCAGGAGGCTCAAACAGAGCAACTGAGAAGGGAGGCATCTGTGACTGCAAGTTATAGTGGCTAGGACTTCATGTCAGTGAAGTGAAAGTTTACGGTTGGTTATTGTTTTTCTGAGACTTGAGAAAAAGGTGTGTGTAAAAGAAATTTGTAAATGCATTTGGAAAATATCACCAAAGAAGAAAATTTAGTGATGTGTATTTAGTCAAGGAATTGTCATTTCGGATGCTCTTTGCCCTTCAACCCAACCCAGAGTTTCTGGGTTTATCTGATATGCTGATTTTCCAAAGTAGTGTCTCCGTACAATGTAGTCTTTGGAACTCTAAAAGTAATTGTTTGTTGGTGGGAGCAGGAGCTCAGATGCCCACAGTACACAGCTGAAAGACATTTTATCACAAAAATTGTTAATACTGACTGTTTGAACCAGTAGCTTTCCATTTGAAAAAAGAAAAAAAAAAGAGAAAGAAAAAAAATTATTGAGAGGCGTGAATATAGAAATACGAGAAATACACTTACCATGGTGGATGCAGAAGACAAAGCAGGAGTGGAAATAAGGGGAAGAGTTTAAGGAGGAAACATTACACATTTATATTCTGGTTTAAATTTTCAGTCCTTGTAGGGGAAGTTTTTTTCAGGGATGCTTTCATTCATTAGTTACTTGGATACAGGTTGTAAAGTGCAAGTCACTTAAAGATCTGACTCCTGGCTTGGATATAATGAAGAATTCAGGAGGAGTTTGGCAGAAAATCTGATTCAGGAAGAAAGTAGCATGGATTAGTATTTATGATTACCTTTGGATATACAAAATGTGAAGTCGTTTCATGGGATATTTGGTCTTTTTTATGTATAATGTTGTGGCACAGATTTTTGCACTGTCAGCTTAGAAGGACTTCTATCTCAGAAATAAATAAACCTAATTTGTAGTTCAGTATTGTGGGGATGAGAAGAGATCTGAAGATGACAGCAAAGATAAGAAAAGGAATAGATCTGAAGATGACAGCAAAGATAAGAAAAGGAATAAAAATAATGAAGAGCTGCTGATCGTTTCAGGTCTGTGAAATTAAAGAAAATGGGAATATTAATTCTGATCAGGAAGATGCTCTTGAACTGTGGTCCTCTTAATTAGTTCAGCTGGGTTCAGTGGAAGATACAACCTATTGTCCAGCAAATCAACTTTTCCAGTGGTACTTGCTTTCTAAACTGGTAAATGCTTTAGTCCATTCTACTTTGTGTGGGCTGTTGAAGAGGCTAGTTGCCCTCAAGTTCCTACTACAAAGAATTTTTGTTTTGACTAGCATTGCACCATTATTCGTCACTCATGCAGCTCTCTATCCCCTCCAGCTCCTGACTTTACTACTAAAAGAGAGACAGCCTTTTGAATTAAAACCCAGCAAACTGCGCTGCCTTATGTTAGCATCTCATTGGTGATGATGGAGAGCCTCTGCCCGAGCTGCATCATTAGGTCTCCTCAGGAGGAGCCTTTATTCTGATTTGTTTCCAGGAGCTGCCACATGGCAGTAAGTGGGCACGGTTCAAACCCCAGAGGTAGAAACGCAGGCCAGGGCTCCAGGGCGCTCCTGCTCGCAGACCCCACAGCATCCACCGAGGCGGAGGGGCGACAGCAATCGGCTACTGCGGCCGTATGAAGATTGGCCACTTTAGGGTATCTAACACAAAGTCCTAACGATAGACCTAATGACACAGCATTCTTTGTTTATGTGCCAATGGGGGTATATCTTTTCTGAATAAATACTACAGCCAGGTCGTTGGCTGCATAGTTACCTGTGGGTATAGCATACTCTCTCTTCTTAAGGGTGCACAGTCTGAAAAAATATGCGTGGTGCCTCCCCTTCCTGCCCCTTGGTTAAACCATATTAACTTCTCAACGTCCATCCACTGCTCAGCATTGCATCACTCCTGCAATCATGTTTCCATTGTACTAGAGTCCCTCCCAGCAATCCTCTCCTTTCAATGCTTCTCTCCTAACACGAACAAAATAAACTGTTGAAAGTGAGTGTCATGAAATAAATTAAGTTTGAGCAGCGGTTAGAATGGGGCAATATCACTGACCGGGCCATTCTGCCACCAATGGGCAGGATGGGACAAAGGGTGGGAAAACAGCCACCGCACTCAGACTGTCTTCACTGGTGTCATTAAGGAAACAGGCGTGAAGAAGCAAGGCTGAGAGAAGTAAAATTATCTTGGTCCTTGGCATCAAGAATGAAAGGCTAAGTATCTTGGTTCACGTGTCAGAAGGAATAGCAGCAACAAGTTAACACATGGGAATGACAGTCAAAATGATAATCTCAGGAGTAATCTCAGTCGCATAGTTTTTCACAAATTGAGGGCATTTAGTATAGACATTAGAAAGTTGCAAGGACCATGATGTGAAATCATTAGAGCCTGAATGAGATTTACAACCTGAGTACCATTTATCTATGCATTGTCATATTGCAGTCGAGAACTCAAGTCTAAGAATTCAGCTCTGGTTGTGTTAAATTTAGGACAAAGATTAAATATTTCAGACAGAATGCCATAGCGGCAGGCTAGGATATTGTATTGGCTGGAGGAAGACAGATGCAGAGATTGAGGCTGTACTTTCAATTAGGATTAACATAAGAAAGGCCATACTGAGTCAGACCTAGCCAAGTATATTGGTTGTAACAATGGCCAAAAGAAGATGCCACTTGGGGAAAGAGAATTGCAATAGAGCAAGCATATGGTGATAATTTCCTGAAGAAAAGTGGAAAACAATAAAGAAAAAAATCAATAAAACCTGGAGGGGAATCTCATGGATTGAGGGAGAAATAAGGGGATACAGCAGATGAGATGGTCCAATAACAGCTACTCTGTAATGTGGTGAAGTAAGAGAGGATGTGTTTGAAAGTTTGAGGGAAATCTGATGTTGAGGAGGTGAAAGTGCTAGTAAGTGCAGGAAAGAGCATAAGTGTCCAGGGCAAAGAACACTAGATGATAAAGAGATGTTGTTTTTCTTTCACAAATAATTATTCACTGAAAAATGAAGTCATTGGATGGCTAACATGTTCATGAATTTATAGTCATTTCAGCCAAAAGAAACATGAGAAGGTGTTTAGAACTTATTAAAAACTGCTTTGAAATTTCTTGAATGCTTTATGCTCTGACACTTGTCAGGAAGGAAATAAGAAGCTAGTCTCAGGAAGCTGAAGGGGCAGGTTGATCTTGCTCTTTTTTCCCTAGTTCAGAAGCCAAAATGATCCATCTCATTTGAAGGCATGATTTCATATTAGAGGGAGCTGACATTAGAGAAGGAAGAAAGATAGTGGCTATATGTGCGCAGCTATGTGTGCAGTGGCTATATGTAGGAGGAATACAGGTGAAGTGTGGGTGTTGTAGATGTATATTGTTGATGTTTTGGGAAATTGGAGAGTAATTGAGGAACAATACCATGACAGATGAAGGCAGAAGGGCATAAGAATGGGATTAAGCACTGATATTGGTAGGGCAGCTGGAGGGGTTGGAAGTTGGAAAATCTTGGAAACAGGTGGAGAGAGTAAGATAGTTGCAGAGAAGGTGTTACCGGAGCAGCAAGTGTTCTCTCACAGGTGGTGGGGTATGTTCTCTCAGACACAAAGAGCTATGAACTGATGGACAAGCGACCTATTTGTGTACAGCGTCATGAATATCCAGAGTGTTGAAAATGCAAAGAGCATTGCAGTGGGATCCACAGGTGTGCTCTTTTTCAGAAGAGAAACTCAAAACAGTGCTGTTGCTGAGTGAGTGCAAGCTGTGTGGCTTATCACACCATCCCCCCTGATCTTCCCTTCTTGGTAAGTCAGATGGCAAACCCAAGGCTGGATAAAGAGGTTACCAGCTATCATGATTGTTCCTGACAAACAGCAGCTTCTCACTGTGTGAGGTTGATTAATAAATGCATGACTCATAAAACTGAACAGCAGAGATTCACCCAGAGGTGAATTTGGCCCCTGAGGCCATGCCATGCTCTGACTTACAACTCTGATGTTCTGGGGTCAGCCGGGAGTAAGGAGGCAATTTGGTCCATTGCCGTTTATGACATCTATTTTGAGACTTTCTCTGGCACAGCTGCATGGCAGACACAATTAGTGTTCAACAAAGAAATGCTAATTATTTACAGATGCATCAGTAACAAAGCTCCTGACATTCAAATTCAGAGTTTCTGTAACAAGTGAAGGTGGTAGTGACACCAGTTAACCCCATGTGGCAGCATTCAAACAACTTGCATTTTATATTAGTGCCTGCAGAGCTGCTTCCTTAGTTACTGAATCTGAAGACAAGGTACCATTTTAGAGTGTCCGTGGTCCTGATGCTCTTTTCAGACAGCAAAAAGACCAAGAGTGGAGAATCTACTCCAGACATATCAGTTGTCTTTCTTTTGTCGCTCTGTCCTGAGCTGGAAGGAAAAGTGAAACTTCTGAAATTCATTGCGAAGAAAGATGCTCGATACAAGTCCTTTCAGATTGATTGGAGAATTGGATGATTTTGAAGCCTGACATCTTAAAGTTTGGTATGGAAAAATGACTGAGTTTTTACATCGGTGGCTTACATGTACATGCTGACACTTGGGATATCTTGGTTCTGTCCCAGGACTAATTATACCTGAGATAGGTAGTTGGTTTCTGCCAAATACTGAAGCTCTTTCTGTGTGAGTTTTCTTGTATGCAGAATGGGTATGAAGCACTGGACTTAATTCCCTAGAACAGTGCAAGTTATTACTCTACAGTGTAACAAACACCTCAAGCAGAGAGTGAAAAGCAAACTTTTAAAAGCCCGTGATCTTTATTTCTTACTTATGCTTTGCTTGAAGATACTGGAAGTAAATAAGCTGTGGAGAATCAAGCCCATTATTGCTGAATTCAGGACAGGATTTCTAGCCAGATAAAAGCAATGTTCCTACTAAACAGAGCCGCGACATCCTAGATTTTCTTTCTAAAAATCCATCAGTGTTTAGTGATTTTTATTTTGTTAACCAACATAGTTCTTGCTCTTTCCGTTGCTTTCAGTGGAATGGACTATTTGCGGGCTAGACTGAGATGACTGGAAATTCACACCCTCCTTTTAGCCTCTGGGTCGGGGCTGACCACCATTCCAAGCATTCCCACTCTGTCCCCCCTGCCTGGGGGGATCAGCCCTGGGGACAGGGGAAAAAAGCCTTCGCAAGGCCGGCCCTGCCCTGGCCTGCCTGCTGAGACTGCTAGCCAGCCTGTCACTAATGCAAATGGTGCTGATGTTTTCTGTGAAGCAGACACCTGCCCACGAGGAACTGGACTGAGACCACCAAATTGTTTTAGGTAGGTCAGCAAACAGCTGTCAGATTGTGTAATTTGGTTCTCCTAATTTGGAAAGGGATCTTATTCAGAGATGGAGCTGTTTGCCTGCTGACAAGCTCACATGTATTGTGTTGTGCATAATGTGCATGATTAACGCTTGTTTATTGGAGCAATTGTGCTCTGTGGCAGAGCTATAGCTGCTTTTTTATGTGCCAGTGGCAAGCAGCAGCAAGCTCTTCTCCCTTTGGGAGAGGCAGTATAGCATGCAATGCAAAACCTTCTGCAGCCTGATCAACAGGGTTACTCTAGCCACATGGCAAAGTAAATATTTTGTTGGAAGCAACTCTTCTGGTTACCTACAGGTTTGCATGTTTTAGGTTTGCAGGCCAGTCTGCAGGTAGTAGACAGCTGTGACTTTTATCGCCTTGTTTTTCAATTGTCTTCTTCAGTTGTCAGACTAACTGGCCACGTGAAAAAAATTTTGGGCTAAACCTTCTGTAGGTACTTTCACAATTTTCTTTTGAACCTGAGGGGCCTCTGCAATCCTACGCTACATGGTGTTTTCACTATTTTTATGAGTATTCTTCTTTGCCTTACACAGATTTTGCCTGTGAGTAACTGTGAGTACTAGTCATGTAATACTAGCACAGTTGTCCCACCCTTCCTTTGATACAAGGAAACTTTGATTACACTCATGCAATTCACTGTAAGTTTCAGTCAAATGTATCACATTTTCATGTGTTGCACTTGTTTAAAATCTGGGTTTTTTTGTAGGTTGATTTCTTTTCTGTTAATACAGTGCTTGTTTTACTTAAGAAGAGTAGTGCAGACCACAGTGCTGAGAATTTGCAAAGCAATTAAAAAGTGCTAATTAAAAAAGAAAAACTAAGATTGTGATCCAAAATTACATTAAATTTTATTCTTATTTGATATAATTTGGAATTGGATTGTATTTTTTTCCTGTGTGAGAAATATTCAGATTCAGCTAGTAATTGTCAACATCCACTTTTACATGGGCACATGTGTTTTCCTCTTTGTCCTTTTCCTAGTTTTATAGGAATTAAAAAAAATGGAGAGACTACTGGAAGAAGTTGGAAAAAAGAACAAAAAAGAAGAGAAGAATAAATTTTATTTCCTATTTACCCATATCAGGCATCCAGCTACTCAAAACCAGAAAACATATGAAATAAAAAACTCACTCCTGTTTTCCTGCCAGAAAATAATGCAGCGTATGAACAGTTTCTCCAAGAAAATGCTTGCCCCTTATTCACTTGTTGTTCCATTGTTTTCTTTAGCACTCCACTCTTAATTTAAATTGACTTACCCACTAATAGAATTTAACTTGTTTCACTCAGCCTGTAAGATACACCTGCAATTCTCCCTTATGTTTCCTCGGCAGGGTTGAAGAGCTTTCCACGTTTTTTCTGCCTCCCCCAGCTGTGCATTCTCACCCTCCTCCATGGAAGGTTGCTGCCCCCCTTCAGCCCTGCTCCTTCCATTGTTTCTGCAGCCTGGCTCTCAGCTGGATCTGCCAAGTGAGCTGTTTAAAAACCTCCCAACACTTGTGAGGTGGGAGATTTTGTTTGGTTTTGTTTTGTTTGGGACTAGATCATTTACCAGATCCAGTTTAGAAGTGTAGTTTAACAGTTTAGTCCACGCAGTGGAGAAGGCAGTAACCGAGGAGGTGGTGATGGGGGAAGTGGAGAGGAGCAGGTACAGGGAGGAGGGACCTGGAGCACCTCGAGGTCTGCTGGCGGAGGAAGCGCAGCAGGAGGGGAGCCTGGCTCTTGACATTACCTCCTGCTGGTGCAAGCAAACTGAGAACACTTACAAAAGGTATTTCTGGAGATCTGGGAAGCGTTACCATGTAGAAAGGAAGTGTTGTGGTTGGGTGGAAGAGTGGATATGGGAAGAGGTGGTTTGGATCTAAGAGAAAAAAAGTAAAAAACGAAGGGCTGTTAAGATGGCCATTAGCAGGGACAGGATGATAATGGGGCAGCAGTTTAGGAAAACTGTTTAGAAACTTGATTCAAAGCAAAAATAGTTGCTTTGAGTTTTCCTGCTTGCTGATGTAAAAGAAACTGTCTGAGTGGACTTTTTATGTAGGAAAAGAGATCCATGGTTGATCTGAAGAAAAAACATCTTCCAAATCTCTCTTCAAGTCTGGAAAAGTGAAACTTAAACCATGCCTGGGAGCATCCCCAAACATGCTTCTGAGTTACACTCTCCCATGGGATCTTCTGTGGGACTAAAACAGCAAACAGGCCTCATGTCAAACCTGGCTGCAGACAGGCATTCTGTTTTTGTCGTGGACTAAGAGGTCCAGTAAACATGTCCAGCTGCCGAGGACAGCACACTGACAGTTCTGCTATGGCACCTTCTGAAAAGCGTGACTCAGTCTTTCCCAGTAGAGCCGTTTCCTTTCTTAACTAATTATCTGTTGGATGAAAGCTGGTAATCTAGGGTGATCAATTCTTAATACCAGCAGTTAGCAGAGCTCGTCCAACTTCTGGGAAGCTGAAGTTCATGTTCTTCCCCCAGTGTATATTCAATTGGTTATGTGGGTTGGGGAAGAGTTGTTTCATCCAAGTGCTGATCTGGCCTCAGGCAGGTGTTAGATGTGAATGTGGTATTTCCTGGTCTCCTGAGAGTGGTCCAGCAGGCAGGACATGCTCCTCTGACAAGCATTCTGCATCCTGCCTTTGTCTCCCTTTACGTGGGAGGTGTGTGATCCAGGTCTGGGTTCCACTGCATCCATCCCCAGTACTTGGTGATCCCCACTTTGTGGCTCATTATGGGGCTCGGTTGGCTACAGCTGTGGGGCAGCGACACAAGGGAACAGTTGCAGTGTGCGCTGGAAATCACATGGGACCTCGTTGCTCCTGGAGGACAGGGGCATCACCCAGTTTGCCTGAATGTTGCATATTTTGTATGTATTTTTTTGAAGGAGGAACAAACTGATTAAACTCAATGAAAGAGAGTTCAGGACATGCTGGTGGTCTGTCACGATACTCATATCACTCTATATTCTTCCAAATGCAACTTAATGGTCTGGCTTTTGTGAGGATTGAGAATGAACCTCTGCTGTTCCGCAGCTGTATGTTTTCATTGACCTCAGTGGCTGGGAAGGGCACACAAATCATACTTCCCATTGCACCGCAACCCGTCCTTGCCTACAGTAAGTTCCCTGAGCCAGCTGCATTCAGCTAACTCTGCAAGGGATTTCAGCAGCGGCCCAGGGTCCAATCACACCTGCATCAAGTGGGCCTGGTGGGTGAAGCCACCCTTTTAAAAAGATGGAAGCACATATCTCAAGCTCTAAAAGCAGCTTAGCCCTTCCCAAACCATGAGAAATGTTCCCTGGGTGAATCGATGACAATTTTCTCATGCCTATTTTTCAAGGTACAGCCTGCTGGATTCTCAGGCTTTCAAATGCACAGCCTGCACATGTGCACACAGCTGCTACAGCACTGCTTGCTGAAGGTTTAAATCTTCAGCTTTGCCTCTGTGCTCATGAGTTTATAGCCCAACTGCTTTCACATCATCTGCATCTTTTATGACCCCAGGTTTTTGGTTTTTTTCTTTGCCAGCTATCATGAGTCCTCTCTATATCAGGCAATACTGCCTTAATTATGTCTATTTATCACCTGTTACACAGAAAACTCACTGTTGCTGTTCTTTCATCCTCTCAGTCATTTTTAATTCTAATCTCCAAACTATTCATCTTAAAATTATAGTCAGTTCCTTAATAGCCCCCTGTTGCTGAATTTTACTGAAGGCTTTTGAAACAGAAAAAAAACCCGATTTTTCTTTTCCTCTATGATATTTTCTTGATTCCCTGAAGGAATTCTTTTATGCTGATGAGCAAGATCTTTCTTTACATATCCTGTCCTACCTTCTACTTTTTGTAGCATACTTTTCTTATGATTCAGTAATTCTTTACTGTTTCATTCAATTTACCTGGCACTCCAGTAAAATACCGTGTTCTGATCCCAGAGATCTCCATGCTGTTTTTTTTCCCCAAAGCTTACTGTAGCTTCTTCCCAACCTCCGGTTTTAAGAAACAATCCCTAATGTTCACTATGTAAGACAGGAGAAATGGAGACAGGGGAGAGCTCTTTTCAACATGTGTCATCAACCTGGCTTTATGTTTTCATAACTCTGGTCATCGAGCAGCGTTTGGTAGAGACAAGGGTGTGAAAACGTAAGGGTAACCATCTGGGTCTAGTCAAAGGCTGGGTGAATCCCATACCTTCTAGGCCAGTAGCAGATATTTAGGGAAAAGTGTACCTGAAACACTAAAATTTTTGTAGTAGACTGATCCACCTCTTGTACATCCTCTAAGCTTCCAGAAGACACCAGGTTAGGGACTACACCAGCCAGAATTTGGATCATTATGTCTAATAGCCCCTGGTGGGCTTGTGTCTCTGAATTTATGTGAAGGAAATCAGGAGCAGAGAGAACTTCTTGAGCCCTGTGCCCAATCCTCTCTTACAGCAAACAAGATGTTCAAAATATATCTTAAAAGTGTGTAGTCTTTTTCTTGAGCCTCTGTAATGTTATAAACTCTCCATTCCCTTCATTTAGAGACAGAAGCCTGGACCTTTACCATTCAGTGCTGAAATGATGATTATGGTGATAGGAGAGACAGTCTGAGGCCTGTAGTATCAGCTGCTCTGAATTAAAGGTTTGCCCTGTCACTGATTACCCAAAATCTACAGCTCATGGTTGACTTCGAATTGCCAGTTTGCCAGTCTGTCAGATTAGTAGATGCAGGGCTCCATGGCTAGATCTAGGAAGGACAGAAAGTGTTAGAAGATCATACTGAAATTAGTGTTTGGTGAAGAGGTGATTTAGATTATGTAAAAAAATTACTGAGCAGCTGCAGAGTACCTCTGTATGTGTGTGGGGAAAATAAGTTTTCAGCCAGATCCGCTATCCTTTCTGGCTCAAGGCGGGTAGGCTGGAATACGTAGCCAGAGCTCGGAGGGGGCTGAGAGGGGGAAAGAAGGGCAATACAGCAGTCTGCAGTTGGATTCATTGCATGTCAGGGTGGAACTGCAACCCCGCATAGTGTTCCCATCTTAATTTCATTCTCCAAATGTGGACGCTTGGGTCCACTTTTTGCTCCAAAATACACGTGCTTCCAACAAGCACTGTCTGTTTTGTTTCACTTTTGCACTCACGCTTCAGGGCTAGTTCAGATAAATAGGTTTGTTTTTGGCGTTTCTGGCTGCAATAATATTTCCCCCAGCATTTGGCAACTGCAGATGGCATTTTAGGTAGCTCTTCTAACACAAGGATCTTGTGGCTTCACTGGTTCTTTGTACAGGACACTAGACATATAATTGCATGAATTCCTTTGTGTATTATTCATTATTTTCAGCCACACAAACACATAATTTCATCCATAGGCTACCATGTGACTCAAAATGAGAGTCAGTTAATTGCTATTTTTAACATTGCTGAAGTTCATTCGCTCTTTATTACTGAATGAGCTGTAAACAAAATCATTTTGCAGTCGAAATGATTATAGGATGTTCTTTTATGAAATTGTTCTTTTATGAAATATTGGTTATACAAGTAAAAAATAGAGTAGAAAAGGAGCTTAATATTTCTAGTTCAAAGTTAATAAAATAACCCAGAAAATAACAGCTGCTATTGCATTACAATATGCTCTCTGTAGTTCGGAATGTGAAGTTTCACCCAATTTTACGTCAATACATTCTAATTCAGACAAAACAGCAATGGGTTAGATGCCGGCTGATACTAAGAGAGTCCAAGAGGTCTGAAAACTGGCCCATGGGGACAAACAGGGATCGGAATATCAGTTCTTAGTTGTTATCTAGCTGAAACAACTATTTATGTGCCTTTATTGCCCCAGTGCTAGTTAGCAAATGTTCCTTGGAGACATCAGTCTAGTGCTATTTAGTCAGCAGAGCACATCTTGGGGAATTACAGCAACTTTCACTCATTTGTAAATTGCGATGGGACCAAATATCTCCCTTGCTGCTCACAGTTGCTTTCTTTTTCCCTCATAGTGAGGAACAAGAAAGACAGAAACATAGCTGCTGCCTTTTTTGCTGCCTTTTTTTCCCCTTCTTGCTGAACAAGCTGTGGATAAGATTCATGCATGCAGAAGGTCAAGCAGTCTTTGTAAAGTCATTGCAAAACACAATTAAGGCAGAAATAAACAGGATATAGATACTAAAATTACATCCTGAACACACAAATAATTTAAGTTATGGTACACCTGAGTGCTTTGATTTAAAAATGCAATGAACACCTAAATCAACTTCTAAAAGCTCTTCAGCAATGCTGCAGTCTTGTGTTCTTGAATACGCTTGTCTAATACTAATAGCCCTTAAAGTCTCTTGGAGCGTATTTGATTTCTTGGGTTTTTTTTTTCTGTGTGGAACTTCAGTCTCTAGAGGATTATATTTTGGATCTCACTTTATTCCTAAGCCCTCTTGGGATCTGCAAACCTATGGTCCAGTACCTCCACAGCCTGAGTATCTAGAGCTTATGGGGCTTTCCCAGGGCACAGCCAACAACACCCACATGCTGAGCTCCACACTAAGCCAGCAGTGTCTGGCTTTAAATCTCAGCAAAAGAGAAGTCATGGTTCTTCCTCAGGCAGAGGTGCCCAGTCTGCAGCGTGCTCAGGCAGACTGGAGAGGACCTAGGTTCAACGTCTTCTTTTTTTTCTGCTGATCATTCAGTAGTCTAGAGATCACTCTGGGGGGTGCAGGACTACTCACTGTGGCGAGGAAGACCTGCTATAAGGACTTATATTTCTGATCAGTCCTGTCTGTTCCTGCTCTGCCTAATCCTGCTTAGCCACGCTTGTCCTGAGAAGTGTATACAGGTTGCTGATCTACAGACTTTTGTTTGATCTGGTTTTTTTATCTCAGTGTATTTTGAACTCTTTTTCTGTATAACAGAATAACTTCATAGGAGGGACTGAAAGCATTCCCCCCTTTTGCCTGGCTGGGTCCTAGGAAGTGTGACTCCTTGCAGGTAGAGATAAAACACAGACCTGTGCAGCCCCCAGTACAGGTGGGAACTTCACGGGTCCTGTTCAGACAGTGAGTATGTCAGACAGTGGTGGGTTCAGAGAACATGGGAAATGGGCTGCAGGTGGTCTGTGAAGTCCTGCAGCTTTTTCATCTTGTCGGTGACACTGTGATGATACAGGTATGCAGCGGTCTGTGCACTGATGGCATCTAGGGGCTGCGAGTCTCTGCCTTAAGGACTCACTAACAGCAGGCTCTGTGGAGCCTCCTGGCTATGAATTGGATGAGGAACATTAACCTGTGAATACAATGCTTCATCTCCAAAGGTGGATAGATTTAGCATACACTGCTATTTTCAGCTTGTCCTGGCAGTTCTCTGCTCATGGTGCAGCTTGTTTGAAAAGATTGGTTTGAGGTAGCAAAGAGTATGTGCATTAACATTTTCATTTGGATCGGGAGTGTGTTTTTGAAAGGAATCTCCCACTCATCCCCATTCACAGCACTTGCTTTGCATCGCAGAGTGATCTCACAGTGCTCAATCTGGTTTCTTTTGCAAGAAACAAAATCAGAAACTGTGTTCCAGGAGGACACGTGGCATACTCACACGCTGGAGTACTTGGTCCGTGGGACCAGACTGGGATGCTGTGACATAAACCCACCAAATGCATATTCTGCAGTGACTGGGTTCCCAGCACCAACTGCTCCACACTACAGACTGGCTCCTGTTGGTTTGCAGTACTTCCTAATATAGACACTGCCTAACTAGGCCTTGGTATCATGTAGAAGACTATAGACCTAGCACAGGGATCGGAATTTGCTTCTGGGATCAGGTGCTTTGAGGCTGGGACTTGCAGGATTTGGAGTCAAAACACCTCAATCCTTTTTAGCTGCAGACCTAAATACATGTCCATTGGCATCTACCCATACAATTCTGCTGTTAAGTTTACCAAATAGAGACATTTGTGATAAGCATGTGAAAGAGAGAAAGGGATTTATAGTCTACATTAAAATCTTTCATCAGGAAGAACATGCTCATTAGTGCAATATTCACTTTACTCTCATCTTTTTCTTCTGCTGCTGCACACTGCTCTTCTATCAACACTGATTAGCAGCTAGAAACCTGGCCTGTTTTTTTCTTACTTGAGCATCGTGTGTACGGGGGATGGACCTTAGCTGTTGGTACATGGGCAGTGAGGCTCTCTCTGCATTATGTTAATGTTGTCACTCACAATGTTTTCATTATGAGCTTCATTGTTTAGCATTAATTTCCTGGCTGTTACAAATTACATCAGGATGAATTGTAGCACAAAGGCTTGTAGACTTGATTTGATTTGCTTTCCCAGAGAGGGTGCAAAATAGTTCTCAGTTCTGGTTTTTTTTTCATGTGGGTTTTCAGATACTACTTCCCTGATCATTTGTATCTAAACAGAATTCTAATTAAAGGGGAAAAAAGAAAATAATTTTTTTTGTTGGCCCTTTGTCCTTAGTCTTCCAAGTGCTTTGCTCCTAGAGCTCTTGGTGATCTTGGGAGATCTTGGGAAGCCACTTGCCGACACATTCTTAACAGAGCTCCTGATTTTCTCTATGTGTGTGCATGTGTGTGTGTGAAGAAGGAGGTAAAATGTGGCTTTTTTTTTTTAAAGCAGAAAACATTTTCTTAGTTCTTATAGGTGGCTAAACTACAAAGGTCACCAGCTCTCAAGCACACTACTATCTTTAGTGGCAAAAGAAATGATTTAGAGTTGTAAATCTAACTATCCAAGTTTAAGTCTGCAGATAGTCAATGCAGGCTCTTATCTTTTAGAACTAATGTTCGATGGGCACTTGGGAAAACTAACTGTTAAACCATAAGTTAGTCACAGTTTCAGAGTGCTTACTCCTCCATGAACATGAACATACTAACAGACAATAAAACAGGGTCTGAGAATGACTGCTGCATGTTTTTACAAAATAATAGGGAATGTGGAGTCAAAAGCTCCCAGCTTCCAAGCTGTCATGAAATGGTATGACTCTTTTATGACACCTTTTCAGTATAATCCAAGATTTGTCCTCTAACTAAATTCTACTGCACTGATTTAGCAACTTAGAAACTATTTTAGAAAAGCTATTAGGATTTTTCAGCTATTTCACTTGTTAGATAGGTCCTTTTGTCTTCCTTGGCCCCTTTATTTTTTAAGGAGATATTTATATTCTTATATTTGAACACCTTTAGAGCAAAATACAGCTATAAAGAGATGTGATTAATTTTATGGGTTGCTACAGAAATAAGTAAAGTAGCTGAATACCATCTTTCCCAGCTGGTACATTAATTTGGGACACAATAATACATTAAACAAATTCCATCTGCACTGGGACAAGTTACAGCACTTATCTAGTCAGAGATATCTCAGGTTTGAATGTTTCTTTTAAGTGAAAGCACTCCGGTGTATGCCAAGCCATATCTCCCAATCTACCACTCTGGCTTTGGCCCCCAAAGCTTTCTGTAAGTCACCAAGCTGCAGCATATTTCTTTGGATGCAAAACCTTTTTCTTACACGGCTTTCAAAAACTTAATGTAAGAATATATATAGAATCAACTGGCAGCTGACTGGCTACTGCATATGCCACGTTTGTGATTGTACTCGAATGCAGCGCTCCAGGAAAGAAAAACGACTCATAATTTTGGCTACTGCCGGGCATGGCTCAGGCCATCACTCAGACTTTGCTGTGCAGCTCTGTCAGGCACATCAGTCCTGGTTTGCAGCACCTCTGGTCTCCCATCCCCGAGGCAGCGTGGAGCCGACACTACGGTTTGCAAATGGGTTGAGGTAGGTATATAGAAAGGAGGGGAAAATCACCAACTTTCTGCTACCACTTTGCTGCCTGAAAGCCTGTTTTTTTTTTTTTTTTAATTTTTGTCTGTCTTTTCTTTTTTTTCCCCCCACAGGGGAGAGGAGGAGCCCTTTATATTAACAATTGCATTTTAATCAATTGCAATCTGGCCTGTGTAGTAAATTTGGTTTGCAGAGGGTTCTGTCTTTAAAAAATGATTCCAGTCTACTAGGGCCACTGGATTAAATTCTTCCCATAAAAATGAGCTCTATACTGGTCACAGTATTTTTACAACTAACAACACCAAATTCACCAATGGGGAATCTCATCTGAATAAGTATCAAAATGTTTGACATATAATACTGAAATTCAGAGCAATGCGTTTTCAGAGAGATTATTATTTAATGGTTAGAGCTCAGAGATGATGTGTCACAAAAGAAAAAACAGATGTTACAAATAGGTTTTCTGTATTTAAGTAAGTGAGGGCTCGAACCTAGATGTCCAGTGCAAGTGCGGAGCTGGGCTTTACTTGATGATTAAAGTCTTCAGCCTGTTGCTCATCTGGGTATTATCATCACTGTTCTGTATCTCTGTGTATGTCTGCAGTGACTAAGTAAAACTGGTTGAATTAAAATTTCAGTGCAACACTTCTAAAAATCATGCAACTATATTAAGGCACATGTGCAATGAGAGAATAATGGGGAGTAACGTGTTTTGGCGTAAGCGCAGTAAATTGCCATGGATCAGTGTCACACTGATATTTGAAAGTGTGAACACTTTGGTGGGATAAGTATATAATTTAATTGCAGAAAAATATGCCAGAAGATAGGTAATTATGCTCACTGCTTTTTCCCTCTAATTTTACAGCAAATCTTACTAAAGTGTAGTGTCGTATAAAGCATGAATTGTCAACAAAACAGGCAGAATGGTCATCCTGCACTTAAATTTCAACAATTTTTTCTCAGAGCGGTGACGATTATAAGCTTGTCTCTGACACAAAATTCTTGCCTTTTCTCATCTATAAATAGTTATTATTTCCACTAGAAGACCTCTCTGTTGCAATTCCAAGGAGAATTTTGTGAGCAGATGAGGGTCTTGTTCTAGGATTCTTTATACGCCCAATGTTTTGAGACGTGGATTGTTAATTTTGTAATCTGCCATTGCCCAAGTTTGCAAATGACTAGCCAAATCAGCATGGTTCGCGTAATCTGAGTGTGTTCCCCTACTATAGCTGTACCTGTGCTATTGGTACTTTTTCCTTCAGTATTTTTCCCTGTGCATACTTTGCTCTGTCTCCAGGTTCTTGGTGGATTTCATTTAATTTCATTTATGCATGCTGGAGGGAGTTATGGGAAGGCAGTGGGCAAGTGACACTAGCAATGATCCTGTGAGCTTGCTTGAGTTTTTGTTTCAGCTTGGGTAAGCCTGTACCCAAGGGTTAAAGGCATGGGTCATGTTATAAATGACATGTTTGAAAGCTTTGGGTGCAGAGAGGAAGGATTGGGTATGAGCTGCTGCAGGATTATGATGTAGAGCAACAGTGTAGACAGCGTGTTAGCAACTCTGATTGCATAGCCCCATGTCACGGAGCTTTTTCTAAACCTGGAATTGGTCTGCATATCCCCTTGTAACCCCATATACAGCTCAGGACATGCCAAAAGTCCATGAAAAACTGCTCATGTCTCTCACAGACAAACATGTTCAATCTGCATTCCTTAATACACAGACCAATGGCTAGACCTTATTTTGTGACTTTCTGGCTTAAAAAGATGTGGCCTTATGAGTTAGAAGTTAATCTAGCCTCAATCTGTGTTAGCTAATAGAATGGGGTATTAAATTTGGTGACAATCTTTTACTGGATAGCAGTTTTTTTTTTTTTTTTTAATATGCAATTTTGTATAACTTGATGTTGCAAAACTTTATTTTGCAGTTTATTATCCAAATATCTCCTTATTGTACTCAAGAAAGTGAAGCTCAAATATGCATGTTGAGGCAAGAACTTCAGATTTACTGGCTCCTTCTAACATATCATACTTGAAGGCTCTGTGGAAACACTGGAGCCACCAAGGAGAACATAGAAGAAGTACTGCACACCAAATTCCCTTTCAAATGAAGAACTGGGGGAAGGATTGCACTTATGGATGGAAACAGAGGTGCATGTGAAAGCCTCTCAGTTAGTGTTTTGATGATGAACTGTCCTCCCCTTCTTCAGTGATTTCCCTGAAAACGGAGGTGCAACATGAGATGACAGTCCAAAACCAGTAGTGTCATACCATGTCACAAATTACTCTTTTCTTTTAAAGAAAGCACGGCATGTTGGAATACTGTGCATGCTGTCCATCCAAGTGCATCCTTGCTGGCACCTGTGTCCTAGTGAAACAGGCTGACTGACTTGTGAGCAGGCACACAGCCAGTCTAACAGATGGAGGTGAGTGAAGTCAGCCAAGAGACCATGCACTAGCTGCGCATCAAGTGTGCTAGCTAAAGGCAGAATTCCCAGACAGAAACATCCAAATGTCTCCTAGTACTCTCATATTCACATACTGGTACAAGGCAAAGATCAAGAAAATTGCTTTAGCAAGAGATGAAAAGTAGAAACAGAAAGATGTGAGAAGTTGTTTCTATGTGGTTTACATTAGCAATGTAGCTGTGGTGTGTAAATCAACATTTTAAAAAGTGATTTGTCACTCCATCTTCTAACAACACTGGCAAAATTAGTCAGGCAGGGGAAGGGCTAGCTCTCTTCAGAGCAGATGCGTTCAAGGTCATAGGTTACACTTGTAACATATTAATTAAAAGAGCCTGATTTCCTGACTCTGTCTTTTGCCTTGGATACAAGACCGGTAAAACAAGAGCAATCTCTTAGCACTCCCACTCTTAATAAGATGATCTTTATTTAATGCTGTTGGCAATGAGGACAGAGTTGTGTTTGTAACAATGATTTTAAACCCATGTGATAGCAAAACAGCAGTATAAACCAGTTGAACTATCATGCAAGGAGCTGAAAATGAGAGTCTGGGTAAACTGCCACCATAAAGGGAGAATAAAAATGCAATCTGTATAAAGGTTTGCTAGTAACTCATCAGACTCACTTGGTGCATCCTGTGATAGTAGCATCTTGTCATTTGCACAGCAACGTAACAAAGCTGTGCCAGGCACGAAGAAGAGTGTTATTTGGCATTCGGGATGCTACACAAATGCAATAAAAGCTAGTCAGCATTCCTTCTCTGACTGGCTTTTGAAGGGCTTAGAATTGAGCCATATACAGTCTCTCCAATGCAAGAAGGGTTTCAGTGGAGCAGGGTCTTGCCATTGTGTTTTAGAAATTCTTGTATGGTTATGAATTGGAAGAGTCAAAAGAAAAGGGCAGATTGAGTTGTGTTTGACAGACAGCACAGTCAGGACTGTGAACCTTCAGAGTCTCCGTGGCTCCTCCTGCATCATGTGCTGGAGAGTGGGCAGAAAACTGACTAAATAGTACCAGTACTTCACCAGGCAGATGGTCAGGCAAAGGCCAGAGCCCTCTGTCCCTCAGTCCCCTGCCTCTTCCAGTTCCCAGATGCAAGTTGAACTGGCACGGGAGTTGCAATAATTTGCTGCTGGTATAGACCAGCAACAAATTACTGCCCTGAGGAGCAAGCAGGAATAGGGAAGAGCATCTCTGAGGCATAAGGCCTCCAGGATGATTCCTCACGCACCACCCATCTCTCAGGGCTATGCCCAGAGGCCCGAGCTACCCTGTGGAGGATACATCTGAAGCCACCAGAGAGCAGAGAACCTCCCTCCCACCTCCCGAATTTCCCTCTCCCCTTCTGAAATGTAATCAGTGTAGATAGATGTCAACTTGATTACACTTGAAAAAATAAACCATATTGGTACGTGTTTTGGACCTCAGTGTAGTAGAGACACACTCGCCTACTGACAGGCTTGGAACAATACCTTTAGCTAAGGAGACTTGCTTCTACTTCCTTGTCTCTTTTTGCGTTTCTACATTTTCAAGAACTTTGGATGCAAAGGGCCACCTTCCAATAATGCCTTCTGAGCAATAACTGGTAAAGCAAGGCATCACTCGACATGAATACCGGGATCACAATTGAATCCCAGAGTGTATATATTCAAATAGGCAGCCAAAAATTAAAACCCTGATGGTGGGCCCTTTACTCCCACTGTGAACTTCTATTTGCATCACAAATTTTACAGCTTTAACTAGCTGGAAGAAACTTTCATTTGTATTTGAACATAGCCATACTTAAGGATAGACCAGCACATTTTTCCACATGTTGAAAGAGATTTATATGACACATCACCAAGGTCAGGGATCCCAGTATCTCAGAATCATTGATGCATTTATGATCACTGCTTCCCCATTAAGATGGAGCATGCAGTAATTTCCCACTGAAAAAAGGCAACTGGCAATAGGATTCATCTGAGCAAATGTAGACGCTTGCAATGTAGGTCTCCAAATCCAAGCTAAGCATCCTATGCTATTCAGGGTCAGTGGAGAAAGAGAAGCAATTCTAGGCGTGATTTATTTTGTCTTGCTTTAGATATCTGTACAAGATCAGATGAATCTCTTTCTTAAAGTGCTATTGATTGCACAGAGAGTTCAGGGTGAGCAGCTCAGATGTTTGCATTGTAATTAAACAGCAATCCTATTCAGGGAGATTAAAGATTGCAAAAGGATTTAGGTGTTTACATCTGAAATGTGGATACTCAGAATGCTTTTTTAGTTGCCACTTCTTCTTGGAGATACCAAGAGTTCCCGAGGACCAAATCTGTAGACTTGCTGAAGGCAAGCATGCCTGTCTGTGAGGCACCTTGACTCCCAGTGACATCCACTGCCCTAGGCTTCCCCCGTTCAAATAAGGAAAAAAGCAAAAAACATCAGTCAGGACAGAGTGTAGCTCTGAAATATTACACAATATAAGCAAAGACGCAAAGAATTGCCTGAAAATCAAGAGATACAGTTTTTGGCAGATTTTTTAATAATTTGAGTTTCTGGATTGACTGGAAATTCCTCAAAAGTAGCATTTTGGGGTGATATTTTGGTTATGGCTCCTTTTGTCAAAATACATACTATCCCATGTAAGGGAAAAAGAATAAGGCTGTAATTTATGTATGATATTGAATACACTGTATCATAACTACAATGGCATTTGATGCATGCCCACACACTGTGTGTATATATATGTATAAAATTTGCAAATATTTCCAATTGCTAAACACATTATAAGTGATAAGAAGATAAAGACAGTAAAGCATTGATTAAGACCAACAATTCCAATTAATCGCTGGTAAATACAGAAGTCTGGGAAGGCAAGTTTAATGGGTCTTACCTTTCCCATTGGTAACTTATAGAACGGAGAAAGAAGGCAAAATATGTCACCATATTGCGACGATGTGGCTATCCCTGTTTCCAGCCTCCATGCCCATTTTTAAAGATCTATAGCTTCCTAAGGCCTTTGCTGGTTTATTGTTAAAAATGGTGTCAGGTAGATGGTAGGACTCAGATTCTCAAAAGTAATTTGATGCATAATTCCTGCTAGAATCTATTCTCTCTCTTTGGCACTCAGCAGAAGTTGTCTAAGCTCTAAGATTCCTTATTTATGCTCCAGCAGCAATACAGTTTCCCCCTTCCATTAGTCTGCTTGAGAGAACCAGAGAGTTCTCGCTAATGGCTGTATTCTTACTTCTTTGGTCCAGCGTGGCTTAATGGGAAAGTGACTCTAAATCTCCTCCTTTTACCCAGTGGCCCACTCTTCCTCTGGGGTGTCCAAAATATCTTGGATTTATATGCAATTGATCAGAACATTTATTTTTCTGATAAATCAAACTACCTGGTCAAGACACACTGCTGTTGTGGGTGGCAGCTGGTCTCCACTGACCAGGGTAAACAACACAGTGAAATGAGCACTTGGTGCACTGAAATGTTTGCAGGGAAAAGACATTATCAAAGCTGCTTTTTGTCCAGTATAATATTTGATACTCTCCTGATATTCCGTGATAAATGTATGCAGAGTAACTCAAAAGGGAAAAAAGTACTTTCCGCTTTGGCAATGGTGGAGCCAAAACTGTCACTAACAACATTAGCATACATAAGGAATTCTTTGATTTGTTTTCATAGCTAAAATTTTTTGGGAACTGTGAAGTACAAAAATATCCCAGAATTTATTCTGAGAATAAATCCTTTTCTGGGATTTCTAGGGCCCTAAGTGACTGGTTTACAGTTAGGAGAAGTGGAAATAACTAGGAAGAAGAGGGTACTTGGAAGACAGCTAACTTCAGAGCTTCCCTAAAGGAGCTTTGTGCCTGAATGAGATCTGTCATCTGCTCAGTAACGCCTTCTAGAATAACTCAGCTGGATTATGAGTGGTCCACCCACAGTGGACTAATCCAGAAAATTTTGTTCTGAGAAATCGGAGGCCTGTGAGATGGAGGGGAACCCCTGCATGGCTCTGAAAATTCAAGTCTCACCTGAGACTTTGTTTTTCCGTCTTTTTCCCCAGATACCAATGTTGCAGGTTTTGTAAGAGCACGTGTCAGTGACTCCTTGGGGCACCAAGTCCAATTCCCCACAGGACTGGCAGGTGGGTGATGGTCCAGATGGGCCCACAAGAGCTTTCTGCCCTGACTTCCCACTCCTAACATTTTCCAGCACCCCGTGGTAGACATAGCCGATCAGCGCAGAAGAGCAAAGGCCTCAGTGCCTTGTTAAGAACATGAGACAGAAGATACCAACACTGTTGATGTCCCAGAACCAGCAATAGCACAATATTTTTAGAGTTGTGTATTATATTATTTTCACATTACAGTATGGCCAGAGTTTGACAGGTTTTTTTGCAAAACAAGTAGAAAGCAGTGCTTCTGGCTTTCAATGAGAGAGCACAAAACAGAGGGTCTGAATTCTGCCACTCTCAGTTATCACAAACACCATCCCAGCCTGCAAATAATTCTACATATTTATGTAAAAGTACTTTTTGATTAGGGTGAAATGCAAATTGAAAAAGATAGAGTAAACATTACCTTCTTTGAGGTTAAATACAATAAAATTCTCTTCCTGCCACCATCTCCAGTTTTATTTTCCGTTTCATCTAATTTTTGGTTTTGAAGCCATCCTCTCCAGGTGAATGAGCAGTTCACTCACAGGTTGTGTATAGAGATGGGAGAAGTGGTTCCTCAGACACGTCAAGGTGGAATAACAATACTGGTTTCCTGAGGTGGGGAACAGTCTGAAAAATAGCATGGAGATGGCTGAGGGAGAGGTGAACAAGGAAGACATCTATGACAATACATGGAGGGGAATGTCAGGCCAGGCAAAGTCTTCAAGGCTAATCAGAGAGGACTGGATGTGGGAGCTTTGCTGTTGAATGGTGATAGAGGGATGTGCTCTGGCTGAACAGGCTTTTCTCTTTGTCACAGGAAGCATGTGTTGTCCACACGGGTTGGCACAACCACCTTCCCAAATCACATCCCTCTGGACTGCAATACAGGTCCCCAACCCCGGGAGACAGGCTCGGTCCTCAGATGTCATCATCTTAATGAGAGGTGGGTTGGGGTGATCCCCTGACTGAAAGCTTCCTCTCTTACATGGAGAACAAGATGAAGCTGAGGCCCCTCTGCCTTTTGTTTCTCCAAGTCACAGGAGAAAACATGAACCAGAAACAGAATCAAACCCACTGAGTCCCAAAACTGGTTGTTTCCCTGTGTGGTAGTCCTCCTTCTCTTTCTCCCTGTGAATCTGCTTTGTCAGACCAAGTAAATCTTTATATGAGACCGTTCATGCACAACACTTGGGAGGGTTGGTGCTTCCTGACCTGTGTGGCAGGGAAGGAGATCTTCCTCCCTCTTCCTGGATGGACTGCCTGGGGGAAACAGGCGTACTGTGGAGGCCAGAGGGGAGGGTATAGTTAACCACTTCACAGACGAGAACCAGGATGAGTATTTATGGAAAAAGAGAAATAATGGTATTGTTGTGGTTTAGTCCCAGCCAGCAGCTAAGCACCACGCAGCCGCTCATCCCTTCCTGCTCTCAGTGGGATGGGGAGGAGAATCGGTAAAAAAAAAAAAAAGTAAAACTCGTGGATTGAGATAAGAGCAGTTTAATAACTAAAGTAAAATAAAATATAATACTAACTAATAATAATAAAAATATAGTAATAATAATAACGAAAAGGAATATAACAAAAAAAAAAAGAGAGAAATAAAACCCAAGAGAAGACAAGTGATGCACAATGCATCACTTGTCTTCTCTTGGGTTTTATTGACCGATGCCCGATGCCCGAGCAATGATCTGCCCCTCCTGGCCAACTCCCCCCAGTTTATATACTGAGCATGATGTCCTATGGTATGGAATATCCCTTTGGCTAGTTCGGGTCAGTTGTCCTGGCTATGTTCCTTCCCAGCTTCTTGTGCACCTGCTTGCTGGCAGAGCAGGGGAAACTGAAAAATCCTTAACTTAGGATAAGCGCTATTTAGCCACAACTGAAACATCAGTGTGTTATCAACAGTATTCTCACCTGGTGGCACCCGGCAGACATCAGGCAGCCAAGCAGCTCTCAAAAAGAAGTCCTTTTAGTTTTCCTTATGAAATATTTTCACTTTTAAGGAGGTGTGTGTGATAAAGTGTGGGAGATTATGTGTGAAACTAGCTACAAAATTTTTACTTTTTCTTTTTGTTAATTTATATGATAGGTCTTGGTTGCTCTTTAAGAATTACATTTGTTACAGTGCTTATTGAACATGGAGCTGGGCTAGAAACACAGATTTATTTATTTATTTATTTACAGTTCCAATTTAAAGATGAAATTCTCATGACAAGACTGAAAAAAGTTTTTCATGATTTCCATTAAAAAAATTTTGGTGGAAATCTCATTATCTAGAGGCTTTGTATGTAAAAATCTTTAAAGCAGCTCCAGCAAAAAAAGTAAATAAAAGTCACTTCAATAGTACCAGTTTTAGACATTTAAATTATATAACATTATGCACGTGTATTAAAACTATATTTGTACACGCTTACCATGAAACCATTATTTGCTAGAGTTCAAGTGCTGCTGCTAAGCATAAAGTACTCCGTGAGGTACACCCATATGTTGCCAAAGTAGCATGAACGTGTGCACTGATGTTGATCCAGAGGAAGCCTAGGGGTTCTTCCCTTCCCTCTTGTACGCTGATTATTTCTGCCAGGCCCAGAGTAATCTGTGCGAGAGCGCGGGGGCCATGGCTTGGTGACAGGCTGTACATGCAAACAGATAGCTTGCATGATGCTTAGAAGTCTTTTTTCCTGAAGGTGCCACATAGCAACATCTTTGAGTTGTAGGAGAAGACAGCATGGGGCAGACGGGAAGGACCCAGCCCTGTTGCTCTGGGGCTGGGGTTGGTTGGTGCACAGCGCCCCATTAAAATGAGGCCCAGAAACACTCCTTCTCAAGCCCTGTATGTGAAGACGTCAAGGATAAACTGTGTAAATATGCCAGAAAGAATGATACTTTCATGTTTTTATGGTAAAAAAGGGGAAGGGAATTGTCAGGACTCTTGTGAGGAAAAATTATAATGTATGACATTAAATATTGACTTAAAATATCTGTTTTGCCACCCCTTTCTATTATTTCAGTATGCAGTTGCTTCAAGGAAAAGTATGATTTTTCTGTCCCCTCTGTAATACCATATGATACATCAGAACAGAATTGTCTAAGTCTTGGAAAAATCAATCCACTTTCCCTATTCAAATGCAGATTAAAAATTTCAGATCTTGTAGCAATTATATTTCTGATCTTTTCATTGTTAAGCCTATGTCATGATTAATTCAAAATATAAAGGTTTTTTGGAATGGAGATGGCTGAAAACCTGATTGGAAAATCATGAGAGATGTGAGGGTCTTATTTTGAGTTATTAGTAACATGCTAAGTAATGACACCTGTGTAATCATGTCTTTAAAATACTAAAAAGTGATGATGTAATAGGGATAGTATTTACTGGTGGGATCAGTAAGATGCTGTATGTGTTAATAATTGACAGGAAGAGATATCTTCTGTTTTGCACTGCAAAATGCACAGTTAAGTCGACAGTGAATGACTTCATGCTAGATATCCTATGTAATATTGTGTTCAGCTCGGAAATGAGTGTCACAGACTAGCCAGATATGAGCAGAACTTAGTTAGCATGCAGTAGACTCAGTTCTTTACCTGATATTTTATTTAGTGAGCTGGGTGGTCATAGTAAGTGACTAGGACTTATTCAAAATAACTCATTTGACATGCAAACGCTCATTATTCTAGTTAAAAAACAACACTGAATGAATTCCTGTGCATGACGATATCTTCACATTTGAATGGTTTCTGCTACTCATTTGATTTTAAAGGAATAGTTATTATTATGTAGAGCTGTGATGACGTGTGCCAAACAACCTTTTGATTTTACCTGAAATAAAATATTAGGACTTTCAACTGTGTGTATGTTATCTATAAGCACATATGTGCACGTGCACACATGTTTATCGGCATTGTGACACAATGCAAACACCACAGGCGCATGCACATACATAGAAAGAGAAAATTATTTTTCTCGTGCTTATTTTCTTGGCACTTGCAGTTTGGTTAGATGTGAGATAGATGAAACATTTGCATCTTCGATCTGCATAATGAGTTCTATACAAAATGATCGCAGCTAATGCAAAAGACAGGGTGGCATGTTTTCAGTTTTAATGGGGACACTCAGAAAACTTCCAATCTTTCTTGACATTTCTTATAGCAAAATAAATGTAGTCTAGGTTGGAGTGTCTATTATGAAAATAAGAGAAGAGCAAGTCAATTATATTTCAATGACTGAATAGCCAGGGGTCCTCATTAAAATGATCAGAAAGGCTGCAGTGTTGCTTTCCTGTATGTAACCACTGATTAAGTTGTATAAGAATGACATGGCCTTTTTGGGAGAAAAGCAGAGTATGCCGTGGTCTCTAGCCAGCCAGCCAGAAACCGTTGACACTTACAAAAGTGAGATGCGCGCTCCATCAAGAAAGGGAAGTTACTACTTATGGGGTCATGGACTCCTGATGTATTTAAAAATAGTTGTGGCTGTTTTATTGGACACAGTCAGAGAAAGCTTTGAATTTGCACTAGGTTGTATGAAAATGCCTGCGGTATGGTGGTGATATGGTATGTTTTCCTTTCCGCTGGCTTCGATGAAGTATACATAGCTTAACAGAATAGTACTATTATTACAATCTTTGTGTATTTGAACCTTTAAGCAATATTTTAGTTATCAGTTCATTACTATTCATTTCTTAGAACTTAAATTCTTCTTATTTGCCAATTATTTTTTTGGTATAAAATGTTAGGAGAAAAAGGCTCAGTAATTTTTTTCCCGGGAGAGACTGTATCCTGAAACAGTAAAAAGAATATTTGTTTAACCCTCCCGAGGGTCTGCAGTCTAAGGAAATATAGTATTGCCTAAGATCTGCTAATCCCAGATCAAGTGGCTGTAGAATTTTTTTAAAAATATATTTTCCCTTTCATGTTAGTTAATAGGACTTATTTATTTTAAAATAATCCTTCTGCAATTACATTTTATACAATTTCACCTCATGAAGGACACTTGTGACAAGGATTACTATAAAGAGATATACCTTGTATTTCTTTTTTTTATTGGAAAGTGATGTAGAATGTTAACGGTTTACGTTTAAGAGTGATACAAAGCAGAAAAACACCGGTGTGTTAACTAAGCTGTCATGGTTTAAGTTTCTTCCCCCTTTAAATAAATTGCATCACTAACAGTTTCTGAAGATGAATTGAGAAATAAAAGACAAGATTTAATAGTGATCTTTTTGTTATTAGTACGGTGAAGCAGTTTGAAACAATAATCTTCATCTTCCACCAAGGTGGAAGTACACCTCAGCATTGTCTACTACTTTTACCATCTGATTCATGTAAATATTAATGCAACAAATTAAACCAAATAAAATCTCTGCTATTTCTAACTGCAAGTACTAGTTAATCTAAGCTTGTATTCTCAGTCAAATCACATTATAGTGCTCCATCATTAACAATGATGTTTCATTATAAATTAAGACAATTTGAGATTTATATTACAGTCTGCTCACATTTTGATGAAATACTTTTCAGTCTCAAGAAAACCAATAGTAAGAGATACTATAAGCTAAATACATTAACATATCAGGTGCTTAAAACTAATTTAATTTACTAAAATTAGCTAATAATGCAGCTAAATAATGATGCTCTTCATTTACAATTCAGGAGCTCAGTAATGGACAAGGGAAACTGCGAGTGCTTGCAGTCAGCAATAAAAGAATTGGTAATTTTGCCAATTATTATGTACCACAAGATGCCTCCTTTAAAATTTTTCATTCTTTATTTACATACATGGCATCTAAACAGGAGACAAAGTGTCTCTGCCTTATTTACTTACAAATGCATTAGTTGCTTTAATTCTTTTCCATATAGTTTCTGTGATATTTTCACTCTCTACTGTGTTTGTGGCATTCACCCAGTCATTATTTCTTGTTTAGTAGATGCAGAAACTCATGGTATTAAAAAGAATTTGGTTTATTTTTCTTCTTACCAGTTAGCAATATGTAATGACCATATAATTTATATGTCTTAATGTTTGCAACAGGAATAAAATTCATAAATAGGAACCAATTGAGAAGACTATTTGTATGTAAGGAGAGACACAATTATTGATGTAGTACCCTGAATAAGAACACAGCATTATGGTGCTTAATACTTGAATTTTGTTCAAAACACCTAGATGTCTTTTCTCTCAACTTTTTAGCAGCTGGCTTAGTATATCTTCTCAGCAATATGTAGTACTGAAATTACGTAGTGACTAAAGAAGATAAGTAGAGTTATTTGTTGAAAAAAACTTTGAAAAGTTTTGAACAGTGAAGAGTAAAGCTTGAGATTTCTTAGGGTACTCTGGTTTTGTGCTTCTTAGTGTGCACAAACACGTGAACAAATTAAAAATATTCTTCAGAGTGATTGGGGAGATATTTTTAGAAACGTTGCCATCCTTCTCTAATTTACTTCCATAGATTTATGATTTGTGTGTCAAAATTTTTTTTTTAACAAAAGTAAAGCAAAGAAGTAAGGTATTATGGGTCTTTGAAAGTAATTAATGCTATAGTCACTATTCTCTGAAAGTGAATCAACAGCAGTAGAACATAGCAGGCTGTTCATCTGACTGATATGTCCTTCCAGACTGCTTACGCTCATCCGAAAAATCACCTCAGAGTTGATGTTTCTGAGGGGAAACATCTTCCATGAGGTGGATAAGATTGTACTCTGTATGTAGAAGTTTCAAGAGCAATTTACCATCTTTTGGAGGCAGAATTTCTTACATGACCTACTCAGCTCTCTATAGATGTGTATGAAAGAAAAGGAAGTTTGCAGGAAACATTTTGTGTTTTTATTTAAACCTTCGTTTTTCTAGTAGGAAATGTAATGCAGAACTTGCATTATGGAAAGCGTGCTGTGCATGTTTTAAGGGTTTAAGCAAGATTAAGAGATTGAAGTTGAGAACAAGTTACTGTATGTGAATTCAAATGCAAAATATCCTCATTATGATAATTCACAGGGAAAAAAACCCACTGTTGTAGAATCAGAACTCACCAAACAGGACCTAATGTCAACAATGAACTCTACTTTAACCAGCCTTTCAACCTGTGTATCGTCAGAGTAATTGGTCTTTTAGTTGATTTGACTAACTGACAGCTAAGCCACTAATAATTACCTGTGGCAGCATTTATATTTTTTTCTTTTACACTGTAGTACAACATCAATGAATATATTTTAAATACTAACAGTAGTTGAATGTTTAGATTATAATTTAAATAATTATTTATGGAAATATGATTACACATCTGTGCCTACAATAGAGAGACTTTTTAATTTGATTAAAGAGAAAACAACAGCATATCTGCCCATCTAATTTTGTGGTTAAACTATTCATGACTTATAATAATATATTAATTTTGTCAATTTGTTAGGGTATCATTTCAACTTTTTGACAAGCTTTCATCTTTATTTAGCTGAATTTGGGTTCAAGACAGTGCTTACTTAATAACTTATGCTTTATGAAGCTCTTCAAGATCATGATATTCTCACTACCATCCACAATTTTCTTACACTGTGGTGTTGAGGCTCTTTAACTTAATATATTTCCTTATGAATGATATACATAAAGCCAAAGCATATGTATGTATGATCTTGGCAAAGTAGAAATGTGCTGCAAAGACATCCGAGAAGAACGTGTGCTGGAGAACTCATTTTGAGGTAAGCTAAAGATAAGGACTCGGTAAAAGCTAAATTGATACAACTGTTTGTTCCTTTGCAAAATACGAGTTTGGGTACCGTGTTCTGTTCTTTACTAAGAATACATATTTGCTTATAGAGATAAGGAACATTTTCTGGTTATCACTGAGTAGAAAATAATAGACTGGGTAATAACAAGCAATGTTTTCAAATTTAAACTATTTTGAATTATTTAAATTTCCAAATATCAGGTTTCATTTATGGAACTAGAGATATTTAATTTTAAAGATAACATTTTAGTTTCTAAAATATTTTCCAGTATGTATATTTATCTCTCAAGCTAGATATAATTTACATTCTGCTGGAAAAAAAGCATAGATTTTTCCTGTACAACATTGTGTTACTCTTCTATTCTGACAATTGTGTCATTTTAGAACTAATGAAATGTAATCATATTGGATCACTAATTGGTTTCCATATCTGAAAAAAACTCAAAGCATCTCTTTCCAAAGACTGGTTAAAAATATGGTAGACGTGTTTAGAATTCCATGCTGTAGTTATATGAATTATCAATATTTTTCGTGTTTTTGTAAGTATTTAGAAATGTTATCTGAAGATTCTTATTAGTAGTATTTCATTATTCTTGAGAGTATGTTGTGTTTTAATTACAAATATTGTTTAGCTGATGATATTAAAAAATGAAATTTTGTTGAAAAGTTGATTGAGATATTTAGCATAAGTGAGAAAAATCAGTTACCATATATTTCAGTATTATGTGAAAGTATATTTAAAAAAATATTTGACTGAAGAAATTTAGGATATATTACACTTTTGAAGGTATTTAAAAATCTAAGTTGAAGACTGTTAAAACTGTTATAGCTACTTAAAACAGCAGCTGAAAGTATGCATACATTTCTTTAGTGGTTAGTTTGATGTATAATCATTCTTTTTTATCTACTTATTTACTCAAAGTCAGAGAAACACTGCTACTGCAATAAGTACTTTTCAGGCATTAAAGATTTGTTTTTCTATCAATGCATTTCAAAAGAAGTCTTACTACACTGCCTTTTTAATAAATATGTCTAAAACTTTCTTGAACTAAGAATAAAGATAATTCATTTCAATTATATGATAGCTTTAAAATAGAAGAGGTTCTCTGGTTTTTATTTGGTTAACCTATTTGATTGACCCAGCTTGCCATTACAAAGTATCTGAGGGTAAGTGCTAAAATAACGTCTTCTAGCATATGTGAATACAGGAGGCCTGTGATTTTTCCATTCATTTCAGAGTATTCTTTTAAAAATATTAATAAATTAGGCAAACATTTTCTACAGATTTCTATTGAGAGAAATACTACTGTTTAAACTGTCTTTCAGTGCTTTCAAAGAACAACTCATTATAAGCTTACAACTTATCCCAATGAATTCACATCAGAGTGAAATGGAAAAGTTGTTGTTGCATTACCCTAAATAGGAAATGAAATAAAAGTGTTCTCCCTTAAGTATATCCACATTTCAGTGATAAATAATTATAGCAATATGTATAAGCTCAGTACATACAGACACATCATAATTATAATATCATATGCTATTTTTTTGTATATTGCCTGATTGTCCTTAAAACATGCATTACCAATTATAAATGCATAAATTACACTTGTTTGGACACTCAGAAAGTCAGGAAATTAGAATTAGTCATGAAATATGTATGTTTTTTCAAATAATTACTGCAAATGTGCTTTTAACAAAGAGATAACAAAAATGTCTTACAGCAAATGCTACCTGACATTTTAAATCCACTCAGAAAAAAATAAAATTATTGCTGTTGGCTGAAGAGAGACCATTACAGTAAAAGAAAAGTCAAATGTATGAAATAAAAATGAGAGAGAATATTTAAAATTGCATTCAGGTAACTTAGATAGTAGAGTTCGTCAAAAGTAAGGATACATGTTTGCAGGTCTGTCATTGACATTACTGAATAATTCTAATAATTTTCAATGAAAAGTCTCATAGAAATTTAGAACTTGTACAAGCAGTATGTTCAAAGCCATTTGCAAAGGTTATTTAGCATTTTTTATGCACTGACTCATAGGCAGAAATGTTCTAAGAAATGCTTAGTGAAATATCAAATAGGTAAATTAGTCTCTTAGTTATTACTGTCTGGCTTTTTACACATAAGTAACCACTTATCTTCAACATAGACCATTGCTGTTTTCCTGGGAGACCTGCTAGCAAGAGCAAAATATGGATGATGATACTTAATGTACAGATTAATTCCTTCAGTTTTCAAACCAACTAGATTTATCAGTTTGTTGCTTCGTTACAATTCCTATAATTCTGCATGGGTCAATCAGCCAGCCACATATACATTTCAATTTATCTGCTATCTTTCAGCTGCCTGCCTGAGCAGTTGGTGCTCATGCAAAAATCAAAACAACATTCCAGTTTCCACATTTGTCTCATATCAAGATTCACAGAAAAATACTTCACGTGTAAATAACCCCTTCTTCTCTTCTCCTTTGTCACTACAGGGGGCTTCATAAAGTTGGGGTCTATTTATGTATACTAAAATCTCCACCCCCCATGGCTCTATCTTGCTAAAATTCCTTATAAAGCCTCCTCATAGCACCTACAAAACAAAATATAGACTCTGAGTAGTAGGCCTTGCATGTGAATGAACTTGAGCTATATTGGGAGAATGGATGAAACAAGAGTGAAGTGACTAAAGAAGTCCCGGGAGAACAAGACCTGCTGTGAAACTTAAGTCAATACGCAGCTCCTGATTGTTCATGTCCTAATTTAAAAAAATTTTTGAAGTGAAATGTAGATGGGCCTCCAAACAGGTTCGTTTGGTAAAGTGAGATTCAGTAGGCAAGTAAATGTCTAAGGAACCCTAAAGTGTTTGGCTATAATTTGGACTAAGAAGGAGATAAGGACTCTCTGCTTTAAAAAACAAAGCAACCCTCTCCCAACCAATGTTTTGGCATTTGTTTCAATACAGAATGGAATAATTTAAAAATATTTTCTGACAAGAGTACAAGACTGTGAGCAAGACAGTGAACTCCAGAATAAGATTTCTTTTGTTAGAGTTTTTACCTGATCTGTGAAGTTCTGTGGCTTTAATCAGCTAACTATTGGGTTCTCTGAAAATTTGTTGGTTCCCCCCGCCCCCGAACTTCTGTTGTGCACCTGAAAAACTTTTGTGAAATATGTAACATATTTAAAAAAAAAAAAAAAGTCTCGGCAGATCAGCTACTTTCATGTCACATGGGGATTTTTAAACAGCTTGGATTGTAAAGGCCTTTATAAACAACTGAATCTTTCAGATCCAGTGAAAGAGGTGTTTGGTTATAGTTTCCAATTATTGTTATTTAAATGTAAAAAAATCTATAGTAAGTAACAAAAACCAGAGGAAAACATATTCTTTTGTTTCACAGAGAAGCTGTAATGTCTCAGACTACTGCATGAGGACTTGGCTTGTTATGATAGTGAGTCTGGTTGTGGTAGGGATGCCATTTTTGGTCCTCTGAACAGTGCCATTGATAGCTCCTGTTAGAGGTTCACTGCAAAACTCCTTGCCCCTGTCTCAGCTTCCAGAGTTCTTCGTAGCTTCAGCTGCCAGGTAATTTCTGCCCTGCTAAGGACCTAGTGGGACCAGGTGGTCGGGAACCAGCTGTGTGCCCCTGCCTCTTCTCTCTGAACATCCCTACCTGCAGATCTCTGTAGGGATCTGTATTACCCTGTCTCCTCTTCATTATCTTGGGAAAAAGCAGGAACCATGACCTAGTTAGTTACTAACTGCAGCAGATAACCTGTAAAATTCATTCATCACTAATGGAACTGGTGCCACTGGCATGAGGACATCGTATCTGTAAGAAAGCAGCTCTTGAACAGAAAACAACTGGCTCAGCTAGACTCAAGAGGAACAAAGCTATGCTGGTTAATAAAGAGAGAAGTTTTGAAGAATAAACTGTGCCTCAGGCATCAGCTTTTTTTTCCCCTTCTTTTTAAATACACTGATTATCAGGCTTTTGTGAAGCCTGTTTGATCTTTTCCTAAATATGACCAGACAAAAATGGGCAAATTCCCTACAAGAATGTAAAAGCAGTTGTGTTTAGTTGGTGTCCTGTTTATGACAGTAACCAACAGAGGGTACTGCAGGAAGAGTGTAAGTACAGGTTAATGCTTCTCCCAAAACGTTCTCTCAGCTTCAGGGAGCAGTTGAAAACCCTCCTTTTTTCTGACTGCGAGCTAGGAAACACCATGCCGCCTTCTCCAATTTAGGTATGGCAGTATCTGTTATCACAAGGCTGGATTATTTTGATTGACTGCATCTACAGTTGAATATGAAGACAAGCCACAAATTTCAGAGAGTCCAGAAGTGGCTGCCTGCCGTCTCCATGGCTCAGGCTATGGGGAAACCTCTGCGTGAGAGTGTCCACTGGCTTCAATATCTGATGCAGAAGTTAGTTTAACACTTTGGTCCCAGCTTTCCATGCAGCCAATGAATTGAGCTCTGAACACCTGACAGTGTTGGATGACTCCAGGATGGCCAAGGAGCTGCTGTGAAAATCACTGAACTCTTGCAGCTTCAAAACTTCCTTGTGCAAAGCAGTGGGGCCCCAAAACAGCTTACTGTTTGAGCTGCCAATCCGCAGTGTATTTCTCAACCTGTCTGCCTTTCAGAGCATAGAAATTCTCCATTGGATCAGAGCAAAGATCCATTTACCACTGGTTTTTTTCAGTTGTACTCTGCCTAGCTAAGAGGATAAGAAAAAAGGGTATAGCAATATGGTCCCATGGTATTCTTCATTCTTCAGTGTTTCTTAGTTCAGAGAATGCCAGAAACACGGAAATAACAGTTAAGAATAAATAATATTAATAGCTCTAAATGGATTTTATTCATGGATTTATTCAGCTGATTTTTATTTTTCTAAATTTCAACATCTTGCAGCAAGAATCTCCATAGCTTAAGAGTTCATCATGTAAAGATCACAGCCTTTTTTTGTTTTGAATCTGCTAGCTGTAGTTTCATGTGATGTTCTTGTACTGAAAAAGACAAAAAACCACTGTCCCTTATTCACTTAGATGGCTCATAATTTTTTAGACTTCAGTCATTTCCCTTTTTATTTTCTCTGTTCGAAGCTGGGGAACTGTAGTCCAGTTGTTCCTCATAGAGAAACTGTTATATTTACTTGCTTGTCCTCTTTTGATCCATATGTTTGATCCTCTTCTCTGTACCTTTACCAGTCCTTCTACACTCTTTTTCAACCTGGGCCACCAGCACAGAATGCACTCATGATGTGAATCATTAATTTATACAGTGGTATAATAATCTCTCTCTCTTTTCTAATCCTTTCTTAATAATTCCCATTGTTGGGATTCCCATTTGGGAAAAGATTCCTTTCTTGATTTCTACTCAGCATTAAGCAATTTTTTTTTCACAGAACTATCTGTTATAACCCCCCCCCCCTTTTTTTAAGAGCTATTAGCCAGCTCAAAGCTCACTCCTATGTAAGTAAAGATTTTTTTAATTTTTTTTTTCCCCAGGTTCCCCTTCATCTACACTGAACTTTCCATGTCATTTTATCTTCCAGTCATTCAATATCATAACGTCTGCACAGTCAACACTCTCCTTTACTGCCCTAAATAACTTGGTTGTTCACTAAACACTGTCACCTCAGAAGTGCCCCTTTTTTGGTATAATTTCTGAGTATATCCACACCATGGGACTGAACTTCCCTTTAAACACAGCAGCAGTACTCTATGACTTGATACTTGCTGTTTCAACACATATGATGAATTCCTATGTAACTTTTCCTATTTTACAAAGAAGCTCTTTGACACTATTATTTTAGTGTCAGGTTCCCATACATTAGTCTGTGCCTTTTCCTTACATTTACTCATATATTATATTAGAATTTTACTTTATTATCAATACATTACTCTGCAAGCTTGAAATGAATACAGAAATTATTTTTTTCTATTTTGTAAGTTTAAGTATTTGTTATTGGTCCTTATAGGGACCACTTAATATAAAGTGAGATTGCTTTACCTAACTTCAGATACATAAGAATTAGTTGTCTAAATCAAAGCTAGGCTACTGCTGTAGCAAATGAAAAGAAACAGACCTCGTTGCAGTGCAGTTGCCCTCATTGCTTTGAACACCGAGCTAAATTGTAGAGGTCAAATATATATAAACTTACCTCTGAATACAGTTAACATTACAGGTACATATAAAGATAAAACATAAAACATTTCCTAATGTAATTGTTCAAGTTTATTGTGTAGCCCATGGAAGCAGAGAGGACATGGGATATTTCAGTATATCTGGCTTTATTGTTTAAAACAGAGGCCCTTGGATAATTCCTTGGTTGCGCTGAGTTATGACTTGATGAGCTGGTAATGATGAGCACTGGTAAAGATAAAATACTTATGAATACTAGCTCACATGATGAAATAATATATACATGGCTAGGCCATTGGGATCTGATACACAGATTTGGTAGCAGGTTTTGCAGTTCTTTGTCACAGCATTTAAGAACCCTTAATACACCTGCAGAAGCTGACCCTAAACTGGAAGATGAAGACAGTTTCTTCAAAACTTTAAAAGTTGTTTCTCTAACGTGGAAAAGTGTAAAGGAAAGGAACTCCTATAAAGTTGGAAGGGGTGAAATCTGCCATCTGTGACAAAAGCTAGTTCTGTGTTGACCCTGTAAGATTTGTATTTCTGGAGTTTGTTTTACAAATTCCAATTCATTTGTATTTTCTGTGGCTACACGAAAAATTAAAAGTCACTTGTAATAGTAAATGAAATATTTTAAGTGTTTTTTAAACTATGCATGACAGATCAAAAGGATTTATATTGTGTATGGTGTACAAAAAAAGTCTAGAGTTTATCTCCAGTGTAAGTGGTATAAAATCCATTGTAAGTACTATAAAAAGAAGATGCTGTAGATGAATGGTCAATTGTTGATTTGACCCGTGTAGTATGTCCCTATGCAAGGAAGACACATAAAGAAATTACTAGTGTGGAATTTAGATAATTTCTAAGTTGCAGTTTACAGGTGACAGGAAACCTCTGGTTTTCAAAATGTGTTTCATTATGATGATGCGATCTTTAGGTTCTCCAGTATTTAGTCCTACAAAACCAAGTAAAAATATTCTAAATTGACTTAAGATAGTCATGAAAGACATAAAAGTCTCAAGGAGCTTTTCCTATTCAAATTATAGGCAAGGATGAAATTGTCTCCTGGCTGATTGCTTGATGACCTTTATTGATCATGTTCCCTCAGCTAGTTAGATCTGGATGCCAACATTTTGACTGAAACTCTTCATTTTTAATTTGTTGATTCCACTAGGTTATTTGAAGATAGTATCAAAGACAGTGTCAAAGATCTCTTATTTTTTACATTGCTCCTATAAGAATAAGAATTTACTTTTTTTCAGTAATTTGCAAAGATGAGTAATTTAACTGAATTCAAAATTTATAAGACTATAGTATTGTTTAAATAACCTGAGCTCTAAATTTCTAAAAATAGTTCATTTTCTTGCTGTTACTTTGGACAACAATTTCTTATTAGTTTTGATAACTAAAAATATTTTGGAATGTATTTCTTTTCAGAAATATTTCCACTCTCCCTCATTATTTTAAAAGTGCTTGAGTACTGGCTGGTTACTTTCTATGCTCAGAAAGACATAACATAACAAAGAGAAAAAAAAAGCCTCCACAGACTGACAAACTTATTTTAGGGAAATTCAGGCTACAAAACCAAGTTATTTTTATTACCGCCCTCTTCTGTGAAGCTCCCTCAAACATCCAAGTAACGTTGGCTTTGCATCAACTATTTCATAGATTTCTATCATACAGCAAGATTTTTTGGCCTAAATATTAAGCTTAAGTGCTTCTTGCTATTCCTTTAAGATAGTGATATGAAAGCCATTGTTCTAGACCTTGCCTTCTCTTATGAAATTAGGAGGCAAGGTGTTTGAATGACGAGGATATTAAGAGAAAAGTGTACAAAACTTGGTAAGCTTTAGGGAAACCTGAAGCCCTATGTCTGCAATAATATTTTTCCTGTCTTCTTGGAAGCTTTCTTCTCTCAAGGAATAAACAAGATATTTCTGATGATTAATCAGTAATCACAAAGCAATTCTGCTCTGTGTATCTTTAATGATTAACAAATTTGTGACTTTTTTTTTTCAACTGCAAAGTGCTCGGTCTTTTGTACTGGGCTGCAGACATGCCACTTTAATGATATCTTTAGACTTTGAAAACAAAATTACACAGCAGAAGGATGACACATACGGAGCTGATCACAGAACAGTGGCTCAGTAAAGTCAGAACCACATGATCTGCCAGAAGCTGACCTCATTTCTGAATGCTTTTAAATGATATGAATGGTTTTGCAATGAGTTTGGAAAAATAGCTATATGCATATTCAATTTCTGTTGCTTTTTTTTCTCCATGCTTTATATTTTTACTGATTCTATTATTTTTTCTTTTCGTTAAATGAACTGCCATGCATTGCACTTCAGAGTAATCAATCACAATTTTTTGTAAATAGATGCCACCTACAATTAAACTGCACATTTGTTGTGGCCATAATGTTATAATACAAATGATAACTTTTAGACCTATTAACATACTGAGCAAGACCTCTCAATTTAAAAAGAAAATAAAATTTACAGAGTGCATATTTATGTTTTCTAAGGGAAGAGAAACCATTATCTTCCCACTAGTTTATGACTTTCCTCTTTTCTGCTATGAAAACAAAACAGCCATAACGGTAATTAAAGAAAATTCAGGGCCAAAGTTGAAACTATGTCCTGGAGCCCCCTCTAAATTTAGATTTCAAAAGACACAGCTGTAGAAAGGGGCTTTTCCTCCTTTGGGCTATTCAGCAAGCCTCTGTTATTTCAGCAACATTGATAGATGCAAGTTAAAGGGAATGCAACACATGATGATGAAAAGATTCAAAATCCTTAATGGAGGACATAAGTGGCTAGAACAGTTCTTGGCTGACATTGGTTTATCAGATCGTTTGGTCTTTGTTTTAGTGTTATTTTGAAGAAATTTTCTGAATGCAGTGGAGCCACATGTCAGAGACTTTGGATCAAAGCACAAGGACAAGAAACTATGCACCTTCTCGCGACCCTACCCTGCATAGAGCTTGCACCGTGCATGCAGTCCCAGCCCAGCACCCACTGTGCTCCCAGTAAAATCCACAAGAGATTAATTTCCGCCAGTCTCTCCTTCACTGTTTTAGACATTTCGCTTGCCACTAGAGAAGGAAAGGAGAGAAGGGCACATTGCCACGCGGGTGCTGCCTCTATCCGCTGACCAGGAATAGCATGGGCAGTTCAGGGAGAGTTTCCTAATGCTGCCACAAGCCACTTTACTCTTGATCCAGGCGCAGTGCCAGTTGATGCGAAAAGGATAGTTAAATCTCTGTCATGTCTAGGTTTAAAAAACTTGACACCCTCCAACTCCCATATCCATGTAAGGCTGAGGCCTTTGGTGGGACTCCACCCCATGCAATACTTTGGTGGGGAATGAAAGATGGGAAAAAAAAATTCATGTGAGATCTTCAGGAGTATTTAAGTGCTTCAGAAACAGAGGTAGAATTAAAAGTTAGTGTGACCTGTGCTTCTCATTTCACTTACCTACTTCTGAAAGTCTAGACTGTGATTTCTGTGAGTGCTGCTGGAGGCAGATAGTAGTGTTGAACTGAAATATGAGCAGCCTGATTTTTTCCAAGGGTTTTTAAAAAATAAAGAGAAAAAAGCTTGGGAAAAATTAAAAGAAGCCTTGCAAATTCACATTTCTCTGATCAAGATAAACAGGACTGTTCTGTTATCTTTTACAGGTGTGTCTTTGCAAGCATTTACATCTGCTTGCAGAGTTCCTGTAGTGTATTTTTTGGTAATATATGTCTTATGGTGCGGACAGCTGGGACTGGTAAAAGCCTAAGCCAAATGAGGATAATGACTAAATCATTTAAAAAGATAAGGACATGACTGGGGTTGATGACATGGCTGGAAACGAAGTCTTTCCACATTCTGTCCTGCCTTTCCCAGCTGGTGGTCATGGCTTCTGCCTTTTTGCAACGTCAGTTCAGACAAACTTAGTTCTGTGCCACAAAAACTGTTTGGTGAATTATTTCCGCTTGCCTCTTGTACTGGTTTTGGCTGGGATAGAGTTAATTTTCTTCATAGCACCTCCTATGGTCCTGTGTTTACACAGAGGCAAGGCCTTTTCTGTTTCTCAGGCTGCCCTGCCAGCAAGTAGGCTGGGGGTGGCAAGAGGTTGGCAGGGGACACAGCTGGGACAGCTGACCCCAACTGACCAAAGGGATATCCCAGACCATGTGACATTGTGCTCAGCAATAAAAGGCTGGGGAAAGAAGGAGGAAGGGGGGACGTTCGGAGTTATGGTGTTTGTCTTCCCAAGTAACCATTACGTGTGATGGAGCCCTGCTTTCCTGGAGATGGCTGAACACCTGCCTGCTGATGGGAAGTGGTGAATGAATTCCTCATTTTGCTTTGCTTGCACATCCAGCTTTTGCTTTCCCTTTTAAATTGTCTTTATCTCAACCCATGAGTTTTCTCTTTCTCTTTTTTACCCTTCTGATTCTCTCCCCCATCCCACTGTGGGGAGTGAGTGAGCGGCTTTGTGGGGCTGAGCTGCCAGCTGGGGTAAACCCACAACACCTCTTTAACGCATCACAAAAACCTAGCAGAGAAGAACAGACAAAGAAACCAGCAAAAAATATGCAAACGCCCTCCCTCCCAAACTGGGCCAGAAATGGTGTGTTTAAATGTGCTGAGCCAAAGGAATGAGTGGGATGCTCAGAGAACGCAGCGCTTCTGCAGGCATGTTCGATTGACATCACTCTTCCAAAACCACAACTTAACCATGCAAGTGACTCATTAGCTATCACAGAGGAAGTTTTTCTTCCAGCTCACACAGATCCAGTGCCTGAGGTAGAAAATACGGTTTGCAAAGACGGCAACTGGAGTCACCCTTGGGCTGTGCGGGCTGGTGGTATGTGTTCGCCTCTCACGGGGCCCCTCGCTAGTTGAATCTGTTTCTCGTTGCTTGCTTCTAACCTGATAAGAGCATTAGAAAGCCATAAAAAGAAAAGTTCAGCTAGTAGGGGCAGTTCAAAGCATGTGGGTCTGCTGAGGGAATACCTGTTTGTCCCAACCAAGCGGGAGTGATAGAGAATTGCCGCGTGCCCCCTGCGGCTCTTAATAGCAAAAGAAAATGACTCTTTGCAGAAAAGATGGCCGCAGTGCATCAACCATGCTATAAAAATATTGGATGTAGACCTTTCCCTGGAGGTCTCAGTTATCTGTAATTTTCTCCTATATGTTTGTGTGACTCAAGAGGCTGTATTTATATCTTATTGACACCATCTACAAAGTGCTCATTTCTATCAGAAGAAACATTATCTATATGAAAGCATATTCAGCCTCATCCTTTGTGCAACTTTGCAGAGGTACTGAAGAGTGTTTTGTATAATTGTGACAACAACTTCAAAGCTTCCTCCTCATCCCTGAGGATAGGTATTACTCTTTTCATGCTGTGATCAGTGGGTTTCTTCATCTGCTTTCTCTGATTAAAAAATTAAATAATACATGTTCTTAAATAGCATTCAAATGATTCCTTACAAATTTCAATGTAAATAGTAACATCTTCTTTGTACTTTGATTGCAGCTTCCATTTGAGGGTTTTAAATCATCTTACAAACTGTAGTAAACTGAATTGCACGACATCCTTTTCAGTTAAGTGTTACCAGTGTTGATTGCCTCTGGAAGGAGGAGCTAGAATGCTCTCCTGGAAATCTAAAAAGACTTCTACCAAAAAACTCACGCTGACTCGGCTGATGAGCAAAACTGGTTGCAAAAACAAATAATATGTGTCAATGTTAAAGGCTGAGCGCACCTGGAACAGAACAAACTTCCTCTGATTCCATACCCAAATGCAGAAGCAGTGGTACAAAGAATAATTTTGCTTCACTAAAACCCTGTTCCAGAGTTTCCGTCTGAACATACAGAAGACTCCCCTAAAGTTGCCACAGAAGACAGATATGGTCATGTTCACATCATTTTACTGTATCTAGGTGATCATCTAGGAGTTGATAAATAATGTGCTCCAAAGGAATCCCATGCTTCTTCCCTTAAGCCACTCTGACACCCAAGGTACCAAATTCTTCAGTGCAATACCTTATTAATGATATATAAGTTCTTGCTGCCAAGAATGCTATCCCCGTTAGACTTCTTTGATACCTATTTAATAGAATATCTATTTAATCAGCTAAAACCCCCCATCTTTATTAAATAAGCAAATCTTATTAAAGACAATATTCGCATATGCTGTTCAAAGGTGGATACTCAAAAATTGCATTTGACAAGGAAAAAGATTTTTTGCCGAAAATGTGATACAGAAAGAAAAATATTCTGCTGATGTTTGACAGTATCTTTGAACGACAGCTCACAATGTGTGAACAGTTTGAGTATTTTAAAGTAGTCACATTCTCTTCATTATTTTCCAAACAGCAAACTAACAGCTAGTTTTTGAATCATTATACTTCGTATTGGGTTTGCGTGGCAAGGTTTTGGTAGCAGAGGGGCTATAGAGGCGGCTTCTGTGAGAAGCTGCTAGAAGCTTCCCCTATGTCTCATAGAACCAATGCCAGCCGGCTCCAAGACGGACCCACCTCTGGCCAAGGCCGAGCCCATCAGCGACAGTGGAAGCGCCTCCCTGATAACATCTTTAAGAAGGGGAAAAAGTTACTGCGCAGCAGCAATTGCAGCTGGAGAGAGGAGTGAGAATATGTAAGAGAAACAACTTGAGAATGTGTGAGAGAAACAACTCTGCAGACACCCAGGTCAGTGAAGAAGGAGGGGGAGAAGGTGCTCTAGGTGCCGGAGCAGAGATTCCCCTGCAGCCCGTGGTGAAGACCATGGTGAGACAGGTTGTCCCTCTGCAGCCCATGGAGGTTAATGGTGGAGCAGATATCCACCTGCAGCCCATGGAGGACCCCATGCCGGAGCAGGTGGATGCCCAAAGGAGACTGTGACTCTGTGGGAAGCCTGCGCTGGAGCAGGCTCCTGGCAGGACCTGTGGACCCGTGGAGAGAGGAGCCCACGCTGGAGCAGGTTTGCTGGCAGGACTTGTGACCCCATGGGGGACCCACGCTGGAGCAGTCTGTTCCTGAAGGACTGCACCCCATGGAAGGGACCCACGCTGGAGCAGTTTGTGAAGAACTGTAGCCCGTGGGAAGGACTCATGTTGGAGAAGTTTGTGGAGAACTGTCTCCTGTGGGAGGGACTCCACACTGGAGCAGGGGAAGAGTGTGAGGAGTCCTCCCCCTGAGGAGAAAGGAGCGGTAGAGACAACGTGTGATGAACTGACCGCAACCCCCATTCCCCGTCCCCCTGCACCGCTGGCGGGGAGGAGGTAGAGAACTTGGGAGTAAAGTTAAGCCCGGGAAGAAGGGAGGGGTGAGGGGAAGGTGTTTTAAGATTTGTTTTTTTATTTCTCATTATCCTACTCTGATTTTAATTGGTAATAAATTAAACAGATTCCCCCAAGTCGAGTCTGTTTTGCCTGTGATGGTAATTGGTGAATGATCTCTCCCTGTCCTTATCTCAACCCATGAGCCTTTTGTTATATTTTCTCTCCCCTGTCCAGCTGAGGAGAGGAGTGATAGAGCGGCTTTGGTGGGCACCTGGCGTCCAGCCAAGGTCAACCCACCACAGACTTCCACTCTGCTTTCCTGAGAGTCCTGTGGCTCACACAGACCCACATACCATAACTCTAAACAGTTATGGGATGACTTTTGTACCTGCTATGAGTGTGCGTTGTTGTATCTTGGGACTTGATTTACCGTTAACACAATCTGCTATTTACGTGTCTGGAATGACTTATTATGTTTACTAAGTAGAGTAGATAACTGTTGATGCAACAAGGAGCCTAAAATGAGCAAGGATATAAATTCAACATTTTTTATTTACACTTTGATCTCTGAAAGACAAAAAATATTTTAAAAGCCAGGCCACAAGAATGAAAGGAATTGTTTTCAATACGCATCACAAAGAAAGGGCAGCTAAAATAAACATGGGCTTATTCTACTGAAAATTTGGGGTAGGAAAAGCACTCACTAAACTGAAGGTTTTCTATCATTCTCTTGAAGCAGTAAGTTTCTAAGCCAGCCTGCCTAGCTGGCTCCTCAAAGCCAGCCTCTGATGCCTGCTTCATCTATTAGCAATTTTAAACAGCCCATGAAAGTCTGTTAGGTTTGTGCTCCCGCTTCCTGCTGTACGAATTATGGCAACAGATAGGCAGAGGTGGTTCTTTCAAGGAGGATTTAGCGGTGTGGTTGGATATGTGTCAGGAATGTGACAAAGACATAGAAGGTTACACTCAGTGAATGTATAGGATTACACATGGGAATAGTCAAGTGAGGTGTTTTTGGAGACTAAGGCAAGCCTCTTTCATTCTGGAGGGACTCTATACTCCGTTGGTCCATTTTTGGGTTCCTTGCTTAATTAAAAAGCAAGTGCTTCTTTGAGGAAATGCAAGATTTATGGTCCATATGGATATGAGAATTTTTGTCTTATTTTTGTAGTGCAGTCCATTGTGGAGGACACATTTATTGTCAGTGATCAAATAACTCTTTACATTATTTCTATTCTTGCTTTATAATGATTGTACTCACCATTCATTTTCTTTAGGGAATAAGCTGACGTCATGCTGTTATCACCATCGCTTCATCAGAAACGGTGACGCAGATCACAGGCAGAAGGATTCCCTGCCTAGTTGCTCTGACATAATCAGAACAGACAAGGGGAAATACCTGACCGAAGGAAACAGATTGTCAGAAGTGTTCAAGACCTAAGAATATCGATTGCTTTGTGTTGCAAACCAAATATGGGATTCTGCAGGTGGAACTCTTCTGGCATTTTCATGCATATTTCTCTTGCCTACAACGGATTTTAAGTTGTGTCCTTTTGCTTTCTCCACCATCTTTCTTTCCAGCTATTTATTTTTAAAGTGACTTTAAATTTGCTTTTAAATAATCTTGTTTCCACTCTGGTATAAGACTACTTCAGCTAGAACACTGTTTCTTTTTGAACTTCTTAAGCATTCCAGTAATGCAAATACTAATAACAAAAACTCAAGGACTTAAATTTTTATCCCTGGAACATGCCAGCATTCTCCACCCAGTCCAATGGTTTAGATAAAGAAAGATGAAAATAATTCCTACAAAGCACTAGAAATATTAGGTTTTGCTCAGACATCATGTTATCACATACTGTCTTATATTCTGAAAAATGCAAGGAGAATTATACAGGACATGTACCTCTTTTTACTCTAATTTCCAATTAAATTTGATTTGGCCTTCCTGGCAGTTGTGAAAATAGTGACTTAGGTCCAATAGTTCAATCAGGAAGCTCAGTGTTGTAATAAATTGTTAATTTTTTTAACCAATTTAGCTACTTTAGGTCAAAATGAATATGGGAATATGCTGTTCACATGCAAGCACATGCCTGGAAAGCTAATGAAGTCTATTCTCATATTTGCCAGCTATTATCCTCAATTTGCATTTGACTATGATAATACAGTTCCAACTATATCAATGTCTGTCAAGCCATCTTGCTTTACAGTTGATATAACACTAGCTCCATGTTAAACACACAGTTAATATATCCTGGATAATAGGGATTTTTTTGTGTCTGCTTTACTATCCTGTCCCATCAGTGTTATTCATGGCTGTTTAGCTTGACTAATGACTTCCAAATGACCACAGAAGACAGAAGTCTCCCTGGGTGTTGCAAAGTGTGGGGGATTAATTTCAAAAAGCCTGTCTGAATTGCATTAATGCAACTATTTGACCTGTGTATATCCCCAGGGCAAAATGTAGTCAAGCAAAAGGTAGTAACAAAAAACACGATTTCAAATTACAGGTTTCTTTTTTTCTGAAATGAAGTTCAGTTAATTGACTTTTCATTTTATTTCCAGATCCAGCAGTGGAAAACTGCTGCCAGTCTTACCCAGTTTTGGTTTGGTACAATCGGCTCTCCAAGGCTTCTTGGGAAGGAATCCTTTGTAATGTGTTTAGTTCTTTCATACATATATTACAAACCCTGTTGACTGCACTGTGTTTTAATTTATTTTTCTCTGGTCATCTTTATTCTGATGTTTTAATTCTGATTTAATTAATTTTGCATTTAATTAATTCTGCATTTAATTTTGATGGTTTTTTATTATGACTAAAAGGTATATGCAGCCTGAGGGAAGGACTGCTATCAGTGCACCTAGCTTGCACAGAAGAATGAACAAAATCTGTAGTTCTGGTGCATGGACCCAATGGTATAAGATTAAAGTTGAGCATTGTCAGTAAATTGCCAAGGTATCCTGCAGTTTGCCTATAAAAATTTGCAGCCAGTCTAGGAATGAGAAAAGGCATGTTATAGAGATCTTTGTTACATTAGATAAAGTTTTAGATGAAGTATGCACACAGTTAAAATACTGAAAACCCAATACTGGAATTTTCTATACCTTCATTAAAGCCTAGACAATGGTGTGGTCGTTAATCAGAAGATAATTTTTCTTCCACTAGTGTATGTGAGCTTCCGTAACATTTGTTGTTAGTTGTCTATTGGTAGGGTATTGGATCTAAAAGATATTAATATTTAAGCACATATCATTTGAGACTGAATCATTTTGATGCAGTATTACATATTTGTCACTAAAATCTGGTTACTTGCCCAGACTGCATTCTTAATGTCAAGGTTTCAATATTAAGTATAGATTAATTTTGTCAATCGTGATGTTGACAAATTTAATTGACCGTAATTGTCAAAATTGCTGGTCATTAATTTATTCTCAGATTTTCTGTGTGAAAATATAAACTTGCAAAGGTGCCATTGTCAATTATGGTCCATTTGAAGTGACCTAATTAGCATTGTGTGATGAACCAACACATGGAAAAGCAAATGGGGGGACATGGTAGGGAGATAATTGAATGTGACATGAATACTAATATTGACTTTATACTATTTGAGTCATTAAAACACTGTCCAAAGAAAAGGACTTAATTTTATTTCATGTTTTTATTTGCCAGAACAGCACAGAAGGATAATGAGGAACACCTGAATTCTTTCCACTGGAAAAAAATTTGGCAGGATGAATGGAAAAGCTGAAAGAAAAGTGGTACCCCACTTTTATTTAGCAATGGGCAATCTGACCTATATTCTCTAGCATTCTGAATGACTTATTTTGCAGTATTTTCCAGGAACATGCAGTTCCTGGAAAGGAAATAGTTGGTTGCGGACTCATTTTGCACAAGTGAGTGGGCATCAAGAGAGGAGGTGTCGTGGTTTAACCCCAGCCAGCAACTAAGCACCACAGAGCTGCTCACTTGCTCCTTCCCCCCTGGTGGGATGGGGGAGAGAATTGAAAACAAGTAAAACTTGTGGGTTGAGATAAGAACAGTTTAATAATTGAAATAAAATATAAATATAATAATAATAATAATGATAGTAATGAAAAGGAAGATAACAAAAAGAGAGAGAAATAAAACCCCCCCAAACCAAGTGATGCACAATGCAATTGCTCACCACTTGCTGACCGATGCCCAGCCAGTCCCCAAGCAGCGATCGGCACCTCCCGGCCAACTCCCCCCAGTTTATATACTGAGCATGACGTCCTATGGTATGGAATATCCCTTTGGCTAGTTCGGGTCAGCTGTCCTGGCTGTGCTCCCTCCCAGCTTCTTGTGCACCTCCTCGCTGGCAGAGCATGGGAAACTGAAAAGTCCTTAGGATAAACGCTACTTAGCAACAACTAAAACATCAGTGTGTTATTAACAGTATTCTCACACTAAATCCAAAACACAGCACTGTACCAACTAGTAGGAAGAAATTTAACTCTGTCCCAGCTGAAATCAGGACAGGAGGAAAGCTAGAAGTCATGCCATGCCACCATGCCATCTTGTCACTAATGCCATGATCCTTAAATTATTATACCAACAGACAACTGTAAGAGCTCAAAATTTCTTTCAGTCTAATTAAATATTGGAGCACTGCCACTGAAACCACTGAACAGACTGGATACTCTTTGGTTTTGTCTTTGTGTGAGCTGCATTCAAGACTGGGTCTGTTCCTGGATCAGAGTTTGAGAGCCAATACTCTGAGCCATCTTTCTGTCCGATGCATATAATCCTCCTTGCAACTGAATTTGTAAAGAGAGAAGGGACAACCATTCTTGGAGGCTTTTATCTACCATCAGTCTCACGGAAATCTCATAAACGTAATAATTGCTACATCAGCAATATCCACTGCTGGGTGAACTCTGGCTGGGTGCTGTGGGAGCTTGTAAGAAGCCTTTTAGACTCTGACTGTTAAAACTGCATTTTCGTGGTGTACCGCAGGAAGGGGAAGCACCCAGCATTTCCCTCTGGGATGAGTAGTGTGCAAAGTCAGGAGCACAGAGAGGGCAGAAGTTAAAAGACTGAAGGAGAGGTGGAGGAGAAGCAAGGAAAGACAAAAGACAAGACAAACAAAAGGATCTTTACTGTATGGATATTTACAGCCCTTCTGCTAAAAAATTGTCTTGAATATGTTAAAAATGCTTATAGAGGAAAAGAGGGAAATTCCTTAAGCTTCTTTTGAACAGACATATTCCCAGCAAATATCACCCTTTTCCTTCTACCTTTTGATGATGAACTTGCATCTATATGTTTGAGACTGGCTACATGCGTTTGACGTCATCTAAAAAAACATCTAAAAGGATCCATTAACATGTGGCTTCGAAAGATACAGTGTACTGTCACATGCTAACGTAACTAGAAGTTGTATGCATCCAGTTTATGCTTCCACTTCTAAGGAGGAAGGCATGCTTCTTATATGCATGCCTTTCTTACTAACATTCAAATTAAACTTGGGTCCCTACTGCAAATTTTGATGACTAAATTGTTTCTTCTGCCTAACACACATAGTTGTCATATCTCTGATACTCCAAAGCCAGAACCATTTATTCTGCAAAAGGTTTTTCAGAGAACTAATTATAACCTCAAGTGGGGTGGTGCTCAAAATAGAATGAATGAGAAATAATGAGAAAAATGAATCCAATAATTATTTAAAGTAGTGGGTGTTAGCTTCTCCTCTGATCCTATGGTGGTGGTAGCCAGGAGTAGCTTCAAAGTAACAATACACATCCAGACATTGAGGACATTTTTATTCTCCTATTCATGTTTTACTGCATTACAAAAAAATCTAGTAGATTTAGTCTGTTTTTCAATTACACTAGCCACTTACACATGTAGTGCAAAGCTCTCTGTACTGTTGTACTGGTCAACAAAAGACAATGATTAAATTCTAAAAAAGCACTAGATGAAACTGCTACTACAATAAGCATCAGTAATCAGAGGCATAACCACTTTCTGCTGGAAATCTGTAGCTGTAAAATGAACAGAAATACACATTCAGCTTTGAAGTCCATTTTCATGCAAAGATCAAATAGCTCTGTCAGTTTTATTCCTCACAGTTTTGAAATGTAAATGTAAACCAATTCAGAGACAAGGAATTATTTACTGTACCTCTGTGGAGCAGGCATGTGTTCAGAAAAAATATGCTTGACAAAATTATTTCTGTTTAATTGTTAGAATTTTGGGGACAGTCATGTTTGATGTGAGAAAAAGACGCAAAGGCGATTGCTTTACAGGTATTCTACGGGACAGCATATTCCTGGAGCACTGAGCTGATGGTTTCAGGGTTTCCAGTGCCCAAGTGGCTCAGTGCTGCAGCAGCACATATTTAATTATACAGACTTATGATGGAACTTAACTCATTGACCTGAGGATCAAGTATGCAATTGTGAACATGCATTTAAGAAGTTCAGGTCCAAACAGCCTGCAGACTGCTGCACGAAGCACCCCGACACCTCTCTCAGCTGCCAGGCTCGACTGAAGAGCGGGCATTTCCAGCACCGTCGCATACACAGTACTCAGCTTTGGTAATACACAAAAGCATTTCTCAGCTACCAATATGCCATAAAGGGTAGATGGGTGGCTACCTCTCATGAGTGGGAAATGGGGCTGGGTGAGAGGCAAGGAAGTGCTAACACCTCCATGGGCAAGGAAAAGATGAATTTTGATTTTTTTGAATTTAAGAGGATCCTACTGAAGCCTGGCCTTTCAACACTCATAGGAAAGCGTACATGATAGTAACACAACAGACTCTGTGTTTAACACTTTGAGAGCAACCTCTGTCAAAGTGTCTGCACAAAAACCTGTTTACAAACGGGAAGTCGCTACATACCTAATCCCTGTATTTCAGTAGGGGAGCCCTTTTAGGAAGGAGCATTGACTGAGAGGCTTCTTTGACTGCTTTGAGTGAGACTTACCTGAGCGTAACATGTTTTTCATCCCTAAAGATAAACTTCTTTCCAGGCAAAATAGGGCAGCCCTACTCAGACTTGCTGTCGGAATTGTCCTCAAGCCTGTGCTTGATAATTAGCTACCTACCTATGTATTTAAGTTACCTATCTGTCCATGCTGTAGCACCAGCAGGGAAAGTGCTAGTTGGCATAGACCAAAACCATGCTGGGGAAGATGCTAATGAGTTAAGCAACATGTATGACTGCAAGACAGTGCTCAGGCCCATGCCCTGCTCAGTTTCTTAGCGTGGAAAAGGCCTTGGAGGTGTTGGGCCAAACTATTAAAGGAAAGGTAGCAGGACTGATGAAACAAAGAAGGGTGAGAAATTGAATCAGCCACTGTGCTAACAGGCACTTTAATTATGGGGCGTTAGTAGCTTTCACACAGGCAAAATGTGAGACAAAGCTGTGGAGAAGAAGTAGAACAGTTGGAAGTTTTCATTAGAAATGTAGTCCATTGAAATTGACATGAAAAAGTTCTGTTTGGAGAATTTCTAGGGGCTTTTTTTCTGAAATTGCCAAATGTTCATGTTTGGCATTTTCAAAATATGTTTCTCAGTTTGTAATAACTTATCATTTTAAGAATAAAAATGCTAAAAAAAAGTTAAACTATAAAAAGGTTGAAAATACATTGTTAAAGATGCTTCAATTGACCTTAGCCAATATTTCATTGATAATCTCTCTGTGAAAAAAAAAGTTTTTTGATGTTGATTATTCAAAGAAAGATTGAGAGAGATTATCAGAGAGTATTATCTTTGATATCATAAAATCCCTTAAGAATCAGAAAAGAATTTCCCACTCAACCCTCATAAAGAAAATCTCAGCATCCCTAGATGTACAGATATACAGGTAGGACTTGCTTGCAGATGTCTTACTCAGTAATATGCTTGCTGTTGCATTATGTGTCCTGGACTATTTGGACCTGGAAATGCCTCTAACTTCTTATCAAATTAAAAAACACTGGAAGCAGGTACAGGTTCACAGATTCCTTTCTGGTTGTCGTTTAAGACATCATTGTCCTGAATGGCAAGATACAGAATGGCCAAGCTGTAGGATATCACCTGCTAAAGTGATGACTGAAATTTCACAAAGCTTGTGCAATACACTTTTAGACAGAACTGTATTTTCACTAAATGATATCTCTGCTAGTGATAAAGCAAACCAAGGACTTGTGCCTCCTTATGTTTATGATTAAGCTGCAATGTTGTGAGATCAAGGCAGTTTTAGTCAATTGAAGACTCTTGTTTCAACCAGGCAAAGATGTAGTCCTGAATTTACTCAAATCATTCTTGCCTAACAAAAATCAACATGAAAACTTTAAAAATAATGAGTCTCAAAAGGATTCCGATTACTTTCATTCCATAATTTCAGATGATAAAAACAAACAGCGATAGGAATTCTAGATATTAATATAATATAAATAGAAAGATGGACTAGATAAAACCAGCTGAACACTAGTCTGTCCTCAAGACCTAACAGGGAAGTAATAACATGCTTTTGAATATGTAGCAATGACTTTTGGCAGATATGCCGTATACAATTCCATACCACAGAAAACCATTGAACTTGATTGACTATTTAATCCATTTCTGAAAGAGCATCACTAAGGGGATGCTTATATTGTTAGTATTGTTTTTTATAGCCAGAATGACACAGGACTGTCAAAATGCTAGTTGCTGCAGTGCTGATACCTAGTTAGCTTAGTATGTCCAGCTGCAGTAAGTATTTTAAAAGTTACGTAAAAATCTTGCTGATATTTGCTGTGGACTTTCTTCTACCAGAGAGATATTTTGATTTGATTATATTAATTCTATTTTGTCCTAAGCAAAAGTACCTTAAAATACAATGGTATACAGTACTTGCAAAAAGACATCAGTTTTGCAAATATAACAAAAACAAAATACGTTTAACAAAAATAAAATACATTTAACAAAAATAAAATACATATACAAACATATACCTTTTATTTATTATTATCTCCTTAGATATCATTAGATATTTATAACTTCTTTCAACAGCATAACACTATTTAGTGATTTTATGTAAGTTTGTACCAGAAGTACAATATTGAAGGTGTAACGCTGGATTGGTTGATAAAATTCTGACCTACAGGTTATTTGGTAGAACGACACAAATTTTATGTAAGGCCCAAACAGGTTAACACTCAGCTACATGGATGCATTGAACAGAAAAGGGCAGATTTATGGAGTTCTGTAGACATGATAGAGAATAGAAAGTACTAAAGAAACTGTATGAAACATTAAAAAAACCAGTGTTTATATAAAGAGTAATGGGCTTTGTGTGCCACCCATTGGAAACAAAACTTCAGGTTCTTTTGTATGCCTCTTTCTATGCCCTTGTTCATGAAGAAAGACCATAAGGTCTTACAAAAACCACTCGCACTTTTTTTTTTCCTTTGGAGTACCATAAAGCATATGGTACTATCAGCCTGCAGTTTCCCCTCCAGCACATCTGAATTCCCTGCTGCCTAAGTTCAACCTCTTAAATTAAACAATATAAAGATGATTTTACTGTCTCCTGAGTCCACTTCCTGAGATTCATTTTGCTAATTAAATGGCAGTCTTTCATAAACACAAAGTGTTTGTTAAAAATGTAAGCAAAACTATGCACGCATGCAAACATGTTTTCACATGGTCTGTGTCTCACCTTGGTCTCTATTTGCCTGAGAAACTGTCCCTTTTGAAACCATGTGTATCACAGAAGGACTTATGAAGGGATATATGGATATAGGTAAGACGTAATGGCCAACTGCCATTTTAGGTGCCTAAATTCAGCGCTGATATCCCCATCCCATCACCGAGATGACACATTGTCCTGGAAATGCCTAAATGCACCTACAATTCTTTTTCATATTTCATCATTTCATTTCTTAGGTGCCTAAATTTTGTTGCTAGACATATACAGACATACAATTATGTCCTGATTCTGAGACTATCTTCTGGCCCCTTCATCTTCCAACCCTGCAGAGAATCACAAAATATGCCTGTATGTTGCTGGTCTCATTTTGGAGGCTCAATCCAATAGACCTTTCAGGGCGGGATTGTGTTAAGCAGCAGGTAAAAAGCACTCAGGCAGATATCTATGGAGGCTGGTGTTGAAGATCCTTCTCTAAAGTGACCTGAATTTATGTCTCACAAAGATGTATGAAATGTGGAAGAGGTGCTCTCACTCCTTTGAATTGCTTCATTTTGCATCTTTCCCCAGTAAATACTCAGGTATGATCCTAGGGGTGAACCAGTCTGCACACATTTCAGGCACCTTATCGAAATGCTCTTCAATAATAAACGGCCTAGTTCCCTGCATAGACAGTGGAGTGTTGGACATGCCTTTGAAGGACTCCAAATGGTAGTCCCATCCACCTGTCCATGTTGCCAAACTAGGCGCAGACAGGCTCCCCTAACTTTGAGGGCCTTCTAACTTTCCTGCCACTCCCTCTTAATGGTTCATTTAGGTCCTTATGCACTTTCTTCAAGAGGGATGGCTTACTAAATGTTTAAAACTTAAAAGTTAGGTGTCTGTGATAGGAGGGCTGGATTCTGCCTTGTAAAGAGAGAGAAGGGCCTGGGGCTGTGCGCGCTGAGTGGAGGGAGCTATGAAACCATTTACAGATCAGAGTAAGCTGTCTGGGTCCCAAAGAGAAACATGTATTGAGGATACATTCTTGACATTTTTCACTGGATACTTTTAAGCTGGTTTTGTGGCTCCTGTTTGCAGATGCCTAGCTCTAACAAAAAATAATTTGAAGAGTACTTGAATTCAAACTGGAGGCTGTGAGTTCTGCTGATGAGGTACCAAAAACAGATCATGTAATGCTCAATTCCTGTGGAAATTGAGCCCTCAGATAGTAAAGAGCAAGCACTAGAGGAAGTCCCGCTAAGAAACTAACAACGCTGAATTGAACAGGCTCTGAACACCATGTTGAAACTATGGCTGGGACCTCAACTTGAAGAACCAGGCTAAAGAGTCCATTAAAATGGTCTTCTTTCCATCACCAACCAAGACTGGGTTGTGTGGAAAAAATGACTTTCAAAATTTAGCTAATGACTGCATCGTGATGTATGTACACAAAGAGCCAAAATTAAAAGTATATGGAAAACTTTAATTCTGGGGCATGTAACTTTGTGAGTGCTGGCTTTTGTGACCTTTTGAAGTCTTTTCAAGGTAATCTTCCATCTGTGTACTAGCTTATATACAGTATCAATAGTCCTTTGTGGCCTGTCATGTAAATTTGCTTCAGAACAGGGGCTTCAATATTACAGAAGCAAAACTATTAGTTTGTTATTCATTTTGTATGATTTATAAGTCATCTCTCATTTATTTATTCCATTGCTCTGGCACGTTGTTAGGCCTTTTTTAAGCTTCAGCGTTATGTCCAGTGACATTGTCAATTGTGTCATGGCCTAAGACAAATTGTTCTTTTCTGATCTGCTAGTACCCTTTCTTATGAGTTTAGCAGCATTATGTACCAGAGGGAACAAGCGCTGATCAGAAAAGTCGCAAGACACATTTACATGGTGTCTGGGATAATAAAGTTCCTTCCTCATATAGCAGCCACGTATAACTGTTCATTTCAATATCTCTTCTTATCTTACCATCTGACAGGTGACAGCGCTAAAAGCAGTAATGGAGATGTGAGTCCTTCCAGGAGCCTGTCCATTGGGTAGCGATGGGATTCCTCGCATCAGTGAGGCAGGCAACTCATTTGAAGCTTCCTCATCAGTCAGTTTATAACAGACTTCCTTGCTGATGCTAAGCACTCTAGTAGCCTCAGTAAAGCTTTCTACTGTCTCGAATTAGCTACCAGAGTTCATCTCTCTGGTTAGGCAATGAGAGGGCCATTTAAAAAATAACAATGCAATACAAAGTCTTCTTTCCTAGGCCTGATGCTCCAGCTGGTACAGAGCCCTGCAGCATCTTTCTGGATGGCTACTACAAGGACATCACACCTGTACGTGGTTACACTACCTTCTTGTAGAATATTAAACCTATTTCTAGGGCTGGTCTTACATTCTCGCTGGCTTTCAAGGGCCTGAAATACCTAGAGGTCTGGGATGAGGATGCAACTGAGTAGCTTCAGTGCTCTGGTGCAGTGGATCATTTACACTGAGACAAAAGCTGTCTGCACAGAGGACAGAGCTCTTGGGCCCCAGACTTAAGTGAGTTGTGACAATCACCACAAACATCACCATCACCTGCTCCAAATGCAGAAGCAATAAACTCCTTTGATTTGTCTTCTCAAACATATGGATTTGTCTGTCTGTGTATACCTGTAAGACTGTATACCTGTATGACTGAAAAAGCCAGAGAAAACAACTGTTGCATTGCACATAATTCTGGTCTCAAAAAGAGGACAAGAAAGTGGGGGAGCAGTACAATGGAAAAATGGCAGGGGGAAAAAAAGGCAGGGGGAGAAAGCAAGCTGGGAATATGGGATAAATGAGATGGAGATTGTGAGGAAGAGAATGAAACAAATCTGCAACAGTGAATCAATTTATAAAGGAGTAGAAATAATGCAAGCCTGGAATAGTTATGTTAGTAGGTCTGGCAATAATATCTTTCTCTTCTAGTCCTCTGTTTCTCTTGAATCTACCTACTTCCTACTTTTCTGTTTACATCCATATGGACCAGGGGAAGATAATTCCTGATGTGCAATGGTCCTGGAAGAGACCAGAAGTCTGAGAGGAGTTCAGAGACTTTGGGAGGGAGGAGGATAATCACAGATTGGCTCTAAATTCCATTTCCCTGTTTCTTCAAAAACCTTCAAAACCTTCCAAGGAGGCTTTTGTGCTTCTGCTGGGAGCCAGGTCTTTGGGCCATAGCCAAGTTTCTTAATGTATTCAGCAGAAAGACTGCCAGCCAAATGTGCAATAAACAGAAACTCTCTGTTTAATTTTCAGAGTGTCTATTTATGTGTACAGGCTCTCAGTGCAGCTAATATCAACTAGCTGCTATCAGCAGCACCGAATGTTTTTGCTCATGATTCACTGCTTTGAGGTTCTCTGGTCTTCTTGGGCTCCATAGCTCTACAGACAACACAGGAGTCTCATATTTTGCCCTTGCCATGCTTGTACAGTATCAGTGTAGCTATCTAATCCTGCCCCGAAGTCTTCAAAAAGTCCTTGTCTTCCCTTTAACTGCTGTGCTTGGCCTTGGACTCTGAAATGCAAAGAAATGTCTCTTTGGCATAAAAGAGATAAAATGGTGAAGGCCAGGGTGACTGAAATGATCAGCAGAGTATGAAGCAGGTGTCCCTGATGGATGGCTATGATATCAATGGTCAGTTGGACGACCTTGATCCCAGTAAATGTCCCCAGTGCTCAGAGGCCCCCCACTGACCCACCACCCTCCACCTGAAGTTCTGCATCCTTCCATGCTGCTTCCATTTCTCCTTTCCCAACACCTACACTGAAGCTCCACTCCAGGGTTGGTTTGCCTGGTTTAGAGCTGGATTATGAGACAGAAAGATGTTAAATAGGTCTGCATCCTTGGTTTGTGTGAATTTAATTGAAAATGATAAAATAAGAAGAAATACAGAAATGAGGATCACTGCTTCTGCACTATCCTCAAATACACACATCCGTGATAATAAATAAATACATTTTGAAGAGGAAATGTGGCTCTAATTTCTAGACCCTTAACTGGCTTGAGTAAAGCAGCACATAAGAAGATGATGAGGATTTTGAAGGAAGATACATATCATCTTATACAGTTACACTTGAGTGAGACTGTGAGCAAAACTCCCAGAAACTACTTTTATATTAACAAAGTGGCTGTCGTTGACAAGTGGAGCATGTGGTGGAAGGAGATTGTTGTCAGTGTAAATGGTGGTTACTGGAGAAGGGCTGTCACTGAGATAAAAATGAGGTCAAACAGCTTCAGTTAGTGAAAAATGACATTGGCAAAATTGGTTCATTTCAGTAGAAGGGTTGGAGTAGGAGTCCATAGCTGTCAGGACTTGCTATTCAGTAGAGTGGGTTATCAGATACATTTTTCATTTGTTGAATATTCTGTTAAGGGCACAGATAATACCATTAAGCCTATCCATGAAAAGCCAATAGAACCATTTAGAAGTCAAACACTGAGAGGCCCAGTATTTATTGGCCTTGTTCCACGCACACAACTCTCGTCGATGTCAGCTTTGCACATCTAGCATGGCTTATGACCCTGAGGTTTTATCTTTTCCATGTTACTAGTGCATTACTTATTGGGCAGTGAAAACAGAGTCTGCAAAAGCCTTAGCTTCTTTGGAATTAGAAATCTGAGGCATTATTGAAAGCCAAGTAAGTATTAGAAAGTAGACCAAAGGGACATGGCACCTTAGGAAATGCTCAGGCTTAGTCTGAATCAGAAGATGGTGGTCTTTGCCATTCTGTTCCACATAAATGCGTATCTAACTAAGATACTGGACATAAGCAGAAATCCACATCTGCACCACAGCTTGTTGGTGTTCAGAACCAACTGCAGATAAAGCGGTCGCTGGGGGCTGAACTGCTCCCCATTCATTGCATTGGGGGACCTTCAGAGCCAAGGCTTCTGTGTTGAGAAAAATTTCTCAAGCATTTTTTTACAAGAATTAAGTTAATTCTAAGAAGGAATGCAAGCCGAGACCTTATGATGGAGGTGGCTAGCTGTGTGCAGTTCAGTATAGCACAGTTCTCGGGGCTCAGAGCACCAAGCAGAGCCGATGGGCGCCGTGATGGAGCCTGCCAGAGGACTTGACCCATGCCAGCCAGTGGCACTTGCGGTCAGGAGCCAGAAGCTGGCTGTGGTGTGGATAACTAAAACTGCATGAGGAAAGGGTTTAAAATCTGTGTGGATGTGGATACCAGCCATTAGTCCATCTAACATTAAACAGGAATCACACACGGTGGTCGAGAACAAACACACTTCTCCCTGAGGCCCTGTGAGATTACCCACATCTAATACCTCATTTTTATTGGCATTTCAGTCTAGATTTTCTTGACAGCTTATGTCAATGCTACCTCAAGGGCAAACCCTCCCCTAACTTGCTCACAGCAGAAGACTTCTTTGTCCCTTGCCACATTTGTCACTGATGTCTCAGTGTCCTGGTTTCGGCTGGGACAGAGTTAACTCTCTTCTTAGTAGCTGGTACAGTGCTGGGTTTTGGATTTAGTGTGAGAATATTGTTGATAACACTCTGATGTTTTAGTTGTTGCTAAGTAGCGCTTATCTTAAGTCAAGGATTTTTTCAGTTTCCCATGCTCTGCCAGCAAGCAGGTGTGCAAGAAGCTGGGAGGGAGCATAGCTGGGGCAGCTGACCTGAACTAGCCAAAGGGCTATTCCATACCATGGAACGTCATGCCCAGTATATAAACAGGGGGGAGTTGGCCGGGAGGCATGGATTGCGGCTCTGGCATTGGTCGGCGGGTGGTGAGCAATTGCATTGTGCATCACTTGTCTTTTCTCATTTCTTTTATTGTTGTTGTGATCTTTTTCACTACAATTATTATTATTCTTAGTTAGTAGTGTATTTTTATTTTTACTTTAGTTATTAAACTGTTATTATCTCAACCCACGAGTTTTACTTTTTTCCTTTCCTCCTCTCCACCCGACTGGGAGGGGGGAGGGGGAAGCGGCTGCGTGGTGCTTAGTTGCTGGCTGGGGTTAAACCACGACACTCAGGTACCATATTACTGTATCAAGAGGTGGAGAAATCCAGGGAGTGGGAGGTGACACCCCCCCAACTCCCCATCTCCCTCCCCCGCCAGCTGATACAGGGCTGCCATGCTGAGGGTTTGCTCTCCTAGTGCATCACCTCCGTCCAGCCTCTCTCGACTTTTCTCCAGACTCCAGGCAGGGGCAGGTGCCTGAAAATTTATGGACAAACTATGCATATGGTGGAGGTAGAGGACAGGCTAAAATTCCTATTCTGTGAAGGCTGTATTTATTTCCTGATTTATGCTCATAATAGCCTGTAAATAGACTAAAAACTATAAGCCTCAAACCAGTGAGACACTGACAGACACAAATTCTTTAAGATTATTCATTCAGGAATCCAAAATGTGAGGCCATCCTTATGCTCAGATAATGCCTAAACACTTTTCCTTGTTCAGGTGCCTTTAAAGCCTTGACTCAGGGTGATCACTTTACAGCCTTGGGAAATGAGCTGCAGCGGACCTTCTGTGGTGGGTTGACCTTGGCTGGATGCCAGTGTCCACCAAAGCTGCTCTATCACTCCCCTCCTCAGCTAGACAGGGGAGAGAAAATATAATAAAAGGCTCGTGGGTTGAGGTAAGGACAGGGAGAGATCATTCACCAACTACTGTCATGGCCAAAACAGACTCGACTTGGGGGGAAAAAAAAATTAATTTATTACCAATCAAATCAGAGTAGGATAATGAGAAATAAAACCAAATCTTAAAAACACCTTCCCCCCACCCCTCCCTTCTTCCCACGCTTAACTTTACTCCTGATTTTCTCTACCTCCTCCCCGCCAGCGGTGCAGGGGGACGGGGAATGGGGGTTGCGGTCAGTTCATCACACATTGTCTCTGCTGCTCCTTCCTCCACAGGGGGAGGACTCCTCACACTCTTCCCCTGCTCCAGTGTGGAGTCCCTCCCACAGGAGACAGTTCTCCACAAACTTCTCCAACATGAGTCCTTCCCACGGGCTGCAGTTCTTCACAAACTGCTCCAGCGTGGGTCCCATCCATGGGGTGCAGTCCTTCAGGAACAGGCTGCTCCAGCGTGGGCCCCCATGGGGTCACAAGTCCTGCCAGCAAACCTCCTCCAGCGTGGGCTCCTCTCTCCACGGGTCCACAGGTCCTGCCAGGAGCCTGCTCCAGCGCAGGCTTCCCACAGAGTCACAGCCTCCTTCAGGGGCATCCACCTGCTCTGGCATGGGGTCCTCCATGGGCTGCAAGTGGATATCTGCTCCACCGTGGACCTCCATGGGCTGCAGGGGGACAGCCTGCCTCACCATGGTCTTCACCATGGGCTGCAGGGGAATCTCTGCTCTGGTGCCTAGAGCACCTCCTCCCCCTCCTTTTTCACTGACCTTGGTGTCTGCAGAGATGTTTCTCTCACATATTCTCACTCCTCTCTCTGGCTGAAGTTGCTGTTGTACAGGTTTTTTTCCCCCTTCTTAAAGATGTTATCCCAGAGGCGCTACCATCGTTGCTGATGGGCTTGGCCTTGGCGAGTGGCACGTCCGTCTTGGAGCCGGCCAGCATTCGCTCTATTGGACACAGGGGAAGCTTCTAGCAGCTTCTCACAGAAGCCACCCCTGTAGCCCCCCTGCTACCAAAACCTTGCCACGCAAACCCAGTACACCTTTGTTGCAGCATTCTCTAGATGCATTATGTTCTGCTGTCCTTCCACACAAACATGACAGTTGCAGTGATAGAGGACAGGTGGAAAATTTCTGGAGATAATTATGATCTTGCTAGGCTCCAGGTTCTGACTTAAGGAATTTCAAGGTCTGACAGAAGCAGTGACTTCAATGAAGAATAGAAGGTAGAGGACAAAAGTTTTCTCATAGTTGCTTGGAAATAATTTCTGATGGTGAACCTTTACTTGCTGGTTTTGATTGAAAGTATTCACTGCAAATCGTAAGTGGTTTCCAGCAAGCTGCTAAGGTTGATATGATCAAGATACATAAAAAATTATAATGAATATAACACTGTTTTCATATCCAGTTGTCATTCACAGAAATAACAAAAACCACACTCCTGCTGCAGGCTATCTACCAGCAGAACTGTTGGTTACAATTCATTTGCTGACAGACAACCTAACTTCCCAACAGTATGAATGGAGAACCTATTAGTAAAATTCTGGTCTGTTGAATACAGAAGTTTAATTAAATAACTGGGAGGGAACTCATTTATTTTTGCAGCAAGGACAGGGTAAGGTAGTGAAAAGTAAAAGATCAAAATGGGACTCAGTCAACGTAGCAGGGTGGTCCTTTTGAATGAGTCCCTAAAGTAGATATCCCAGTGTATGAGCAGGCTGGGGGTAAAGCTCTTGCATCTACAGTGGTGATAGGAAGCTATGGAGACATATAGCTTTTTCCCATCTCTGATACAAGATAGTAGGATGGGCTCTGAACAGGGAACTTCATCTCACTGCCAAATGCCATTGACATCAACTAGAGCTCTTCCAAGAGCAGGAGAGAGATTCTTGGTGTGCACTGTTTCTTACTGGCAGGGATTCCATATATGCTTATCTACTTTGGCATAAACCAGAAAAAGATGGCAATTAAACAGCAGAGTTTGAAAGGAGTGGTATTCCTCAGGGCCAATGAGAAAAAAGAAAAAGAAAAAGAAAAAGAAATTAAAAAAAAGATGAGTATAGGATAATAGTATAATCTAAGAATCTGGTCTGTATAATAGCAACCTCTCTCCTAGAGAGAGGAGGAAAAAGTCACAGTGCTGTGCAGGTCATTCCTCTACTTGCTCTATTTCAGGAAAGGCAACTAGTCACTTGGAGCAGGCATTTATGCTGAGGTAGGAATCACACTTAGTATTTCAGGTATAATCACAGCTTACAGGAGTCCCCAGGACTTGAAAGAGGCCATGCTTTAGGGCACATGACGGTTTCTTCATTATCTATGGTTTTGTGACTCTAATTAATCACTTTCTAGACCTGTGTTTGGGGTAGAAAATGGCAGCGAAGGGTAAAATGTCTGTGCTGATGAATTTTGAATGGCTGCAGTGATTCATATCATTGAGATGCTACTGCATCTCCAGGTTCTTGCAGAGCAGTATGTTGCTCAGTTTTAACTCAAGCCTAGGAAACAAAGATGACTCTACACCGTCTTCTCACCTGTATGGGGAGAGCCCATGATGTTCACTGGTTTGCAGACCCACTTGCAAGGATCTATTCCATGGAAGGAGTTCAGGAACAATGCTGTAAAGCAAAATCTTTGGCCAGATAATGTATGTTTTCAATCAAAATTGCTGTTAAAAGGTAGTCTGTGCAGTAATTTGGATGTGAGTGTTGCATATACTATGGCACAGTCTAAGCTACTGCAGCTGCTGTGGGTAACAAGCACAGTGAATCTAAGAGAACCTGCACTATGATATGTCCTGAAAGATTGGGTAAATATTTCCAAGTAATGTTTGGCTTGAAGATATCTCCTGATAATGCTGTCTTTCAGGCTGTCATAATTCTCTTTACCTGCTTTTATATTCCAAGACGTGTGCATTGTGAATAATAATTTTCTATGAAATATTGAATAATTCAGAAATAGAAGAGTAATTTTATACTGATTTTTTTCTATTGAAGAGTTCTCATTACTTGTCACTCAAAATCCAATTCTAATTCAAATCCATTTCCACTAAAGATCATGTTTATGTATCACTCTATGGAGTTTTATCTGTGCTTCATGCATTTCTATTTCATGCACAATTGAAGACCATGGAAATATTACATGACATAGAAAGAGAGGTAGAAAATAATGGGATTCAAAATTCTGGTTCATACCCAGTACCTGCTATAGCTTTCAAGATGGTTATCTGCATTTTCATCCTAGAACTCTTATTTATGTAATAAAATGAGTTAATTAAAATAGTTTACTTAAATATGCTAAAAAGAAAACCACATACTGAGTAGAAAGAATGTTCTGTTGCCACAACGAAGACCAAATGTTAGGAGAGCCATGTTCCTGTCTCTGCCACAGGCTCCCCCTGTGATCTTAGCCTTGGCCCTTGAGCTGCCTGAGTATCTTCTCACTCTGAAAAAAGGGTGGTATTCTTCCTCCCTTCAAGAGCACCCTCTAGCCCAGTCCCAGGTTCCTCTCATAATTACAGACCGTGCGTGTTCATTAAATGGCTTAAAGAGGAATGTCACCACTTGGGGTAAAAAATTCTAGCTCTAGACCCTGCTCATAACAGCCACTATCCTTGAGATGCAAGGAGGGGACAGAGATGGAGAATGGCAGAACCCTGCTCCATGGTTGAGTGCTGGAGAAACAGTCCCTGGTGGTGGCAGAGCTTGGGGGAACCTTGGGGAAGTACTGAGATACCGTCCCTCTCAGCACAGTAGCCAGGTTTCTCATTGCGTCACTGCTCAGATGATCCCTTAGTACAGGCAGACTCACCAGAGCTTTTCCTCTAATTGAAGTAAGTTGAATGAATACAAAGGTAAATGTTGATGATGTGTTTGTACTGCCATGAGTTTGCTCTTTCCTCATCTTCAGTTTTGTCAAAAATAACAGTGACACTGACTGATTATGCAATTGAGTTCCTATTTCTTTACTCTAAAGTGGAGTTATCTACAAGTTTACTGGCCAATTTCCTGAAGTGCTGGTAGATCCTTGTTGCAAACGGGACCAACCACTCTCAAGCAGGTAAGGTGATAAAAATACGGGTAACATTTCTCTGCCACAAGTGAAGCAGAGAAAGAGGCCACCGTGCATCAAGCAGAAAGATGAAAGCCGTGCCAGCTATTTATGGGGACTAAAGTGTACTACAGCATACATTTCCATCGCAAGCTGAAAAGACCCTGTGTGAAGAAGCATGGAAATTTTTTTTAATATTGTAGTTCCCTGTTAATGCTACTCTCAGTTTTCAAACACTCATATTCATGAGATGTATTATTATTAGCCATAGGGCACTTCATGGATGTTAATTTAATGGGTTTTGTTTTTACTGATGCTTTGATGTTTCCAAAGACCTGCAGATGTGCTTGCACATTAAAGTCACAAACTCAGGGCAGCCCAGAATTAATTGAGAAAGCTGGCTCAAAAGCAATTATACTGTTTTAACTGTATTCATGCATTCACCCTCATGTTAATATAAGGACTTTTGACTATGTTAAGAGACTTTACCTATGGTTGTGGGACATCAGAGGCAGCTGTACAAACTGTTGTCTGTCCTGGGATTAGCTGTGAACCTGCTTGGCCTCTGGCATAAGGCAAATCAGCCGAGATGCTTGTAAGGGAGCAATGCACAGGAGCAAGACTCCTGGAGTTTGACATGCTGCTTCTTTGTCTCTCTTGAGCAGTATCCCTGCCGCCGCTGCAGCTTTGCTGCTCCATTTTGCTGCCTGTTATTTAAGGACACAGGTTCTTCCTTGATATATATAAAGGTTTAAAAAAATAGGTGCATGATCTTAATGCAGATACACAAATAGCTTGGTTTTATCACCAGGTAACAGATGTAAAAGTCAGTGCAAACCCAGTAATATGTAATCTAAATACTTACAGATATGTTTTAGATTAGCTTTTAAAGGGTTTTTTGTGCACATGGCACAGTGTTTGCAAAACTGTATGGAATATTGTATGAAAACTGCCAGTAATTTTTAACCACAGGTTCTTAGGCTGGGAAACATGTATTCCAGATTAAGTGTATTCAAATAATTTTTAAGCGATTCTTACATTAAGTCATCCCTGTCTGCACTGACTTTTTTTCTGAAAATGGTTCTGGTGTTATGACACCTGTTTACTGTTGTAATATATTTCATATACTCTGAGCAAGGTAGGATTGTAGGATTTGCTATTGTATGTTTCTGCTCAAAGATTTCAGATGTGAAGTTTTGTTGTCCAAAATCGCAAATACAGCAATAACACAAAAGTTTATGCAGTTTCTCGATGTTTCTGCAACCAGAAAAAAAGGAGAACTTTTTTTGGAATTATTTTAAGTGGTATTCAGCTGTTGGTTGTAGTGTGTGGTTCTTTTCGTGGAGGCAAATTGTTGTGTAGAAACTAATATTCCACGGAGAGAAACAGACTAAGCTGGAGAGCGCAAGCATGGTGGTGGTGAAGAGAAAATACTTAATCCTGTTTCATGCCCATTTGCTGCTTGAATTTCCCTTTGCAGGCTCAAAAACCCCACACAGCAGGTACTTTCAAAATTAACTCTCCTTTCAGGAGGTCTAGTCTAATAGTACTTAAGGAGGCTTTTCTGGGCTGAATTAGCTGTTTCAATTTTATGTTTGGCTTCGGCATTCATATAACTGTCTCTCTAGGCTGAAAAGCTCAATTTCCCTACCAGTCATGCTCTCTTTGTACCCTTTTCCCACTGCAGAGCTTGGCAACCTTTGGCAGCCTGCTCCTGGCAGCTGGATTTTCCCCTCTGCCAGGTTCTGCTCTTTGCAAATTCTTTAAACCAGATCATTGCCCAGTAGGTCAGAGTAGAGAGTCTGGGGTTTCTTTTCAAATTTCATCCAAAATAGCTAAGCTAAGGGACCTGTCCAGTATATTCTGTAAAATATATATGATCAAGCTGGTTATATGCCTTCTTTCTGCTACCTGTTCCCAGATACCTGTCGCTTCTCCCATTTTCCTGAAATTCCTAATGCAGTACTTCTCCCAGCACTCCTGCTCGTGAGAGCACCAGAGTTTGTATTAAGACAGATTGACCACAGCCTATTTGCTACAGAGGAAAAAAGGAGCTTTCAGAAGCAGTAAGCTTGCTTCCCCTGCACAAAGTTGCTTAATTTTACACTCTGCTACCAGATCCTAGATGTAAAATGTAAATACTACCTACAGGAATGCAACATGATGTGTCTATGGCTTTTACCATTGCGCCTGTGAAATTATTAATTTAATGAAAAGGAAACAGTTTTGTTTTCCTCAGAGATCACAATCAGTCTTTAGATAATCAAGTACAAAAGTGCGTTGCAAGGGTGCTTTAACCTGAGGTCTGCTAAAGTACTTCTGAAAACTTTGTAAAGCTACACGACTCTCAGAGAAAGAGGACTTAATACACTCTTTTTATTACAGAAACCAGTCCAGTGATACTAGACAGTAGCTTGCAGAAGTCTCCCTGCACATCAGGAATAAAGCCCTGAGCTCCCCTTGTAAAAAGGGAAATCTTGGGCTCTAATCCTTGTCCTGAAAATGCCGTATGTATCTTCAATTAAAATTAAACAGCAAAAAAAAAAAAAAGCCTGAATACCATTGTGAGCAGAAACCTGAAGCCATGCCTCTTAATCATTTCAAGAAAGCATCCTTAGTAAAGGGCGTCACAGTCAAGCTACCTTGTATTTATTCCTTACCTTGTCCCACAACTCATGCATTTCTTTTCTGCACCCCCTCCTACCTGCCAACACCATGGTGAATAGCCCTACCTTCCCCATTCCAAACCCCATGTGCCAGACTATATCCCCAGACCTGTGGAATAAGGCATTTTGCTAGGAATTAAATCAGTCGATACAAACATTCAGTTGATAAGACTTCGGTGCACCTGAAATTCAGGACTCCTGCTAAGCTGTCGTATAAAAGGATGCGGCCATGTGTTCTGTCAGCTATCTTGTACAGAACGTGTGTCTGACTTCTTTTCATTAACTTTAAGCAACAAGGAAAATATTTGGTCCAGATAAATACCAGATAAGTACTGTAATTCAAATCCTCTTCACTGAAAAACAGTATAAAACCAGTATTTTAAAATACAAACCAACTCAGGTTAAACCTTGGATGAAATTTGCCATGAAACCAATTGCACAATATAATTACAGGCACATGATGTTCCTTCATACTAAGTAACTTCTAATAAAAAAGTGCATTTTATTAGAAGTGCATTTACTAAAGTGTTTACAGGTGTGATCTCATTCAGGGCCTGATCCAACTATAGAAAGAATTGCTTTCACTTGTAGACCAGAACAGCAGTGGCTTTATAAATTACTTATATGGCATGAAAGCCCAAAGGGAAATATAAGTATTTTAGTGTGGAAAATGCCCTCTGACTTTGTTTTTCCTATTTCAACTTATTTCTGAATTTCAAAGGACAAACACTGCAATGTATGTATTCAACAGGCAAACTGAAAGGAACAAAAAAAAGGTTCAAATAGATGAAACCGAGCCGACAAAGGTAGCTCAAACGCAAGCCGAGAGCTCCATCTGCTGCTGGGCTCCGGCGGGGGAGCTCGCTCAGCCGCTGCGGGCTGCGGTGCCGCCACGGGCGGAGGGGGCTCTGCGGGACTCTGCTGCTCGTCCATTCCCTCTGCTTTAAAGACGTTTTAAAGATGTAAAGGTGTCTTTGTTAATTAAGAATAGCAATATTTCGTGGAAAATCTTCCTTTCCTTTCTTCCAGTCCCTTTGTTTTCATTTTCCTCTCTTTTTTTTTTTGTTTTTGAATTGGCATCTTGAGAGCACTACCAGCACTTGTGTAATATTTGTGTATAATCAAATGTATGCTTTTGTATGAGGAAAAATTTCCTACGTCATCCTGTGACATAAAATCAACCTCTCTTGGGCTTCACCATCTCTTCATTGTATTTCTGCATTTTCAGGAATGAATGGCTTCTGTAAAAGACGCAGTAGACAGCTAAAGGACACTAGCCTATTCAGTGCTCTGTATTCACCAGTATCTCTCTCTGCCTTTTGGTTTTCCAGTAGCTTGCTTAATAAGGACATATTGAGGACAGTGCAGTATTGCTGTTTGCCAGATACAGTACAAAACTGAGAACCCTCTGTATCTCTGACAGAGTGACTCCCTCCTCCTCATTCTAAAAAGTGACCAGAAGGCTGACATATACTTTAATACTCCAACACACATCTTAGAAATGCGTACAATTCATAGCAAAATAAATTGCAGTTCATACTACACTATAAACACAGCTGAACCTACAGAGACAGATGATCTTCTGAAATTTAGAAACATGCGTTGATCAGAAGGTGAGGATCTTATCAAAAGGAACAGAAAAGACAAGAGGAATATTTTCATAAACTGTTTTCTCTCAGAGCTGAACTTAACTGTAAGCACTCACTTGAAGTGGACCTTCTGTATAGGTACAGCTTTATTTATTAGCCATGATATTTGTTATTTTTACTGCAGTGAGTCTTCTTTGCATAGGTCTGCATTAGCTCTCAGTGTGGCCCAACAGATTTTTAGGGTGACACAGTCAGTACTGAGGTTTCTAGATTCACGCTACACATGTTTTCAGGGTTTTACCGCAGATTGGCTCTAGTCCGGTTCCATGGGCTGGCTGCCTCTTAGCAGCTGGGTCACACTAAATCACTGCTGGAAGGAAATCCTCTCATTTGTTTTAATCCAAAATGAAACCCACCCAAGTAGGGTGTCCTCCTAGGGTTGGACTAGATGTTTTTTAAAGGTCCCCTCCAAGCTGAACCATTCTTTGATTCTATGATTCTATGATTCTATGAAGTGCTCTGAGAGAACTTTGTGATGTCCACCATGAGGTGGTAAGTTGGGATGCCCGCGAGAGCCACTTAAAAAAAACATTCCTGTTGGGAACTAAAATGCTAACCCATAAACTATATTAATGCAGAGCTAAACTTTCCACTTGAAAAAGTCAACATTTTTAAAACTTTACTAGGCATAATGCATTGCAGGGTACATGTTAAAGTGTATTTCAATCCTAATTGTGTTCCTAAGTGCAAACATGGATTCTCTTTCTCACTCTGCACCTTACATGCTCTTTCCTTGTTACAACAGAAAACAAATAATCTTCCCTGGTAGTCTTTTGCATTAAGTTTGATCAGTACTCACCTTGAGATGAAAAGTGGGGATATAATTCTCACTACAGCTGGAACACCTATCACTGACATCAAGATTTTGTCTCTTTGAGCTCAATCTTCCTTAGAGCAGAGTGCAAGCATTTTGAATAAAGGCTCTTCTCCCTTTCTTCCATCTTAAAGAAAGCAGGGGCTTGTCATAGCTGTATATACCTATGTACACTGAATTGTGACAGATCCTGAGGACCAGTATCTTTCATTACCAGATATATTTATATGCTTCTCAAGGTGCTTCAAATAATGCTGTTTATAACTGACAGTGAAACAGAATCACTTAGATTAAAAATGTGGCTTCAGAATATACCACAGCAATGCCAACATCGTTATCAGTCTGCTGTTAACTTTGCATGTGCTGACCATAAAAGAACAAACAATAGTATTTCAATGAGGTTTATGACTAAGTGTAAGCACTTATATCAGGATGGTGAAAATTTGTGACTTTGCATAGAAATGTTCTGTACATCTGATAAAAAAGCAGAAGGCAATGACTATACCTGCAAACAAATCCTGCAAACAATACACATTAGGAAAACAAAGGTCTACCTGTTAATTACCGTTATTTTGGCAGTGAGATCAGAGGAAAAATTGCAATAGTTTGAGCAGGGGGGAGGGAGACAGGGTAGATGGTGAGTTTGGCTGCCTTTGGCACTGAACTACAGGCTGGGTATTCTCTCATTTCTTCTCTTCCTTTTAACCTTCTCAGTTCTCCTCCCTATTCTCAAAGGATGCCCTTTTCCTGCCTCCTTCTCACCTGCTCAAGAAGGATGGGGAGCAGAGAGGACAGCAACGGACAAGGTAGATGCTACGCTGTGGAGAGTGGAGGGATGTGGTGCTGGGGTACTCAGTGGGCTGGGAATGAGAGGGGAGCCACTGCCTCTTCACCGAGGCAGCTACAAGAACAGGCACAGCTCTGCAGCAGGAGTGGAGGGTGACCCTGTAGCCTATAAATAATAGCTGCCTTCAGCTCTGCCCATCCAGCTCCTTCCTGGACTTTTCAAAATTGGCTGAAGCCAGACATGGGTGCGTTGGACCACCTCAATCCAGTATTAGGGTGCTGGACAGAGAGATCTGCAGACCATCAATTTCAAACTTCTGTTTTAATTGGTCTAAATCATGCTAGTGGCAACTTCCGAACTCATTAAGAATGTCAGAAGTTGACATCTGTCAGGTTTCAAAGTTAACTGGCAAAATCAGACAATGACCAGTAAAGACAATCTTAAAGTAAAATTTCTCACTGTGGAAACTGTGGTTCAGCACAATCCTGGTCAGTAGTTAGTGGTCAGTGTTTTTATTTTTAACTATGAGAACATTTCATTCCGCTTCAAAATTGTGAAGGTGTTTCTTTTTCGCTTTAATTGGCCAACACTCTTTTTCCCTATTGCTTTCTCATTGTCCTGTCTTTCACACTGCCTCCCATTATTAGAACAGCTGATCTTTAGAATATTTTTAGAATGTTACATAACTAAATGTTATTCATTCCCATCCCTGCAAATAGAAATGTACCATTAACCTTGTTCCATGGCTGAAAACCTGAGGTGCCCAGTTCCCAGACATCTCGGAGTACCCATAGTTAGCTGGTATTAGCAAGTGACTAACATACTTAGCCACAGACATAAGACACCATTAGAAGAAAGATGTTTGACGGCATCTTGCTTTATTAAAAGACAGAATTTCCCAGTTACACTTGGGGAAGAAAGAAGGTCTTCTGGTACTGCCCATAAAGGTTGCTGACGCATCTTTTCACTATACCTGTGCTGTCTCTTGTCATGTCATTCTTGGCTCCCCCTGAAGTGTAGAACCTTGTTAAAATAAATCATTGGTGGCGTGGTGGGTTAACTGTGGCTGGCCACCAGGTGCCTACCAGGCTGTTCTCTCACTGCCCCTCCTCAGCAGGACAGAGGGAGAAAATCTGATGAAAAGCTCATGGGTTGAGATAAGGACAGGGAGATCACTCACCAATTACCATCATGGGTAAAACATACTTGACTTTGGGGAAATTAATTTAATTTTTTGTCAATTAATAACAGAGTAGGATAGTGAGAAATAAAAAAAAAACCAAACCAAAACCACCTTCCTCCTATTTCCCCCTTCTTTCCAGGCTCAACTTCACCCATGACTCTTCCACCTCCTCCTGCTCCCTGAGTGGCACAGGGGGGATGGGGAATGGGGGTTGTGAACAGTCCATAACACTTCTCTGCCGCTCCTTCCTCCTCACGCTGTTCCCCTGCTCCAGCGCAGGGTCACTCCCACTGTATACAGTCCTTCACGAACTTCTCCAATGTGGGTCCTTCCCACGGGCTGCAGTTCCTGCCAGAAAACCTGCTCTTGCATGGCTTCCTCTCCACAGGCCACAGTTTCCTTCCATTCACCTGCTCTGGCATGGGGTCCTCCGCGGGCCACAGGGTGGATATCTGCTCCACCATGGACCTCCATGGGCTGCAGGGGAACAACCTGCTTCACCATGGTCTTCTCCATGGGCTGTAGGGGAATCTCTGCTCTGGTGCCTGGAGCACCTCCTCCCCCTCCTTCTTCATCGACCTTGGTGTCTGCGGAGTTGTTTCTCTCACATATTCTCACTCTCTTACAGCTGTTGTGCAGTGTTTTTTACCCTTTCTTAAATATGTTATCACAGAGGCACTACCAGCGTCACTGATGGGCTCAGCTTTGGCCAGCGGTGGGTTCGTCTTGGAGCTGGCCGGCACTGGCTCTCTCTGACATAGGGGCAGCTCCTGATGTCTTCTCAGAGAAGCCACCCTTGCAGCCCCCTCTGATACCAAAAAGTATTTAGAAGATCCCAGTGATCAAGTAACCAGAAGCTGTTCTGTGCAACTCTGCAGAGAAAAAGCATCTGCAGCTGTACAAGCAGGGCAGTGGCAATGAGAATTGAGGGTTCAGTTTACCTCAGTATTGGACATTACACAAGAACAAAATTATAATCATTTATATAGAACATAAAAAAAAAAGAGAAAAAAATAATTCAAGACCTGAAGATTATTTCTTATAGCCAAGAAGGTCAATCTATTTGGTTGATCAATAAGGAGACCGAGAAGTGTTTTTCCTCAGGAAGAAGGAGTAATGAAGATGTCAGTAAAGAGCTTTTCAATCCAGAAGAGAAAAGGTTCATAAGAATTAACGACTGGAAGCTAAAACCAGGCAAATTTAATTTGGGAATATAGCAGAATACGAGCAGTGAGAGTGAGTAACACTGAAGCAAACCACTAAGAAAGCAGTGGATTCTTCATAATTTTAATTTTTATGAAGTGATGCCTTAAGTATTGTTCTTCAGAAATGTAATTGTTACTATCTATAGTCAATTTTGCTTAGGATGGAAAGCTTTGATTTATTTTTACTCTGGGGTATAGCCTTTAGTTTTTCTGTTACTTATGTATAATGAAAGTTGACAAGAACTGTACTTTATAAAGGCAGTAAATGAGAACGTCAGGCTAAAAAAGTTGTTGTAGTTAAGGAAGGCAGAAAATTTGTAAGACGTGCTATATGAGAGGAGTTATATATACCTTAAAGATTTCCTCTGAGGAATGGGATGGCTGCAAGTTAAATTGGAACCAGCAGCTGCCAAAACCTTCCTTGAGTCCATATGTTGGCGTTAAATCACATCGTAATTTTTCTCCCTGCTAACAATTTCCCTTAACTAGTGATCTCTGTGAGAGCACTATTATTACAATCACAGACACCTAAATTGAGAAACCAGAGTGAAGGGAATAGAGAAAAAGTCCTTGAAATTTATTCAAGAGGATTCTCCAAGTTTAGGAATTGAGGTCACAAAGTAGTGAGCTTGGCCTATGATAGAAAACCCAGCTTGATTTTTAAAGGATTTTTGCTTCAGAATTTTTGCTTCAAAGATGACCATAAAGTAGCAGCCAGCAAATCTGTTGCTGTATCACAGCAACAAGTCTGTGCCATAAGATCATAGACCATCCGTAGCTGTTGTTCTCAGCTCTGCCCTCAAACTGGAAAAGTGAGACCTCATTAGCTGACCCCGGAGACACTCACATATCTCATTCACTGAACCATTTCTGTATCTCCTCAGAGTTGATCAATATGTGTTCATCACGATATATGCTAGTCCAAGACACTACTTACACACAGTCTTCAATTTAAGAGGATGGAGATACTTCCTGATGTGAAAACAGGCTACACCATATCTGTTTTTCATTCTTTTCTGCAGACATTTCTCCTGCAGGGTGTGCAGAAAAGCAAAGCAGGAGCAAATGGAGCCATTATGCCTATTATCTGAAACCTTTGCTCTTTGGTATACTATGTGTTTTCTGATTTTAGTGCCCTGTGGTTGTGAAAACTGATATAGTTTCCTCAGCTGCGAGAGACCTCTTCACTGTATTTAGGGAGAAGTGGGCACTGTAGCACCCTGGGCCATGTCTACCATAGTTAGGAAACTCCTCTTAAACTGCAACTCGCAACAAGAGCTGAGTTTTTGGAAATCCTGTACCTCCCACCATGAAGTCTGAAAACCCTCTCCAGTTCTTTAGCAGGACCAGATGCCTCCTCAGACTGAATTGGGTCTTTCACATGACCCAGGAACACAAGCCGCCCCCCACTCTTGCTGTACAGTCCATCAGTGCATCCATGGAGTTTCTTCGGAGCCAGAGAAGTTGACTTGTGTGGAAGAAGCTGAATATTTCACTGCCCTTGAGAAGGCAGACCTGCACAGACAGGTCTGCAGTTATGGCTGGCCTGGGGACATCATGGTTTCTACAGGACCTGCACTTTAAGGGCCTTCTTCTGCTGCACCTGCCACAGATCTGCCAAAGAACTGCAGGTGGAGAGAGAATAGACTGATGCAGGATGATTTTTTTCTGTATTAATCGATTTTCTGCATAGGTTTCAAAAGTAAAGGAAGGAATTCAGATGTGCCAGCCCAATCGAAACTAAAATCTCTTGTTCATGTAATAACATATTTGTAGATGGATAGAAGTGATTCCTAGTAAGGATGGGATATCACTACATGCACTGTGTAAGCATTGTTCTGTTTAAAAAATACAGTAGAATTTTTGTTAGCGTCAAGGAGTTGGTAGACTCTGGAGGCCTCTGTTGTTAGGGCTGAGGAGACCAATGGTCTATAGAAGCAACCTGTTTTGTGACTACGATTTATAAATCTCAGTCTTCTGGCTTAACATCCCTCTGGTTTAAGTTGTATAAAGGATAAGAAAGGCATGCCATTCAGGCACTATTTGTCTGGATTTGGGAAACTCTTTGGTGACTGGACGTTGACCTTGTTCAACAGTCATGCATAGTGTTCTCTCTCATACTTTTGAAATTTGAAACGTTTAAAATACTGTGTTTTTAAAAAGCAACAGTTTTCAAATGCTTAATGACACAAACAAAACCTATACTGATAAAATACCAATACAAGAACAGCTGTACTGAAGTCATAGTAATGGCTGGAAGTGGGAAGGCCAGAGTGCATCTAGCAAGTACCAAGACCTAGTATCTTGTCTCCAGGCAAGAGCAGATCCTTAGGAAAAAAACCTATAAGAACAAGGTAAACAGAAAGAGATACTTCCCTTTATGCTCACTCCAAGCTGCCAGGGTTTTGAATGAAATGCTGCACCTACACTTTTCCAGCTGGGCCCTACTTCCATGCATTTGCCTCTTTGCTCTTAAAATCCATTTATACTTTTAGCGTACAAATCATCTTTATTTGGTAATGAGCTCTATGGCCAAACTGTAGATGTGAAAAGTTCTTATTTTTAAAAATACTTTACTTGGCAATTTAATTTAGTGCCTCCTAATTCCAATGCAATGAGAATCAGTGAATAAGCATGCGGCAATTTTTCAGTATGATAAACAGTGAATAAACATTCACTAGCTGTTTCCTTTACTGCCTTTCTACACTGTATAGTGTCTTATATATATCTATAAATCACCTTGTCCAAGCTAAAAGGTTTAGCTGGCCTTCCCTTGTCTCCTCTTTTGGAATTTGGACAAGGTTACTAAACACCAGCATTCTCACATTAGAAATGCTCTGTACATCATGGACTCCCAGCCTTTCATTCACCCCTTGCTTAAAATCAGCACAAAAGTAAGATTGCTGCAACATCATGAACAGGAAGCAATATACACTGTCAGCTCAGTAGAGCACTTAGTTGCATAATGATGCCATTTAAATTTTTTAGCATATTAAGACAGTAAAATATGCACATGAAATTCCTAACCACTGTTTAAAAATATTTTATACTATTTAATCTTTTTTTAAAAAAAAAACCAGATCTGAGGGAAGCATGTTCCCTTGGAATTACAACAAAATATGTGTTATTTTCTTGACATCATTTAGGAATTTTGGAGTTGCATGTTAAAGCAAAATTGTGCATCAGCAGAATTAATGCTGGAAATGTTACAGGTCTTTGTCACAGCCACTATATTATCAAGTCATGATAAAAATAAGTCAGGAAGATGGGTCTGGTAATTGGTCACAAGGACCAACATCCAGAGGTAAAAAGTCTCTTTGTGTACAGGGTACATTGCCCCAAGCTGGTATTACTGTGTAATTTTTGCAGATTTAAATTCTTGCATTGACAGGTTTTTCTGAAGAACTGCACTTTTGATGCTAAGTGCTACAGAAGCTCCTGCAGAACGCGGCTGAGGAAAGAAAGGGGCAGGCATGATAGAGAAAACTGAAGACAGCAGAGCCTAATGGAGCACAAAATGAATTTCTCTGCCGGGGGCAGCATTTGGCAACAAGGAAAATTTGCAAGTATTTTGAGGCTACAGAATTTGGGACCTTTAGGGCTCTGTCTTATTATCAACATAGTTGCTTAGTCCAATTACACAAAATAATTCAACCAACCAGTTAACACCAAATGACAGGAGAAATGAAGACAAAAAGCAGAAGATTAATGCAGAAAAATAAAAATGAACCTGGTTGTAACAGCCATACTTGCAAGCATACTCCTACATGAGGGCTCCAAAAATTTCCAGTAGCTGTAGATGTTTCCATCTTTTCTTATTCTCTTCCTCCAGACCTGACTGAACGGATGCTGAGTCAACATGCAAGAACCTTTCCTTCTTCAGCTGCTGGGAAAGAAGTGAAGAGAAAAAAATGATACTAAGGGCATTTAAAAAGCTACTAACTAAACTTTAGAAATTCTGAGGCTATAATGGGCATTCAAAATAACTAAATAACTAGTAGCCTGCTAGGATTTAGGAAAAATGAAAGAAGGATGAAACATTAGGTAGTGCTGGAAAGAGAAGTATAACAAATTATACAAGGGGGAAGGACTGAAGGGAGAATAGAAGAAGGAGGGATAGAAACTGAGGGAAAAGAGACTTGCAGTATAGGGATTAAAGGGACAGACAGATTTGGAACCTGGTAGCAGAAAGAAAGGGGAATAACAAGGAAGGAAACAAGACTGAAGAAATAAAAATACAAGTAGCAAAGAACAGAAAAAAGAGTGAATGAAGAATGAATATGACAGATACACAGTCTAGTTTTCTTTGAAAACAATGCATTTCCATGCAGAAGTGTCAGTATCATAAAAGCAAAACCACAGTGATTTTGCACAGCCAAACTAATATAAATCAACATTGCTTTTCTTCCCATCACAGACATAACTGGCCTCTCATTTTTCAATGTTTTACTTTGGATGGAAATTTGGACCTCAGAGCACTGGTACAACCAGCTCTTGCATTTTATCTGGAAGTAGTTTTAGAAGCTATCCCATTTGCCCTGCTGATGTCATACAGCAAATGATTTCCTCAGGGACTAAGTTCAAGTGTGGACTGACAGCCTCAGTTTTGAGTATCTGGCTTTTGTTATTGCTGTAAAATGATTTTAATGTATGTAGGTCAGAAAGATTTAAATAAAGCACATACAAACAGTACTAATGTCAAATAGATCTCCCTCTTCCCTAAAGTTTAATGAAAACACTCTTAATATAGATTATGCATTGCAAGAGATTTCTTTAAATCAGTAAAATGAATTCAGAAACTATGAGAATATCTTTGTTACAGTAACGTGGCACTGCCTGGCATCATTATGAAGCATTTATGGCTAGCTGAGTGACTTACTGTGCATTTATCATAATAGCATATTTGAGTGTCTTTTGAATATAACAGTATGTTTTAGAATCTTGAATATGAGGAAAATTAGAAAATTCCTGTTAGTTTTCAGCTACTCTCTCATCTTTAATTCCATCTAGTAACTTTGCTTTAGATAACTAGAAAAGCATCAATAACAGAAAATGGTAAGATTTTTCACTACAGCAAAGGAGTTTTATAACCTGAATTGGTGTTGCCATCCATTTAGGGATATAAAAGAAGGAAAGGGCAGAGGTAATAGGGTAAAACAGAGTTAACAGAATGTTAGCTCTCCTCACTGATCAAACTGGGAAATAGGACCTTCCTAACCTTTTTTTAGCACATGGATTAGAAATGGAGCTTGGTAGAAGAATGAATGAACCAGGGAACCAGTCTCTTTCTATCCGTTAGTAAGCAATCCACGGGCTGTGTGAGCAGATCTCATACAAAACCCTACCAGCCCTGCTCCCACCTCTCACTAGTCCCCTTTCTGGCCGTACTTGAAAGACATTATTGCCAGTGACAACCAACCTCCTACTCTGGAGCATCCTTCATAAAGGAGTCATGGATGTATGGGTTGAAAGAGCCTTGTCTACACCAAAATGCTTACAGAAAATCCTCTGGCAAAGCTCATGAAATGTGTCTCTAACAGATTTTTTTCTAGAGAAGGTGGTAAGCTGGACCCTCAGTTTCATTTGTAAAACTGCTGCTTGCTAGTGCTGTGTTCAGGGCACTGCTGGGCAGGGCAGAGCCATGGGGAGCTGGAGACTGGCACCGCTGCAGCATCGCTAGGGCTGCTGCAAGTCATTTTGTCCCATATTTCATGTGTCAAACATGCCTTCCACCTCAGTAGTAAGATCAGAGACTTAATGAAAAGTCTGGAACTTCTTATTATAATTTCATAGCTTAAATCTTATATTTTTATAGGAAGATATCAATTTTATATATACTGTAAAAAAGCAGGGCTTAGGGATTTCAGGGCATGAAAAGCAGCTTGCTGTTCCAGATGGTTTATAAAGTCTGACAACACTCAGTTTCACCCTGTAGTGCAGTTTTTTGAAACTGTCCCCAGCCTAACAGCTGTACAAGAACACAGTGACAGAAGGGAATACTTGACATATTTATAAACAAAATATAAATTATTTCCTATCCTTAGGGGAACAGATAAGCATCTCCAGTCTAATATGACGCTATTAAACACCAGAAGAAAAAAAAATGCAAGACGGATCTTTCGGTGTATTTAGGCTTTATATGTCCGACCATGCGCTTGTTTCGTTTGCTACACAGTCCCCCTCATTCCTAATTAGTTACCTGCCTGGCAGAAACACTCCTCCTTTCTGCCTCCTCTCAAGGACATTGGCAGGTACTGGGGCTTGTCTTGTGAGGCTATATGCCAGGTTAGCATATAGCATATGGCCACCGGGTGTCACTGTTTGACAGAAATCAACTTTGGTAGGCTGTAAACTCCAGATACCTTCTCGGCTTCTACGTTCGAAGTTGCAGGTTTCATTCTACGTTCGTCTTCCCCATCCGGCCCCTCAGTGGATGGAGTTTTAAAGAATATTTGTGAGTGGGTTGCTTTTGTTTTGAAAGGATTTTGGAAAATGCTTTCAGGTTTTTTAAAAACAAAAGGCAGGGGAAAAAAAGAGAAAAATAAGATAAGTTCTGAATATTTGGGAGATGCTGTACTGCTAGAAATTGTCAGTTAGATTTATTTTCAGGTGTCAGAATCCAAACTGCAGACAAAAATCCTGCCATTGCCTGTGTGGAAGAAAAAATAGTGCTGAATTAATAGGTAAAACCTGTTCCCACAGATTTTTCAACACAGAGTGTTAAATTTCTAGTGTTTTTCAGGCCAACACAGAGCTTACTGGGGCTTGTAGCTAGATGTAGGGGAAAAGGTCTGATCTGAAATTGGCCAAAAGTGTAAAACAACTCTTCAAGAAAATCTTCTTTCAAGAAGCTTAAGCACATCTGCCTATTTAAAAGAGAAAATACTTTGTTACTCTCAAAAGAGGGAATACTTTGGTACAACTTCAGAATCTCTTATCCAGATAATGAGAGGAAAACAGAAAATAAAATAAAATGTATTTTCTCTCTTAAAAGGTAATGTAACTGAGTGCCATGCCCTTATAGTGAACAGTTGAGAAGTACAACCAATTAATTAAAAAAAGGGGTAGTAATCTCGAAAAGAAGGATAAATTAATCCCAGGGAAATGGGAAAATGAAGACGGTACCTCAATGAAATGTACATTCTGAGTGGAGTAAAATCATTGAGTGTGATAGAGATCAAAGGATTTATTGCCTCCTGTCTAATAGCAATGGAAGGATTTATTGCCCCCAAAACCTGTGGCTTCCAGAAGAATGTACTTACCCCAGTGTCTGCTAAATGTGGATAAATTCCTTCCCTCACAAGCTCTCTAAAATGTGGAAAGATTTACTTCCTTCTGAACAGTCTGCCTCAAATAAGCAGCTACAAAGTATGCCACAGATGGTGCATTTTCCTTCTCTTTAAGGAGAGAATTTCACAGAAGGGGCCTAAAAGCAAGTAAACATTTTTTGTATGTTTGAAAAAAGAAATACAACGTAGGGAATAAAATCAAATATTATTACTACAGAGGCTGGTTAGAAAGACTTTTAAGGTAAGGTATTACTTGAAAACAATGATCTAGGGCAATCTAATATGACAATTCAAAGGCAAGATCATCAAGTATATAGATGTTTCACTTTATAATGAATTTTCTAATATTCTAAAATAGTTGTGCAATGTAGCCGTGATGATCTAAGGGTATAACCAAAGCAAGGTTCACAGGGACTTAATACTTTCTTTTGTCTGCTCACACAGCTGGGAAACCAGGCAAGAGTTCAGGCATCCACGATCTGCTTCAGGACTAAAAGAAACAGCAAACATCAAGCCACAATTTTGCAGCTTCTGTTTCAAATCCGGAAAAAGTGCGCCCAAAAGCAAGGCTGCATTTTTCCAACTACATCATTGGGCCAATAAAAGATATTTACTCTGCCCATAAATCTTTCCTTGCTATCATTAAAATGTTAGAGTATGTTTAAAGCTTTCAGATGTTACTGGTTGTTATGTAAGTCCTATGACCGGAGTGTTGGAATGGAAGGATACAGGCTCTTTAGGAAGGACAGGCAGGGGAGACAAGGCAAGGGTGTCGCCCTCTGTGTCAATGACCAGCTGGAGTGCATGGAGCTCCACCTGGGGATGGATGAGGAGCTGACCCAGAGCCTATGGGTCAGGATTAAAGGGAGGGCAGGGACAGGTGACATTATAGTGGGGGTCTGCTACAGGCCACCTGACCAGGAAGACTGAACGGATGAGGCCCTCTATAGACAGATAGGAGCAGCCTCACATTCACAAGCCCTGGTCCTCATGGGGGACTTCAATCACCCTGATATCTGTTGGAGGGACAAGACAGCAGGGCATAAGCAATCCAGGAGGTTCCTGGAATGTGTTGATGACAACTTCCTTCTCCAAGTGATGGAGGAGCCAACGAGGAGAGGTGCTATGCTGGAGCTTGTTCTCACCAACAAGGAGGGGCTGGTGGGGGACGTGAAGCTCAAGGGCAGCCTTGGCTGCAGTGACCATGAAGTGATGGAGTTCAAGATCCTTAGGGCAGCAAGGAGGGCACACAGCAAGCTCGCTACCCTGGACTTCAGGAGAGCAGACTTTGGCCTCTTCAGGGATCTGCTTGGTAGAGTACCATGGGAGAAAGCCCTGGAGGGAAGAGGGGCCCAAGAAAGCTGGTTAATATTCAAGGATCACCTCCTCCAAGCTCAGGAGCAATGCATCCCAACGAAGAGGAAGTCAGGCAAAAATGCAATGAGGTCTGCGTGGATGACCAAGGAGCTCCTGGACAAACTCAAACACAGAAAGGAAGCCTACAGAGGGTGGAAGCAAGGACAGGTAGCCTGAGAGGAATACAGAGAAATTGTCCGAGAAGCCAGGGATCAGGTTAGGAAAGCTAAAGCCCTGATAGAATTAAATCTGGCCAGGGACGTCAAGGGCAACAAGAAAAGCTTCTATGGGTACATTGGTGATAAAAGGAAGACTAGGGAAAATGTGGGCCCTCTCCGGAAGGAAAAGGGAGACCTGGTTACCCGGGATATAGAGAAGGCTGAGGTACTCAACAACTTTTTTGCCTCAGTCTTCACTGGCAAGTGCTCCAGTCACACTGCCCAAGACGCAGAAGGCAAAGGCAGGTACTGGGAGAACGAAGAACCACCCGCTGTAGGAGATGATCAGGTCTGAGACCATCTAAGGAACCTGAAGGTGCACAAGTCCATGGGACCTGATGAGATGCATCCATGGGTCCTGAGGTAACTGGCGGATGAAGTGGCTAAACCACTATCCATCATATTTGAGAAGATGTGGCAGTCTGACGAAGTTCCCACTGACTGGAAAAGGGGAAATATAACCTACATTTTTAAAAAGGGAAAAACAACAAGCCAGTCAGTCTCACCTTTGAGCCCAGCAAGATCATGGAGCAGATCCTCCTGGAAACTATACTAAGGCACATGGAAAATAAGGAGGTGACTGATGACAGCCAACAAGGCTTCACTAAGGGCAAATCGTGCCTGACAAATTTGGTGGCCTTCTATGACGTGGTTACAGTGTTGGTGGATAAGGGAAGAGCAATGGACGTCATCTACCTGGACTTGTGCAAAGCATTTGACACCGTCCTGCATGACATCCTTGTCTGTAAATTGGAGAGACATGGATTTGACGGACGGACCACTCGCTGGACAAGGAATTGTATGGTCAATTGGAAGGATATTGGATAAGGCTGGATGGTCACAGTCAAAGAGTTGCGGTCAACGGATCGATGTCCGAATGGAGACCAGTGATGAGTGGTGTTCCTCAGGGGTCAGTATTGGGACCAGCGCTGTTTAACATCTTTGTCAGCGACATGGACAGTGGGATTGAGTGCACCCTCAGCAAGTTTGCCGATGACACCAAGCTGTGTGGTGCAGTCGACATGCTGGAGGGAAGGGATGCCATCCAGAGGGACCTTGACAGGCTTGAGAGGTGGGCCCGTGTGAACCTCATGAAGTTCAACAAGGCCAAGTGCAAGGTCCTGCATGTGGCTCAGGGCAATCCCAAGCACAAATACAGGCTGGGCGATGAGTGGATTGAGAGCAGCCCTGCAGAGAAGGACTTGGGGGTATTGGTGGATGAAAAACTGAATATGAGCCAGCAATGTGCGCTTGCAGCCCAGAAAGCTAACCATATCCTGGGCTGCATCAAAAGAAGCGTGGCTAGCAGGTTGAGGGAGGTGATTCTCCCCCTCCACTCTGCTCTTGTGAGACCCCACCTGGAGTACTGTGTTCAGCTCTGGGGCCCCCAACCTAAGAAGGACATGGACCTGTTGGAGTGAGTCCAGAGGAGGGCCATGAAGATGATCAGGGGCCTGGAGCACCTCCCCTATGAGGATAAGCTGAAAGAGTTGGGGTTGTTCAGCCTGCAGAAGACAAGGCTCCAGGGAGACCTTATAGCAGCCTTCCAGTACTTAAAGGGGGCCTACAGGAAAGATGGGGAGGGACTCTTTATCAGGGAGTATAGTGATAGGACGAGGGGTAACAGTTTTAAACTGAAAGAGGGTAGATTTACATGAGATATTAGGAAGAAATTCTTTACTGTGAGGATGGTGAGGCACTGGAACAGGTTGCCCAGAGAAGTTGTGGATACTCCCTCCTTGGTAGTGTTCAAGGCCAGGTTGGATGGGGCTTTGAGCAACCTGATCTAGTGGAAGGTGTACCTGCCCATGGCAGGTGGGTTGGAACTAGATGATCTTTAAGGTCCCTTCCAACCGAAACCATTTTATGATTCTATGATTCCATGAAAGAAGTTGGTTATACATAAAACACAGCTTATGTGGAATAGCAGTCAGGTTCAAAGAATCAGTAACTTCAGAGATTATGAGGATAAATGAGAGCTTGACCAAAAAATGGAAGATGAAGTTGATCGTGCCTCCAGCTAAGCAATTCTGTCTGCTCTCGGGCTTTCCAGATCAGTTCCCAGCTGCGAGAGTTATTAAAGGCCAGAAAGGTGGAAGTGCACAGCAGAGGCACTTGGTCAGGATTTTTTTCTTTTTAAACTTAAACTTTGTACAGGAATACTGAAGTTGTGGTGATGTTTTCTGGGAAGCAGTTTCAGTGCTAGGATGGATATCTGACAGAACGACTTCAGGGATGATGTGCCTGGACTGTCTGATTCCCACCTGACTGAGACCTGAGCCTAGCACAGCTAAACGGCAGCTCTGAAGGTATACCTTCCTAATTCCTCCTCTGGGAGTTGTAATAAAAATAACTTGCAATAAAATGTTAAATGTTCTCTGGGCCAGTGAGAAACTGAGAAAAACCAGTGGTTTAAATATCGTGAGCAGTGACTGCTTACAGGCAGTAAAATGGATCAACGAAGAGAGGAAAGGGATAAGGAAGTTTGAATCTGACTGTAAACCATAGGGAAGTGCTGATACAACTTAGCTGAGGAGTCGAAGACAGCAAACGAGAAAAATTGTGTACCTGGGCTTTCCACATCTCCGACAGGCATGCCTGAGGTGGGTGTCATCTTCTTCCCATGCATTAGCTTCTTTCTCATTTAGAAAGGAAAATAATTTAACTCTCAGAAGGACATAAGGCTGAGAAAACTATTTCCCTCATAGCTCTGATCTGCAATATATAGGTCGCTTTTGCTTCCTTAGAAAAGTATTTCTGGTATCACTTACTAGAAAGTGGCCTAGAGCTTCTTGTCTTTTCCTTCTCGCTTGTGCTTTTGTGGGGCCTGACTTTCCTGTGAAAAGCACTGATAGCATGAAGTCAATCAAAAATTATACAGAGAGGGGCAGAGCTGTAGTCATTTGCTAGTAAACATAGGCACAACAAAGAGCTCCATGGGGGCTAATCTATCCTGGTAGCCCAGTAGTCACAGTTCAAGAGCTTCTGAACTACAACCTGAACTACTTTGTTAAGAACTAGCACAGGCATCACAGAGCTACCTGGCAGTGTAAACATAGTCCTGGAGCAATGGGATGATGCTGTCCCATTCCACTGCTGTCACTGGTACAGGGAGGTCCGTCATCTGAAGAGCAAGAAATAGGCACAAATCCTGCCTTATTCTCATTTGCTGCCAATCTGAGTTTGTACTGCTTATTCTGCATAGGTATGGCAGTAAGCAGCCAAAGAACAGGGCTTGGGCAGGTGCTGGTTCTCAGCCCTCCTCCACATCACGCTGTGTTAGCCTTGACACTTCATTGTGGGGCTTCACAGATGAATATGAGAGAAGTGATACCGCACTAAAGGAGCACTTAGAAAAGCAAAAACTAATATTTGCTGGCTGACTTGCTTGTTTACACTTGGAGCAGGAATGGTGATACCTGAAATCCTGTTGTTGTTTAAGGGTCAATCGACCAAACTTCTGGAACCTCCACTCTGGTGTGTGGTGCGTTGGCCCCAGCTGGCAGCCAAACTCCCACCCAGCCGCTCGCTCACACCTCCCTTTCCCCCAAGGGGTACAGGGCTGGGGAATAGGAAGAAGAGGCCTGAGAAAGTTCATGGGTTGAGATACAGGCAGGGAGACCAGTTACCAGTTACTGTCACAGGAAAAACTGACTTGGGGAAAATTAATTTATTGCCAATCACTATAAATGTTTAATTACTGATTTGAGTATTGGGAGACAAAAACCAAAAAGGAAACAACATTTACTCACTTAGGGAAAACACTTTTCCTCCCACTTTTCTCCTCCCTCTCCTCTGGCCTTGGTGTTCCCTCTGTTTCTCACTCTTTTTGTTCCTTCCTCCTCTCTCTGGGGCATTTTATGCTTTCCCAGAGCCGCCACCAGCCTGGCTGCTGGGCTGAGCTGTGCCCTGCGGTGGGTCCGTTGGAGCTGGCTGGAATTGGCTGTGTCTGGCATGGGGCAGCCCCAGCCCCTCCTCACAAAGGCCACCCTGCAGCCCCTGCTGTCAATGCCTGGGCACCTGCACCCAAAACAGATGCCACCGCCACAAGAAACATTTGTCAAAAAGGCTTTTGGAGTCACTTGTGGCACAAATACTCAGGAAAAACATGGGTTGAAAGGGGAATCATAAGAAAGCTGGAAAACAGCTTGCTTGTCTCGCTGCCTACAGGCGAGACAATGGCCTCACCCCTGCATTTCATACCGGCCATGGCTCCAGGTTTGTGTCAGTATGATCACAGCCGATGGGAACACCACAATGGGTGGCTTCAGCCTGTGGTCTATTAGACAATAATGTCACAACGATCCTTGTTTGGTTTTATTGCTCTCCTTTGATCTCCTGACAACCTCAGTTGTTCATTTTCCACAAGGGCAACACTCCTGAAACCCGTTAGACAGTAGTGATGAGATTCTTGTTTGTCCACCTCCATTTCATGCAGCCTCCCTGTTCCTCCTGCAGCTCCTCGTCCAAAGCAAACCTCGGCTGCAGCTCCTGGAAGTGGAGCTCTTCCCCAGGTACTGGCCTTGGTGGGTCACCATCCACAGCAGCTGGGGTTAGACTGGTATGCACCTGGCACAACGTAGGGCTGTGAAAGGGACAGGGGTGTTGTGCTGGTTTTGGCTGGGATAGAGTTAATTTTCTTCATAGTAGCTGGTACGGGGCTATGTTTTGGATTTGTGCTGAAAACAGTGTTGATAGCACAGGGATGTTTTTGTTATTGCTGAGCAGTGCTTGCACAGCATCAAGGCCTTTTCTGCTTCTCTCACCAGCCCGCCAGCGAGTAGGCTGGGGGTGTACAAGAAGTTGGGAGGAGACACAGCTGGGACAGCTGACCCCAACTGACCAAAGGGACATTCCATACCATATGACATCATGCTCAGCATATAAAGCTGGGGGAAAAAGGCGGCAGTGGGAGGGGACGTTTGGAATGATGGCATTTGTTTTCCCAACTAACCGTTATGCATGATGGAGCCCTGCTGTCCTGGAGATGGCTGAACACCTGCCTGCCGATGGGAAGTGGTGAATGAATTCCTTATTTTGCTTTGCTTGCGTGTGTGGTTTTTGCTTTACCTATTAAACTGTCTTTGTCTCAACCCACGGGTTTCCTCACTTTTACTCTTCCGATTCTCTCCCCCATCCCACCAGAAGGAAGTGCATGAGTGGCTGCGTGGTGCTTAGTTGCTGGCTGGGGTTAAACCACGACAGATATTCAGAGCGGAGATGGGACCTTTTAATGTGTTTTTGAAAATCTTTTCCAGAACCTTGCACCTGTATTACCACCTTTTGTAGCACCAAGCATACAGCTGCCTGATAATATCAACACTTAATCTCAAAATTTAAATAAGAATCAGATTTGAGAAAAAAACGCTTCAAAACAAACACTTGGAGTTGTCTTCAAGCTGCTATGTAATACTAAAAAGAGCATATTAGGGAGTCATTGCATTTTGGAAAACTACATTACATAGATATACTTATTGTCTATACATATCACTGCTATTGTGTTGCTGTGCTTATGTTTATATATATACATACAGACACATAGACATTTCTAACCCGAGCAATGTAGAAACTGAATTTCAGTATAGACTAGTTTTCAGCTCAACAAGGAATAGTGATTTTTTTAGACTAATTTTTGAATGATAGAATATTTTTAAAAATATATTTCTCTCAGCCTGTGTGAGCACGCTAGAATATTTTGATGACAACTGTAGTCCAAATGGCAAGGTCCTGTTACAAGGAATTCATCACAGATGTAGTCCTTAGGCCAAATTATGACTGAAAGAAGACTGAAAATAAAATGTTAAGAAACAGCTGATATATTTTAATTTATGAAATGCAAACTGGGCACGATCAGTAGGTTCTGACATATTTTTACTTGCTAGTAGCACTGTGGGGCAATGCAGGAGCCATCGATGAAAACTTTCAGCTTCCATCCCCCCCCCTTTGGCAGCTGTTGACCATCATTTCTCAATCAGGTCCACTTCTTCAGCATGTCAGTGAGCTTCAAAACTTTTCTCCAGATGCCTGTTGAAGTTGGGAGTGATGACTGTGAGCTGCATATTAAATATCTGAGTTCCTTGTGCAAAGTTTGAGCCTGAAAATTCATGCAGCCTTGTTTTTCCTGGGAGGCACTAGTGGGTTGATGCAGCTGAGGCAGGGAAAAAGCAAGATGAAGTGTGGAGGAACAGGACAATGACAGCAATGGCATATCAAACCCATGAAAGTGAAAGGATTGTCATTGATTTCTGTGGGATTTGGAGCAGGTCCTATGCCTTATGGTACTTCAGATAGGGGCTGGCCTTCAAGGTTGTGCAGGTCCTCTTGCCTCAGGAGCATCCCTCGGGACCCTCTGCTCCATGCCACACATGTCACGCTGTCTCTGCTCAGAGTGTCTCTGTTCTCTGGGAATATTGTCAACTTTTCAGATCCCTGTAGAAAAGATTGTGTATGTTTTTTCTGCTCCTGTCACAGGACTTTTGTCACTGAGGGAGAGGCAAAGAGCATGCTTTGTATTTTCTCAGGGGTGGTGATTACTATTGCATTTGCACTGCTGTGAGGTCCTGGTCCCTGGAGGTATTGTGTAAGCTGAGACCAGCTTTTTATCACTATCAACAAACCCCATTTTTTTCTGAACTCATTGGGTGGGATCTAATCTCAAGATTCTTAGTAGCTGGTCAACTGAATTGCTCCCTAATTACCATTAAATGCTGTTGATCATTTATCTGCAGATTATGATGTGAGTTTAGGCACTTGCATCACATATAAATATCTAAATGTGGACACGTAACCCTAGGTTTTTTAACCTTAAATTGAATCACACTCACTGTTCTTCAGAAACTTTCTTGCGACTGTTGTCAAGCAGTTTTTTCATACCATGTTTGTACTCTCTATCCATTTCACCCCCCCCAAAAAGCCAAAGTAGACAAATCATATCAATAACAATAACTTCCATACACTTGTGTGCTGTCTGTTTCAGTTACAGCATACACATTCCCAGTCACACTGGTTATAGAAGACTTCTGAATTTCTTCAGTATATAGTGAACCTATATTAAAAATACAGCTTATCAGAGCCCAAAGATTTCCTCTTCATTCAAGCCTAGCTCTAAATCATCCTCTCTTAATGTGTTGGAATTTGGCTTTAGCTTGCTTTATTTTTCTGGATGTATTAAAAAGGGTATTTTATACCGTCTCAGTATTCAGCCTAAGTTACCCAAGCAGAAGTAAAGAAAAAGCCACAAGTCCTAAATAGTGTCCTATCTGCTATGTGCTAGCATCCCTTCATAAGGCACAGTGTAGCCATTTCTGGGAGAGGATTGCTTCCAACAAGGCCTTGTTCAGTGGGTAAACAAACCCAGGATACTGGGAAGCCCCAGGCCTGCCATGTTGAGTGTGGGTGGCAAATATGTGGGTCCTGAGCAATTTAAGTACAGCTTCCATGCAGGAGCTGTGAGAATGCAGGAGCTTCTGGCTGATCTGCAGGAGAATGAGATGGCCTCCTCGTTCCAACCCTGTCACACCAAGGTGTGGTGGGACACCTTTACTCCAGCATGGAGCCATGGTTGCCAGTGCAGCATGTCCAGAATTCCCCCTCTCTGAAGCACATGGTCTTGGTCTTGGCCATCTGAAGATTTTATCTGAAGCTTAGAGATCCAGAAAGGACAGCAATCCCTACTGTAAAGTGAAGGATGCAGCTGTACCGCTACTGCACACGGTGAGAATTAGTTTCATTCATGTGTTGTGTGGCTGTTTTTGACTTTAATAGTGTTGTGATCAAGCCCAGTTAGCTACGGTGAAATGCAGTGTTGGGATAGAGGTTCTCAGATGTTTACCCCAGGCTGTCCCTGAGGATGCTTACTGGATATGACAAAATTCTGCTGAAAAAGAGAAAGGATGTTCAAATCTGAAGGAAAGCTTGCATATCCAAATGCCTCTCTGCCTTGTTTTGTTTTTTCCCCCAGCTGAATCGGTGGACTATTATTTTTCCTACAAACCTTTGTTTCATGAAAAATTTATGGCTTCACAACAATCAGCTCACATCTGTGTTCCCTGCAGGACAGACACAACAGTATACAGACACTTTGGTGCCCTATAGCTTCCATATTATTTATTTACAGTTTCTCTTAGTTATCACTATTTTATTTATCTGATTCAAGAATCTGATTCAAGCCAAAACTTTATGGGGAGACAACAAGAAGGACTGCTGGGTCATGCTAACATTAGAGCAGGACCCTCAGGAAAACCATGTAGTTTATACAAACACGAGATTAATAGCACCTGTGAGCTGAGATCTAGACTTTTAGTCTTGTTCTCTATCTGGCTTAGGAATTCAGGAAGCAGAAAACTCATCATGTCTAGTAGTCCTGGGTACTTTTTCTCCAAGAAAAGCTCTGAGTAATTTTCAACAAGTTGTTTCATTGTGGTGAATTCACTATACTGTGGTATATTCTGGGGTTCATTTGGCCCCAGAATAATTTATTTGTCAGAATCAAGAGCCAATACAGCTATTTGGATCTTGAATCTAAAAGGAGAGCATGGACCTGGCTGGATGCCAGGTGCCCCCCAAAACCGCTCTATCAGTCCTCCTCCTCAACTGGACAGGGGAGAGAAAATATAACGAAAGGCTCATGGGTCAAGATAAGGACAGGGAGATCACTCAGCAATTACTGTCACTGGCAAAACAGACTTGACTTGGGGAAAAATTAATTTAATTTATTACTAGTCAAATCAGAGTAGGATAATGAGAAATAAAACCAAATCTTAAAAACACCTTCCCCCCACCCCTCCCTTCTTCCCGGCTTAACTTTACTCCTGAGTTCTCTACCTCCTCCCCCTTAGGGGTACAGGGGTATGGGGAATGGAGGTTTTGGTCAGTTCATCACATGCTGTTTCTGCCGCTCCTTCCTCCGCAGGGGGAGGACTCCTCACACTCTTCCCCTGCTCCAGCGTGGGGTGTCTCCCACAGGAGACAGTCCTCCATGGACTTCTCCAACATGAGTCCTTCCCACAGGCTACAGTTCTTCACGAACTGCTCCAGTGTAGGATCCTTCGACAGGATGCAGTCCTTCAGGAACAAACTGCTCCAGCGTGGGTCCCCCATGGGGTCACAAGTCCTGCCAGCAAACCTGCTCCAGCATGGGCTCCTCTCTCCACGGGTCCACAGGTCCTGCCAGGAGCCTGCTCCAGCGCAGGCTTCCCACAGAGTCATAGCCTCCTTTGGGCATCCACCTGCTCCGGTGTGGTGTCCTCCACAGGCTGCAGGTGGATATCTGCTCCACCTTGGACCTCCATGGGCTGCAGGGGGACAGCCTGCCTCACCATGGTCTTCACCATGGACTGCAGGGGAATCTCTGCTCTGGTGTCTGGAGCACCTCCTCCCCCTCCTTCTTCACTGACCTTGGTGTTTGCAGAGCTGTTCCTCTCACATATTCTCACTCCTCTCTCTGGCTGCAACTGCTACTCCCCTGTAACTTCTTTTCCCTTTCTTAAATATGTTATCCCAGAGGCGCTACCACCATTGCTGATGGGCTCAGCCTTGGCCAGCAGCGGGTCCATCTTGGAGCCGGCTGGCATTGGCTCTATCGGACATAGGGGAAGCTTCTAGTAGCTTCCCACAGAAGCCATCTCTGTAGCCCCCCGCTACCAAAACCTTGCCATGCAAACTCAATACAAGAGGGAATCACTCTTAGGAAGGACAAATAATGTACAAATCTTTCCTGTGTTGCTAAGCATTTCTGAAATTCCTACCAGCTGGCTACCCACACGAACTCTCTGGTGGGGATGAAGAAGCCTGCTGGTTATCCTGCTAAGCCATTTGGAAGTGACAGCTTGCAGACTCTTGGGATGTACAGACACAGATGAGAGGAGTTCAAGCCTGTTGGAAGCTGGTAACGTCTGGGTGAGGGGGCGAGGGGATGAAGTGCAATCTGTGGTGTGGGAGAAAAGTGACAGTCCTAGATTTCCAGCCAGGCTGTTCTGCAGTGCCTTCTCTCTATATCTGATTTATTGTGTATCAAACACGACTAGAACACACGATACCACAGGCAGCTGTCTCTAAGGGGAGTACCCGTCATTGCCTTCTGACAAAATGTTCCTGTCAATGGCCAGTCCAAAACGTCGCTAGCTCCTCTATCCTCGGCATTCAGGTTGAGGTGTTTATGGCACACGGGTAACCTCAAACCTCTCATTTCAATACTGCAACAGGCCCAGCAAGAACCCTTAGCACACTAGATCAGTTCTACTCAATTCTTTTTTATTGAAGTCACTGGACAGTTGTACCAAGCTCAGCCAATCTGATCAGAATTTGCTCAGCAGGAAGCAGCACATCAGCTCTGTCACATCAGTGAAGCCGTGCTGCATTCACAGTGGGAAACTGAAACGCTTTGGCATTTTGCAGACAAGAGGTCTGACAGGAAGGTGGGAGACTGTGCATGGAGGAGGTTTCTCTGGGATCCTGTCAAAATTCCCAGGTGATTCCTGTCTAGGTCTGGATAGAGCCCCCTATTGCAGTTCCCCTGTTCCAGTCCTTTCAGAACTTCTGACTTGTAAGTAGGTCCTCTGCCGCAGATATTATCTGACAACCTGTGCATTTCTGATCTCCCTAAGTTCTCAAAAGACAGAACACTTATTAGAGGTCTGTTTTGTGTGGATTTGTTCAAGATATAAAGAGAAATGCAGCAAAAGTAAACAGAACCACAGCAAGGACTTTCTAAATGTAAACTCTTCTTTACCTAGGCTGGTGAACAAAATACATCAATTATTTTCAAAGTCATAATTCTTTCTCATAACCTAGAAAAGTGAGTCTTCAGCAGTGTCAGCTACTTGCTCAGCACATTTAACAAACAAAAAATCTTATAAAACTGGATTAACCAGCTGGCATTTGCCTGTTCTGGCCTCATTAAAACAAGTAGGTCATATTTACCAAGCCTCAATATGATCACAAAACACAAAAATGCATCTTCTATTTCCAGTATGGAATACTGTTGTTTTAACACAGTTTTAACTTCAATGGAAAGAAGAATTTGCTTAAGTGTTTGATACTGCAGTTTGGGTTTTTTTTCTAAAATGGGAAAGACGGTTTATACTGCAAAGGTGAAAGGATCTCCTTCTTCTATCCAGACCGAATCAGTGTGTTTGCAAGGTAATCAAGGCCAGTCCAAAGGGGACAATGTAGCAGAACCTGCTGTGGCAAAGGGAAAAGTTGATAGTTCAGAAATTACTAATGTAGAAATAAGAATCTCAGAATAAACCAAGACAAATGATCTACCTTGAAATATACATTAGATCTAAACGCAGAGAACTATAAATAAGAAAATAAAGAAAAAATTTGCGAGGACGCAGCCTCCTGAACTTCCATGGAGCTCAAATACCAGTTGAATTTTAGGTTGTCCCATACCTGGTGTGCTGGATGGCGCACTGACATCTAGCGGGAAAATTGTTTCCTGCATGTAAGCGCGTTCAAATCACTGCCCATTAACATCATGTTTAAAACGTTAATGCACAAATATCTCAGGCATACAGATAGGTGATGCTCCCAAGCGCCCTGTTTGCTAATTGCAAAGCATTGCAGGAACTCTCTACACAAGACGAGCAACCCTATCATCTGTGTCTTCTTTTTTTTTTTATTTTGTTTTTTTGGTTGAACACCAGATGACTCAGAGCACTTGCAGTTCTTGTGCTTGCAAATACAACTAATAAAGAGTGCTAGAGCCCTGAGGGGTGTCTGAACACATAGCGCAAAGTGGCTGGCTCGTCTGCCGGGGTACTCAGCAGATGGAGCACTTCACCCACATAATACATGCCGGTGGGCCAGCACAAATGTTGGGTCATGGGCTAACACTAATTGTATTCAGTGGTAGTCTTCTGGTACTGTAAGAATCCTAATGGGTTTTATTTTTATTTTTGTCTCTGGACCCTGTATATTTGCAGTCTAACTTGATGATGCTATTTTAATGATGTTGGCAAGGCCAAATGTGTTGTAAAAACATGTGTTGCATTTGCACTTTCCAGCAATATATTACTTTAATTTGTCCAAGGAATGGTATCAATGTGTTCTTTTTCCTCCCCAAAGCATGAAATCTTGTAACGCATTCAGAGCTTTAAAAGTTTGCAAGTTTTGTGGAACTAAACCATAACTCAGTCTTTGGAAGTGGATCTCTTGTCAGTATTCCAGAGCTGCTAAGACATTTTGCTGGTGAGTCATATTTTTTTCGTTTCAAAATCTTGCAGGCTTTAAAATGGAAATTAAGAAGGCCATTATGAAGCTTTCTAAGAAAGAAAAGAACATGTGCCAGCACTGTAAAAAGCAGTTGTTACATTGCTAGACAAATGAATGTAAATTAGAGAAGAGCAAAAAGGGGCATGGGGCATGAAAGATGGAATATGACACAGATAAAAGCTGGAATAAAACCATACAAGAAAAAATGAGTCAGAAAAATCATGAAAGGAACATTCATACTAATTTAGTGAAGGGAAAGAACAAAATTCAAAGTGACAAGACTGTGTATCCAAAATGGCTTTCCTCTTACTTCTTTCAGCCTGCCTAGTGGCCCACTGCTGTGAGTCACACTTACTGCCTTCTCGCAATTCCCTGAAGTGCTATCAGCTATGATTACTGCATGCAGTTATGTATTCTGTAACCTTGAGCCTTGTCCCATTAACTTTCACTGGTATATGAGACATGAGACTTGCTGAACTGCTGTCCTAGATTTAGGCACCTAAATTCAACCTACTCTCCAAACAAGGCAGTTCAAATCCTGTCCCCCCAGTTCCTGAAGTGAGATTTGGGTGAACTGTATGTGCCAAAGTCCAAAACTGGGGAAACAAAAAAAAATCCACATCACCTTTTCAGCTGCTGCCTATCCTTAGAGCATTAAAACCTCCAAACCCTTCATTTTGTTACTGAAACTACAGTTGCACCTCTGTGCATATCCAGAACTGCCCCAGTCCAAATATCCCAGTGCCTTGTTCAAACCCATGGCTAATCATAATCCAGAAATTATTAATCAAATTATGAATTAAATCCAGACTCATCTTCACTTTGGTCCTCTGTTGGGCTTGTTTGCAGAACAAACTGCACACCTGCCACTAGGACAAAGCCCCCCTGCAAAATGCAATTGCAGCCGGTTCCTTTTAAAGGGCATCTGGAAGAAGAAATAGTGCCTTATATTTATACAGGAGGCAGACCACTCTGGCCCAATGAATCATGATTTTTTTCTGTGTAGTGACACAGCTTCAATAAGAAGGACGGAGAACCTTTAATGCAGACAACATAGCCTGGCAGTTAGGGTACCCTCTTAGCAGATGTCTTGTGTCCCCACAGGCTGTGTGAAGAACTGGTTGCTTGACAAGTGTTTGAGCTCCAGACTGGGAAGATGAAACAATTGTGGAAAGACTTTCAGAATGGAAAAAGACCACTGCTCCTGCCTTTACCTTTTATATCTCTAATGGCTGAAAAAGGCATCTCCTACAATGGTGACATGTATTTAGAACACAAATGTTGGTTCCTACAGAAACAGAAGGGAAAAGAGTTGAAATAAAAGCAACCAGCCAACAAACCTGTGTGTGCATCCAAACCAGCTTGCTCTTCTTACTTAGTAGTGCTCCAATATCTCACTTGAAAGCCAAAGTAAAATGGGACAAGTATAAAAACGGGTACGTACAAAGCACCTATCACATTCTGACTGAGACTTGTCTTGTGTAAAGTGCATATTCAGGCCCTTCACAAAGCATCACAAGGCTGACCACTGTCAACTCTGGTTTTAACAATGGAATTTGGAGAAAAAGGGTCTGCAAGTGTGTTGCAAATGGTATGTTTGTGAATTCTTGCGTCAGCACTAAACAGGCTAAGTCTATTGCGAGTTATTGTGAGAGCTCTGAAAATATTTCATTAAGGAGCAATTAGAATACAAAACTAGACCAATTGCCTTTCAAGTGGGTGGATTTTAGAGGAAGGAAGGATTATGCCTTTGGTATAAATGTAGCACTCCAGGCAGTAATGAGCCTCCCCGCCCCTGAGTGAAATCTGGGAGGCCTAAAAGGATCTGAGAAGAATCAGCAGATTTACATAGTCCCTCCCATTCATAGTTAATTTTAACTAATCTTCTCTTTCATATGAAAATTTACAGATTGATACCATTGAAAACTTTGAACCATGTGAAATGGAGAACATTTGTAGAAAGCAACAAAAACTTTCTGTATTATCTTGTAGCTCCTGTGGAAGCCACCAGTCCATAGGAAAGAGGACAGCTATGGCAATAAGACCATTCATAAAATGAGTTGAAGACAGCGATTTGAATATAAAACTATGTACCACAACCAGAAATAGGGGAAATAAACAGGAGACATGGTAATTTAGTAGTTTTGATATGCACAAAATTGTTAAGAATGTAACAGAAAATAAAAATGGTTGTTCTGATTCAGATGAAGGCTCACATAGTCCAGTGCTCTTCCACTGAACAACTGCAGATGATGAAAGACATAATGTAAGAAATAGAGCAACTATACAAATGCTTTTCAGAGTATACCGTTCTGGCTTTGGCTACAGAAACTAAGCATTTCAGGAAAAAACCCACATGGCTTATAGGACCAAAAAGAAAGAAAAGAAAGATTTGAAGGATGAAGAAAGCCCTAGAAGAATAAAGGAAATTCTAGTTAATGACAAGGCTCAAAGGGCAGAAGTGTTCAATCACTTTTCTTGTTCTGTATTTAGAGAGAAGAGGGTGATGTACTCATATGATGAGAAGATGATAAAGTACTTTCTAGTGTTGTCCTCATTAAGAACTGCGGAGGACATCATAGCAAAGTTGATCACTATTTGAACAATCTACCAAGAGAAGCGATGTGGACACCTTCTTCTGAAATGTTCGGATAATTTTTTTTTTCTGTGTACCTGTATGTAATTTTTGGGCTTATACCTTTGACCAGAACACTCTGTTATTGTTATTCCTTTTGGTGTTTCTTAGAATAAACACAGTCTGGTATCTTATGCTCTGGTATAATGACTGCAATTTCCATCTCCTCTGTCCCAAAGCCATTACTTCTTGGAAGCAGATACTGCCCTTTATCACACAGTATTTAAATCTTATCTCTTTACCAATCTGAAGATGTTTCTGATGTGCGGAAGTGGGGGATGGGAAGTACGTAAAGGTTTTTGATGATCGTCACAAGTTTGGCAATAGTAGCAGAAATTGTTGCTGTCATGCTAAGCCATCTAAAGCCGGCTTTCCTGGCAGATAGTTCGGGGAGTGTGCTGAAGAGCTCACATAACCTTGCTGTAACAGAGGATGCCGGTGATGAGCATGCCCTGCTAGGCAGAGGTTTGTAAGGTGGTTGCTGGTAAGGTATTAAGCACTGAGACTGCATGAGGAAAAAGTTTGGTTTTCTAATGGGAGCTTTTTTACAGAGTGGTGGAGGGAAGAGTATTGTGTGTCAAAATATGACTGCAACAACTGTGCTTCCAGCCACAGTGAACTCAGAACAAAATTTCATCAGATATTTCTAGTGCTTCAAGGGAAGTTTTTCCATTACCTGACACTGTAGTTTATTAGATGAGATATAAGTAAAAAATACATCATACTCTTATAACACGCAGTCAGCTGATATCATATATCTAAAACCTATAGAGAGTCAGCCTGCAAATAATGTAGGAAAATGATAAACATTGCCAATCATGGCCTCACTGTGCTGGGTAGCCATGGGGAATATGTGAGGAATTCACGTCTTGTGAGACTAAAATGCAATAGTGAATATTATTGCAATTTTTTAAAAGATCTGGAGGCAGAGTTATGTAGAGGAGAAAAGAAGGGTATAGCTAACATTCTTAAAGAGGGAATACCCAATTTAAGGAGTCATTGCAGGTAGTAAAGAAAATGAGAACATCAGTTGTAACTGATGGGAGAACTGAAAAAGGACTTTGAGGGGTCAGATACTATAGATTATCTGTTCATCCTGGCTCTATATTCAGTTCATCCTCAGGCAGCCTGCTGATCCTTTACAGCTTTGGTGGCAGCTACTGAAACCTGTGCAGGACCAGTGACTAGGATGTTTTGGCAGCATCCTATAAAAAGAGAAGAACCCATGAACCTGAAGAACTTATATAATTCCAGCATAAGCATCCACCACCAGGAACTGTTTGTATTTCTTGAGGAAAGTCAGCTCAAGCAACTGTGGGTACAAATGTTTCCTTTCTGTGTGACCTTTTATAGCTCCAGGATATGTAAACATGTCTATGTCTACACAAAGAGAGTAGAAGTTCACCATTGCTATTGAGGTTACTTGTGGGTTTTCAGAGTTTTAGGTTTGGACTTTTTTGTTTGTGTTGAATTTTACTAATTGCACCTTGTCAACCCCATAAAAAAACAGTCTTTGTCACCAGCAGTTGAATGGTCTGATGGTATCATTTTGTCCTTACTTCCCAATGTAATTACTAAGTCAATAATGCTCAGTGTTTGCCTCCCTCAAAAGTTTCCAGTTCTATGTTTCCGGTTCCTCACTTCCAGTTCTACAAAACAGTTTACTGATGTATTAGAAAACAACAAGCCATCTATATCAGTCAATTATAGGGCACCCTATGTCCCCAAACTCGAAACCATGTGATTTACATTTAAATTAATACTTTATTTGACAGAGACCTTACCAAAACAGTCTCTGAAATTAAGCAAGTACTTAATCCTCCAGAAAGATTTAACAATCTTTCAGTCCCAGGAGTTTGAAAAACCTATATCTGTAAAACAAATCCTGTGGTAATGTGCAATCCATATGCATGTCAAATCAGTAAGATATTTGAGCCCCTGTGAATGTAAACACATATGCCATTCCTTTTCCCCTTCACCCTGGGACCCTGTACTGAAGAGGGAAGTAGTCTCTAGTTGAGCATGTTGACTAAAGCATCCCAAATGTCCAGGTTCATTTCATATGAGAATGCTTCAGAAATGCACAGAGAGAAAGTTCCCTGGTTCAGAGATGTTGTGTTAGGAGGAGGACAGTGTTTGTTTGTTTGCATCCAGTGATGTAGAGAGAGGTCTCTCTTGCCTTCAGCTTTTCCAGGCTGGCTTTCCATTGTCACTGCAAGTAAGTGAATTTTCTGAATTGTCCTATGTTATTTAGGTTTAGTTTCAGAAATCATGGCAAGAAAGGGGAGTTCCCGAAAATAAAGAAGGTTGTATCTTCCCATCCCTGCCAATGTGACTGTAAGGGAAGAGGGTCTCTGCTTGCCTAAGCAGAGGAATTGTAGTTTCATAAATCTGCCCTGCACTTTACTCACTGTACCAAACAGTTTGTGCTTGTCCACTGTAAGTGATAACTAAAGGCAGCCTCCGAACAACAGACCACATGAAGATTATGAACACAATTAATACAGCCAGAGATCTTCACTTGTTGGATATAATTTGGGGGAGCTAGTGACAAGCTAGGTTAATTGTTCCTATAGTGATGTTTCCTCAATTATATTCTTTAGCTTCCTTGCTCCCCATTATCCCTTTCCCATCATATTACTGTTATACATATGTAGAAGACATTTTGCAAAGGCATAGTACATTTTCAAGCACCAGATTTACCATATGCATGCAGACTGCCTGCAATGCATAAGTACTCATACTTCTTTGCTATGTGTGTATAATTAATCCATTATGACCGGGAAACGCAGCATGTGCTGTATATGTACAGAATTGTTGTGTCATACTTCTGCACTGATCTATTGTTTTTGGAAACCACTGGGTCTGCTGAGCAGTCACGATGCATTTTTTTCTCAGCATGCACAATAAATATGGTGGCCTTAGGAATAAGTAGACCTACCACTAGCAATCCCATTTTCTGAAAGCCAGTTATCATTTGAGGTACATTTTTTGTTCTCAAAACCCTTGAGGAAACAACTTTGATAACAGTACCAACAGCCTGCAGCTTGCCAGTTGACTGGTCAACTTGATGCAATTGTTAGAGACCCACAGTTCATCAGTATGATCTTGCCAGGGAACAAGAGCAAACAGCTTTAATTTTGGTCTTGGACCTTAGTTCTGTACTGTGGGACCATGGAGTTCAGACAGACTCTTTATACAGCTCTGTAAATCTCCAGTCCCTCGTATGGTAGTTCTGGCATCACTGGAAGTCATCCCCTCTTCTCAAGACGGTATAGTTACGTCATTCTGCAATAGGCCTCCTGCTCCAGAAAGGCTTGTGTACCTACAAGAGTAGGGAAGCATTTGATATCTGCCACATCTGTCTTTAATATTTTGTCCTTGGTCTCCCTGTTGAGCATTCCCTTGTAATACCTGTAAGGCATTCAGATCTTTTTCTGAGGAAGCCACTGCACATGTTTGAATTGCATAAAGGGACAACAAAAAAAAAGAGGGGGGAGGGAGAGAGTATGCCTGCGTGCAATATAGAACATTAAGTTAGGGTGAGTTGTCCCACAATGCACTGCAGCAGAAGTCCTACAAGATATTCTCTGCACAGGTTAGAAAGCTTGAGCAGTTCACTGCAAATCTTTGCATGTCATAGAAATACCAACAAAAACAGTCTGTGACTTATTTTGACAATTCAGTGTTGACAGTGCAGGCAGGTTTACTTGGTTATGGCTTGTGAATTACATGTCTGAGAGTTCAGATAGCTTGTGTGGACAGAGAGAATCAGTCAATCCAAACTATGGGTCTCCATTCAAGGTATCTGGGTAAATTTTTAGGGTCTGTGATATACAAGAGTTTAGGCTAGAGCACCCAATTATTAGTTCTGGCTTTGAATCTAGCTGTATATCACTAATTGATATGCATAAACCACAATCTGGAGGGATTTCTCAGGTGGCTGGATATTTAGATTTTCTCTCCAGTTGATCATCAGCCTCACTGCTGGTAGGACCAGCAAGGGAACTCCTCTGTGCCAAATGTCAAAATTATTGTGAGCACCTGGGCAATAACAGAAATAGGGCCAACACCGTTAAATATTTTAAATTTTTCAATAGATTGCAATTTAGCTTCTCTCAGTTGTTTTCGTCAAGCCTCTTCTTTCACAGTAAAACAACACACTTTTGTTTCTTCTATGACAAACATTTAAAAAACCCTGAAGTTCTCAGCAACATAGAGACTAACTTGACTCCTGGATTCTGTTTTGTCTAAGAACTACAACATTTTGGTCTCATGTGATGTGTAATCTTTTGTCCATTCCTGAAAGAGTCTACTGAATACAGATTCAACATGATATCTTACCAGCAAAAAATCGCTCCCTCTTTCTATTTTGGTGTTTAAATGACAATGTAATAAATTTATTAAAGAAAAAAGGTGTAAGTTAAACAAGAATAGAAGTGCCAAGAGAACTTTGACTTGGAAGCCTTGGGAGCCTAAATATCTCCTTCCAAATTCTGCTATTGATCTGATGTACATACACACCCCCAAATATATATGTATATACATACACCACTCAGGAAGATCAGTGTGCCACTTTCTGTCTCTGTCACACATTTGCACACACACACAGACATATGCACCCCCCCCCTATTATCTGTAATGAGACATCAATCTCTTCCAGTCTTGCCTGAGGACTCTTGGTGTTTCTCTAACACCAATGTAATGTACTCAGAGCTATATGAAGAAAGGTTCTCATAAAGGATTTAGGTATTTTGGCGTTTTGTTTCATTGTGGTTCTGAAAGCTCCTAATTGTCCAGAAGAGCTGTTCACCTAATTCTAGAGCAAGATGATGAAGGTTGAGCTAGGTACATGCATCTTTCTCTCAACACCCGGAGAAGCACAGCACAGCTTGTTTTCCTTTACATTTTCTAGTCCACAAGACTTATGACAAAATAATGAATTAATCTCCTTAGTAATGGCAGAGTATATATGCATGCTTACAGAAGTTATTACTAGTCTAATGGTAGATATGGTTGTTCTCATTCCCCATGCAGCTGTCTGCAAAGGAAAATAGATGCCTTCACTGCTGTTCACATAATGGTAAAAAAGTGATTATGTGAAGTTGTTGACAGGATGATTCACATTGAGCTGGTGGGCAAAATTACCACCTTCAGCTAAACTCTACCACCTCTGCATGGACATCTGCTAGTAAAATGGTCTCTGATCTGTTTGACTTATCATGCCAGGCTGTAAACTCCAGCAGTTCAGGAGTTGCTTCAAAAGAGGATCAGTAGTTCAGGCAGTTGGAGGGAGATGCACAACAGAATGGATTAAGCTTGACAGCTATCCCCCACTTAGAAGGGCATGGAAGACAAAATGAATTTGTTCTCTTCCTCAGTGCTTAAATGATACAGAGCATTTATCTCCATTTAAATGCAACAGATTTAAACATATCATTTAAATATATTAGATAAAATCAATTTATCTGATTTTTACAGAAGTTTCAGCTATCTCCTTTATAAAAATAGACTTTAAATGGTAATAGTTAAAATGACAGATTTGTGCTGAAGTATAGTTATTGGTCTTTCATGGAGCAAGATGTTTCGTAAGGTTTCAGCAATCAATAGGCACACGATGAGGCTGAGACTCTAAGCAACAGCGTTAAGGGCATAACGAGAGCTGTCTAGCTGAAATCAGTGGGTTTACTCGTGTTTTTTAAGTGAACAGCTAGTGAGGAGTCTGACACAGAGCCCATTAAAATTCAGGGTGAGCATTTCATTGATTTTTTAATAAGTCCTTAAGTGCTTTGCTAAACAGGAGGTTTTAGCACTCCTGTGCTAAGTGGAGGAGGGAAGAAAAGCTTTCTTTGAAAAGGCTTGGGGGAAGCATTGGGTTGCTACAAGGGAGGTCAACATAAGCTGTATACCAGCTGTAAACAAGTTAACTTCTGTGATCCCACTGCCGGGAAAAGGGTTATAAGAGCATTAAACAAACACGGAATTTACAAGAAGGACACCAAGAGATTGGGTAGACTGCCTGACAACCACATCATTCTTCTTCCCCCCTGCAAACCTGCGGGATAATAAACCCTTCTCTCTTTCGTATATAGATAGATGTATAAACAAACTGCTCTTCTGAGAATTCAATGTCAACAAAGTCTCTAAAACCACTTTTTAAAGCTTTTCTCCTACCTTTTCTCCTCCTCCTTCTCTCAGTACCTATAACCTGGTTTGCAACTCAGGAATAACTACTTGCTGCTATTGAATTCTTACTTGTCATCACGCTCCACCATTGATAACTCATTGGGAGATCCTTATTGACATTCCATACCTATTTTTGCCCCATCTTGTTCATGCTTTGCAAAATGTTCATCTAACTTGTGATTTTCCTATTGCATCTGCAGTCCAACTCACTTTATTGAGAAGTGAGCCTTGCCAAAAGCTTGTCTGTACATGAAAAATTGCTTCCATAAAGTCTGAAATAATTACCAGCTGCGTCTTCTGAAATTCACACAGGCTACTATTCATCATTATTCAAACTGGACTTTGGATTCTTGTACTTTGTGTTTTTATACCAAACATATTTTTTTTCTAAGTCTTTAAAAGTTCAGCTTCTTTTGCAAGTCATTGGATTTTGTGAAAATGATGAAAATCAAATGATCTTTTTGAAGTGAGTTTAATTTATTTGAGAGTCCTGATCAAAAACTACTGGTCTGGATACATACTTGTGGCGTACAAATTCGTTTAAACTTCTTGTATCCTCAAGTTACAGAACACAGTAGGGAACATTTTCCAATTTTCAACAGAAAACTTCTAATATAACATTCTTATTTTTACATATGTATTAAAAGTTGTGCAGATTGCATATGAAATGAAGCAGTTAGCTTGCTTCATTTATGCATATCAATGTGCATTCAATGTTAAACACAAACAATGCTTATAATGTTTACTAGATAATCTTAAATGAGTTGGACAAAAATTTCTCAGCCATTCGTGTTAGGATAGCTCCTTGCAATTTTTGAATCATCAGATACTCCCTCCCCAGATAGCATACACTTCCAGTCTTGTAAGAACACATTTGCTCTAAGTCATCGCACAGTGATTTATAGCCATAAATATATATATATAACCTCTCCCAGATAATAAGCAGAAAACAAATGTAGAAATAATCAAAAGTTATAAGTTATGAAATAGAGAAAATTGATAAGGGAAGCCATAGAGCTCAGGAAACATACATGGTCGGCAGGGTTCCCAGGAGTGAAAGGGTGGGGATGTGAGTTGAAAGGGCCATGAAAGGTGAAACAAAGTTCTGCAGATCATTAGAGGAGATAAGGAACACTGACTATAGGGGGAAAAACTGCTGCTGAGAGTGCTTAAGAGCAGAGATTTCAATTACTACAGATTCATCTTTAACTTCGTAGAAAACAAAAGTCTGTCTAGATTTGCCATTGCCTTTGCAATACAGTTCCTCCTCTTAATGTTAAGCTTAAAAAGTCTTTAATTTGATCTAGTCCTCTATCCACTGCTCCCAGAAGGGAGAGCCACCGGTCTCTGACACAACTCTGACATGCAGATATGAAAGGCAGCGTTGATCCACAAGTTCTATACAGGCTTGAAGGAGGCTGCCAGGGGAACTGAAGACGGGTGAGGGCATACTACATGAAGAAGACATCTCATGTCAAAAAGTTTAAACTATTAATTCTGGGAAGTGTAATTTTACATCTTCCATGAATCTGATAGATGGATTAAAATAGTATGTTGTTGTCATCATCATCATCATCTAATAAAAATGGCAAGTATAGCAAAAGGAATCCATGGGTAACTCACAATTTTAAGGGAATGACGCAAATTACATGAAATTGACTTTTCTCCTCTTCAGATACTTTTGTAAAGATAGCAGGAAAGGAACTGCATGTATTGGGCTCTGATGTTTTTTGAAGCTATATGAATACAGATATATGAAGTGCATCTCAGCTACCAACAACAGTGGTTTGAAAACCAGAGGGATTATCTTATCTTATAACTAACTTCGGAGTATTGTAAACCAAGAGCATATTCAGCTTTGCATCCTTTTGCTTATGCTATGTTCCTTTACCTTTTTCTCTTAGCATCTGCTTTTTCCATTAAAATCTTGACTAGGAACCAGTCACCGAATGACAGAGGAAGATGTCCCTGCTCCACAGCAGCATTATGACTGTAAGTGCATTAAAAATGAGGAAGGTGTTCCAGTACCCTTGAAGTATGGATGTGAACAAAGATCTAAGATGGAAAGCCTTTAGCATGGATCTGAATGTCTGAGATAAGTTTGTCTAGTTAAAAATAACTGAAGACATAATTAAAGAGGGATGTTTGCAGCAGATGTCTGCATTTCAGATGCCACTGGGGAAGCTATGAAAATAGATGGTCAAAACCTTTTTTTTGGTTTAAAAAGAAAGCAGTGAAACACTGCTAGCTTTTCAGTCAACCTTTTCCAGTTCTCCCCTGGCCCTTTTTTGTTTACTGTATATGAAACCAGCTGGATATTACTGTCTATTCTTTTGAAAGCTGAAAATTATTTGAGATGTTTTTATTTAAAAATGTTCCTCTCTTCTTCCTCCAGAAAGCGATAATAATAGAGATTTTTTTGTCTAAAAAGTTACAAAAATTTCCCATAGACATTTAGAAGAAAAGAATTTTATACTGAAAGAGGTCATAACAGAAATGTTTCAACCACTTCTGTATTATAAAAATAACAACAGAACTAGTTTGCAGGTGTAAGACTAAACCAAGGCAAGACCTAAAAGAGTAGGTGTCTAGGGGACACAGATAGCTCTAAAATCTTACACTTGTTTCCTGCTGCCAGAGAAAATCCTTACTTCTTTGATTTTACTCAGCAGCACGCAGAATCGTAGGAAAGAATCACTACCATAAAATTGGCAAGCTTTTTCTCAGCTGTATAACAAAGAATACAAGGTATGTTCCACACCTGTAATTTTCAGTCATAGAGTTTTTAATCATATAAGATTTAATTGTTTTGGCTTCCAGAAAAAAGAGTTTTGAAATCTACTTAGTTAAGGCTGCTATGCAGGCTTGTATAATAAATCCTTCAAATTTTCTGCACCGACCCAGGTCAGTGGTTTGCTCTTTGAAGCTGAAGATGTCTTCAATGCAAGTGTTCAAAAGAATTGTTCGTATAGAGACGTCTGTTTTAGAGAAAGCAGGATGCATTGTTACTAGATTTATGCTTTATTGCAATACAGATTTGTCCAAAGGTATGCCACCAATTTTTAAGCGCATCAGAGGAGAAGTTGTAGCAGATCCTAAAACTCCTTCAAGAGGACTTTTTTTTCTCAACATTAACCTTGATTTGGCATTTATTTAATCCAGATCACAGTTTAATTGCATTTGAAAATTGAAAGGACACTGTCATATCTCTGTATGACGCACTGTTTTTACTGGGTGAATAAGGAGGCTTCCAGACAAACTATCACAATTTGTGGCAGAGTGATTTAAGAAATTATGACCCTCCAGTTTACCTCCCTTTGCAGAGCGAGTAGAAGCAGATATGTACAAGTGTCTAATGCTGCATGGGTTTCAGCCTGACAATGATGTGAGTTTAATGAACACTGGGAAGTATGGCAGTAGAGGAGTGAACACAGGTCTGTTTTTGCTGATTCTGAGAGGGCTGAGGGAAAAAATTCTGGCAGAAGACTAGTAGATACCACCTTGGAATATCTTCTTTAGTTAGCCTGACTCGTCAGGAAGCACTTGAAGTGTTTGAGCAGTTTTAGCTGCCAAACAAAATATCAAAAAATCAGCGTAAATAAAGCCTCAATTATCATAAGCAGAATCTCTCATTTGCCTGCAGAGATTTGGCACATGGACTTCCCACAGCCTTCGTTAAAGTAGTGCTGGTGGCTTCTGTGGGAGGAGAAAAGCCCCCAGATGTTTATTGCTGTATTTATTTATGGATCATGTTTTCTCCAGTCAGGTCACAATCCTGGATAGGAACAATTTTGATCTCTTTTTACATTTAGAGCTTGATTTTTATTTTTTTTCTTTAATTGTTTGATTGACTTATCAGAAAAGAAAACAGATATCATCTTGCTAACTTCCACTATTTGTCCTGCACGTGATTGTCATGTGTTATCTATGACATTTATGTTAATGTATATCAGTCATATAATAAAAGACTATCTCACAGGGTCTGGTATTTATTGCATGGATTATGAGTTCAACTTCTGATCTCATATGGGTAAGAATCTTCAGACATAATGTTTTACTCTTGGAAAGTGCTGATTCAGCAAAACTAAAAAAGATCTTGCAGGAACTTAATGACGGGATAAGCGATATCTCAGAGAAACTTTTTAGATATGCTGTTCCTGTTGGACAGAAATTGCAGCTTTCAGATGTTCCCTTCCTGAGCAGAAGCCCTGCTTTTCCTAAGAGTATCTATATTGCTTTTGGCAATTTACTTTGGCTAATGTTTTCAACAAATTCAGGCAACTTTGCCTAATTTCAGACCATTAAATGAATTAGCTGTGGACAGCTAAAGTTTAAAACTGAAGCATGTTGAGTCCAAAAAAACAGAGACACTGAACTAAGTGGAACAGTTTTGAAAATTAGATCGAATCTTCTGTATATAAAAGTGGAGTGTGGACTTGGACATTTCAAAGAAAGGAAATACACATTTTTGAACATTTACTGTTTTGTTTGTTAATGTTGTTAATCCATTATTTTTTAATTATTTAGCTTAGGAGAAAAAGAAAGAAAAACAATTTGGATTATTTCTTAGATACTGATGTTTGGCCTTTTTACTGTGCCTGTGTGTGGCATGTATAAAACATTACATTAAAAACTTTAAAGAAGTGAAGACTTTCCATGTTCAGAGGCTAGCTGAAGTCCTACAGGTCCTTAAGTGACTGTTAGAACACTTTTTAAATTTTTAAAACATTTTTAAATTTTTAAAACATTTAAAACATTTTTAAATTTTCTGAAGTTCTATGCTTTGCACAGGAATGAGTTTTACTGCTCACAAGCAATTTTAGCGTGAGTGGAAAATAATTTTGCATTTGAAATCATAATATCATCATAAATACATGAAGACGCATGACATATATTAAAATATAAGTGTAGTATTAATTTTCCCTAAACTTTGCATTCTTCCATGCAAAGTTAGAAAAACACACCCAGAGAAAGTATTTTACCAATTTCTGTCCTCGTATTCTTTCAAGAAGGGCAGAGACAGTTCAGATAAAATTGTCTTCCTGTTCAAGTCATTGGCAAAACCTTTGTTGCCTTTATGGGGTTGACTTAAACCCACTTCTGTCTTAAAAAGTAATTGTTCTGTTATGCATCCATCTACACCTTCATGTTGCTTTTAATCTTTCAGAGAGTTTTAGACATTTAGCACTGTTTTTCATATCTACTTGCACTAATCCTGATAAAGGAGCTAAATTGGACCCTGAAAAAGAAGATTCCTGCCCAATTCTACTCATTGCTTTAGAACTAGTTCTTACAGAAGATAAACTACTTGAGGAAAAATACAATATTATATTGTTATTTTGTCCTTTTATCACCAGAAGATCAGTATGATGCTTCTTTTTATTTTATTTTCATTTTCATTTTCAAACATAATCTATTAAAACTCTCTAGACATAAAAAAAATATAATTGGGCTTTCAATTTTGACATTTGGGATTTAATTTAGGATATTTTTATCAGTCAAATTTTTTTCCAAATTAAATTGTTTTTCATTTTGTTAAACTATATTTTTATTATAATACAGAGCAGTTAGTATGTATTCTTAAGACAACAGGGTATTAAATGACTCTGCAGCGTAACCTCTTTTGGAACCCTTATACACTCCTAAGATGAACATTTTAAACAATAGGGAATGTTTGAGACGTTTCTGTATAAAGTTAGTCACAAGGTTATAGGTTTGGTTTTTTTCGTACTTTGAGAAGAGTTTTTATTTTTTTAAAAATATTCTAAACATACCTATGAGATTAAAAATTAAAGGAATTCTGAAGGTAAAATTTAATCTGTTTTCGGATAGGTCATACAGGATACAGGAGATTTGGATTGAAATCCTTCCTTTCTTCATTCTGCGTCTCAGTAAATCCTAATGTTTCAGCCTTTAGCAACTTTGAGGCAAGGTAAAAAAATTATTTTCTCCCCAGATTTTAGTAATTCACTGTTTTTTTGAGGGGGGGGGGCCTGGAGAGCGGGATGGTTTACTGGATGATAGTCTCTCATAACTTTTTTTGCATGAGCATAGCTGTAGGGTCCATTCTCTTTCTTGGCAATATGAGAAGCATTTATCACTAGACAAAACCAGTGGGTGTTACCTGACCACACACACACTTTGATTTACCAGACACCTATATCTGTTACTGTGCACTTATTTTAGAGCAAGTGAAAAAAAAGAACAACCCTGTTCAGAACAAGATTCATCTCATCCAAAAGTAGGTGTATGAAGGAATGATTACTGCAAAACCTGTGACTACTTTTGCTTTCCCCTGAAGGTACATTGTACTTTAGACTTTCTCCCATTTAAGAAATGATTTATGGCTCTCTAATTACTGTAAGTATCAAGTACTGATTGTTTTAATATTAACAATGACTGTAATCTCCATTTGTCCAGAAGGGAAGAGAACATATTCAAGAATGAATAAAAGTTTTCACAGCTAGTTTCTGCTTCTTCCTGATGACTTGCAGCATATAATTCTCTGTATTCATTGATGTAAGGTCAAATGGTATTTTAGATCATCTACTCTAACCTCTGTTATCTCACATGTCATTCAGCCTCATCTAGTCACTCCTGTGTTGAACATAGTAACTTGTATGTAATGTAAGGATGTCTTTGAAAAAACTCTTTCAGGAAGGAATCCAGTCTTAATGAGGAGATATAGACAAGCCAGTGCTGCTTCTCTCAGACAGTGCTTGTATTTACACAGCACACTGTGTGGAGCAGAACGGATCCTGTCTCTGGAGAGAAGCTCTCCCTTTTGGTCATTCCAGATAATATATAATTTCCTTACAAGAAAACAACTCTACTGCTAAAGGATGTTCCCATGAGAACTTCTTGCTGCACTTTTAGATAAAGGCAAGGCCGTGCAGGTGGCATAATTGCCGGTACCCAGTGGGAGCTGCCTGCAGGCTCCTCTGTGGAGGAGTGAGCGGCTGAGTTTATGCTGCAGCCAAGGACTTTGTGCAGAACAATACAGGCCTGAAAGCCATGCTGTATGTGCAGCGCAGCACAGCACCAGCTTATGCCTATTCAGGCTGTTATGTGGATCACTAATACCTAAACATGCAATGGTTTCTTGGTCAGGATGAACACAGGCCCCAAATATTTACAAACATTTAGTGAAAGAATTAGCAGAACAAATAAGACACTGAGCGTTAAATCAGTGTAGCAAACTCACCTCATCAAGATCAAAGCTGAATAGGTCCCTCCTTGTTTCCTCCCCAATATGCTCTCTAGACAGAAATTTGGAGAAATTGTCTGATCTAATACAATAGAGGGTACTACAGTGATGCCGGATGATCAGCTACCCATAGAGCACCATCCTTTTGTTTACAAAATTAAAGGGGTCTTTTTGGCTATATTACACTTACAGCCTTGATCACTGGCTTAGGGCACATGGGATTATGGAGAAGGACAACAAAATATCTGATCTTCCAATTGTACATTGTCATGGTTTAACCCCAGTCAGCAACTAAGTACCACGCAACCGTTTCCCCCTCCCAGTGGGGTGAGGAGGAGGAAAGGAAAGAAAAAAAAAGTAAGACTTGTGGGTTGAGATAAGAACAGTTTAATAACTAAAGTAAAATATAATACTAACAATAGTAATAATGAAATATAATAATAATAGTAATGAAAAGGAATGCAACAAAAAAAAGGAAGGGGGGGGGGAGAAAAAAACCAGTGATGCACAATGCAATTGCTCACCACCCACTGACCAATGCCCAGTTAGTTCCCGAGCCGCGATCCGCACCTCCCGGCCAACTCCCCCCTGTTTATATACTGGGCATGACATTCTATGGTATGGAACATCCCTTTGGCTAGTTCAGATCAGCTGCCCCGGCTATGCTCCCTCCCAGCTTCTTGCACACCTGCTTGCTGGCAGAGCATGGGAAACTGAAAAGTCCTTGGCTTAAGGTAAGCACTACTTAGCAACAACTAAAGCATCAGTGTGTTATCAACATCATTCTCACACTAAATCCAAAACACAGCACCAGCTACTAAAAAGAAAGTTAACTCTGTCCCAGCCGAAACCAGGACATACATCTTGAACAGATGTGGGGATGGGAATGGTGAAAAAATCTTGCTGCATCTTGCTCTACTTGTGGACATGGGGAAAGAGTCTCTATTTAGTACTTAATATCCTGGAACAAAGCAGGCTCACTTGTATAATAATATAAGAAAATAATAATAAGAAAAATATATCTTCTCCTCAAGGTGCACTCTAAAAAATTTAAGATCAAAATACATACATCTTTTCATTGAAAGTTGACAGACTCTAGATACTGAAAGAAGTATAAATTTCTGTATTTAAATCTATTGTTCATTTTAGCATTAGGCAGAGCTACAGCACTATTTAAGAGCTGTAGAAAGCCACTGCAGTGATGATATTAATGATATAAAGCTGTCATGCAAAGGTTAACCTGGATTTTCTGAGGATGATAGATGTCCTATGGCCCTCTCTGACCAGCTGACATTTCCCATCTATCTTGCAAATTTTGCTACTTATTCCCTTCACTACTGCACACCTTCTATACCCTCCTTTCTTGAACTTGTTTGAAGTGGACCTATGTGTTTCTGACCCTAAGCACAGAAAATCCAGTTGCCAAATTCCTACTTTTGCTATCCAGGCTTTCTGAACCTCTTTTCTCCTCTGGGTATGCTATTGGCCAAACAGCCTGCAATTGGAATGAGTAACAGCTATAGCATAAAGTCATTTACGACTGAACTCCTCTTAGACCTTTGTTAATAACCAGAAGACTAGCTGCCATTATATGATTTAAGATTTCTTAAGCAAACAGGATGAGATAAAGTGAGCTCAGGAAAGTGTTTTTGGAAAGGCACAAAAAGAAATGTAATAGCTAAGGCAGGTGAAGAAAAAGCTGAAAGAAGTGTTTTATCAATGCCAAAAAGAAAACTGGAAGGACTATCAAAGGTGACCAGAATAAAGAAACTGTGACTGTGTGAAGACTTTAGATATAAAGTAACTGAATATTCATGGAAAGCTGAAATACAACATAATGACGTTCCTGAGACCCAGGAAGCCTGGCCAACGTTGCCAAAATCTTGTTATAGGGGATGGTTGTGTATATATCCAGTAAAGCTTGCCTGCTGGAACATGGGCTCTTTTTGTCTCTGCTAAGTCCTCACTGCCCATTGCGAAGGTCTATCACTCTGGAAATTGCATTATTTGATACTGAATCTCTGATTTTTCTCAGGGTCTATCCAGTTGTTTCTATCTTGTATTGTTAGAATCACAGAATGGTTAAATGGACATCTGGAGGTTATCTGGTCCACTACCCCTGCTCAAGCAAGGCCACCCAGAGCAGGTTGCCTGGGACCGTGTCCAGATGTTTTTTGAATATCTCCATAGATGAAGACTCCACGCACTCTCTGGGCAACCAGTGCCAGTGCTTGGTCACCCTCACAGTAAAAAAGTGTGTCCTGATGTTCAGATGGAGCCTCCTGTGTTTCAGTTTGTGCCCATTGCCTCTGGTCCTGTCACTGGGCACACTGAAAAGAGCTTGGCTCTGTCTTCTTTACACTCTCCTGTTAGGTATTTATATACATTGATCAGATCCCCTCTGAGCATTTGCTTCTCTAGGCTAAACAGTTCCAGCTCTCTCAGCCTTTCCTCATACAGGTGATGCTCCAGTCCTTTAATCATCTTCATGGCCATTCACTGGACTCTCTCCAGTATGTCCGTGTCTCACTTGTACTGAGGAGCCCAGAACTGGACAACATGATTCAGATGTGGCCTCAACAGTGCAGAATAGAGGGGAAGGATCACCTCCCTCAACCTGCTGGCAACACTGATAAAAATGGGTGTAGCAAACATAATTGTTTAAGCCACTTGTGCATGTAGGAAGCACAATTTTATCCTAATAAGAAATCAAGAAAGAGTATTGCAAGACCCATGATGTTGACTTTAACACAAAATCCATCTGCCAGTCTTGGTGGGAATGGTGGCTCTGACAGATTAAGATTGAAAGAGTGATGATTTTAAGGATAAGTGCAAAAACAATTTGCAGTGCTTCAGTGAGTCATGGAATATATATTCACTTCTGGAAGAAGATATTGCTGTCATGAAATCTCAGTCCTGCTCAGTGATCTGCATATTCCAAGAGTATGAGCCAAATCCATACTGCATTAATATTATGCTTTAAAAAGCAAGCAGGGAGATCTGTACCCCTATTCCTCTCCAAGAGGAGGATTCTGGAAAGGAGTTTCATGAAATGCCTTTTTGTTGGCACTTGTCCTATGAGACCTTGCTGGTAAAGGTGGCATGTTTGTATCTCTGATGAAGAGTCATATAACTCATCCATAAAGCAGGATCCCTCTCAAATCTCCACTGTGGTGAATGGTCTGTTCCAGAATACAGCATAATAGTCTGATTTACTAATATAAGCATTTCTCACTAATATGCTCACTAGACAGAAATTTTGGAGAAATTACTTGAAAAGTGACATGATCTTATCCAATAAAGGGTATTATATTGATGCTGGATACCCATATTCAAGTTGGGAAACAGCTAGCTAGGTAGTAGCTCTTCCATGGTGACTTTGATGTTGGCAACGTACGCTGAATAGGGCTGACATAATTCTCTTGTGTATGAAGAATAGTACAACTTGCAAGGCATCAGAAATAATTCTTTTGTTGCTCTCAGCGCTGGAGACTACACTCCAAGAAAAATTGGAGCCAAATAGAAAGAGTCCTGAGGAAATCAGAATGAACAGAAGCCTAGAAAATGTAATTTTATGGTGTGCAGCCAAAGAAGAAAAGCCCAAGGGAGAGCATGAGAGCAGTTTTAAATTACATAACACTGTTGTAAAGACGCAGGGAATAATCAGTTTTCCATGTTCAAGAGGGAGGTGGCAAGCAGTAATGGTTTTAAATTGAAGCAGATTAGATATTAGGAGTACGAACAAGCAGTAAGAATAATGAAGTAGTAAGTGAGGTTGCTTAAGAAGTTGTAGGCTCTTTATCATTACATGTCTCTCAACAAAAACTTGTCAAGCATGACATAAGCTATTACCTTATCCTGACTGAGGGGATTGGTTGTGGTGATGTCTCAAGAACTGTTTTGAAGTCTGTGTGTCTACCATTCTACGAATCTATGACACAAGTCAAACATTCTTAAAATTTTTCTCACTTCCATTTCATTTTTTTGCAGCAATGGTGTATTAATCATCCTCATCTGTATGATGAGGCTAAATACGTTGTATGGGTCTTCCAGAATGCTACTTATTAGTATGCAAGAAACTTTGAGTAAGAGGGGAGGCAATATGAAGGGAGTAAAAAATATAGAGCAGCTGACACATCTCAGAGAGCTCTAGCTGATTAGTGAGTAGCTGACTTTAAACATTCATATTCATGCTGTGGAAGACTCCAAGCAGGACTTCACTCTCAGTTTGTCTTCAGACAGATATCTGTGTTGCCAGTCAACCTGATGGATCACTGAAGTACCACTCAGTCAAACGAAATTAAATCAGATCTTGGATGATGTAGTGCTTGTGTTACTGCGATCACTAGAAAGAGAATCAAAGTTCCTGTGTGCAGTGCCAAGAATCTACAAACCATTATATATAAAGAAGTTTTGCTCGTAAGAAGGCCTTCCAAAATGGTGGGTGAGGGCTCAGTGTATGGCATATGTTCCAGCACTGGTGAAGACCTTCGAAACAGAGACAAGATTTAATACATAATGATTTGCACTTTGAGTGTGGTGGCTGTCACCATGTAGAGGTGAATGATTCAGGTGGAATAACAAAGTCTACCAAAACTAAGTACACTGGTCCCAGCTAAAAGGCTGGTTCCAACAGATATAGCTACTAAAGTCCAAGTGAACTGGGAGGAGCTTGGAATAGTGTTGGTGTCAGGAGAATCGTAAATGGGTTCAGCAATGGTGCAACAGTGTGGTATGTTAAAGAAAATAAATGCCACGCAATTCCATTATGTGCACAATATGTATAACCCCGAGGTTTTATTTTGTGGGAGAACAAAAACAAATGCTAAAAATTTAAAGTTCCCTATCCAGTTCTAATGGCGTCAGTCTGGAACATAAAGCTCATGTCACAGTTTGCTTATGGATAAACTTTGGGGCAAATACACATTTGGCAAAAGTGACAACCTCAGGCTTGTTAAAAGGATAGTCATATCACTGCCATTTGCAGTAGTAATACGCTCATGTAGCTGCTGTTGGCATGTGGTGAAGACACAATAATGGTTCAGTTCTAGCCATGGAGCAGTTCTGGCACATTTCTGACCATGCTGGTATCATATGCAGAAATGGCTCTGGCTGTGCAGATTCTGTTCCCACGTGACTACTAGAGGGTTTGAAGAATTAATCAATGTGCTTATCATAGTGTGCTACTAAAACCAGAGTATCATTTAACCACACAGTTTGGTTTTAGAAAGGTTTCTTGTTCACAGTGTTACAGACACAAATCACAGTTCTTTCTTCCAAGTGTTTTCTCCCCACCCTGTTTTTATAACAACTTCTGGAAGTATATAACGACTCTTATTACCAGAAAAGAGGAATCTGCTACCTGCTTCATCTTGCTATTAAGCAAGATGAAGAGAATGGTTCATTAATTTTCTTAAAAAAGAGTTTCATTTTCAAAACACATTTCCATATCTAAAAAACTATGAGACTCTTAACGTTAACACTGCTTGCCCTGGGGGTAGGACTATGAAGTAAATACACTGTTTTGCTGCAGTTGATTTCAGGGCTGTCATTCTAGGTTATGACTGCTCTGGCACATAGCCAGATGGATCCCTTCCCTCAGGGATGGGGGAAAAACTGTGAAAAAACTCCTCTGTAACTTAGTCAAACTAAGCTGGAAGCAAATAACTGAAGTATATGCTACAGAGTAAGTAGCAATTTTCTTCTTCTTTTTTTTTTTTTTTAAATTTTTCATTAAAATAATCATTTCAAGTCTTTTAAAAAAATTGACAAATGCTATTCAGCCAGCTCTTCAGTGCAAAACTCACACTAGCTGAGGTCTTGACATAAAACCTCTCCCTTTTAGTATATTTACAATGCTTCAAACTTTATTTTCTTGCATTTCTCCCTCTGAAATGTTGGTCTGTTCTGCAGAATAAATTTTCAAAAAATGAGTTATTCCAGGAGAATTGATCATGATTAAGTAGTGTTGAGATCTACCACTTGTCACTACTTACTTGCAGCACTGTTTGGTTGAGGCTAAGGGGTATTATGAATGTCATAAAACTGGGCTAAGCAACACAGTGCCAAGATGTCTGCATCCTAATTAAACTTTATTTGATCACTATGGAAAAATCCCATCATATAGCGATAACCAGACAAGGTGACATTACATTATGAGCTTCCTTAAAAAAAAGAAAGTGCCAGCAAATGCTATTTCTACTGTAGAAGGCATTCTTAGAGTGACTATTTCTTCCCCAAAGATGTCTACTCCTGTGCCTCCCTACTCCCATAGAACATGGGAGACAGGAATTGAAGTTTATTTGCTCGAGATTAGTCAAACTCCCCTCAGAGGGACATGTCCTAACCATGAAGTTGTAGACTGCTTTGAGTGGGATTGGCTGTGAGGAGGAGAAAATGGAGCTTCAGAAGTAATAAGTTCAGAGATAAGGAGAAAATGAGCACAATCACCAAATCTGGTGCCTTCAGAACAGCTTAGGGCTGATGTATTTCTGAATCTGTTTAATACAAAATACACTGACAGTCCCAGAAACAGATGCTAGAATCTAAGGTTCCCCTTCTGATACAGGTCCCTAAACACGTGGCCACACATTTCTCTTTGGCTGAGGGCAGCTTTAAGTGTTCCATGCAAGTGGAAGATCTTCAGTAGGAGTGACGGTCAGCTGGTCACCTGCTTCCTTGTCTCCTTTTTTCACATGGGAGTTTCCAGGTGTCTCTTCTGTGCATGCCCAGAAGTGCTTGATTCCTAAACAAGCTGAGCAGTGCAGAACTTGCCTGGTGCCCCATCACCCCAGGGAAGTTTAGGGCACTCTCCTGGAGTGCTGGTGGTGACCCATGTATTCCTGTTAATGAAATGTCCTTCAAGGGAAATTCAAAGAAAATTAAATTCCTCTGGGAGCTAAGGCACACTCTGAGAAGGGGAAGCTATAGCTCAAGTTCCCTCAGACAGAAAGACCATATTTTCCACTGCCTAGCAGGTGAGCACCTCTAAAAGTGTGCTAATGAGTAACAGTGTCAGTATTTTAATGGGAGAGAACGTTCACTGATAAATATTATGCAAAAGCCCTTGAATGTTTCCAAAATTACATACTTGGATATGATACACAGAAATATGCCTAAAGATACTCATGCTGGTTGGACAAGAGCCAAGCTCCTTGCGCTTAAGCATAGAATACTTATGAGCACATGATTGTAGGAGTGTGGGAACTTAGTATAAAAAACAAAGATGTTTATTATGATCAGGTATACCCTGATTCTGATAGAAACTGAGTGTGCATTTTCAAGATGACACTTTTGAGGGTAAATGCCTAGATTCTGCCTAAATCCTACATTAGGTCTCCCTATATCTAATCTTGGATTAGTGCTCTCAGCTCCATGTTTTTACAAAAAAGTCGAAAAATACATTAAGAAGACACAGGAAAAAAATCATAAAATTATTGAATGATGGAAGAAGCTCTTTGCAGTGAAAGTGTTAAAGAGCTCTTTCCCTTTAGGTTATTCAAACAACATATGAAGAAGTGACTTGATTAAATTTGTAAATACCCTCATAGACAGAAAATACCAGTTAAAGGAGGAGTCTGGCAGAGTCATAGAAAGGTGACGAAGACCAATTGCCAAAATCTGGAATCAGATACATGCAAACGATAGATTTGGTACACAGTTTTGATACTGAAGGTGACTATTGATTGAACAGTCTACAGAGGCAGTATATTTTCCATTTCTTGATATCTGCATATGAATGCTGTTTACCTTTTGGAAAAATGCTTTAGCTGAACATAACTTACATTTTGTCAAACACAAGGTACAGAAGTAACTGGAAGTAATTAAAAAAAACAGTCTAATGGTCCATTCTGGTTTTAAATTTCAGGAATCCAACAGCTTCCCTGTGTTTTCCTCATTCTGTACTGAAAAAGCTCTAAACCTATGCAATAGAGAGGATTAATAGTAGTATAAATTCATTGGCAAAAGCCATATATAGCAGTTTTGTACACTCATCAAATTGCTCTGAAGTAAATCTCTTTCCACTCTGACAGCATAATATTTAGTGAAGTGATGTCCTGTTCCCAGTATCCCACAGATATCTCACTGAGTGTGGCTCCAGGGACTGGGAATTTAGATTTACCCTGAACATGGCTCAGAGCACTGGGAAAATAAGAAACATTTTTCCTCAGATCCATAATGGTATCTCGTATACTTTTTACATATACAGATTGTGCAGTTGTGAAGATGACACTGCAGTGCAGATCTCAAATTCAGGTTTCCAGTGCTGAACAATGACAAATTTAAATTGAGCAATGACAGTCCAGCAGATGAAATTCAGTTAAAGAAGTGGGAGCTGCAGTAAACCTCTGAAAGCCAAATAACTGTCCTCAATACTCAGTCTGGACTTGGATATTATGACCTAAATCCTGCAACTCTTACTCAGGACAGTGATGGAGGCAGTTTGGCCTATTAATAAAGCACATGCTCCTAAGGTCTTGGCTGTCCACATGTGGCAGCTGGCTCCTTTCCTTTCTCCTCACCTGTTGGAAGTCCAATGCTAAAGTCTCAGTGCAGATGCCTGGCCAGCCCCCATCCCTGCTCCCCCTTCTGCATGCCCTGCTCTCAGAGCTGCTTTTGTTTGCTTGAACAACCCAAGTCTTCCTAAAATAAGACTGTCAGGTATCTTTGAGACCTCAGTTATAAATCGATCCTCTCTTTCTCACCTTAATGATCATATTTTGACGTATTAGTTGTTCTGGACTGGAGGTGAATCACTTGAACTAGTTAAGACCTGTCTTTCATTCATAAGCTCTGGGGTGAGTCCACACACCACTGGTGTGTCTGTCACAGTGTTGTCTTGATAGCTAGGCTGCTTAATAGACCTGTGGCTTATATAGAAAAATTGACTCATTTTCCAGTACAGCTAACAGTCACTCCAAACAGCATAACCCAGGAAGGCAGAAAGACCTTTTTACTGCTGTAAATCACATCCATGTGGGGTTTTTGTCAGCTTAGTGGTATCAGTAGGCCAGCTAGTCAAGCTGTGCAGTGGTGTCCTGGGTGGTCATATACAACACCTGGTTCAGGGTGTCAGAAGTCTTTGCTCTTAAAAAGATGGGGTTAATCTGCCCTTGCAAACTTGGGCATGTTTTAGATATCTTTACTTCCTTTTTTTACAGCATCTCATGGAATTTTTCTGAGGTAAAACATGTGTCCAGGCTGAATGGTCAGGATGCAGGAAGAATTTTCCTGGGTTCAAATTGCACAAATTATCTTTGTTCCAAGCTTGCAGTTTTACAGAGAAAGGATGCCCTGGCCATTTATCATCAAATGTCAAGTTGAAATACTCACATCTACCTGATTTATGACAATCCTGTTCTGCAGATTTGGCTATAGATTTCAGGAAACTCACAAAGCATGATAGCAAGTGGACATCACAAAAAATGGATATGGCAGAAAATGGATATGGCAGAATGTGACAGTTAAAAAGGACAAGTGCATAATGACCTACACTTTCAACTGGTGGGCTTTGCCAGGGCATTGTGACAGCAGAAGGAAGCCCCAGACCTGATCAGTTGTTTAGTGACTGGTCATTAAGTGGGATGAAATGTAGCAGTGTACGATCCAATGTGCAGCATTCTTTGCAGCTGCAAGACAGGTGTCCCTTGAATCTTAAGATGCACAGGGAAGTCTGAATGAGATTTTTCTATATATTGCATATCACACTGCCAATAAATATTCTTTTTCTTTTAAATATCTTACAGGTTTATCACAACAATCTGCTCAAACCTAAATGCTCTTTTCAAACAGTCATTGAAATCATTACCAGTCTTTTCCAATATTAACTTTCCCATATTTTTTAGGAACACTGAGGTAAGTCTTCTGATCCTCCACAGTGCAGATTAGCTCTTATTCTGACAACACTTGTTCCATCTGTCACTGAATATAGTTTGCTTTTCATAAGGTCTGAATTAGCATTAGGATTTCTTTTCACTTCACCAGCTTACACTTTTCAACTGGTTGCATATATTAGCACAAATTACATTTTTAAAGTGTCTTTCTTTGGGTAATTTGTTTTACCTCATAAATCTGTAATGCTGCACCTCCTTTGCCCCATGATACAAACAGCTCAGCTCCCTTCACAGAAGTCTAGGTGCCGTGCCTGACCAGCACCACCTGCTGAAGGAGAGAACCGTGCAGAACCTGTGGGCTCTGAAGCGCATTGAGCAGCTCCACTGAAGTCATATGTGTAACAGTAAGCATATGCTTAAAATTCTTTTTTCAAATTGTCCCAGAAAGTTCAGTACTTTGGAAGACCAAGTCCAGAGCATTTCGGTTTACACCACACAGGTGAAGGGGAACTGCTGTGGAGCAGAAGAATGCACAAACAGTTGCAGCATTGATCTTGGCTCCTGGAGGCATTTTGCACTTTCTGTAGGGAGCCTGGGTGGCAGACAGAGGGAGGGAAGGAGGGCAAGCCTTCTCCTTATCCTGGCTGCCAGGAGCACAGAGTCAGAGAAACCGCTGTCATTGCCACCGCTGCAGTCATGAGAAGGCACCCTAAATGGTTATGTATGTGGCCCTTAAAATGACCTCCTCCAGTTGACAAAGCCCCCCCTCTCCAATCTAGCAGTCATTAAACCTAATGCCGGATCCTGGGAAGTGTGGAAGAGGCCAAGATATTCTTGTATTTTCTCTCAAAGAGCTGCAGAGACGTGACGGTAGATTTTTGCCAACCAAATAAACATTTCAGTGTCCAATGCAATAGATGTAATGCTAATATGCTGCATTGGTCCATTAACTCAAGATATTTTTATGGACCAGGCAGAGGGAAGAATATCTTTTCTCATATTCATTGCTGTGATCATGCAATGGGGAGGAGGCAAAGGCAAGAAGTATCTGACTTTTACTGGCCCAGTGTGCCTAACATCAGACCTCCAGAAAATGTGGATTGATTTTCAGGTGAGCTTTGGTGCTGAAACTACTGCTTATCATGTGATCTAATATTTTCTCATTAATCATGTATTTCTTAGTCTATGCATAGCTAGCTCTTTTTTTGTTTGTTCGTTTTTTTGGGGTAGGTCCTGAACCACAGCAGAGTCTCTTAGAGATCATCATAAATAGTAACATATACTAGTGTAAAACATCAACACTTAAAAATCAAGCTATTTTTACTTAGATAACTAATTAAAAAGTGCCTACCTATTTCTAGGAGTCCAGATGCAAAAGACTGACATGTGCCCTTTCTTCTGTTACACTTACATGCACCTAACTTCATCCAAGGATGTAATAACATACAAAAGATCTTAAATGTACTTCCTAAATTTGCATTTCATTCAATCCATTTTCTCAATTAAAACCAATCATTTTATGCTAGACAGTACAGGAGTTCATTTGAACCACTAGATTTTGTATTGGGTAGACTCTTCAAAGCTATTGATCTTTTTTATGTGCATGCAGAAATGCATTTCACAAAGTGACACACGACGTTCTAAGATCTGCTTTTCTGAGCTTAATTCCAATCCCAGCCTTCAAGGATCAATTGTTTCAAACAGGTAATAAGTCAGTTTTTGTTTTGTTAACTATATTTTTTCAGGACCCAAAAATTTGCTTAAAAAAAAGTTGAATCACCATAGCATTGTATGATCATAACTGCATATTTAGTATAAATTTTCTATTGTATTCTATTCTATTCTGATTTCAGTGTCATCAAGATAACATCTGAATGTTAATAGTGCAGTAAATGGCATAATATTTAGTACATATAGGTAGTCTATACATGTTCTACTCATAAATAGACATATTAAGTGTGATTCATCTAATCAAATGCTGCATTTGTGATGCATGTGTCTAATCTGAATGGGCCCCTTAGACTCTTTTTATAATCAGTTAGAAGAACATTAAATGGGTATGATTCATCTCATTCTAATACAGATGTCTACAATAAATCATATGAATTGCCCCAGACATAGATTTTTCCCTCCCTAGCTCTTAAAGGTTAGCAGAAGGATGACAAAACCTTATTGCCCATTTCACTACAAATCTTCTACTATAGTATGTTAAATTACATGTTGGTGAGGCATGAAATAACAAATGGTGGCTTGATTCAAAACGCAGTGCAGCTTTTCTATACTAGTAATAGTGATAGGAGCAAACAATTATTTCCCAGTGTTACTGACTTTGAGTAGTAGTTTGAATAGACCTTTTAATGTAAATAGGGTCATTCATGCAATACAGTATGAATTGACTTATGGCCAGGAATTATATCAGGTTACCCATAAAACATTGCTGAGCTGCAGTTGAGAATAAGCTACATACTGGCACTCATTATTGTCGGTTTAGTCACCCTTTTATGGGGGATGACAGCCTGGTTCAAGTCTGCTGTTTAATGGTGGTCACAAGCTGAGGATGGTTTTCCCATACCCCCAGGGGAATCTTAGGCATTGAAATACAAATTCAGGTCTTCTTGGGGGAAACTAAGTGTTTAAATAGTGTTTAAACATGAAGTAGAAGAGGCAGACTCCCTTGCTCATTCACTTGAGCCCATCACAACAGATCTTCTACCTGCTTGAAGACTGGGATTGCACCAAGGTTTTTCACAGACTTACTGAGTGCTCATCACCAGACTGTTCATTATTGTTGCTTGCAGCTTGCACTCACAGAAAATTTCATTACAACTTGTTTCTTTTCCAAGAAACAGATGGTATTTTTCAACAGAAAATAATTATAAAAATCTTTGGAACCTGTTCTAGTAAAACAGAACAGTTCTTCAAGCTACAGGAACTTTTCACTTTATTGGAGTTTTGAGCTGACTCACTGAAAATACTCTAGTTTTTGAAATGTTTTCATTCATGTTGATTTTTGGAGAAAATGGTTGCTAACTTGGAGTGAGGGGTGCACTGTGAACTTTGCCCATGTGAAGGATCCTCCACTGCAGAAGATAAATGCTCAGAAACTTGTACTAACAATCTCTCTTAAGATGCATAATCTGGGGGCTAAACTCACAACATCTAGATCTGCAAAGAATTTCTAAAAATGTATTGTGCTGCTTTTCTATTTATTTAGATGCAGCTCTGATAAGTGGCTAGTTATCTTATTAAAGGAGAATTAAATATACTGCCAAGTGATTGATTTAAAAAAGTTCATATTTCAGAATTCACTAATGAACATTGAAACTTAGAAAAAGGGTTACTAGGACATTTTCATTTGTGTTTTGTGCTGGAGGCAGTTGGGTAAATTCACAAAGTTATCCTATGCTGTAAAAATAGAGTGAAAAGGAGGAGTTCCTGCTGGAATAGAAAAGTCATATGAATTTTGCCCAATATGCTCTATCAGAGAGCTGGTTGTTAAAGTAGTGCAGAGGGCCAAAAGGCATAGCAAATATGTCTGATGAGCGCAGTCCATGCTGCTACAGCTGGACTAGAGCTGGTACTCACATTAGTCCAGTTATCTCTACTTGTAGTACAAGTCAAAGTATAGGCAAACTGTAGCGAATGTGGTGTTCACAAGGATGTGTGAGGAAATGCCAAGCAGTGTGTACATTTTTTTAAAGCTCTGATTACAATTCAGCAATTAATTTTTTTCTGCTTTAAAATCAGGTGGAAAAATTGCAAGGTTAAAAATTTCCTTGATGTAATTGTAGATTTATAAGGATTAGACCTTAAAGTCCAAATCCTCACAGGTTTCTTGTACAGCAGAATCCTGAATGAGATATCATTGGAAAAAGTAAATGCATTTCTCTTTCCGCTTGTATAGCTCTACTTCCAAAGCAGGTATATCATTATTTCAGTAGTTAAATTGCTTTTTTTTCATCCACACAAATCAGAAGGTGTAGAAAGCAGTGCTGAAAAAAGCCAGACCCTCCCCTCCTCTCAATTTTCTTTATGTCACTAGTGCTTACTGAATTTTTAGACTATACATATAAATTTTAGAGAAAATGGCTTACGTCCCAGGAATGAAAATGTTAGTTCTCTCTCCAGCTAAAAGCAAGGATTTAATTTAATTTTTCTTTTTTTGTGAGACACTACCCCAATGTATTTAAATAGAGCAGATTATGAGACTATTCAAGTTACTTTTGTTCTCTTTTGCTGCTGGTCTAATGAATGGCAGCAGTTAAAAGCACCACTAATGAAAAAAATTGAAAAAACCTCTCCTCAAGTTTAAATGAATACATTTGTTATTAATTATTTTCTCTCTGTATTTTCTCTCTTCCTTAGCAAAAATGCTTTCAAGAAGAGCGTGTTCTGATTCTTCAGAAACCGAAGAATTGCATTTTCCTCCGTACTTTTTCTTATCTGCTCTCTCCTGTCCTTTGCCTCTTCTGAATCACAGAAAGGGAGAGGGAGATGAATTTTGGGGGCTGAAGCTAAAAAGGAGAGGGCTGAACTGGATGAGAAGGCATTTCTCTCTGCTCCCTTCCCAGAGTCCAGGGAAGGGTGCCAGCCCCCAGCTCCTTCCCTGTCCAGCCCTGCCAAATGCCAGCGCTTCTGCCCACCTCCACATTCCCAGCCCAGAAACCCTTCACCACCCCTTGGTGCCTGGAGGAAGCGCTGGGGAGGGTTGTTTGCCTGGGACACTTAATATTGCTGGTTCTCACTTGTGCTCCTCTCCCTACCCCTCAGTGACACTGCTTTTAACTTCTTGGCAATGGGCCCTATTTCAAAATTATCTTTCTCTGTGGTGTTTGTACGTGAAGGAATCAGGCAATCCAGGCTTATATGCAAGACTTCTATTTTGATCGCACGTCTTAAGTCAGACAAATGGCTTGAAATCTGGTGAGATGCATCTTTGCTGAACTTTCAGCTTTATCCAACTAATTCGCTGAAGTGACGAGTGCAGGTTCAAGTGTCCTTGTTCTTCCCTCTTAGCATGTGGCTCCAAAGCTGGCCAAAGCCCCTCCACATCTCAAACCACGCAGGAGACAAAGCAGTACATCATATCACAAAGCCAAGATAAAGTTTCATTGTCTTCAAGGAGTGATTTACAAAAAGCTAGGGAAATAGCTCTGGTATTCTCATTTCTCTACAGGAGACCAGAATATAGACCTGTCAAAATATTCAAACATACTCCTAAATCCAGATGAGCTGAATAGGCAGAAACAGGTGCCTAAGTATCTTGCTGAATCAGACCTGCAAGTACAGCATATTTAGAACAGACAATATTTGCAATATACAAAGATCTATTTTTCTGAAATAACTGTGTCCACAGAAAGGTAAAGGACGTCAATACACGTTCTGTAACATGATTTATTAACCACTGAGAATATCCTGGAGCAGAGTTTGTTGCACTGCTCAAGAAAACAAGGAAGTGCAGAGACGTCATTATACAAATCCCATGTGGAAAGAATTCTTTAAAATGAAAACCCCATTGAACAAAAATGTCAGAAATACTTATGAGAAAAGGAAGAAACCATTACTTTTGTCTTAAAGACCTTATTAAAAATACTTTTACTAAGGCTTTTAGTATTTTTTACTTTTCAGTACAAATGACCTAAACAAAACACAGCATGCTAGCCTTTATAGCCCTCCTGTTACATAGAGTATTGTATGAAAGAGACGTATTGATGAAGTTTAAATCTTAAGCTGAGACTGAAGCTGCTGGCCCAAACAGTTCATACAGCTATGGTGTTACTTTCAAAGGTGCTTATTTTCTGTTTGCAGGGTAGGACAACCAATTAAGAAATATATATTATTATCTCACATCCAACCAACCAGAGGAAGAAGGTTATTACTTTTTTTATTCAGCATCAGGAACAGACCTGGGTCATTGTTAGCAACATGATAAAGGTTCAGCAGTATGATGTCAATCTGCATAAGGACAAAACTAGAGCTTCCTTCAGTATCAGGGGCCTTCTCTGGTGTACATCCTACAGGTCTTGGTGATTAATTCCAATTTCATCCTTTGAAATGGGAAAGTACAATGGTAACTAATGGTCCCCTCAACTTCATTGCTTTCCCTAGAGCAATGGAGAAGGTAGCCACCTATGATAGTGTGGTATGGTCCATGTTAGAAGGCATCCTCTATCTATCTATCTATCTATCTATCTAGTGAGACAGTTCATACTTGGACACAGTCTGTCCTCTTTCACAGTGTGTGTGCAAAGAAATTGTGGCACAGCAGTGTGTACAGCAGCAAACAGCATGTGAACAAAATGAGGACTGGCCAGTTCCTCCTGAGTGGGAAAGCAAGAGAGCACTGATAATTAGGAAAAAAAAGGAAAAAAACACACAAAAAAATAGTTATTTTATGAAAGTCATGGCCTTTTTGGAATGAAACAATGTAAGAAAGCTCATGCAGCGTGTTAGTTCCTTTTATTTTTCCAGTTTTGCCAGTGATGCCATAGAAACTAATTTTCTGTTCCACACAGTCCTGCAAAACTGAAGGTGAAAGATTAAAAAGTCTGATTTGAGACATAATATGGTTGCAGCCTAAGAAATTTGAATGTTGGGTCCCAGGAGTTGGACATGTGGTAACATACCCTTGGACCTGTCAACTCCCTCAAGCACAAATATAAAGTCCTTTGGCAGTTTATGTATTTCTACTAAAAATCTAGGAATAGACTTTCCTTTTTTTCTGCTTCTTTCAAAGACTCTGAAGACTCTAAGACAGGTTTTCATAACACCTCTTAGGAGCGAAGGAGAAATGGGAGCGTATGTTAGCAGAAGCTGCTCGGAAGCAGTGTGATCCCAAGCTCTGTCTGTCAAGCAACTCTCAAGTCTAATGTTTAAAATAATAATAAGGTATGTGCAAGACTGGTTAAATGATTGCGGTGATTGTCACTGCTATTGGATCGACACTATATCACACATAGTTTAACTGAATTACTGAACAGTAAACATACTTTTAGCTTTACATAACACACTTAACTGTGTGGCAAATTTCCCTGCAAATATTCAAACGTGCAAATGTGTTGTATGCACAAACAAACAGGAAATCACTGCATCACTGAGATTGTTGTTGATTTGGATGGTGCCGTTTCCCTTTGAAGAGACACCCAGGTGATGCTGATTTTCTTTCAAGGCAGAGCTGACAGAGAGCACAAGGGACAGAACTCTGCAGCAGCATGGCCACGATAGGGGATCCTGGCCCAAACACATCCGTGGGTACAAACTCAGCCCTTTGAAATCCAGCTCCAGGAAATATTTCTGAAGGCAAGAATAGTCTTCCTATTGTATTCCTCAGCAAGATCACCTCTGGAGTGCTAATTATGTCTGTGGCTATTTCCAAACACTTACTTGCTAGGAACTGTGCACAGACATCCTCTCTCTCTCTTCTAGCTCTGCACATACCTTTAAGTTGAGTATGCCCTGTAAATCCATCTCCAGGTGGTAGTGGCATTTGGACAGAAGGTTTGGGCCCCAGTATGGCAAATCACATAGTCACATGCCTACATTGACTTCTGTGAGACTATCTACATGCTTAAAATGCAACGTCTGTTAAGTGCTTTTACTGGATAGGGAATGCTGCATATATCATACCATTACCAACTCGTAAGCTATCCAATTTCACTTAGGCATCCAGTTTGCTCTTGCAGGCAGTGTATTAGACTGGATGACGGGATTACAGTAGTCATCACAATGTGTGTAACAGGTGATACATTATTAAATCCCAAAGCTTTGACATTTAATTTTCTGGAAGCAGTTTCAGGTCCACAGTACCCTGGAGTACAGTCAGGGCTGGCTTCCTGATGGTTTGGAAACTCTCAGCTGGAACGCTCTGGTTTAATCACTGAATATTTTCCCCCTCAACCTATTACCGTAAGTTCAAATACAATAAAAGCTTGAAATGCTGAAATGGATGGTGGTTGCAGCACAATGTTAATAGTCCTGATCAAAACTGTTGCATTTTAAACAAGTGTTACATGCAAAATAAATAATTTTTAAAAGTATCTGAAAGTATGAGTGTGCCCCTTATCTGTATGCAAATACTACTCACCAGATTGCAAGTAAATATCTTGAAAGAAACTTTTTGAAATTATAGTTTTTGTGTAGGTTATAGTTATATGTGATGATGCAGTGGCAAAACTACACAGAAAATACTTATCACCAGCAGGGAATGGACTCAGTGTTCTAGTTTGATTCCAGCAATACTTTGCCTTTACATGGCCTTCTATAGTTTTTCCTTAGACCCACAATAACATTCTTCCTTCAGATCCAGATTTTCATCAGTACTATTTCAACTGAAAGACTTACTAAATCATCTACTTTTCAGCTTTTAAGAGCTATTTAAAACTCAACAGGATTGCAATATCTTCCTTTTTTCCCCACATCTATAGGCTGTTTTTATTTTCCAATGAACTGCTTATTCCCGTTGTGTGGGAAACAACATAATCGAGATCAGATGCTCCAAAACATTAAGGAAAAAGAATTATTTCTATCATATTCCTTTATGGACTTTCATTAACATAGAGAATTTAGTAACTAGTAAATAAAAAGTTTGAATATTTACACAAATTTCTTTGAAATACATCCATTTTATTTTCAAATACAGAGAATTAAAGCAATATGGAGAAAGTGAGAAAAATGCTGAACTGTAAACTATTTAATTAGTGTCCCACACAGGAAGACATTCAATGTCCTATTGACCTTGCTGTTAGGATAATTTCATGAAGTTGTGCTTCTGTGGTTCCGTTTCACTGCTATGACCTCAGAAGCGTAGAAACTTTAAAAGTGGAGGTGTGACAGGCAAAAGAGAAAAACACCAAGACTATTAAAAAAGACTGGTTTATCATTGTTATAAGTGTTAAATATCGTATCCCAAGTTAATGAGTAACTGATGTAACTCACTGAGCAGGTAAACAAGTTTGAGAAAAATCTCCTTTGGGGGGAGAACTTGCACATAGTGATCTGCTTTGATTCAAAAGGCCAGGCAAGGGGATAAAAAAAGAGAAAAAAAAGAAGAAAAAGAACAGAAAACCTGTAAAGTCACAGTTGTAACTCAGAAGCAAAGGTGGCACATGCAGGCACAGACTGGAACAGTGAGCTAACAAACTTGCACTTAGCAGGGCCATATTTTGGTAATACTTGATAAGCCACCTTGTGTGCAGACTGTTAATAAATAAATAAATAAATAAATAAATAAATTTTCAATGACAAGGTCTGTAGGTAGAGATAAGACTTTTAGTAGACTAATTCATACAGCTGGAAAAAGTAGACAAATTTTTTAGATCTGAAAAAACCCTTATATGTTGAAAAGTTATCATTTTGCAGCTACCCTGTAGGGTTTAATGACAATATTTCCTCTACTCGTAAAGTTTATCTCAAGTATTCCCTTCTTAGAATATTATGGTTACAATAACACCATCACAAATGTTTTATGATGCATTTTCTATGTAGAGCTTTGGCTTTACACTATGAATAGTGATTTCAAACCCCTTAAACTCCTTTTTCTGTATATGTGAGACCCTATGGGACTGGCAGATGCCACGTGATGGCAGGAGAAGACAGGGCAGTACCTCAATCCACAGTTTGGGAATGTGCAGCCCAGCCTTCCCCCTGTGAAAGACGTTTTCTTCTTTCCTGTGTCATGGATCCTGCAATGGGTTGGCAGACCACGGAGTGGGATCACAAAGCATGACCTCCACAGTGTTGCAAATAAATGAATAAAAGGCCCATTTGGGATGGGACAACAAGACAGGAGCTAACTGCAGGTGTGAGGAGGTGTATCCTAAGTGTTTCGGACTCATCAGGTCTCTGAATAACAAGAATACTGTAGCCATAAAACCTCTGGTCCTAGTGAAATGTTATCTTCACCCAATAAAGTGATAAGTGAAGACCTGAGATAAGAGGTGAAGTCCTGAGATAAGAGGAAGTGGTCTAAGAAAAGAACATGATGCAGATAAACCCACAGTGTGGTGAACACCCAAACTGTGAACACCTCTCAAGAACATTAGATTTTTCAACAGAATTTTTTTTCCACCGATTTTCTGTATTAGCTAGCAAAGTCCTAATAATATTGCTTGATTACATCCTACTACTAGAAATCATGTAGATTAAGTGTTGACAACAAGCAGACATTCTTCTAGCCCTCTTGAAATGAGTGAGAGTGCATCCTGGGCAAACACCAAGTTCTTCTCAGCATTCATAGTGAGACCAGAACCGAGCTCTTTCAGGACTGAACACCCTTCTCATGGCTGTCTTGGAAGCAGGGATTTTGAGAAAAGAGAAGCAAAGACATATCCCTGAAACATACAATTCTTTTCAAAGCTTAGGTTTAATAATTTCCAATGACGCACACTGTGAATTCACTTCTTTGTTTGCAAGAATATGTACAAAGGTTAATTCAAAAGTAGTATTCCTCCAAAAGGGCCTTTTATGTCTCTCCCCTGACTTTAATAGCTGCAAGCGAGTGCCAGATGAGACAGCTGTAGATAGGATAAAAATCAATAGTTACCCCGTTCTGAGTCATCAGTAACTAAGTCTCTTTTTGGTCATTAACTTACAGTTTCCATGACTTCACACGCAGCGTCAGATCCCAAATGCCTGCCACAGTCACTCTATCTTCTTATTACCAGAGGACTACAGTTTTTTAAAATCCACTTTTGTCTCCATACATTTGGTTCATCTATGTACAAATCATCATTAAAAAAGGCAATGGCAGAGTAATGAAGAATATTTTTGCAGAAAATCCCTCCTCTGGGAGCTCTAACCTTTCAAACAGTGGTGCAGATCCTCTTCTTACATCAGCTTGACACTGATGCAATTCCAGCAACAAGGCCACTTTTGAGTTACACTTTCATGAAGGAAGTGAAATCAGGCCCATCTATTGCAACTGATAAAATCTACATATAGATAATGCATTTTTCTTGGGAGAAGACCCTCCTTTCAAAAACTTGACTTGAAGGTGTTTTCGATGACATTGACATCCCGTTCTGCCATCCTGACTTCCACGTTTGTGCACCACCGGAGATGCTTCTGGAAGTTCCCACTAAGCAGGGTGTAGAGAAAGGGATTAATGCTGCTGCTGGGGTAGCTGAGGCAGAGGGAGATGTAGTAGCTCACGTAGAAGGTCAGGGTCGGCTGAGAAACCTGAAGATTCATGAGCTGGATCACATGGAAAGGGGCAGCGCTCACCACAAACACGCTGACCAGAGCAAGCGCCATCTCAGTGAGCCTCATGACTCTGCCTGGGGATACTGGTGGTGTAACTGCAAAACAAAGGATCGCTTCTTTGGACTTGGAAAGTCAAGGTGGGAAAATGATGGCATGGATCGAGTGTACTAATGAATGGCAGTTATTTGAGACCTAATTCACCTACAGCGCAAGCCAAGGCCAGCTCTCAATGACTTAATTTTTTTGTTGTTTGCACATTATTGTTTCTTCTGTTTAGGCTGAATTTGATCCTATGCCACACACATACAGGAGCTGCTGAGAATTGTTTATGTATATTTGATGAAATACTGACAATTATTTTCATTAAAAATGCTTACTTTTTCAACATGAGAGCTATATAGCTTTGCATCCCTTTTCATCTATGACTACGGTTTTTTGCTAACAACTGGAACAAAAATATCCAGTTAAAACATGACTATTATAAGCTTAAAGGAGACTTAGAGCAAAGAAGTAAATGATCCTCCTGCCTGAGGAACTAAAAACCACACTAAAATGGAAATCAATTTCCTTTTTCATATAAAATTGGTACAAGCTGAAATCCAAAGCACGTAGTCCTAGAACTCAAACATGCTGACCAGGAGCTGCTGTCACGGAAACTGGGAAATTGTATTTCATCTGTTTCAAGTGTCAATTTTCTTTTATTGCCTAGACTTCCCCAGGCTGTGAACAGTGGCTAGGGATCCTTGTGGGGCCTGGAGTCCCCTTCCCACAGAAGGGGCAATGCAGCCCGGAGGCACCCAACCTGCAGCTCCTTGGGGCATGGCAGCTGGTACCAGACCTGGCACCCATGTTATACCAGGGGTTCCTAATCCCTGAACTGAGAGCTTGGAGCCACAAGACCTGGATGGGCAGGTGCCCTCCTGCAGCCAGAAGTGCAGGGTTGGATTATGTCTTTTTGTTGTCCTCGGATAAGCTGAGGACTTCAGCCGTAACTTTCTCCACAGTGTTTCCTTCTAACTAACTGGGTTATCTTGCTCCCTCCCCTGAATCCCATCCCTAGTCTGTTTCCTGGGAACCTAACGCAGTGTCTGAAGCACTGAAAGTTACATGATGCAGTGCCTAAATGTTGTTTTAGGACTGTTCCTTTTGGCCTGTTACATATAAAAACTTTCCAGTCTGAGCAGAGCATGAGAAATAAGAAGAAGCATAATAATACTTTACCTTCCTGCTTTCTTGTTTTGCTGATACATCTCCCACGTGTAATGTAAAATTAAAATATAACAAATAAATATCAGTGGTAAAGGAAAAAAGAAAGTTGTTATAGTAAGATAAAATGTATACCTGTAAAACAAAATGCAAAAAGAACAAACAAGGTGATTACACAAAGACCATCTCATAAATGTAAAAAAATATAAATGACATTTTTCATAAAGTGGTCTCTGATTTGTGATGGAGCCTGTTTTAGGTAGCAGCAAGTACCTAGAATGGCAAGTACTCTTAAGTATTAAAGTCTGTGTTCAGCACTTCTAGGAATACTGTTGACTACAAGAAGATAACTAAAAATTATACCTCTCAGCTTTCCAAATTCTATATGTGTGCGCTTTTTCCAGCACCTGTATAATTAGTGAAAATTTTTGCAAGCATTTATGCAGGACACAGTCTGCTTAGTCCCCTGATATTTTGCTAGTCTGATAGTAAACCAGTGATGACCACCTTCCAAGCACAGTTTTTTCAACCATTCTTGCATCATTAGTGTAATCTAATCTACAACATCTTTCTTAGTTGGTTTGCTGGTATTTTGTTACAATTCAAGTTATTTTGTTTCTGTTTATTCTTTATCAAGTGAAGAAATTCCATCAAAGAAGGAAATTACATTGTTTTGTTATAATAAGTTCCCGACAAATAGACATAGTTTTTCTTGTCACCTTACAGATTGAGAGTTTAATAATTTGTTAAACTTTCTGGTTATTGAAGTTCATTGTTTTTTACTCTATTTACCAGAGTCTCCTTTTGCTTGTCTTCATACTTTTCTGTGTTAAAACCTCTAATGTGGAATTAAACAAGCCTCTGACAATTGGTCATGCCATCTGAGAGAGGATGAACTAGACTGAATTCCCCAAATCATTTCAACCCTGTTTTTCTCCTATTTTCTTTGGTTTCTTTCAGGCTGTTGGGGGTATTATGTGCTTCACAAGTTCTTGAAAATAATCAGTCATATTTCAGGGATTGTATTTACTAATACCTTAATTCTTCAGCAGTGAATTTCATCAAGCTTTGTTGATATTAAAATATTTAACTTCTGTACTGTTACACACTTTTTTCCTGGTGCTCTGAAGTTAGAATTAGTGCTGTTAAAAATCTGGTTGCAGTTCAGTTGAAGGGGGGGAGGGGGAAGGGAGGCTGGAACAAAAAAGGTTCAAATACACTCTTTTAGGCTTTGTCTATATTAACAAGTAGTACAAATGAGTAGTGAAAATCTGTAGAGTGAAGTACTTGGTGCTTATGACATGACACATTACACTCATGTTAAGGGGTTTAACTTTGAATTTTCTCTAATTGGATCCTGTGGATTGAGGACTGAGTACACAACAGTAGTTGGAGTCCATTCATTGAGTGCCCAGAGCACTTTTTCCAGTCTGATTTCACCTGAAAAGAATACAGATCATGTGCTCTGAGACTGCTGAATAATGTGAACTCAAGTGTGCTAATTAGAGACAATTGGCATACTCACTCCAAAAATACCTTCCTTATCCAAACGAACATGCTAATATAAAAAACATGCAGTATCAGCCACAATTTTCTTTCTGTTATGTAAGGTTTTGAAAATTTTCTTTTATGTCACTTGCTAGTCATCACTCAACAAGCTAGCTTGAATTCAACAAATAGGCAGGAATCTGCTTGGCCATGAGATACTGGAAAGTCATGTATGCAATCTGAGGAGCGTTTAATCTCTTCTGTGATCTCTACCTTCCAAACATGACAGTCTGCCAGGTCAGAAAGGGCAATGAGATCCCATTTGTGAACAACAGTTACCTAAATGCAGCAAGAGAAGATAAGCAGAAACAGAGGTCCCTCACCGTTACATTTGCTATGTGGGAGCTATCTTGCTGGACTCGATCGTGCTGGGGCTGCTTCTATATTACCAATACAATCTGAGATGCAATGATTTGAATGATACAAGGCTCAGGTTCAGCCTTTAATTCTATTCCATCCATCTATCCATCCATCCATCCATCCATCCGTCCGTCCGTCTATCCATCGGTCTGCCTGTCAGGGATGTCAAAGACAAAAAGGGTGGTATCCTCAACACCAACTGAAGACATGATCCCCTGAGCTTTGAAAGCTTACCAGAGAACATCATCAGGTGAGGTTAGATCAAAAGCACAACTTTCCAAACCGTCTTTGAACTTTATTACTTTTGAGTAGACCCACACAGGGAACATAAGAATAAGTGATGTCACCCATAAACGTAAATTGACTCGGGTTGTCTTTGATCTTGTTCTCAGGTGGGTTAGGTGAAATGGCTGGACAAACACGAGGTACCTGTAAAAGCAGGTATCAGAGCAATATAATAGAAAAACAATGAAATATTGAGGTTAATATTGTTGACCGCAAAATAAAAATTCTAAGAATAGCAATTGCAAAGGAACGAAACTGCATTTTTTAGAAGTTGTCTAGTACAACATGTCAGAATGGCTTTTATTCAAGCAATTCCCTTGACATTCAACAAGAGTTGTTGTAACTGATTATGTTTTTGATCACAACATTATTTAGTTAATATGATAAGAGTTTTTAATAAATTATAATAGATTAGCATTTAGGAGTTAGAATTTAAAACCTCGTACAAGAAGCAAACAGAGACGAAATCTGAGATGAAGTTAGTTCTGGAAAAGGACTGGAGATAATTTCATACAGGCAAGACTGCTATTTTAAAAAAAATTATGGGATGTTCTGATATATCTGAGCTCTAGGAGAGCTCAAGTCTTTTACAGTTGTAATTTAAATGTTTAGTCTCCACATAACTGAAGATACAACTGAAAGACTTTACTACCTTAGAAGTAACCTTCCATTAGCAGCGGCTTGTGATACAAAACAAATTCAGCTTCTGTTTCATGACCTTCACATTTTGTCAAACGTTAGGGTGAACGTTAATCTAACAGATCAAAATGGATTAAAGTGGGCAATCTTTGAGCTGAAAGCAGAATATTAAATGCAACAATTCACATGTCATAAAAAAGAAGGGGATGTTAAAGGGGGGTGTATTTTCCCTCTATTTTTTTCAGGAGTGAGTAGGATAGGTACAAAGTCCCCTGCATTTGGTACACCTTTTCATTTCCAGATGAGATCAGGCTAACTACTAACATGACCACTACTTCACAGTTTAACAACATTGTTGGGAAGAATAGTATCAGATCATATTAGAATAAATTCAACAAACATAAAGAAACCTAACAATGAATTTCTTCCTTTTTCTTTCCATCCTTTGCACACACAGAATCTGGCATACTGGGACCAGCTGTAGGCCTGGCCAAAATGTACTGGGTGCAGACAGTATGTGACAGAGGCTGAAAATTTCCATTGCCCAGGGTCGTGGTACTGCTTTGTGGCTGTCAAACTCTCTGTGCTCTGTAAAGTAGTTTGAAGGGAACTGCAGCACTGCCCTGCGATGGCTTTGAGGTGATATAACCACATGAGACAACCAGAAACTAGCACCAACTGACCTCACTTTGGTGCTGCACAGGCCAGCTGCCACAGATACAGTTCTCGTCAGCAGGGTCTCCTGGTAGAGTCCCTGGCAGAGGGGTGATTCTCATCAGATTGCTGCCAGCTTAAGGATATGATCAGTTACAGTCCCCCCCAATATGTGATGAGAGGTCTACTGCTGAGGTCCTAGCCCTGCTAGTGGCATCTGTACCCATTGCCACCCAGATTGTGGGTGACGAGGCTTATGGTTCTGTCTTGGCCCCATGTCCACCAACTCACTCCCTGCGACAGGGAAAAGGACAGGTGGAAGAACTCAACCTCTGGCAGCAGGAGCTGGTAGGTGGGTGAGGAACCGTAATGCTGAAGAGAAATGGTGGAGATGTAACTTATGGAGAGAACTCAGTTCATCCATTTATCAATTCATAATTTGTCAATTAATAACGAGTAATAGAGCTAAATGAAAGCTCTACTCAACATTTTACACAAAAAAGGAGGGAGGAAGCTTTGGGGCTTTTTTTTTTTTGGTAGAAAATATCTATTTTATGACCAGCCTCTACAAAATGGAATAAAAATTTCATTCTGTCCTCTTCAACTATATCACACATGCCTTTTTTCATGCAAAATGCTGGAAGAGTTTTAGGTAGTAGCAGTGAACACAGCTCTCTTGTGGAGTTAGATTGACTCAGTTTCTTTTAAAAAGACTGAAAACTCTGAATCATAGTCACAGAAATCTTTTGAAACTGTAATTTTTTGAAATTAACTGAAAATGAGTGATTTACTACCTGCTATGAGAAGGACAAATTATTAGGATTTTAAACAATACTTGGAAATAATTTTCTTGGTGATTGAGTATTAGCAGCTTCTCTACCAAATTCCATCCTGTGGACTTCATGTTAGAGTATTTAAAACCCATACAAGTTGAAAGGATAAAACTGAGAAATATTTAAATACTGGTGAAATTTTCAATGAATTTTAGTGCTTGTAGAGCAGAAAAAAATGACAGTTCAACAAAACAAAAAAGTCCAAGCTAGTGTAATAATATGAATGTTATGACGGTTTCAGGTACCGCCTAAGAAGGCACTCTTATTCTAAAGGGTTATCATCTACACGTGGAATCCCACAGCGCTTGTGCTCAACTATATAAAAAAGCCGATTTGGAAAGTACATCATTCTTACAGAACACTTTTTTTCCCCAGAAACTAGTATTTTTGGTGTGTTTTGCACAAGGGCCATTAAATAGGTAGTAACATAAGAGACTAATTCTCTATCACTCTCAACTTATACCTTAGCTAGAAATGACTCTCTATCAGTTAACTGTTTATGTTATTCACAGATCAAGTGAGAAAAATGCGGAAAAAACACAATAAAAGCCTGCAAGGAACAGTCTTCATAATAATGTGATTCCTTCTTAAAAGTATTTTATGAAAGAAAAACAGGTGTAGATATGTATTAGGTTGATTAAAGTATTAGAAAGAAAGGAACAGTTTGGTGGAGGTATTCTAGATTTACATTGTTAAAAACACTTGAAGCGAGATAGGCGTTTATAATACCAACTGCAATGTGTGCAAATTGAACATTGCATTTTGTTTTCAGATACCCTGGTATGTGTCTACATTTACGCTACTAAAACCAGGAACACTGTTATGAATTTTCTTCAGTACAGCTGAGTGCAGAAGCTTAGCAAGTGACTGAATGCTGATGAATGTGTTTGCCAGGCTAAAACCTCAAGTTTAATTAGACTGTGGATTAAATAGTCCAGTACTGGTATCAGTAAATAACTGGAAATATCATTAACTGGGCAGTAGCAACTTTCAAAACCTGTCATTCCTTTTCTGTGTTGCTGTATCTGTATAAATCCATAGCCATACTTGTATTTTATATGATGTAAATATCTGATACAAATCAGAGGATCCTTGTCTGTAGGAGCTGGCAACATGTTGCCTGCAAGACCTTGGGATGTTGCTTAAGGTCCTGTACTTGTTTTTCACAGATCAGGTTTGCCAGCCTGTCAGAACAAGGTGCCTGCAGCACCTCAGTTTCTTGGTGTTGTTGCCCTTGGGCCAATGAAGATCAGGAACCATTGCATAAGATCAAGAAGGATACATATTTCATGGGATAATAAATTATTTTCAGTCTTGCTTGAATATGAGTATGAAATAGATTTCTTTCATTATTCAAGCTTTGTAACAATCAAGTTCTTTTCACTAAATAAGGTTAAAGTAATGGCCATTATTGCTAGAATCAGCAAAAGGCTCTTCTGGCATATGATATCTTAAAAAGCTATGTCTAATTTCATGCAGTTATTCTCAATCCTCATGATAGTGACAGAAAGAACAGAAATCCTCTACATTTGCAATGGTAGAACTACTTTGTACCATGCTTGGTACAGCTTCCTCTCCCGTTTCACTGGCTGCCTCATGGAAATAGCTTCTGACACAGATACTGCTTACAGGATCTGTGTAATTGAGAGTAATTTACAGGCTTCTCAGGTTCTTAAAGCTTGTGATTACTCCTGCTTTACGCAAAATTTGACCTCTTAGTCTCCATGTAAGCACTGTGTACTATGTATGCTTTGAGCTTGCTTTCATTTTTCAAGTGGTGCAAACAACAGCATCTCCATGCAAAGCAAGGGAACAAATACTACAACTCTTTAAAATCAGCAGCAGAGATGTTTCCAAAGAATGAATATTGAAGAAAGTTACCATGGACGTTACAAAAAAATCAGCAAATAAACTGTGAATTAAAGGAAGTATTTGTGAGAAAATGAAAGTCTGTAAGATGGAAATAGGACGCGTGGGGGAAGCACAGAAAAGTGACATTAGTAGCTGACATGGAGTAAGAAGTGCACCTAACCAGGCCCCCCCTCTTCCTGCTGGCTGCAAGGAAGGTGACAGGACATGGTATTCCATCCTATGCTGTGCTCTCCATACACCCTGTGAATCACCTCTTAGACATGCCTACTGCTTACCGTTAATGAGAGGCTGAACTGTAGCTGGTACCTACAGTTGGGTGATACAAAAACTCCTTAATGCTTTCATATGCTTCTCCTTAGCAGGAAGGTTTCAGTGAGATCTCCCTTTTGTTTCAATCTGCTTAAGCTCACAAGGTACCTAACCATAAAAACATTGGTTATTTGCTCTTTCTTTGAGAGTGTATAACTGTGTATTGCACAAAGGTTTTCGAGACAGGTTCACATGCACAGAGATTTATTAGCAGGGTCTGTAGCTGATGGCATATAATTACTTTAAGGGAAAAATAAAAATGAAAGGAGAGAGAGTGGAAGAGAAGCAATGAGGGGGCTCCAGGCAAGCATCCTTCTCTGGGTCTCTTCTCCAGTGTAGTACGTGGTTCCCCCTGTAATGCTTCTTCCACGGTATCAACATAGTTTTCATCAGTTGCTCCTGCCTATGAGGCTGTTGGTGTTGCTGAGAGCACGCTTTGCTGAGGCTGCACGCTGACTTGCCGTTAAGTTCGGGGCATGCATGTTTTTGGGTCCGCTAATGTCAACCAGAAGCTTTGACCACAGGGTAGGAAAAGGGAGGGGAAGAAGGGGCGATTCTCACGCTGGTAGCAGTCACTTCCCATGAGAACCCACTGTAACAACGCTGCTGGGTTTGCAGGTGCAGGGCCGGGAGGATAACAGTGCAAGATCCACAGCGTGGGAACAAGGGGAAACTGCTGCCCCAGAGGCTCTGGGAAAGGCTGCCACGGCAGCTTGGGTGACCGGGCGCAGAGCTGCCAGCAGAAAGCCAGCTACGGAGCTTCAGAGAGAGGGCTGTTAGCAATGCAAAAGGGTGAGGCTCTTAAGGCACAATGTGACACGTGGCTTGACGGATGGTGTTGTCTTTGCTCAAAGGACCAGAGCCCAGCGCAGCTCAAAACTTATCAACAGTGAGTGTAACTCATTTTGATAGGAGCTGCAGTCTAGCCGTTATCAGACTAATGTAGTTTGTAATACAGCTAACTTCATTAACGGGCATTGGAGATCATTAAAGGAAGGAATGGCATGTGCAAAGGAACCCTCTAGCCTGGGATAGATACTGAATCCACATCTTCCAGCTCCAGAGTTGCCTGTCACTGCCTATGTGTTGGCTGATGCTGGCTCCTTTTGCTGTGTGGACATTGTTTTCCTGGATACACAGCTGAATTTTCATAGCATTCTCACAAAAGTAAAGGGCAGGTTACTAATGGTGCTTTAAAATCTGGCCTGCATATAAGTGTATTCCCTTAAGTATCATAAGATGACTTTTCACACTTTCTGGATCAATTATTTTGCTGGACATTTTCATATACTAATATGTGACTATAAAGAATAATTTCCCTGGGTTTCTAATTCTCATTTTTAATATTTATCTGAGCAAAGGAAAAAAAGTCATTTAATGAACTTAAAGATGCAAAGGAAATCATTAGGCTGGATGGAATGAAAACACCACCACAAATTCATTTCAATGTAAATGTAAATCATTCTTTTTCTTGATAGAACTCAAACTTATTCCAGCCTGCCGGTATTCTGACTTCCCCTTCCCCAGACAATAAGAAATTAATCTCACCCTAAACACTTATCAAGCAGCTTTTGTTTCCATTCTTTTGCAGCAGTGGGTTTCTATTGGTTGTTTCAGTTTGGATGTAATTTTCAATCTTGCCTATTGTCCGATGGTGAATCTGTGAAATGAAACTTGAGTGGTGCATTTGGGAAAACATGCTGTTTTGAAAATAAGGAATAATTTCCACTTCAGAGAGTGGAACTTAAAGGCAGACATGTGCCCTCATCTGTCAAAGTAATTATCAGTAATAACAGAGTCTTTTGTTGGGAAAAGTCTGAAGAATACTTACCTGAAACAAACAATAACGGGAGTGTCTGAGCTGCATTTGTGACGCAGAGAGCTGGAGAAGGAGGCAGTGATGGAGCCTGCAGAGCTCTCAAAAAGTTGAAGCACCAGGTACGTGGTGCCTGTTACCCATGCCTATTACCACATTTCTTTTTGCATTTCTGCCAAACTTGCTGTTACAATGCTGCCTGGAGGAACATCTATGAGACCAACCATCACCAAAGTACATGGTATGATCATGAAAGCGAAGGTGACACTTTGAAAGAGAAAATATTTCATGGGAGCATGCGCTCCTAGTCAATGTTGTAGCTAACTGCATGTCATCTTGTCTGATTTCTAGCAAAGTGGTAAACATGTGGCCATACTTCTGTCATGCATATAGGACAAGGAGAGGGAAAACATGTCTTAGAGCTTGGATTTTTCCTCACTTTTTTTCTTCCTACTTCTGAACATATCTTAAGCTATCATATTTGACATCCTACGGTCTAACATTACTACTATGTATTGCATATTGTCACAACATAGTATACTGACACTATTATTATTGATATTACTAATTAGTATAAATTATCTGATTAATGTTAATTATTAATATATTATCTGAATTGGCTTAAAATGTACTGCTGTTAGGATAGCCCCAAGAGGAAGCAAAGTGTACTACACTCAACGGCAAATGAAGGACTGCTCGGGAGATTGAGCTTTTAAAAGGCTTTTACCTTTTCCTCTAGCTAGGGTGTTTGTGACTGCATGTGAAGTGAGGCAAGGAGCGACAGAAAAAGGAGTGTGAAGAATGAGTAAATGGATTAGTCCATGGCAAATCAAGTGGTTCTGGTTTTAAATAACTGAAAGCCCGTGACTTTCGTAGAGATATGACCCCACCCTACCAGTGATACTGCCTTGGTAAATATTTCTTAGAGCAACGTTACCACAATGGGCAAACCAGGAACACATTTTCTCATGCCTGTCAGTCTTGGCTGCTGCAAACAATTGGAACACCTGCCTGTTTCTTCTCAGCCGTCACAGAGCTACTTACTCCAGATTTATCTTCCCAGCTTCACCTCTCCATTTACGTGCCTGAAGCCTTAAGGGGATAGGCTAAATAAATGTTTATGCAGCCCTCAAAATTGACTGGTACCTTGTGTAACTCTCAGACTTCAGGAACTTGCTCAGGGAACTTTTCCCATGCACAGAGATGCTTTGCAAACAGGATATTCACAAAAAGCAATTATTTATTGGCTATTACAATAGACAACAGACAGCTAGGACTAGCAAGCTCCTCAGTTAAATGTTAGTACTCTTACCACCCCTGTACGGCACCCTTGAGTCTTTGCTGGACAGCTGTCAATAGAAGTGAAGGGGCGTCTTCAGACTCCATGATTTTCATTAGTTTTATACCTCTTCGTGCCAGTGTTGCTCTTCTTGAACCTTTGAGTTGCTAACTGTCTCCACCTCAACAATCTTGTCTCTGGCTTCAATCTATCCTACCTTTCTTAGCACACATGATTCTACTCTAGGTAGTTTTGCACAGCTTAGCATTTAGCAACTTTCTCAGGAGGCTGAGACAAAACTATATAGCTGTGCCATACCAAAAGTACGCCTTGGATCACAGGCAACTGAACCCCTATCAAGAGGATTACACCTTTTCTTGTAACCAAAATATGTAGAAGAAGTAGTCAGAAGCAGATGCACTCTGTAAGAAGGGACCCAAACAGTGGTATTTTCCTGTGACATGCTCCAATGGATTCATGCTACAGGGAATGATATATGCCTCACAGTCTCCTGTCACAGAAAGAAAGTCCGGCATAGGCTTTATCGGCTGCATCTTTTGTGCCATGAAGGAATAAGGAATGATGTGACTTCTGAATCTGCATCAGTTATTTTGAACGTGTAAGTCTTGCCTCTTTTTTGAAAATATCATAGGCCAAAGCATTCCTTTGCCATTTTAAAGAAGTCACTAACATTGCTAATTGCAATGTTCATCTTCAGTTGAAGTCAAGTGGTTATTGGAACGTTCCAAGTAACAATGTTAGTGTAGGACATCATACTTGGACCCCCTTTTCACCCATCTCACCATCTCTCCTGTTTCACCAGAGACTGCAACTTAAGAGTATATCAATATTTGGGCTCGAGGAGATGCCGTCTGCAGCGCACACAGTTCTGATTTCACTTAGGCCAGATTTGCATGGTGATATTTTTGTTTAACAGTCAGATTTACTCTTCATGTACATGGGGCTAAATTATATTAGGAGTGTTGTCTGTGTGTGCCTATGTGCATCCTTGTCCAGAGAACAGGTGCTGTGCGTTGCTCTTATGAAGTTTTCTTTTAACCAGTAGGCAAAAGTTCTGCTACCAAAGTTCCATCCAGGTTTAATTTATGTAATGTCTGCCTGTGGCTTAAACATGAATCTATATTAAAAAAATGTGTTTGATGTCAGTTCAGGAAACTTTCTTATAAATTTTAATATACTTACTCAACTTGCAGAGTTTTTACAACTTTCCTTAATGTTTTTTATTTCATATTAAAGTGAGCAATGAAAAGCAAACTTTTATACATTGTACCCCTCATAAATTGACCCCTAAAGCTCCATGGAGAGAACAGCTGTTTTTGCCACTTCTTAAGATCTTATAAAGAAATTTGATTTGCAAAAAGAAATGCTGAAATACTAAAGTCTCTGTTGGACCATTGTGTGACATAGTTCACTCCTATTATGAAGCAGAGGATTTATGGGAATAAAAACATTATCCAGCAATATGACAGATATTAATTTGCGTGTGGTAGTCATTTTATTCAGCTCAGGCTTCTTCTGGAAGTGCCTCCCCAGGTCTGACCTGCTCCTGTCTTCCTTTAGAAGTGCTTTTATTTTTGAGAAATGTGAAAGAGAACATGAATCTGTCTGATGCTGCATTAGCCACAGCATTTACTAAGGCATAATTATGTTTCTTGCTTTGATTGTGAATGTGGGATAATTTTACAGTCAAACAAAGTCTGATAAACTCTGCTGATTTTTTGCGAAACAGCTGGTTTAATCTTTTCACTTTATGAAAGCTCCCGGGTAGATTCAGAGGTGCTTTACTGAAACTATCAAGCACTAAACAGTTTGGGAGCTTGTTATCTGAAAAACCTTTGTCTCTCTTGGCTGTAGTGTCATAATTGGTATTAGCAGTGATAAAACAAATGGGAGAGAAGTAATTTGAAGAGCTTTCCCTAGGCAAGTGTATTTCAGATGGAAAAACTTGCCTCAAAATAGAAAAGAAAGCACAGGCTTACCCTCAGCAATTTGGAAAAAAACAAATGTCTATTTTAAGACATGGCTTTACTTGGGACATAAACTATTTTTTATACCAGGTTTTAATATTCTATCTTTCCTCATTGGGATGTCATGTCTTTTTCCTGCCTTAATACTTACTGTCTTTTGCATAAAAATTTTTCTCTAAACAGCAAGATTAAAGATACTGATATGTGTAAATTCTTTAGGAATATAGGAAAAGACTGTCATTTGCCACATTACTCATATGCAAATATAAGAACAGAGCTTTTAAAATTGAACTTCCAAGGAATTGGTAATTTCTTGACTCTTTTTTAACTGTATGTCAACCAAATAAGACTTCTAATATCATGCATTAGTGTAGCCTCTTTATGATAGCCATACTTTATCCATTTCAAAACTATTTATAACTTTCATTTTTCTACTTTCTGTTTTCTGTTTTCTGATAATTTTTCTCTCCCTCTCTTTACTGACTACATTCCACTTCCATGGAAGCATGCTGTCTTGTATGCTACAAGTTCAATAGCAACCGTTCTTCCCATTGACTCTGTTTATTTATCCTAGAGTCTTCTTAATGATTGACCAGTGCCTCATGCTATGCAGGAAAGTTTGTCTTTTTGTTTTCCTTCATGCTCTCTCTGACATATGAAAGAAGACTTCTTTGGTCCAAAGTAGACTTTTCTTTCCTGAATTCGGTCACTTTTTCCTTAAGATCAAGAATATACAGAAGCTGTTTTTGAAATCTGTAGTTATGATAAAAGCTAAAATTCTTGTTGTACTCTTACTGCATTTTAATAAAGGTTTTAAAAAATAACAGATACAGTAGGCTTCTGCAGTCTGCCTGGAAGACAATTTTTTATCTTAAACAAGAATGGTTAAAACAAATCTAATTTTAGTGACATTAAGCCTTTACTAGAAGCTGCATCTCTAAAGATAAGCCCCAGAACAGTAACACTGGGAGTGACTAGGATCCCTTAAGGCCTTGTGCATAGCACGATGCTATAGCAAGACTTAAAATACTTCTGTCACCTCCACAAACATCAGAAAAAGGTTCCTGCAGTTTTCAAAAAATCATTAACCGTGACTGATGGCATTTCTCGTTCTTGAATTACTACAGCTTTGCATAAGCACAATCAGATATTATTGTCCTGGGGTACAGAATGGAAATGTGAAACCACGTACCTGTCCAAACTCATTGTGATCATAATGGCACTGCATGTAAACTGGTTGCATGTGTCCAGGGAGGTAATGATGGCGCAAAGAGGACTGCCAAAAACCTACTCACCTCCACGTGCCCACTGGTGAATGAGAAAGGGCGTGCTAATGATATGAACCAAATCTGCTATAGTCAGATTGCAGATGCAGATATCTGGGATAGTTTTCTTCCAGGTTCTGAAATAAATTGGAAGACACGAAGATGATTACTTGACATAGTTACTGTATTGTTTGCCAGCTATACTGTTGAGAGAGCAGACCTCAAAACTGAACTGCACACAAATAAGTACACTGTCAGAATCACTGTTTTAGAGTCAGGGGAAGTTTGTCAACCCAAAGGTATTATTTCGAACTAAAGATTTTAGGCTCAACAAAAATATGTTGTTCATAATTTTGCTTTCCAGTGAGGTTGAATGGGCTATTTAATTTATTAACATCAGCACAATTATCCATATTCTCCTTGGAAAACTATAAAGTGTTCAAAATAAACACAGGTCTGATGGACATAGGAACTCTAGAAATATCAGCCTAGCATAAATAGGAGGAGACATCAGAGCCTTCCTGCAATGCAGTTGACCCAGGGCTGGATCTTGCTTAAAGATGCAGACAGGAGGTTCTTGAGTGCTCAAGGTAAAAAGGGAACTGCTGAAAGAGGAATGATCCTCTGGGAAAAAAACAGCATGCAATGAAATATTTAAAGATAGTCTCATGAAGTTTACACATACATAGGGAACGCAACTGAATTAAAACCGTATGCAGAGTCTTCATCTAAGTACTGAGAGTTTGGCTTTGCCAGTTTCATAATGTCTATACTGCTTAGCTTTTGTGTGATATATATGCTTTTCTAGATTCCTTTACCAAAAGGTAATCCTTATCTTAGTACAGGCCCTGATTTAGGCTTGGAGGAACGTTATACATGCAGTTGAAAGAATTCCTGACTTTAAATTGCCTTATTCTATACAAATCGAGGAAAGAAGCACAAAGCATCTTTGAAAGGCACTGATATTTATAAAATACTTTTTAAATTACAGGACGTTATTAAAAAGGTCCTCATCCACAGTCTCCATATAGAAAATTACCTAAATTCACTTATAAATTACATGTCTGGTCTAAGCTATTTGTCTAGACTACCTCTCAGTATCTCTAATAATTTTTTTTTTTCCAGTCTACTGCAAAGTACCAGTTTATTTGTCATTCTTACTGGAAGACACAGAAGAACCTGCAGCTGGGAGAACTCCACCTGGCCACCCACAAACCATATTCAGAAGCCCAACTTTATGACCATCATTTCCTAAAAAGACCTGTGTGAGTTCCTTATTTCATATTTTTCATGTTGCCTTCACTGCATGCTACAAGCTATGATATAACTATGTTTCCAAAGAAACAAATTTAAGCTAGAGGGAATGAGCCAGACAAAAGTATTTTTTTCAAACATTTTTAATAAATTATGAAGTATGATTCACTGTCATCTGGTTATGACGCTGAAACCAAAGCCAGACATCTATAAAGTGTATCTGCTGGCACTAATCACTGGAGCTTGTGGAGAGAATGACGCATATGTGATCTTTTTTCCTCCAGTGCCTTTAGCTTTGTGAACATTGAAGGATGCAAAATCTCCAGGAAAAGAAAAGCCCCAAGCTGTGTTTCCTGCAAGGCATCAAATGGTACCATTATGCTCACACACAGGTTTCAAAGCATCTGAAAACTGCCTGTACATGTCATTTCACGAAAAAGTTAAAATGGTCTTTTTCTGCTTTATTATTTCAGTCACATTAACAGGATAAATCATACTAAATTGGAAATTATGTTTGAACTCAGAATGAGCATCTCAAATTCTAAACTTGCACACTTTATGCTTGTCATGGTTTAACCCCAGCCAGCAACTAAGCACCACACAGCCGCTCGCTCACTCCCCTCTGTCAGCAGGATGGGGGAAGAGAATTGGAAGGGTGAGGGTGGGGTGAGATAAGAACAGTTTAATAATGTAAATAAAAGAAACAACAATAATAATAATAATAATAATAATAATAATAATAATATATTGTAATGAAAAGAAAAATAACCAAGAGAGAGAAATGAGACCCAAGAAAGACAACTGATGGAAATGAAAACCATTGCTCACCACCAACTGACTGATGTCCAGCTAGTCCCCAAGCAGCGGCTCCCTGGCCAAACTTCTCCCTAGTTTATTGCTGAGTATGATGTCATATGGTATGGAATATCCCTTTGGTCAGTTGGGGTCAGCTATCCTGGCTGTGTCTCCTCCCAACTTTTTGTGCACCCCCAGCCTACTCGCTGGTGGAGCAGTATGAGGAGCAGCAAAGGCCGTGACTCTGTGTAAGCACTGCTCAGCAATAATGAAAACATCCCTGTGTTATCAAGACCGTTTCCAGCACAAATCCAAAACTAGCTACTATGAAGAAAATTAACTCTACTCCAGCCAAAACCAGCATAATGCTAAATTTAATCAACAAAGAATAAACATTGAACAGCTATCCCACTGTTGATGTAAAGGGAAGTGTTGTAATATCCACTGTCTCATGCTTTACACTGAGGTTCAGAAAATTATGCCTTTTTAGATCAGTGTCCAGAGGCCAGGACACGTATTTTCATACAGATTTTCACATAGTTTCCTATGGTGGCTCAGAGTCACAATATTTAAATGGTAACTTATGCAGTCAACTTTGTAATCTCAAATAATTTTGGCCACATTTTATAGTTTATAACTTTCTTATATTTTACTAAGACAGTGGTGCTTGCCTTCTGCTAAAACTATCATTTTACCAAAAAAAAAAAAAAAAAAAAGGGAAGCCAGGAAAATAACAGTGATAGCCTCGATTTCAAACTTCTTTCTTTTCGTCCTTTCAGTGTTTTCTACCTTCTTGCCACAGATTTGAAAACTTCTCAGCAGTTTCTCAAGCCAAAGATATTAGCTGGTCAATTCATCCTTCCACTCATGCCAGGTTAATTTCCATCTCTGAAACACCCTATGAAAAATGTACAAAAGCACAACTGCTGTTCTGCAAAATCTGTGAATATGTCAAATCTGTGGTTAGCCCTACCTTCTCTTCAATTCTACTTCTACAGATTAAACTCATTAAAAAAATAGATTTGAATGATCCTAATCCATTAAAAAAAGAAGTGTGGAGCAGACACGACAATGTGATAATCCATATACTGGCTGTCACTCCAGTCACAACTTCAAGGAACAAGACAAGTACCTTATGTGTTGTCATCAGTCATTATTTATCTCCTCTGACTGCGTTGTGTGCTATCATCAGAATTTATTTATACCCTCCTGGACAGAGAGTCTTCATTAACTAGAAGCTTAAGTGTTAATTTGGAAGTGATCTTTCAGGTCAAAGACAAGATGATTTATAGGTATCACATTTAAAAACACAAGCACATACCCTTTCTTCAAATAGGAAAGATGAAAATGGCATCCCTTATGGGCTATGTCTGCAACGGCAAGTAACACCAGCTTTAAAGTCATCCTCCCACCGAGGCCTGTCCTCCCCTGCAAAATCTAACCGTTCCCAGCAAACCAGCTTGACTTGGAGGAAGCTCTTTTAAATTTCCAGCTCTGACATTAACCACAGTCCACTTCCCTTCTGGTCTCACTTGGGCTTTACCTAGATCCTTGGTCCCTGAGAAGCGCAGGTCCAACAGCAGCAATCCTATACTCACTTAACACTGTCTTGTAGCCCTTTTGTGCTGGTAAGCATGCACTGTGCTCCCTCTTGGATCATCTCTGTACATGTTATTTTCCCCTAGTGACTGAAAAATCTTCTTAATATTTATCAGGAAAAACTTATACTATCTTTTCTCCTTTTAACTGAGGGTGGGATTCTTCTAAGCTAATTTTCTCAGTTTGAAATTTAGACCTCTAATGTCTCCAAGTGATCTTGGCTCCTATAATCACTGCAGAGAAACAGAACTCCGGGGGCAATTTATCCTGTCTTAGATAGGTATATGACAAAGATGATACGTATTACTCTCAGTAGTGCCTCTCCATGGAGAGACCCAGATGACTGGCTTGGGCAATCGAAGTTAGGCTGAAAAAAATTTGCTCGCATCTGTACAATTGGATAAGCCTGTAAAATCTTGTGAAACCGAATCTTGCTCAGTACCCGTTATGAAAAACTGCACAAAGAAATGGCAGCCATTTCTGTGCTACAACTCTGCCTCTGTGCCTTCCCTCATTTAACCATATCTAGCGATGAATATTTCCAAGTAGTTCAACTATCATCTAATTTGTTGTTGGATAACAACATTATCTAATGTTTAGCATTAGATTAGCAATAGCAACAGAAGTTTGTCCAAGATATTCTGGTCCAAAAATATATTACTGTTTGACTAAATCTCCCAGTCAAGTCAGATAACATCACTTAGAGACATATGTCAGTTGCTGTGCCAAGTGTCATCATGGGAAGTCCCACATTTTTAACATTAGCTTGTTTTTTATTTCTGAAACAGATCTAAAACAGAATCATAGAAATCAGAGTAAACTGACAGCATGCTGTCTCAGTGCAGAGACACTTAGCTTCCCATCTCAGCGAGGAATAAAGAACAGAACAGCTGAGGTATGTTGTAGGGTACTGGGTACTTTGTTTAACATGTTGGGGATTTTTTGCTAGTTTTAGGAAAAGCAGGAACCCAAGATTGGAAGAGATAAACCTTGTCACAGAACTGAGCCATCGACTGTCACAGGCAACAAGATCAGAAAAGACCTCCTTGTAACAGAGTAATTTCATCTCAGAAACAATGATTTTACTTCCACTACTACTGAAGGCTATCACAGGACATCACTGTTCTGGAAGGTAAAAATCACCTTCCAGTTATCAGCCTTTAATACCTCCTGACAGCAGTCTACCCAATTGCTCTTGTACCAGTTTTGGCCTTTAATTTAAACAGTGCTTTACCCTTTCTGCTGTATTTGATCCTGATTTATAGAGAGCAAGCATACACCTCTGAGCCGTGTTTTTAAAAACAAATTTATGTGAATTTTCATAGTTCTCCATTCTTCTGGTTCTAGTAATTGTTCTTTTCTGTTCTTATTCCAGTCTGAATATCTTATCGTTCCTGGAAACAGCTGGTGAGAGTTGTATTTCAGGCCTTGTTATGAGCCTGGAGAATGGCATTAGCATTTCCCTCTTTCCCCTGGAAAGGCAGAGCCTTACATGTATTACAGCTGTGTGTGCTTCTCACGTAACTTTAGCATATTGACAGCCAACAGCAATCCCAGGGGTTTTTCCTTTGTTGTTTTCTAACTGACAGCAGTGCTTCCTATTTATAAAAAAATATTTATAAGAAAAAAATTCTATGGCTTTGTGCTACTAAATGTTACTGCATTTCTATTGCTCTAGTCCCTCCTCTATTCTCTATCTGGTTCTTTCTGTATGACAGTCTTATACTCCTTCACATCAGCCACATCTACCCAGCGTATGTCATTAGGAATACTATTGACACACTCCTACACTTTGCCTGAGGTCTCTGAGGGAAAATATGAAATCTGGCTGGCCCCACGATCAGTCCCTGAAAGTTCCACGTTAACCTATTTTCTCCCGAAAATCTTTTCAGGAAACTTGTTTCTTATCAACATCGCCTAGTACCATCCACACTTTAGCTAATTTTTTTCTCATGTTATAATTCTTGAACTCATTAGATTATTCTTTAGCTGACTTAATAACTTCCAACATGATAACATATAAAATCTGATAACATAAAATCTCTGATCTGGATAGACTAGCTGTATGTAGCGGTTTCAAAAATTTTCTGCTGATGACTCTACATTCAGTTGCAAATACACCTTCTCCAGCTGAAGACTCAGAGTGCAAGTAATAAGTGTTGTGACACTTATTTGCAATCTCTATTTTAGGAAATGCTTTTTTACCACTTGCTATTAGTTACCTTATTAAAAATCAAGTTAATCTGAAAAGACATACTTACAGATAATTGAAATTGTATTTGATTCCCTTTTCTCTTCTGTAACATACTCTTTCTTAAAAATATAAAGTCAGACTACTGCAGCTAATTGGGGTTGTCTGGATCATATTTTCCCCCTCCACACAAAAACATAGCCATTCTCCCAGCAGCTGGTCCACCAAAGTCAGTAGATTTGCATAAAATACTTGCTAGCAGAACTGCAGTTTTAAGGACCAGCTTTTCTAGGTTGCTGGGATGAAGATTATTGGGTACTTCTGGCTGCCACTGAGCTCTTGCAGCATTTTCTTCACCATTTTCTCTTTAATAAGTAACAACATATCTCAACTCCCTCTATTATTCCCTAGGGATGAAATTCATTCACCCAAGGAGGGCCAGCCAAAAGTCATTGAGTTAGTAGTTTTTAAATTAAATCTCACTGCATAGGCATACATTACTATCTCACTGCATAGGCATATATTACATGCAAGGTTCTCTAGGACTTTTAGTTATTTTCTCCCAGGAAGTTGCAGATAATATCATTTTAATTCACACTCAGAAATGTTTGTCCCTAGCTAGCAGACTTGCAAATGAAATTGGGGAGCTGAAATTCCAAGGTTCTTTCTTTATCATGTTCTACCATCAGTAAAGCATTTGCTACTGAAGAGTAAATAACTTTCTACTTAATTAGAGAGAATCTAGCTTCTTTCTCTCTTAAAAGAATTGATTCTGTAATGCTAACAAAATTAAAATGTATGAATGAGAAAATATGTTCAATAAAGAGAGAAGACACATCTCTGAAGCAGAGCCATTGAGTAGAGTCAGATCTGTTTAGTAGAAGGTGAGAATTTGACATGGTTATTTTTCAAAACGTAGCTACATTTTGAATGTACATTCATTTACAGAATCTGAGGTTTGTGGCTGTCTTTTTTAGTGTTGATAACTACCACATTAACTTTTTAATACACTATTTCCAAATTCTTTTCCTGTGTATAAATGTTCATGCCCATAAATTTGAATGCTTGTAATTTTCTCAAGCAAATACGGTTTAAATTATATTTTTTTTCCAAGTCATTGTCTGTGTCTATTCCCTCTGTCTCTCATATTTTTATTTAAGTTAGACAAAGGCTTTTCACCAGGGGAAAAAAAATCTTTGTTCCTTCTCAGTTTCCTTCCATTCTATTATTTTAGAGACTCTATAACTAATTTTTAGAAACTCAATGATTTCTTTTTTCCTTTCTATTCATTCATACATTTAAAAATTCATATTGCCATTATGTTCACTTCAGACATACTGTTTCCACATTTGTTCCCTTCTGCATTCAGATTATGAGCTACAATGTTTTTGAGTGTACAGGCATTAGATTTCTGGTAGTTTCAAGGGAAGTTTACTAAAGCTCAGGGGCTGACAGACCCTTAGCCCTAGATTGGCCTTTGGAAAACTTTCCTTTAAAAGCACAGTATGTAGGGGTGGAGTCCATCTATTAATCCTTGTAGAGTGTAATGTATATTAGCCTTATGTTGCATATTTCTTTATGTTAAATTTGCACCGCAGATAAAAGCCACTTTTTCAAGATACATGCTTATGGATTCAGAGTTTGTGGTAACATCAGCCAGTTGAGAGCAAATTCTTTATTATATAGAAAAATAAATCTCTTGTTAAAATTAAGAGGCTAGAAGATATTTTCTTGCATAAAGGATGGCTGGGTCAGATTTTATGACCCCCCAAAATTTAGCAACTTCAGCAATTTTATGATCTCAGTATACAACAAAAATATCTTGAGGTATTAATTCCTGCCATGTGAGAATCCTCTACTGGCACTAAGGCCCTGTTTCCCGAAGTATGGTGATGCTGGAAAACAGCAATGAGTTCTAGGAAGCTGCTGTAAATGGGTAAAAGTTAGGTGGAGATCTGTTATTAAAATAATCTGAGGTAGAAGTGCAGTTTTTAAAGGAGACAAAGACTATATTTCAACGGATCTTAAAAGAATTCTGTAAAACATTGTAATGCCTGGCTAGTACCATAACTAAAGTTTAAAGTTTAGTCTAGCTTTTATGTGTGCTAGTGGGAAGACTGCTGCCAATTATAATGGAAACCAGGGAAGGCGGCATGTATTTCGGTTTCCTTGAATACGTTTTAAGTCAATCATGCACTTAAGTGCCTTCTCATAACAGAAAAGGCTAAGCAGGCATACATTACCGCTATCTATAGTCATGATTTAATTTTTTTTTAATAAGAAGTAAATGTCAATGACTAAATGGAACATGAAAAACTTGCTATCCTTGTCCTTGCTGGGCAATTCACTTCCTTAGTGCAGTTATTTATTTTTTCAGCAATAAATCTTATTGAGCAATGTATTCAATTCCATACCTTATTATTGTGAACACAATAAGGATATTTCCAGCTAAGCCTGTTGAACAGATAATCCCAATCAGAGAGGGAAGGATGATTGTCTCTGCAGCACCGATCACCTGGTAATGGTGTCATCCACTCCAAGATCTGTTAAACAAGCCTCGTGTACCATTCTGAAAGGAAGGCTGAAATTCACTCATTCTTCAGTGACTTTAGGACTGTAGTAGCAAGAGAAAATAAATTATTCATGGACTAATAATTTGAATATCATTAGTTAAGTCTGGTATCTAACCGTACATTACTGTTTAATGATTATCTGAATTTCACAAAAACTTTTCACCAAAAGATTTTGTACATTCAGGAACGTGCATAAAAGAACTGGATGATGTTTTCAAAATGAAATCTGTGATGTAATAACTCCATTATAATTTAAACACATTTGTAATCATCCAAGATACACCATTTTATTATCACAGTGTTTATTCTACTCTCAGAAAGCCCACTGTCCACTTTTTCTCTTGGCTGGGGTGGTCCCGGTAGACAAGAAGTTGAACACAAGCCATCAATGCACCCTTGCAGCAAAGAAGGTCAATGGCATCCAGCGCTGCATTAGGCAGAGCGTTACTGCAGGACAACAGAGGTGATTCTTCCCCTCTACTTAGCCCTGGTGACACATCCGCAGTGCTGGGTCCGGGTCTGGACTCCCAATTACAAGAGAGACAGGGACTTACTGGAGGGCCATGAAGTTAGTGAAGGGACTGGCGCATCTGGCATATGGGAGGCTGAGAGAGCTGGGGTTGTTCAGCCTGGAGCAGGGAAGGCTCAGGGGAATCTGAGCAATGCGTGTAAATACTTGGTTGCAGGGAAGTGAAGACGCGGGAGCCAGACTCTGTTCAGTGGTGCCCAGTGATAGGACAAGAGGCAACGGGCACAAACTGAAACACATGAAACTCCACCTGAACACAAGAAAGAAATTTTCCCTGTGAGGGTGGTCAAACCCTGGACCCAGGTTGCCCTGAGAGATTGTTGAGTCTCCACATATCTCCATCTCTTTGAATATCTAGAGATGTTAAAAAACACAACTGGATGTGGCCCCAAGCAACCTGCTCGAGCAGACCCTGATTTGGGAAGGATGTTTGACTAAGTGATCAGCAGAGGTCTCTTCCTACCTCACCTGTTCTATGATTTCTTGAATATGTGAAATATGAGACAACGTTAGATCTAAAATTTTTTTATTCAAAATCACCTCTAATCTTGTGTGTCTATTTTGAGACGCATGAAGCTACAAGAAACCTGTGGTTTTCTCATCTATAAGTTATACCTGAGGACAAAGCTATTAGTGTAGATGCATATAGTCCATTTCTTCAATAGCTCCAGCTGTTGCAGCAAAACAATGTCTTCTACCCCATACACTCGCTTTCCATAACACACTGAACAAAATCAGAGTCTTTACCTTCAAGATTCTTAACTGTCTAGATATGCAATCCTATATTTCCTCAAGCAAAGATGATATATTGTTCCTTAGATCATTTTTTTCCCACCAGTTCACCTATGCAACTGTAGCCTGGGTCTCTGCTTTATTTGCCTAGTGCAACTGCAGGCTGGCAGGATCTGAACAAGTATATAAAGGCACTCTGCTCAAAATAATTTAGTAAGCCCTGCTGAGAGTCCAGTAGCTTCAGATAAGGCACTGAAGAAGAACAATACTGCCTTGCAGTTACACCCACACCCAACTTTAAAAAACAGTAAATTGAGAGGCAGATCATACTTGTGTATTTTTAATCGCAATTTGAGATAAATTTACATCTGTAGCAAATTTGATCTTTATTTCAGTAAATACAGTATCTTAAAACAAAATTGCAGCCTGGGATGAAGTAAAAAATTCCTTTATATAACATAAAATTCCCTTATGCATTTGAGAATAAAATCTCCCTTTTACCAGATTTTAGTCTTTACTAAGTGATGACGAGTCACTGCTCTTCAATAGCATCAAATTAACAGTAGCAGGGTTCTGCTGTTCAAGATACAAGGAAGGCAGTGGGTAATACATGCTTAATTTACTTGCTGAAACCAGGGGGTCCAGGAGGTTACCAGAAATAGGAAAAATTAATGAAAATAAAATGCAGGAACACATTTTTTAAAATTGAAGTTTCCTGTTGTTTACAGAGAAAAAACTTACCTGCAACAACATGTTCCCTGAGTACAAATTGGGGGGTAATTTTTACATTTGCATAATGCATTTAACTCAAAGACCACCAAGAACTTTACAAACTTTATGTTTCACAGCAAAGCCATGACATAGGGAAGTATCTTTTGATGGTGAAGTACCGTTTGTGCCGTATGAAGCCTGAGTGAATCACATGTGATCACAAACACAGTTATTTATATTGGTGAAGACAAAATAAATCCAGCTACCACAGTGAAAACAATTTCTTTTCACAAATATACTTGAAACAATGCCTTACTAAGGCATTTATAAGATACATTAGAGGCATGATCGTTATATATATTATAGCAAAATCACATACTTTTCAAGAATTAAAAAAGTGCAAAACCCAGAATTGGTTCTGTTATTGGTATGGCTTCCCATTCCTAATGAGTGATTGATCCAATGGTCATTTAATAGTAAAAAGCTGCATTGAGCTAAAAAGAAAATTGTACCTGTTTAGTGCTTAGCTTCTATGAAGTAAATAAGTGCTATCTTGTTTGTAAAAAGGGCAGATGAGTTTTTCAGCCAATAAAAAAATCATATTTCTTTCTGTTTGAAAAGGTAAAATCAGCACTTCATGAAAAAATTGGGAAAAGGATAACCATTTAGTTTTGTAAGTAGAGTGTCAGATATAACAGACCAGCTTTAAAGCTAATAAGTCCTTCTTTTTTTCTAACTCTTTCCATTGATTTATTAAAGAGCATTATTTTAGTACTTGCCTCCAAAATTACTGACATCAATCATCCTTTAAATTTCAGCTGGGGAGTAGAAAAAGCCTTATAATTTAATTAACATCCTGCATGAAAGGACAGACTATTCAAAAGTGTATCATCAACTTTTTTTCAGTGACAAAATGTGAAAGCTAAAATATATTCTCTGAAGCTTCAAGTTTTTAATACATCTGTTCTGTGTCCGCACTCCCTCTGACAAGTTATTACCATACAAAAATGGAAGGCTGAATCAGTAAGGAAAACATCTTAGCACACCTAAGTTCAACTACAAAAGTGAAACCCATATAGTCAACATTGTGAAGATAAACAAAGGGATGTCCTCTCACGGGCCCTAATGATCTAGTCGCATAACTCTTTTCTTGTACCTCTCTTCCTGTAAATTCTGGCAAGGAAACAAACTCTTGCAAGTGTAACAAGACCTATGATGGCACTATAAGTCAGGGTTTTTGGGATGTTTGGAATAAGGGCAAACTTCTTGACATTCAGTATCTTAGACAAGTATCTTGCAAGAATCTATTTAAAACTAGGTACTGATTCCAGCTGAGCTCTTAGATATGTTTTCTTTGTTCAAATATAAAGGACTCATAAGAACTAATATTTTGGTGTTCATTGGAAAATATGCTGTCCTGGTTTTGGCTGGGATAGAGTTAATTTTCTTCCTAGTAACTGGTACAGTGTGTTTTGGATTTAGTGTGAGAATGATTTTGATAACACACTGATGTTTTAGTTGTTGCTAAGTAGCGCTTATCCTAAGTTAAGAATTTTTCAGTTTCTCCTGCTCTGCCAGCAAGCAGGTGTGCAAGAAGCTGGGAGGGAGCATAGCCGGGGCAGCTGACCCGAACTAGCCAAAGGGGTATTCCATACCATGGAACGTCATGCCCAGTATATATACTGGGGGGAGTTGGCTGGGAGGGGCGGATTGCTGCTCTGGCATCAGTCAGTGGGTGGTGAGCAATTGCACTGTGCATCACTTGTCTTTTCTTGGGTCTAATTTCTCTCTTTTTGTTCTATTCCTTTTCATTACAATTATTACTATTGTTATTGTATTTGTGTTATTGTTGTTTATTGTATTTGTGTTACTATTGTTGTTGTTGTTATTATTATATTTTAAGTTATTAAATGGTTCTTATCTCAAAAAATTAATAATAACAATAATAATAATACAAATATAATAACAATAGTAATAGCTGTCCTGGCCATGCTCCCTCCCAGCTTCTTGCACACCTGCTTGCTAGCAGAGCATGGGAAACTGAAAAATCCTTAACTTAGGTTAAGCACTACTTAGCAACAACTAAAACATCAGCATGTTATCAACATTATTCTCATACTAAATCCAAAACACACTATACCCGTTACTAGGAAGAAAATTAACTCTGTCCTAGCCAAAACCAGGACATATGCTTATTGCTGTTAGAGTGATCTCCTCTAGTAATTCATTTTTCTCAGCTAGGAATTACAGTCAGTCATTTAGTAACTTGTGTGAAGTAGGCATATTTCGGGAAGTGCAGGATGCTGTGCATAAGCTGGTAGAGAATGATATTCAACATGTTTTGAGAAGCTGGAAATGGAACATAGTTATTCTGGGTTTGAAGCATATGGCCAAAGCTTGGGGAATAATCACCTGCGAAATTACTCCTTTTCTAAAATTACTTCTCCAGTGTTGAAGTGTGTTTTGAATCCCAATCAGTAAAGGCATGAATTCTGCAAATGACTGATACATTTTAATCCTTTTTTGTTGTCGTGGAAAGAAATTATTTTACACAGTACGACAGAAAAAAAAACTTACAAGAGAACAAATTAAGAAGAAAGGAGGAAGAGAGATTTGGGAAAGGAAAAGAGTCCTGAGCTGACAAGTCTGAAGACCATAACTCAAGAGCAGAAATTTGAAATTTATGCAAACTTGTTAGAAGCAGTTACATAAGAATGTGGGGCATCCAGAAAACCTCCGGGTTTCTGAATCCATTCAGAAACCTGTCCAAGGGAATAAGTGAGAACACTGACAACATTTACTATATCCATTTCAAGACGAGATTGCTAAACTCTGACTTTACAAAGGCTAAGAATTATCTTTCCTTTTTTGTTGATGTGGCAATAAAGGTGGAAAAAAGTTAATTGGTTATTTGTCTAAGGTTGTTGTCCAAGGAAATGACTGTGATATGTGCTGAAATATGCTATTAATCCTACTTTTGATTAACCTTTTTCATTATCTACTTCTGAAATATTGAAACACCTTAATTGCTTCCCTTCTTATGCTTCCTCTGGCATTTGCGAAGATTTCACTGTTAAAGCTCCTTAAAAAACCTGCCTACAAATTGTTTAAAATAAGTATGATCTGAGCACTGTCTAACCTGGTCATCTTCCACCTAAACAAAACTTATCTTGTATCATAAATCAGTTTGAATGGGTATGCTAGGACTCTGGTGATGCTGGGATGCTGCTATGTTAACAAGAGTGTCCTGACCATGTTTCCCTTGGAAAATTTGCAGTCTGTTTGCTGTGAGCAGCACGCCATACATTACATGGCAAGGAGTTATTGTTTAAGCAGTCAAAGTGAATAGCAGCTGTGGAATGGGTCAATTTAATTTGCTGACACAAGTGTGAGAGAAATACCAGTTTACCTGTATATCAACCATGCCCTTCTTGCAAGTGATGATACAATTTTGTTTCTTATTTCTAGTAAGAAATAAAATAAATAAAAAAAACCCCAAACCAAAATAAAATAAAATATATGAGATTGTTCATAAACAATCTGGGGGCTGGGGTGTACTAACTATTGGGTGAGGGTAGCTGTGTTCAAATGCAGAGCAGAGGAGAAGGAAAGTAATTAAACAGAGATCTACCTACTTGGCTCAAGAACTGAAGAAGAAATTTGGACCACAGGATATCTGCCTCAGTTCTGTAAAGCATCACTAAGACAAGCCCTTCCACCATCATGCAACAAGCCCATCTGCACCATGATGACAAGATCAGTGCTGGAAATGCAAGGTAGACTTTACTGCTTAGGTTATCCATCTACATCCACTGAGGCTGAAGACCTTGAAGCAGCACATATATTTAAACAGTTTACACAGCTTTTTATAAGAGTGGATACAGGATACTTCCCGTTACTTGGACATAGTACTAAGTTTCAGAATGAGCAATTGTCGTGGTTTAAGCCCAGTCAGCAACTAAGCACCAAGCAGCCGCTTCCCCCTCGCCCCTCCCAGTGGGGTGAGGAGGAGGAAAGGAAAAAAAAAGTAAAACTCATGGGTTGAGATAAGAACAGTTTAATAACTAAAGTAAAATATAATGCTAACAATACTAATAATGAAATATAATAATAATAATAGTAATGAAAAGGAATATAACAAAAAAAAGGAAGGGGGGGGGAAGAAAAAAACCAGTCATGCACAATGCAATTGCTCACCACCCGCTGACCAATGCCCAGTTAGTTCCCGAGCCGCGATCCACGCCTCCCGGCCAACTCCCCCCTGTTTATATACTGGGCATGACATTCCATGGTATGGAATACCCTTTTGGCTAGTTCAGGTCAGCTGCCCCGGCTATGCTCCCTCCCAGCTTCTTGCACACCTGCTTGCTGGCAGAGCATGGGAAACTGAAAAGTCCTTGGCTTAAGATAAGCGCTACTTAGCAACAACTAAAACATCAGAGTGTTATCAGCATCATTCTCCCACTAAATCCAAAACACAGCACTATACGAGCTACTAAGAAGAGAGTTAACTCTGTCCCAGCCGAAACCAGGACAGCAATGAACTGGACACCAAGTTAAATGAGAATGTAGAAACATGAATCTCTGGCCTGTTTAGGGTTTGTCCTGCTATTTTAACCCACTGGGACATTATCACAGGACCAGGAGAATTGCTACTTATGCTTCTTCTATATTCCCGTTTCACTATACATACAGCTCCACTGTATCTTTGCCCCCACATAGCCAATCTGATGGACAAAAATTCAAGACCAGGTCATAGCTAAGTGATATTACATTTCCTTGTCAAATATAATCTTCCTTGGTCTTTGTATGTGATACACTGCCTACCACTAGGAGAGGTAACAAACCTTCTGGATGTTCCTCCTTTGCTCACAACAGACTCCCTCTGCCTTTCCTTGGCTTCCCGTGCAGTCTACTGCCTACTTGGTTGTATCAGAGATAACTGCAGATAATCTGGGTTTATGCTTTCACAAATACTCACCTAAGAGAACAACTGTAACTTTCCAAACAACTATTAAAGTTTTCACATTGTTAATAAGACTTCCTATACAAAATAATAGCCCTGAATTAACAAACCGCTGTGGTGTAGACAAACTTCTATCCCTTTGATAGGTCCTTTTGGGGGGGGGGGGGAAGGGAGGAATGTAAGGACAGAAACCTAGAAAATACTGAAAATGTTGCTCAGTATATGGCATTTTCACTGAGTCATAGAATTTTGATAACATCATAGCAGAAGCTTGGTTTGGAGATTTCTATGCAAGACTGATATAAATTCAATAAAAGAATTGCTTCCATAGAATTTTTCCATAAAGCCCTAACTACTCCTTAGCTGGTATTACAAAGCGGATGTTTATTGAACTTGAGTTAAACTATTAAGGGAAGACATTTCTCTTTACGTGGTATGGCTTGTCTTCACGTGAGTCTGATACCAAAATGCAAGAAAATGAGGCAAACTGTCAGGAGAAAGAGTATTTAAACACAAAGCCCCATCTGATTTTTAACCCTGATTTTAATACTTGATGGTTATGCTGCACAATAACCTTTAAAAAAACCCTCTGCGTTTCATTTTTGACTCAAATTCTGCTGCAAATTAAAGATATTTGTGTCTTCTTCAATAAATGTGAGGCAATGAATGACTGGCAGAAAAGGTCATTCTGTCTCATTCCAATGAGTAGGACAGGTTGGAAAATTATGATTCTTTTAGAAAGTTGAATTGCTTACTTAAAACATAGCTGTCATATCACACAAATCTTTTCTCAGCCTTCCTCTTTTCTTCTTTATAAAATCACCATCCTAAGTACTTTGCCTTAAATAATGCCACAGCATCTTTCTCTGCAAGGTAGGCTTGGAGAGATACTGACTCTCACCATTCTCCCAGGCAACTAACCCTCTTCAACATTTACTGAAGGCACACGCACACCTTTCCACTAAAGACAAGCACCAATCCAAAAGTAGAAATCTTTTTTTTTCCTCATTAAAAAAACAAAAGAAAAAAAAAAAAAGAAACCCCTTAGGGCTGATAGCACACAGAGCACAAAAGTTCAGAAAACCGCAGCATCCTCGGTCCGGCATCCCCCCGCGCCGCGGCGGCCGTGCCGCTGTCAGCCCCGCACGGCGCTCCTTGGGACAGCGCCTTCCCTCTCCCCGACCCGCCTGCCGAGCCGCCCCGCCGCTCGCCCCCGGGGCGCGGGAGCAGCCCGCGGAGCCCCGCCACCCGGCTCCCGCGGCACCCCGCCACCCCGCTCCCGCAGCACCCCGCCACCGCGCTCCGGCGGAGCCCCGCTGCCAGGGCGACGACGGGGAGCCCTTGCCGAGGTGTCCTGGGGAGCCCCGGCTTCTCGCCACCCGAAAGCTTCCCCCCCGGGAGTGAGCAGCCCGCTGAAGCGGAGGGGTAAGCGCTGCCCGCCCCGGCCCCTGTATCAGAGCTCACCTGTAGCCTTGTCGCTCTGCTCCCATCCACTTCTGAAACCGGACCTGCCGCTTTGTCAAGCAATATCTTCGGCGGAACACGAGGGAACGGCGTGTTACACCCAACACACAGCCTGCTGCTGTGCCCATCTCTAAACGCTTACACAAACGTTAAATATAAAAAAACCAGCACGATAGTTATCGTGGAGAAAACAAACAACCAACCAAACAAAACCTCACTCTCTGAAAGAAGTTTAAAGATCGTAGGAAAACATGATACCTATTTTACTGCCTACTCCAAGTTCCACAGCACTTACATCTTCACAGTTTTAAACCTCCCTGACATTTCAGGGAGTCCTTTTTACAAAATAAGAAAGAAGAACAGAGGGAAATGGCCATATCTGCATAAAGTCACAATAATTGTCAAAGAACCCTGGCAGTTGCTGAACTATATTGAAGCAGAGATGATCGGGTAGCTCTGGTTCCGGCTTTTCAAATTATAACATCTGGTTCTGGTTCTGATATGCAAAGGTAGTGACCTAAATATTTTTTTTAATTCCCCTTCTCATATAAGTATGTGAATGCATGTTTTGTTTTAACTGTAGAGTTAGTCCATTTTTTTGGTAGTAAATTTTCATAGTATATATGCAATAAATACGTGAATGGAAGACTTCTGAAGCCAAGACAACACAGTACTGTAGTGCTGACAGAAGGTTATTGTCAGAACTGCCTTTCGCACTTAGTTTTGGCAAAAATATTTCAGATTTGATGGAAATCTATTTTTGCTGAAACATTCCTGATTTTTCTCATTTCAAAGACACATCTCAGTTGACTAGATTTGGAACGGACTTTACCATTTCAGCTCCTGCAGAAAAAAAATCTTACCCAAAAGTTCTGAATTATCTTTAAAAACCAGACACTGCCCCTATACCCTCTCAGAGAACTGCAGCTCACGTAAGAGTATAAGAAACATGAACTGTTTCAGTAGAGTGGACACATAAGAAAGGCTACTAGGAAAAAAAAAATCAAATTGGGATAGAAGCTTTTCATCCAAAGGAAAGAGAAAACCTCAGTGGTATATTTCTCAGTGATATGCCCCTTTCCAGCCCTGTGCCCTGGAAATGAAAGTTTCTCAGACTGCTGCCAGCTGCCTTGCCCTGCCCGTGGCTGAGCCAGCCCAGTTGCCTTTAGCTGCCCCTGATACTCCTACCGGAGATTTCTGCCTCCTCAGATGTGCCAACAGAACTGCAGGTTTCATCCCTCCCTTACCTGCTTCTTGTCAAAAGATCAAGGTTAGAAAAGCTTACTATTAAAAGAACTTGAATGAATCCCTGTCAATCTGACAGAACCAGCCGGCAGAGGCAATTAAACACATAGCACTTGCAGATCTGGGAGAAAAGTAATCTCTGGCAGGAGGGAGGCGATGGGCAGCCAAAGTGGTAACTGCTCCAGTGGAAAGGATCGGGGTACTTTCTCCTCCATACGTGCTGGAGGGAAAAAACCCAGCATTGGTCAGAGTCCTCTGTGAAGAAAAGTCCAAGTAAACTGGGCAAATGTAGTCAGGTAGCCAAAAACAAGGACTGTAGTTCATATTTAGGGAGTGGAAGTGTCTGTCTCAGGATGTAGTATCTTTGGAAAGGGTTAGAGGGGAGGGGGAGAGAGGAACGTGGGTCATTGTGGAAAATCAAAGAAACACAGGCTCTTGGGTGAGACAGTCCAGATAAGTGGCTAATACAGTCCTTAGACATATAAACATTAATACCGATAGGAGGGAGAGGAGGAGAGACACTATCTTTATTTGGTACAGCGAGTACTGTGCCCTGTTCGCATTTTTACAGCATAGCAGAAATCACAGAAGATTTAAAAGCAAGATAAGAATTTTAAGACTGGAAATCAGGCATGTAGAGAGAGACAAGGGGGGGGGATACACATGACTGAATCTCTTTTCTTTAGCAAAAAAAGATTAGAAGCTTTTAATTTCATCAGTTTATGAATATCAACATAAGCAAAAAAGAAAAAAAAGTTTTAGAAGAAAAAGCTCTTTGTCCAGCAGATGGTAATACAATTAAACTGAAAATCTGAAAACTGAATTAGAGAAAAACCACAGTGGAAATAAGACATCAATTTATAGCTAAGAGCTTAGTGGTTAGTAGCCATTGGAACTACTCATCAGGTTGAAAGGTAGGTTCTGCAACACTGGAAAAATTCTTAAAGCAGTTCGGGTATTTTTCTGAAATATACATTCTTGCTCAAATGGGAATTAATTGCAAATTGCGTATTTTGCAATATTTTACAAGATGGCAGACAACTGCTCACAGTTTCTTCACTAGCTTTCTAATCCATGAGAAAGCTGATGCAGTAGTTAGGAAGTGTGGTACTTATCCCTTTGGATGAAGCTTTAGATATGGATTCATACTTTTTGACTCTGCAGATAGTGGCAGAATGGAAATCCTGGAACTTTTGATAATTTGTGATGCTGAGTACGTTAAAGCAAGTAAGGTGGAAAATATGAAAATTCCTACTGAGAGGTGAATTAAGGCCAGACTACCAGACAGTTTCCGTGTCTTACTGAAAACTATTACTGCTTTACTCTTTTCTCCAGACATGGTATAACTAGAGCAATTCTAAAAAAGTTTTTCCTTTCAAAAGGAAAACTTAAACCTCTAGAAAATTGCTCCAAGGTAAAATTAAGATCTGTCAGTCTATAAAGGTAGTAAACACACTGTTTATCGCTTACTGTGATAAAGCTCAAAATCTGGCAGCTTATTTTTGGCTGTGAAAGCTTTTATTTGCTTGTCTTAATCATAATGTGCCCATACATTACTTCATTTCTTTCTATTCTTAATCTTTAATAGAGACAATTGACAGTTGTTTTTGATTCATAACAGCTTTGACTCATAATTGGTGACATGCTGCAAGTTATCAGATCCTTAACTGATCGGAGCTGCACAAAAAATGTTGTATCTGGTTTGGGTCAAGTAATGAAAGAAAAAGAATGGCTCTGAGATGATTTAGGGGATGCTTACCTGGAACAGAGCAATAAGAGGAGTAAGTATTTTGAATTAAGATTTAACTGGAGCAGAGACTGGTACTCTGGACTCTCTGTGTACTCATTCTTTCTCTTGCTCTCCTTTTGGTACAGTGAATTTTAATTATTTAATGAGAAATGGAAGAGCATGAGGAGGAGATGGCAGAGCTCCTACCTCAGAGTGCCCACGTGGTTAGACCATGTTCATCACAAACTCCCTTGGGCAGCACAGATTAATTTATCCAAGTCTACCAAATCCAGGAGAGTTATCCAGCATCTCTATGATCATAGAAGTAATTTCATAATCATCATCTCTGCTTTCTAAGAAAGGCAGTTAAGCCAGAAATTATTGCAGAGTTGGGGTGGAGGGAGAGGAACAGATGGCACCAGAGATAGGCTTCCTGGATGGAGGGTGCTGCCTCCTTCCCATGGGTGCTAGGAACCTCATTCCCTTGGAGAAGCAGGTGATAAGCCCTTCTCTTTAGCGTTTCTGGCTTCTGCAGTTTCTGGGTTTTGGCACAGAGCTTTCCTCATGTGGCGCATGTAAATCTTATAAGATAGCCTGTGAGGGAGGTTGTAACTTTTTGTGAATAATTCATTTTTCTGAATATATTAGCCTGAGAAATGGTTAAGAAGAAAGGTAATTAAAAAAAAAGAAAAAAAAGAGTTTGACTTAGAATTTTCCCGATGGCTGAAGTTCAGCTAAAGTTTTCTACTTTCACTAAGGTTATCTATCAGTATATTGACGTAACAGCCTCATATTAATTTGGGTTTATTGTTATAAGTTGTTTTCTTCCCTCAAAGTAGTTTCCCTTAAAATAACCTTTCTTCAAAAGAAAGGCGAGTTTCTGTGGATAATCTAGGGTTTTGGTCCTAGCCTCTAGTTCTCACTCACTGGCATTTTAGAAGTCAATAGCAAACATGTATAATTTACAGGAGTTTAGCTTGCTTATTTTTTGGTTCCAAGGTGCTGAAAGACTCCAGATTTTACTTCTCTGAACACATCATACCCTTCTTGACCAGGATTTCTTTATCAGGTTGGAGAAGAGGGCTGAAGCATCCTCTTTTTCCTAAGGAATGATATGTTTGACACCCCGTTTCTTTGCAAACACATTTCTACACAGGAGGCTCTGTTGTTTCATAGGACGTTCAGTACAAAGCTTCAAATGCCTACACTCTGCTTTCCCACTTCCCCACGAAAAGGGACTGCTAAGAGCAGTATTACAGCTCCGCATTGTTTCCATCTACTGCCCTGACACAATTCCTTTCTTACCTATGCAACGCAGGCAGGATGCTTCACAGGGCTACACTAAATGACTACAAGAAGTCAATACCACCAGGTGGTGCTGCTAAACATAGTTTTCCACATCCTTTTTATCCCTGTGAGAAGCGAAGTAGTCTAAAGAAGATCTACCCAACAACTAATTTGAGCTTGCTCAGTTTTATAAAGAAGTCATTCTCTTTGGGGAGGAGTGAGTAGAACAGCGTCCTCTCTGCCTGGGTACCTGAGAAGAATCAATACCTGAGCCAAATTGCCTGGTACGGGAGCATTTTTGAAAGATGGAAAGTACACAAAGTAAATACATTTCACTACTACTACTTCTGCCAAGCCAAGCCGGTGTGCAGGGTCCAGCCATTACCTTCTCTTTGGCAGAGAGTGAGGGGTAGCAATGAGTTTGAATACTGAGTTTGGAAAAAAGGATAATAAAATAAAATATTTGTTAATAAGTTTCCCCTACCCAGATAGCAGTGTTCCAGGTAGATATGATTTAAAGGGAAAACTGGAGGAACTGGAATAAAGACAATAGTTGCTACCTCGAGACAAAGCACAGATTGCACTTTTTTGACTCTGCATTCTTGTGTGATTCCTTTAGATACTCCTACTGCTCCAGTGTGCCTAAGAGTGAAAAAGCAATATAATCCTGGTGTTACATAATAAATCTCAGGATTACTCCCCAAGCTCTTTCTATCTGCAAAATATCTAATTGGAGGGAGCTATTATCAGTTCTGAAGTGTGTGCTAGTATCATATGAAATGAGAAATATTTATTGAAAATACAGTACCAAATGTTAATAAGTTCCTCTATGCCCTTGCCTTTTTTTAATTAATGAATTGGTACTTCAAAATGTCTTGGCTCATTTGTACATTTCTTGAGGTAATGTTTTCACAGCAAGCAATTGTTTATTGCTTGAATCTGTATTTTTCATATTACCATTGGCTAGAAGCAATGGCACATTATGTAAAAAAAACCACAATCTGTTTCTAGTGATCTTTTCTCAGAGAAAGGTTTCAGAGACAATAAAAAAGATATTTTTATACCATCCGTAATATTTTGAGAGAAATATAAAAAGTCATTCAGGTATTCATTATCCTGTTTGGTTTTTTTTTCTCCTTCAAGTTGACTTTTCTTATTTACACCTCAGATCATTTATGGTCTTATAGCCAAGGAACTTGCAAGAACGCACACAGAAAGTCATGATTTGAGACTTGATGAGGCTATTTTCCTTGCTGACATGGAGTCAAAGATATATCCTCAGCATTTATTTACATACTTTCCTGCACAGCAACAGTCATATATAACATAACTTCAGAGCCAAGCACTCTGGTGCTGTGCCCAAGAAACGTCTCCTCCCCTTTGCCACTTTTCTTTTCTTTTTGGAGTTGTAAGTTTTTTTCATTATGTCTCTATCTGGCAGTTTCACAAAGTTCCTTCTCAGAAGTTCTTTATTTATTTCTCCTTTTTTTCCTTTTAATGTTGATTTTTATTTAAATTGGCAGCATGCTACTCCTTCATGTTAGGCAAATCAGAGCATACCTGGAAAATAAAAGAGGCTCATGGAAAACACATCTGTAGCCTTTAAGAGAACCCCCTAGAGTTGGAACCCACTTTGTTTAACCATCTGTCCACCTGCTCACACAGTTTAGGAGAATGATCTTGGTTTCGAGGCATAATCTCTGTCTGGCTATCTGGCTACAGGCTATGGCAGCAAGCTACCATCTTCAGGTGAGCACACCCAAAATAACAATGTACAAGCATGTTCTATCTGCTCACAAGCCTAATGAGACCCCATCTGCAGCCATGACAGTATTGTCCTGGTGGTGAGAAGGTCTGATGAACATTGCCAGTGTCAGTGCCAATAAGCAAATTCTTTATCACCAAATTTACGATCTGCCCTCTTAATTTTAACCTTTCTCAGCATCGGGACATCTGTGAGGCAGGTTTCAGACTCTCAGCTCAGTCAACACTTGCCAATGGAAACCGGTATGACAACTGTTCTGTGCATTTGAGTAAGGTCAAATACATATTTTTATGGGGGCTGTTGCTTTTTAACAAAAACAAACAAACAAAAAGTATTTTCCTTCAAACCCCTTAGCTGTATCCCTGGTCACATTATAAAGGAAGTATGTTTTGTTCTTTGCAGTCTCGCCAAGGTGTTGACTATGCTGCAGGTAAGTTCTTTTTCCTGTGACTGATATAACAACCACTGATACAGCAGAACTAGTACAGGCTACAAATTCAAAATGGGAAAGCTTTCAATGTGAGCCAGTAGAGAGGCTAGAAAGCTATGTCAATTCAAACTTTTTCAGCTGCATTTTTGTGGCTGAAATAATAAATTCCAGGGTACAACTAGGTCCTCCTTCTAGAGTGTGCACCTAATATCTTTAGAGACGTGTTATTAAGCCCCAGTTCCTATTGTACAAATGTATCCTTCTAATAGTCCTGCACTTAGTTTTATTAATCTCTTTCTCTTTCTCCACATTTATCTGTCTTAATTATTTTTTTAATGTTGAGAGATCTGAGGGATGTGAAATTTTCTGCCTTGATAAGGCTCTACACATTTCTGCTTCTGCCAGCAGAAGTGCCTGCACGACTGAGACCTAATACCACTCTGCAGCTGTGGTTTGTGACAGCCAGCTCTTCTCAAGTGGAGGAATAGAGTAAGAATCAGAGTTGCCCAGGAATGCCAGTAGAACAAGGATAAAAGGCTAACTCAAATGAGGTGATAATGTAGGTGTCACCTGGACAGCAAGAGTCCACATCAAAGTGTGCTTTACTGCCTTATACTGCAGTAGGAAAAGACAAAGTTGTATACATAAAATGATGTATATATAAATATGAATAGTGTTTGAATCAGCTAGGCACTTGGTGACATACTTTTTTCTGCACTGAAAATGTAGGGAGATTGTTTCTCCTAACAGTTTTTGCCTTCTACACCAAACATCAAGCTACCACTCTTACTTTAAGTTAGTCTCTAATGGAAGAGAATTGTGTTTGCCTATAATGAATAATAGCATGAGAACACTCACATGACCTCATTAGTTAGAAGAAATAATCAAAAACGTTAGGCACTGGTAGTTATTTTTAAGCACTTAACAATGGGCTCTTCAATCCTAAGGAAAAATGTTGAAAGCGTCTCCTGAATAATGAGAACAGGAAAAGTACTTCTTCATTAGAAAAGTTCAGTACTTGTAGTTGCTGGCAACTACCATCAAAGATAAAATGCAATCATAATCATAATTGCATTTCAAACTTCATCTTGATGTGAGATCTGTAAGTCTTAGCAGTTAATAAGTTTTTAGATTTTTGTCTGCAGGAAACTGGAAGGTATTTCTTTTGAGTTCAGTGGATTTCTTCAAGCCCATGGTGAAAATTTATTTTAAGAACAGTGAAACAATTTCTAACAAGTAATACATGCTTGGATAGCTCTGCAGTCATTTAACTTTGCTGATGGATATTAACTTCCTTGATAAGAAATTCAGATTATATATAAATCTGGTAATGATAATTCATATCACTTCTAGGAGAAGGCAATTTATTTCAGTTCAGGAGCAAATTTTTTTCTTTAGACTACTTAAAATACAAATCTTTGGAAATCAGAACTATTTTGAAGAAATTACACTGTAACTGAAATATTCAGAATAAATAGTTCTCACAGCTTTTCAGACTCTTCCTAGAAAGTTTGAAGTTGAAAGAGATTTTAACATCCCCATTTCTTTATAACACTTCAGATAAAATATAACATTTTTTTAATACTCTAATGTTAGAATATAAAGTAAAAAAGATGATAACTCGAGTTCTTTTCAATTATATTGGTAGCTTAGATTGCAATAGTTACTTAGGTAAAACATTGAGATTGTTAATGATTAGTTCTAGTTCTTCAACACAACCAAATATATTCTTATAACTACTACTGTATTAAAATGGAACAGAATAAAGCAGAAGAAGCAAATACGGAGAACAAATATGGTCATTCAACTATGCAGCTATTTTAGAAGAATATGACAAATACCGAAGGATATTGTCATATTAAGGCCTTAACATGCCTGTTAAGGCTTAAAGGTATGTAGAACATTTGTACATAGATTTAAAAACTTACTGAAAAGCAAACAAATTGCTTCAGTAGCTTCCTCTACCTTCTGCAACTGTGTGTTTCCCTTGTACACGGTAATACCTGCCTCTTGGGGAAAAGAAATCTATTGAGAAACCTTTCACATATTTGAAGACCTGTATCAAGAATACTCTCTTTCATTGGTTGTAGTTCTTTCACTGAACCTTATTGGCCATGTTTTCCAAACTTCTGTCACTCTTGCTGTTCAATGAATTACCCCCAATGTGTGCTGTCCCCTTACTGGCACAGAATGGAGCAGAAGGGGGCCACTACTGAGTACAGGAAAAAGAATACACTGTGCAAAATACACTATTTACAATAATCCTAGGGAGACTGTATTTCACCTCTGAAACAATCCATGATTTTATCAATTCTACACATTTTACTTGCAAAATAATTAAGAATAAACTAAAGTGTTCTACTCTAAAAATAAATGCTCAGGTGCTGGCAATTAGGTGAGGTGTAAATGTTCTGCTCTAACACAAAGAAATCTTTAATTTCCAAAGTGGATTATACTAAACTGAAGGTCCACTTACACCACAATAAGGACAGTCTATACACAAAAATTATTTACAATTAATTACAAACAGTTTCTTATTTGGACAAACTACAGTCCTTTTTTTATTGTGATGCATGATGTCAAATAATTGACTGACCTCTGATAGTCAGGAAAGAATGTAAGAAACCAAGGACTGCTAGGTTACAAACAATCCCTGGCCATTTTCTTTTGGAGATACCCATAAGTTCCTTTGGTAACTGATGTGACTGGGTAGGACACCAGCACTACAGTGAGGGTTGCTCCGTACTGGAGGGATTGTCCTATGACTGGTGTAATTCGGTCCAGCGGAAAAATAGCGGTACTAACCTAATTCTTCCACCAGCCCAAAGACATCTTGCCCTCAGGAGGAGCTAGTATGTGTTCCAAAGATTTTTTTGTTTGTTTGCTATTGAAAAGGACAGTCTGTAATACAAGTATTCCTGCAAACATAGGCAATTTACAGAGTTAAACTTGCTCTTGTACTCTCCTTCAAGTCCAGGGGAGTTTGCTTTCTCACCCCACGATACAGTTCATGGTGAAACTTTCCTCTTTCTTCCTCTCCTGTCCCTCATTTGCCAAGCCAGTCACTAGGAAAGGGTTTGAATGCTCTCATAGAAACAGCAGCAATGCACCCTAGTCCCTGCAGAAACGTCTTCTGCATTGTGTGTGTGACTTCCACACTGTGTGGTTGACTTCCACACTGTGTGGTTTTATTTCTGGTTCTGATTTAAAAGAAAAAAAAGATTATTGGCATATTTTCTGGGCATTTTGAGCCTGTCAGTGTATTAAACATCCATCTTCAGTGAATAATTACAAGAGGAGGTGTCTCCAGAAACTTATTCAGAGGATTAGCTAGCTTTTTGGAGCTTGAGCCATGGCTGAGCTTGGCCATCAGTTCTTAGACATGTCTAAACTGCGTAGTTTCTGAGTATATACAGAGTCACAAAGCAAGAGGTTTTAGAAGTTCAAGTGGTGCCAAATTTCAGAAGCATTGATGAAGGAGGGTTTTCAGGACTCTGGTTTTAGCTTCAGTAGTCTACCTTCTAGTAGTACTCTGAATTTCACTCATTGAACCTGATCCTTACGTGTATGTTTCAGCAGTGTAAAGAGAAGAACCATGAGAATAAAGAAGAATTAAAGAGCATAAGTATTTGCTAATTTAATCTAGTGTCCTGACTTCAGCAATGGCTTAGGACAAGATGACATTTTGAAAGCTCTAGTACTCATCCTCTGTAAAGACATAATAATTTGTTCAGTGCTGTGAATAAACAAGGGAATCTCTCTAGTGGTCATTGAATGAGCTGAAGTATGAGCCTGATGTCTTTTATTATCTAGAGATAAGAGAGCACACCTTGTTTCTGCCTTAATTTTAGATCATCAAAGCTCTGACTGTTTACTACCTTGCTTAGTTCAAACTGTATGTAGTGGCCACAGATGTGTTTTGTTTGAATGAAATATCATAGCCAAGTTTGTATGAAACAATGTATTCTCTGGCAGGGAAGACCAGAGAGCTTAAGAAAAATGCTGACATGAATTGTTATACAACAGACATCAGCCCTAGAAAGCATTTTTCAGACCAACGAAGTTTTCTTACTGAATACTGAAATGTGTTTATATGCAGACTAGTGCAGCCTGGCCATAACTTACTACAGTAAATTAATATATTCTGTGACACTAGCTAATTAAACCAAACCTTGTGACCTTCTCATAATTAGGAATTGCAATAAGTTCTGTGGTTTGTGAACCACTAAACATAGTTACAAAAATCAGGAAAGAGAATCTATTATAGACCTACCATTTGATACATTACAACTTGATGAAGCTTTTAATTGGCGTATTCTAATTTCAGTTGCAAAGCTTAGCATAATTGTGGTAGCAGAAACTACAATCAATTAATTGCAGCCAGGGCATTGAACATGCTTCAGAAGATACACTTACCATTTTAGGGCAAATAAAGCTAGACAGGCAGAATAGCTAGATAATTACTGAAAACAGTGTGATGTTTTTTTAATTATCTTTAAAAAATCACAAATAAAAAGACCTGATTTTTGAACAACACCACATGTACTATACTATTCATTTAGAAAATGTGTGACAATGTGATGTTTTGTCCCATGTTAATTTGATTTATAGTGTAAATTCAAGTATTGTGGCTTTACACGGTCCAAGAAAAATTTTAATATAAGAACAGATGTCATTGACAGAAATGACAAGAGTACAGCATACTCGCATCAGAAATTCTTACGTAGATGATGCGAAGGGACATTGTGATCCTTTTGTTTAGTCTTCTGCAAAACAAAGAAGGAGGGGAGCAGGTTTAGGGGAATAGTTTCTCTGCCATGATTGTGCAGAATCCTTTAAAGGTGTGCAGCTTCCCCAGTCAGCACAGAGCAGAATCTCCCTTTAATAGGCCAGATGCAGACATGGGATACTTTTCACATATTTTCAAGTGATGCTTTACTGCATAAGCCTCTCAGTTCATAGTGATAGAATGTTCCACTCTTTGTACAATGGCATAACTAAAACACATGTCCAGGAAGAGGAAACTTGGGTTCTGAGCATATCTCAAGCTTAGCAGATATATGCCCACATTGCCAGGAAATTGTGCTAGTCATCAATGTGCAGATATGTGGAGTGCCTGACGGACTAGCGCTGCTGTTCAGGTTGAGTCACTGTGTCACCAGGAATACAAGAATCATGGAGCAGGAATGTGGGAAAGAGGATACCTGATTCTTGCCTTTTCTTTAGGGTTCTTAGATGAGGTAGGAGAGACCTACAGTTTTGCCCTACTCCTAGTAAGTTTTTCAGATTTTATCTTATGAGCCTTTAGATGAATGAACTTTCCAATAAAGACTGTGAAAGTCAGGTGAAAGTTAGGCTCTACAACTCTTTTACGCCAAATGCAGTGACCAGCTTCAAGAGATGGTGACCAAACAGAATAGTCTAGAGCACAGGGGTTGCTCCTAGCAGAATGCCATGGATACTAGGATGTAGGAGGCGTTGGTTTTACTTTACTACCCACAGGTGGAGATATACCTGAGGTCTACATTTCTGAAGTAAGTCTTCTAAGTGCAAAGCTATTGAGAAAGTCATAAAGTGCATCACCATCTTCTGTTACTGAAAGAGTTAACCATGCTATGAGTTAACCCTTAGATATTATTTTAGAATGGATTAGTACCACTAGATAGCCTGAATCTCATGTAGCTACAGCCACTATAGCCTTTCCTGTAGAATTCATATACTGCCAATGGAAAGAGGTGGATACCTGCATTAAGTGGTCTGGATCATCTTCCACAGGTTCTTGACTTTCCTAAATGATTGGCTGAGGGAGTCCACCTTAGATTGCATCTTCTCTAATGGGTGGAATGTATAATCAAAATCTCCTTCATCTCTCCAATGAATATATAAAGGCTAATGAACTCTATCCCTTCCTTTTACCACAGGGTTAAGTATCTGAAATGTAGATTCTTTCCCATCACAGAATATGTGCTGGGTGTGGAAAGTATTTTGAATAGCCTGATTTTCTACTGTCGGGTCAAAAAGAAAGAGACTGTAAAAAAGAATAGGATTTATAATGTGGTTATTTGACAGCTCAGTCCAAAGACTACTAAAGCTTTTAAGGGTTTTTCCATCAACGTATTTGGAATTGGGCCACTAATGACTAGGAGGAAGGGAATTTGGAACCTAAGCTTGTTTAGTTGAATTTTATTTGAATCTAGATGACGATTAGTACTCACTAGTATGTCTGGCTGCTGCAATAAGACTTTGTGCCAGGGGAATTTTTTCTATCAAGTGGCCAGTGTACTAAAAGAATGGAGTGCATAGAATATAGCTACAAGTACCTAGTGGGTTAAAAACAGAGAAATGTGATATGTGAAATAACACATATTACATGCAGAGAATATACATGCAGTAAACAGTACGGGATGTCTTTTTATTTCTTCCATAAATTTGACCATATTAAAACAAATTAAGAAATCCAATCTCTATGTCTCATCTTCATTGAGAAAGTGCTCTATGCTCTTTAAAAGAAGGTAAACATAGAGCTCCTGTTTGGATGAGGGAGCGTAAGTTAAGGGATTCTCTTTATGCATTCCCATTTCACTAACCATGTAGGGCTCTTAACCAACTTTCTTTTTACATGGTAGCTATGTTTAAGAAATCAATTTTGACTCATCATTTGTTTATTTACTTTCTAAGTAACACCATTAAATCTTTTTTGTTCTCCAGCAGTAAAAAGGACAAAACCAGAAGAGTGTCAATTTTTAACAATGACTTAGAACCTATTGCGTCCTACGTATAATTATTATAAAAGTGTAAGACAGTATCTGAATGCTTTTTAGGGCTTGAATTTTGTACCCAACCAGCAGAATCTGTATACCAAGTATTCCAATGGCATAAGGAAGGGAATTCTGAAAGACCATATTAAATCATAGTGCTGTGATTCTCTTACTTTTTTTTTGAAATGCTTATTTTTTTTCCATCAAAAGTAAGTAGTTGTTTTGTTTGGTTGGTTGTTTGCTTGCTTTTCTGGTAATCAAGTTTTCAGGGCTATGATTTCTATAGTAAGCAAATACTCTCAATCCTACCAGTAGGTTTAAGCCCAATACTCAGCCCAACACTGATTACAGAGTTCCAGTCCAGAGATTAATGAACAGTTCACTATATTATACTAGATTTTAGCAGTACGGGGATTAGTGTGTTGATAGAATCTGGACTAAATTCATTCTGTTTAGAAGTAATGAAAAACAACGAACAAAACAAATGAAGGTTATTCTGTGGCAGAAACATTAAATTATACAGAGAAAAGTTACTGAGTGTACAAGGTAGGAAACGCCCCCCCACATCAAAAGTGTGTTCTAAGGCATATGGAAATCTCTTTGTCTTCACTGGGTTTTTGATTATCCTCCACAGAAAAAGAGAAAAGCAGCCTAGCTCAGGGACAAGTACATACTGTTGTTGCATCAGCTATATGCTCAAGATAAAGCATGCTTGTTCCTGAGGAAGAGGAAAGGTATGCAAACAGTCTGTGACAATCTGGTCACTGGAGTGCAGAGTATGACAATACACCCAGATTTACTACAACTAGCACATAATTCATCCATTATACCCATCAGCTGATGAGCCTCCTGCCTACATTGCTGTAAATTTGGATTGCTTATGGGGAACTCCAGATGATTATAAAAGGTAATGGTCTCTCTAGTCACCTGAAAAAAATAGGTTCCAGATTTTCTACTTAATCATTTTACTACTTGGCAGTAAATGCTATTTTTGCTGTGCAGGCTATTGCAGAAACACCTAATTGATTCACCACCACCAATGTGTTACATCATATTCAGCAATAAACAGCTTGATTCCAATCCAAACCAGCTTTTGTAGCCAGTATACCAGAAAAACTTCTGTGAAACCATCTGTGACTGTCAGATCTAATGGGTTAGAGGCATGCACTGCTAAAGCAAGCAAGAGTCATCATAACCGAAGGCTGGGAAACTGCATAGTTAAATGCCAGAGTGGATAAATTCTTGCAATTCTGTTAGCCCAGCAGGTGACTTTATTCAACTGGTTGCTCATCCTCTGTATCTTTGCAGTGAACTTTGCCTACAGGGACCACTGTTAATGTAGGCTAATATTGATTTGTTAATATTGAATGAAAATGATACTTGAATTTCTCCTTTGCATCCATTATTGATCTTTGTGATTCAGTTAAAAAAATGCACAACTAAAACAGAACTTGTTGCCCTGAAATTTATGAATTCTTTCTGATATCCTCTGTGATATCAGTCAAATTTTATGATGTCCTTCTGGCCACACCAGTATGGTTCCAGTTCAGAATAAGAATACCCCAATATAAAGAAGTTGCTTCACTAAGTCAGCTAATATTACACATTTATTTTGGGTTTTGTAACCAGATCTGAAATTGCCTTTGAAAATATTCCATTAACAGGATGTGCACTGTTATGCAGTACCACATTAAACAACTTCTTTACTTTTGCGTAGTCACATTTTCAAAGGTAGGAAATGCCAGAACAAATTGTGCATATATAACATAATGAATGCTACATATGTTAAGAATAGTCATATTATTGAATAAACATTATGAGCACTTATTTAATGAAACATGCATTATGAATATGCATGTTGTATTTTTTTCAGATGTGTATTGTCAATAATATTTTCAGGAGTCACTGAATTTTGCTACCAGACTCTAGGAACAGAAGTGAGAACCGAGAGCTCGGGAGATGTTCTCTTCTGTTCTCACAGGTGAGATTCAGGGAAAATGAATGCTGTGAGATGGTGTCACCAATAAGGTTTTGGGCTTCTTGAACATCTAGTAATATTATGTTGACCAAGGGTATATTCTGCCTCATAAGAAAGGGGAAAAGCAACTTTGTGTGCCTGTCTGCTAATCTAGTGACTAGTGCTTTAAACTAGGAGCAGAGAGCAGCATCTGAAAGTCCACACCACAGCTTGAAGGTCTAAAACTAGGGGAGATTGATCCACTGCCCTCTTTTTTATGCTTTCTCCCATTACTCTTTCATGATTAAATTTATCCATCAAACTTAAATGCCTGGATAGTAATGCAAGAAGTGTGAGAAATAAGCAAGAGACACTGGGATGCTTAATGCACGACCAAAACTATGACTGAACTGGCATCGCAAAAAGGTGGTGAGGTAACTGATGACTGGCTGCTTCATAGAAAATGTATAGCTTGTTCAGAATGACAGGTGAGAGAGAAGGAAATATTAAGGGTTCAAACACTTCATGTGATGTACAAAATATTGACAGATCTACAGCTGCTGAAGATCTGAGTTGGAAAGCAGTGGTTGAGAATCAAAAGGGAAGAGCAGTTTGGGCAACAGTGAGGATGAATATGGTAAGAATTCATGATTCACAGAAATTGGCAAAAGGCAGAACGGCATTTCAAGAATAAAAAATTAAGAAAACTCAGAGAATGAGTAACAAGATCTGCTGAAACTACAGTCACTCATAGCTTGATGTCTCCCAAGACTATTCCCAGAAAAAGCAGCAGTGCTCCAATCTGAGCTTCTGTTCTGAGAGCAAGCATATGGACTAACACTTTTCCTTAAGGTTGCTCCTCAATAAAGTTCTTTTGAGGTACACTGTCTTTATGGGCCTTACTACTAATGCATTTTGCAAGATACCCTCCTGTTTATACATCCCAGTGTGATCTTTGGATTTCATTTCTTTTTTTGCAGCATCAGCAGCATAACATTGCAAACATATGTCAGCTTGTGAACCACTACAATCTGCATATTCTTTACTAAGTAATGTCTTGGCAGCTTCCCCCTACTCCCTTATATATATTTAGATGATTATTATTGCCAATATGTGATACTTGATGGAGCACAGGGCAAAAAATATATGCTGAAAAGGGAGAAAAATAAACTTTCTTAGTAGAAAGTCCATTTAGAGATAGAACTCTTCTTCAAGCCTTGCTTCTTGCTGTTACTGCAAAATGCAGGTGAGCTCATCCATGAACATATGGAGCTCATCCATACATACTGCTAGGCTGAGACACAGGTGGGTCAGCAAAGACGACAACCATCCTCTTGGAGCTGTGAATGTACAAGCAGCCATACACAGAAAGGACAAGAAGCTTCTAAATTTCTGAGTGAAAAATCTTGCCATTCTTGTGTGAGAATGGGATATCCTCTAAGAAGATACATGGCAACAGTTATATTGACCAGACCAGAATAAGCTACAGCCAGAAGCTGACAAATCCTTTTGGGGACTTGCTGTACTAGTCCTCCAAGAACAATGACCCATTGGGTCACCATGCAGCCATGTACCCACAAAACCTGCTTAGACACAAGAGAATGTGCCTATCATTTAAAATGCTTATTGTTGGTCAACAAGGCAGAACATAACTCAAGTGCATAATCTCTGACACTTCTTTTGGCTGTTTTCAGACAACCAGTTATCTAAAGGTGTCCTCAATTCTCTTTCCTACCTTAAGGATCCCATTTTAATGAAGTGCAATGGAGCTAATTAGATGTGTAGAAGAGATGGATCGAGAAAGAATGTAGACAAGCTGAACTGGACTGAGAAAATCTAGGTGCATGGCCTCAAAAACTTCTTCTGGCCTGTCTTCAGCTGAATGACCCTCTGAAGATCCCCTGTGATCCACTCACTGTCTGAAGAATCCTATTATAAATGACTGCAATGGTTATAGATTAATGCAGATGAGATGGATTGAAACATGTATTTGAGATGAATGGTCCTTTGAAGCAATGTGTTCTTTCATACCAGATTGTGCCTCCTTTGTGCAAAACCCATGAGACTATGGCCAGTCAGCACTAAGGTCAGTCAGCACTAAGGTCAGTCAGCACTAAGGTGGTACCTTGTCGTAGTTTAACCCCAGCCGGCAACTGAGCACCACGCAGCCGCTCGCTCACTCCCCCTGACCCAGTGGGATGGGGGAGAGAATCAGGAAAAAAAAAACCTCATGGGCTGAGATAAAGACAGCTTAATAGGACAGAAAGGAATGAAAAATAATGCTAATGATGATAATAATAATATGACAATAGTAATACTAGAAGAATTAGACTATACAAAGCAAGTGGTGCACAATGCAGTTGCTCACCACTCGTTGACCGATGCCCAGTTAGTTCCCGAGCCACGATCCACCCCTCCCAGCCAACTCCCCCAGTTTATATACTGGGCATGATGTCATATGGTATGGAATAGCTCTTTGGCCAGTTTGGGTCAGCTGTCCTGGCGGTGTCCCCTCCCAGCTTCTTGTGCCCCTCCAGCTTTCGTGCTGGCTGGGCATGAGAAGCTGAAAAATCCTTGACTTAGTATAAACACTACTTAGCAGCAACTAAAACCATCAGTGTGTTATCAACATTATTTTCCTACTAAATCCAAAACACTGCACTATACCAGCTACTAGGAAGAAAATTAACTCTGTCCTAGCCGAAACCAGGACATACCTACTTTCTTCCTACGTGATTTTGCCCAAAAGAAAGGATAATGTTGTAGGGGGACAAATTTCATAATATGATTTACACTGTTTGTTCGCTCTTGGGCGTTCTACTGGTAGAGGAACATTAATCATGAATCCTTCCATATTTTAAGTGGAACTAGTTTTCATTTGCAATTCAGCAGAGTGGTTGACGGAAAAGTTTTCTATTTGCAATGTGTCTTTTTTGGGCTAAAAAAGAAGTTTCAGTTGGGGTCACTGGACAGTCCCCAAATAATTGTGATTCTGGACTACAGGGAAGTAGGAATGGAAAATAAGTCTTCTTAGCTTATGGTAGAACATGCCTGGAAATGATTTCCAAGACAGGCAGCAAAATGGGCAAATTGTCTTTGTGTAAGAACAATTGTCCATATTCTAATTGAATGACATAATGGGTTTTTTATGTAGTGACTATTTTACATAAGAGACACAATCGTTTATTTACTAGAGAAGGGACTGAAACTCAAATCTTCCTTCTTTCCAGGGGAACATGGTCACCAGTCATCTGTGAAACTAATTTTTCTGCTGTGACAGCATCTCCAAGTGACTACTAATTGCACAACTGGCAGAGGCAACCTGCAGTTCCAACCTCTGAAGCCACATCCCTCACTTAGCACCCCATACGCTCACTACCAGGGAGTCTGCAACAATATGTGGGTACTCTTAGATTAGACTTTTTACTCTCCTCATGCCTCACTTAAGTCTCCCTTGTTGCTGTTTAAGCTCATAACTTCTTTCCCAGGAAACAGAGAGCATGGGAACATCCACCCCAGGCATTAGCTGTTATATCATCTGCTCCATTAGGAGTGTTTAAAGAATGCATGCTGGCAGAATAGCCAGAAGTTTTTAGACAGTGTTGGAGCACACTTGTGCATATGAAGTTGTTGAGAAATAAGTTCTCTCTAAGCATTTAGTGGGGGAAGCTGAGAAATCTATGTATTTTGGAAAACCTATGCTTAAAGAGTAGCCAGTTAATTGGTTCTGGCGAACACAATCTGGACACAAATAGCTGGAAACGGGATGTACAACAAGATATAAATCTCTAAAAAATATAACTATGTACACTGCCTGGGCAGTAAAAGTATAACAGTAACTTGCATCGCCTTTAGACATTAAGTCCACATTTAAAATTCAAGCATATATTTTAATAAGGTTATTTTTATTACTTTAAAAGTTTAAGTTAGGAAGGAATGAATTCTTAAAACGATTTAATTTTTTGCATGAAAATTTTGAAAGCAATAACTATACAGTGGAATAGTTATATGAAGAAGCAAAATTATCCAGGGCCACATCTTGTTGCAGATGACCCTACAGGTGTAGCATATATAAAATAATAGAAGAAGACAAAGTTAGAATAATATGACTACCTGATATAATTACTAAAAAGATTTACATCAAGGTTTTGTAGCAAATTATATTTTGCTCACATTTATGGTTATTAGATAAATGTATATAAATGAACTAATTCCTCCATTTCACAGTTACAAAAAAAAAAAAAGAAAAAAAAATTTATCATGATGGACATCTTGGCGATTATTTAAATCTCTAAAGAATATTCACAGAGTGCACTCTTAAAAATGTGAGCAGTATTAAATGAATTCCCAGCTCCACCATTACAGAGATTAGCTCAGTGTTGTATCTTTACTGACAATTCTATTGTATCCTTTTACTCCAAAGGTTTTATGAGTGAGGCTCCACTCTTGCCATGGTCTCACACAGAGAGGTCCCACCGTAGGCCCACAGCTGCAGTTCTTAACTTCCACTTCTCTTGCTTAAGTTGGTTTATCTGTTTAAAGAAATTTTGTTTATGTGAGAACTGCAGGAAATCAGATATATATCAGCTGCCTCAAAAAGAGTCCTATTTTATTTTTTATCATTCTGCAGGACTTGATTGATGACCAAAAATCTTGGAATTCCAGCTACCTGGGGAAAATAAGTACTCAGTGGAGGATATATAATAAAGAGCAGCTAAAAATAAAGTGACAGCAATCACTGTAAAGCCTGATAACTGAATCTCTAGTGTCCAACATAAATACCATTTTTAGGTGTTTTTTATGCATTTTACAGCAAGAGCCAGATGCTTGATATCTAGTACGTGAGTTTATATAAATTAGTTCCTTACTTGGCCAACTTTATGACATCAGTTCATCTTGAATTTATACTTTGCTTTAAAAGGTCACAATTACAAAAAAACCTGTAAACAAAATACTGAGACCTAGCCTTCCTGTTCCTGACAGTTTTAAATGTAATGTCCTGTAAATATTTTGAACTACATACTTGCAGATTTTATGAAATGCTGCAATCTTACTACTGTGTATTATGCCAAATCTATAGAATATGCCTATGTGACAACAAGTAGCTAAATATTTCCATATGTGTATAAAGGTGCATCTGAGTAAGTTCTTTTTCTCTCTCCAAATAACTACGACTTTAATTCCTCAGAAATATGCAGTATAGGCACCTGTTTATTTCATCTAATGAAATCCTGATGATAATGGGCTCTTCAAGCATACTTATGATTTGAGACAAACCAAAACCCAAATCATGTACTACAGGTAGGAGCTGAGACAGCATTACAAGAATTTAGGCTTGTATTACGCTGAAGAAGAAAGTATAGTGCCCTTTGGCCAAGGCCACTACAATGTGCAAAGTTGATTAGGATGATAGGCAGTCGGAACCTATAGGTCATCCAGGTGTGCCATGGCTTAGCCGTGTTCCACTGTCCTATTGCCATCTTCTGTCTTCTCCTGCCTTTTATTTATACCTTCTGAGATGAGTATGGATATATGCAGGCTATCAGTAATAAAAAGTAAAAAGGAACTAATGGTCTATGTTTTTTATGCTAGGAAAGGCAGTCTTTTATCTTAAAATGGTGTGTGGTCTGGGACTGTATGAAGGACAATGCCTTATGGCATATTGAGTAATAAGAACTACCACATTGACAAGGAAATGTATTGTATCAGTAAAATCCCTGCTGAAGTCAGTGGGAATTCTGCCACTGACTTTAATGGGGCCAAGATGTCACCCCTCAAATCAGACTCTTTCTGTCACTACGTTCTAGGACATGTCGATGTGGAGAGCAAGGTTGCAGTCATGTGAGAATTTACTCTTCTGCCCCTGCATTTGGGTCATAACGCTCTCAAGAGTCGAGAGGTCAGGATTTATTTTCTTCTGGTAAAATATCAGTTTAGAATTGCTGCAACCATTCAGTAGGCTGGCTGAATGGACACCACACTTAAAATTAATGGCCTTCTACAATACATTATAAATTCCTTATAGTCGAAGGTGGCTTGAAAAAGAAAGTGTTACAGAAATTTGGCACTGGTATGAAACTTTGGGAGTCAGTAATTGCCAGAGGTTATAAATTAGCTTGAGATGCTGTACTGATCCACTCATGCACTTCGTGTAATGGTATCAGTTTAAATTACAAAAAGAGGCTGAACATTAAAATACTCAAATTGCATTGGGAGAGGGGAGAAAAACAATAGAACTGTCATAGCTCATTAGTTTTTGTGGTGGGTTGACCTTGGCTGGATGCCAGGTGTCCACCAAAGCCGCTCTATCACTCCCCTCCTCAGCTGGACAGGGGAGAGAAAATATAACGAAAGGCTCGTGGGTTGAGGTAAGGACAGGGAGATCACTCACCAATTACTGTCACGGACAAAACAGACTCGACTTTGGAAAAAAATTGGTTTAGTTTATTACCAGTCAAATCAGAGTAGGATAATGAGAAATAAAACCAAATCTTAAAAACACCTTCCCCCCACCCCTCCCTTCTTCCTGGGCTTAACTTTACTCCCAACTTTCTCTACCTCCTCCCTGCCAGCAGTGCAGGGGGATGGGGAGTGGGGGTTGCGGTCAGTTCATCACACGTTGTTTCTGCTGCTCCTTCCTCCTCAGGGGGAGGATTCCTCACACTCTTCCCCTGCTCCAGTGTGGAGTCCCTCCCACAGGAGACAGTCCTCCATGAACTTCTCCAACGTGAGTCCTTCCCATGGGCTGCAGTTCTTCATGAACTGCTCCAGCGTGGGTCCCTTCGATGGGGTGCAGTCCTTGAGGAACAGACTGCTCCAGCCTGGGTCCCCCACAGGGTCACAAGTCCTGCCAGCAAACCTGCTCCAATGTGGGCTTCCCACAGGATCACAGCCTCCTTTGGGTGCATCCACCTGCTCCAGCGTGGGGTCCTCCACAGGCTGCAGGTGGATATCTGCTCCACCATTAACCTCCATGGACTGCAGGGGGACAGCCTGCCTCACCATGGTCTTCACCATGGGCTGCAGGGGAATCTCTGCTCCGGTGTCTGGAGCACCTCCTCCCCTTCCTTCTTCACTGACCTTGGTGTCTGCAGAGTTGTTCCTCTCACATATTCTCACTCCTCTCTCTCACTGCAATTGCTGCTGCGCAGGTTTTTTTATCCCCTTCTTAAATATGTTGTCCCAGAGGTGCTACCACCATTGCTGATGTGCTCGGCCTTGGTCAGCGGCGGGTCCGTCTTGGAGCCGGCTGGCATTGGTTCTATAAGACATAGGGGAAGTTTCTAGCAGCTTCTCACAGAAGCCACCCCTGTAGCCCACCTGCTACCAAAACCTTGCCACGCAAACCCAATACAGTTTTCTGTAAAGTTGGAGAAAAATACAGCAATCAATAACAAAGAAATTTTCTGCTTGCATTTTATTCATCTACCCAATATTGCCCAATGTTACAATTTAAAAAATAAGATAAAATTTGAGTTATTTTATAATTGCAAGTAATTGCTCATGCAGAATATTTACTTACTATTAACATGACATATTAACATTTATTAACATATTTATTAACATTTTCTTGCTGTTAACTTGAACGTGCATGCTGTAGAATCTTATCACAGCACCGCACTGACTAATATTCAGAGAGGGCTACCATATCTCTGTTTTGATGGAATCAACTTTTATTTCTAGCTAAAAACTGTAATGAGACAGAATTTGAGGACTTCTGGATAATTTGAGGATTCTGGCTGTGTGGTTGTTGTAGCGGTCTCTGCAAGTCTGTACAATATTCGCAAACGCCAGGTGTGTTCCCTGCATTGGTGAAGTTCATTAGCCAGCAATAGAGATGCAGCACTTTCCAGGTGGGTACGTGTATCTTGACAGTAGGCACATATTCAGGGAATTCAATTGGCTCAAGATATTTTAGACTTCATATCTGAATGGTCTATATTACTGGCATATCTACGGCTTCCTAGAGATACAGAAACCTTATACTCAATGAGCGTGACAGCACTGGTGAATGCATGACAGAGATTGGCAAAGATGGTTGAAAAGCTCAACCAGCAAAAAACAGTTGTTTTTGCTTCCTCCACAGCTTTAAGGGCAGATTTTGAAGGCACTCTGAATATTTATGTCCCTTCTGCCGCAGGGGGTTTGTCTAACTGTGGAGCGTTGGCTTTGTTAACAATGACTTGCAGTTCCGTAGGCCTTTCCAGAGCTTTTGAATATTGTTTTCTGGAGAACATAACAGAGAAAACAGAAACTTCACTCGTTTAACCATGGATTCTTACAGACATTTGAATGCTGTATGAAAGTCATTAACGATCTTTTTTCAACTGTTTTGCCCTGGCTTCGGTATGCCCCTTGCAAATCTAAAACTGATTATTAATACCTCACAGGAAGAGCAAGGACTTATTGGCCACCTTCCAGGTTTCTGGTGTAAATGATATTTTAATGATTAATTATATCTTCCTAACAGCTCAGAAGTCTGTTTTCTGTACCTCCAAGAATCTTGGCTAAGTGTTATTTGGGCTTGTAAAAACAGCCAAATTCTCAGCCTACTCAAATCACTTCAGAGTTCGTTTATTTAGGGTAACCATTTCTGAAAGTGTCTCGCAAACACCACATGCTGTTCTTATTTCTAAAGAACTCTTGTCTCTTTAAATACAGCATCAGTCCCAATGAGGTTACTGGAATAATCTCTTTCACAAAGCTGTTGAAATTTATTTCACCTGGATCTATATCAGACAGAATGATGCTACAATTACATGCCGGACTGCAAGATGGGATTGAGTGCACCCTCAGCAAGTTTGCCGATGACACCAAGCTGTGTGGTGCAGTCGACACACTGGAGGGAAGGGATGCTATCCAGAGGGACCTTGACAGGCTTGAGAGGTGGGCCCATGTGAACCTCATGAAGTTCAACAAGGCCAAGTGCAAGGTCTTGCACATGGGTTGGGGCAATCCCAAGCACAAATACAGGCTGGGTGATGAGTGGATTGAGAGCAGCCCTGAGGAGAAGGACTTGGGGATGTTGGTTGATGAGAAGCTCAACATGACTGGCAATGTGCACTTGCAGCCTAGAAAGCCAATCGCATCCTTGGCTGCATCAAAAGAAGTGTGACCAGCAGGTCGAGGGAGGTGATTCTCCCCCTCTACTCTGCTCTTGTGAGACCCCACCTGGAGTACTGTGTTCAGCTCTGGGGCCCCCAACATAAGAAGGACATGGACCTGTTGGAGTGAGTCCAGAGGAGGGCCATGAAGACGATTAGAGGGCTGGAGCACCTCCCCTGTGAAGACAGGCTGAGAGAGTTGGGGTTGTTCAGCCTGCAGAAGACAAGGTTCTGGGAAGACCTTATAGTGGTCTTCCAGTACCTAAAGGGGGCCTACAAGAAAGCTGGAGAGGGACTTTTTACAAGGGCATGTAGAGATAGGACAAGGGGTAATGGCTTTAAACTGAAAGAGGGTAGATTTAGATTAGATGTAAGGAAGAAGTTCTTTACTATGAGGGTGGTGAGGCATTGGAACAGGTTGCCCAAAAAGGTTGTGGATGTCCCATCCCTGGAAGCATTCAAGGCCAGGTTGGATGGGGCTTTAAGCAACCTGATCTGGTGGAAGGTGTCCCTGCCCATGCCAGGGGGGTTGGAACCAGCTGATCTTTAAGGTCCTTTCCAATCCAAACCATTCTATGATTCTATGTACATGCATACCTGAAGAAGTTTTAACTATCCCAAATAACAAGTGACGTGATGGATTACAGACTTCAGCACATCCTAGCTAAAGTAAATGACACTGAAAGCTTGTACAGGTAGACTTGCTGTCACCTTGCCTAATTCTCACCAGGTGAAAATTAAGGATCCAGTTGAATCTGGTTATACACATGAAATTTCTCTGGAAGTGCCTATCTTAAATACTGGTTTTACGATTAGATGAGTTACCTTACAGGGATGCTCCCCTTGTCTCTCTGTCTCTTTCTGACCATAGAGAGAGCTGAACATACTTAGATAAGATAACTGAATTTGCAACAGCTTGTGTCCTAATATTACCTTCTCTGTCATCTCCTCTTCATTGGTGTAGTGACACAAATCATCTAGATAATGGCCAACTTAATAACGTCTGGCATGCCAAGGTCACAGCTCCTGACTGCAGATTGGAATGACCATAGCAGTAGTCAGTAATCTCATACCTAGCTCCTTTGAGCAGAGGACATTTTTGTTGCATTTGCTTCTCATATTGCAGTAGGTGGGCCAAATGGAGTTACCATAAAATAAGTAACATTTTTTTAATATTGACAAGGACATATACTATGTGGTACCTTCGACTGCCAAGATTTGCAGAGGTATAAATCAGAATCTAAAAATCACAAACCTGCATTAAAAAGAACTATTTTTTTAGCTTGGTTTTGATCTGCTACTGTTTCAGTTGGTAGAAACCAACAACAATAGCAGCAACAAGAAGCAAACTGGGAACTCTTTTGTGTAACTCTATAAGCTCTTACTTAATAGTATGACATATATCCCACATATATTTCATAAGAATTGGCAGGAATGCATATGTTACTACAACACTTTTCAGGAAAAATAATACTGTGCATATGGATTAAATTTCAGAGACTTATTGCTTTGTTTTGCAACCATTTTTCTTTAAACACACCAAAATAACCTCTTTCACCCTCTCTCCTCAGTTTCGATAAGCAATTCTCTCATGCTTCCAGCCACCTCTTTGTGTTGTGTGAGCTCCTCCTCTTATTTCTACTTCATCTATCAAGATGTATTTGGCATTTTTTTTGACAGATGACAGTACTTCATTTCATTGGGGAGAGGAATATGGAAGGCAGGAGATGAAAAGCAGCTGAAAAACACTTTGTCTTAAGAAAAATGAATAGACTTTTACCAACTATTCTCACAAACACACACTCCAAATCTTTGGACTGACAATAAGCATTGGAAATTTCATCGAAATGGTATTTTTCATCTGATAGTACTAAGCTTCTGAAAATGGGGTTTTACAACACTGCTGCTCAGTCATATCTCTTTCTTCTAAAAGATTTTGAATTTAAGTTGAAATTGTTTGATGGCTTTGCATGACATACTGTCTGAATAAAACATACTTGATTCCTTGTGCACACTGGATGACCAGGTAAGCTGCACATTATCTATTTGGTCCCTTCTGAATTACTTTGCTTTTGCAGCTCAAAGTGACTGACAGCAACACAAGGGCTAAGTGTTCCAGAAGAGCAGAGACTGCATTTATAAATTGCTGACTACTGCATCAGTAGGAAAAGAAAAGCCTCCCAGTGAAGCAATAATTACTCTGAAAGAAGAGCGTATTTCCAAGTCTTTGATACTGAAGACAGAAAATAGGCAATATGGAAAATGTTTCAGTGGACTGAATGCCTCCACACACATTTTCACATAGATTCTTCTGTGTATATGGGATATCTTTTATAAGCAGTACCTTTCCTAGATTTGTTTTTTCTGTCTTTTAAAAGTACTTTCTTTCATGTCATTCTGCATGAGGAAATTCATTCAGAAAACAATGAGTAGGCAAAGCACCAGCGCCCAGATTTCAGATATATACAACATCTATATACAATGCCTAATTCTTGAGAAAGTGGTTAAATGATATCACTTGCAAAAATTTACTTTTGTCTTGCCATTTGCTTGAAGGACACTAATCATCATTTCTGTGCTTAAATTAAGAAACTAACTTTTTATAGTAACTGTAGAAATAGACTAACTTTTTTACTCAGAAGGATAAATTTGCTTTTAATTGCTGACTTGGGTCCAGTATTCCATTGTCTATAATTCTTCCTTAGCAGCTCAGGCTAGTGCCTTTAAGGTATTCTGTAACTGATCATATTTTTGTGTATTTTACTACAGGTAAGGGTTTTCTGAAAAATTTTAGTTTTAATATGAAGACACCATTTAAATGGTAAACTGAATTAGATTCCATTCAAACCAAAAGATTTCCATCAGAACCAAAGATTAAGATGGAAAAGATTCCACCTGAATCCATATTCATCTGACAACCAAAGTTAGCAGATACTATACTGGAACTAGCAATGCTGCCACTTCCAGTGAGGGATGGATTGTTCTATATACCATAAAAGTAAATGGAAGAAAAGTTTTAACTCTTTTTCTCTTAAAAATAGTCAAAACTAAGACCATCCAAGCAGAAATAAAGAATGTCAGTTGCACTTATAGCTAATGGTCTCCTGGAAGAAGAGAACTGCCCTGTCAAGATGAAATATTGCAACTCTAAAAACCTACAGAGTTTAGCTGGCTTTAGGATTAGGCCGTAGACTTTTCAAGATCATAATTTGGGCTGAGGCGCTACTCTTTGCTTAGATTTTACTTTACTTTCCTAGAGGATTTTTTGGAAATGGTCTTAAAGTTTGAGTACCTTTACATGATGCAGTGTGTATGTGAGAAATAAGCACCTGGGATCAATTTATGCAACTGGAATTCTAAAGAAAATACATTTTCGTCTCTTGAATTGCCATTTTTGCTCTGCCTGACTGAATGGGAAGTTGTAGAATAATCCTGAATCAATACATCTCAATCTCTTAAGAAGAAACAGACAAGCCGTGATCAATATTCATGTGCTTTTTTCTCTTGTAAGCTCATGTTATGACAGCAAGAGATTTGTTGTCTGTTGTCATGACCTAAGAAAAAAATCTCACATACTTATGGCTTCTTTTTATTAGTTAGCTTACTTAGGTATTAGTTTTATTATCTATTTTATTTTTACTTTTACATTACAGTAGTATCTAGCAGGCAAAAGTCAGATCACGGTTTTGACATAAGAAATACAATATACAGATTTAGTGAGATGGTTAAACCACCCAAGAAGTATACTCGTAAGTGGGAAATCCAAGAAGCGGACGAAGAAAGCACAGGTGCAGAGATGTGAATTAAATTGCTCAAATTCAGACTGAAATGGTAATAAAGACTGGAATAGGTCCATTGTCTCCCAGCTCGTAGTTCAGTGTCACTGGGACACCACTTCTCATAACTGGCCGTGTTTTTTCATGTACTTCTGTCAATTCAATTCAAGGTTTCTATGTATAAGGTGAAAATACTACTTTTAACTCCTGGCGTTACCTCTGAAATAATGAATTAACTGAAACAAGTACAGTAAATTTTTTTTACACTGGAGTAATGTTGCAGGCAAAATAGTATTGATTCAGGGAATTCCACTTCATTTAATTTATTGCCAATTAACAGAAATAGTTAATTACTGATTTGGGTTCTGAGAATCAAAGAAGAAAGTAAATTAAATGAACACTTAGGGAAAAGTCCTTTCTTCCCCCTTCCCCAGGCTGAGCTTCAGTCCAGGCATCTCTCCTCCCCCCTTCCTCATCTCCATGCCCCTCGTTTGCACCACAGGTTACGGTCAGGCCCCTTGGTGAGGTGACAGGCGGTGCAGGAGGGTGGAGTCAGCGCCTGGTGGCTTCTTCCTGCTGCTCCTTCCTTCTTACTCCCCTGCATCTCCTTTCTTGCTTCTTTTGTCTGCTCTGGCACGATTTCCTCCATGGGCTGCAGTCCCTCAGGGTGTCCCTGTCCTAGTGTGGGTCACCCATAGCCATAGTCCCTTGTGGTGTCCCTATCCTGGTGTGGGTTGCTCGTGGCCACAGTCCCTTGGAGATGTACCTCCTCCAGTACAGAGGTCCTCTTTCCAAGAGTGTCTCCTGCCGTGTCACCAACAATATCCCCTTCTACACGCCTCCTCCTGTATTTTCCTCTGTGTGTCCTCACATGGCGTCCCCCATGTATCCATTTGTGTGTCCTGCTGTGCCCCCTGCCCCCAGCAGCTATTGCCCTTTTTCTTCAGTAAGTTTAAGCAGAGGTGCCATGTGCTCCTCTGATCGGTTGAAGTTCTGGCAGGTGGTGGGCTACATCATTGGTGGCGATGACCAGCACAGGGAGGTTCCAGCTGCCTCCTCAGAGATGCCTGTGGCCCCTGCTATCAAAACCCTGCCATGTATCCCCAGCATGAGTAGATGTGCTCTACATCACATAGCTAAGATTAAGATGCTGATTAAGAAGCTTTTCTTTGGGAGAAAAAATATGCATTTTATATTCTGTGGCAATCATAAAATGTTTTAATAATGAAGCTTTTAATGAGAAAATGAAATGTGAATAATCTTTGTGATTTACCACAGTTGTGGTGGGTTCTAAATAATCACAGTTCCCTGTGGCACTGAATTACAAGCCACATTGATCAGTAATTATCACTTTACTCCAGATTTTCAGATTAAAAATTCTGCTTCATGAGTTTTCAATGCCGGGCAACGAGGCTGGGGTTTCCAATGTTTCCCAGGCTGCAGCAGAGGGTTTCAGAGATCAGGGATAACTGCATTCATGTGATACACTCTCTGGCTTCCCACTTTCTGCTCCTCCACCACCATGCACCAACTCCTCAGGCACTGGAATGCTCTCTCCTGTTCCCAACGCGCAAGTCTGGTAGATGTCCTGACGTGCAAATTTGTCATTTTCACCTAACAACTAGAGGCTAGTAATCTCTTCTCTGTTGGGTTTGGCTTTTTGTTGTTGTTGTTTTTGTTTTAAATGCCTCAGATGCTGGAAAACTGTTTTTCAGGAGATTTTGTGTAGTACGAGGGCCTCATTATAGGATTTGCAAGAGAAAAACTTTGTTTAGAGCACTCTGTATTCTTGCTTTAAGAAAAACATATTTCTTATATTTCTGTCTTGGAGCAAAGTAGATTGTAGCCAGACAGATAGGTACTTGGAAAAAGAACTGATTTTATTTCTATGTTGCATTGATTATTCCCACGTATACCACCATCAGTCATACCCAGGAATTTCCTTGCTGGGAAATGGCAGGACAGACTGGTTTAGAACTGCTCTGCAGCTGTTCTAAATTACACTGGGATAAGACTGTGAATCCTTCCAGTTTTTAGCTGTCTGAATGTTAACTTTTAGCATGAGACCATACCCAAACCTAGCCTCAATTCCCTGTTGAAATGGTTCACTGTTTTGTTGATGTCGGAATTAGTAACTTACAAGGAAAATTACCATAAAAACCAAATCCCTGAAAACAGAAAGAGAAAACAGAACAGTGCAAACAGAAGTAGGCTGGCAGGAAACTTTAAAATGTGCACAATATGAAATGGTATCAAAACAAAAGATCAACAGATGGCTTCAGCATGAAGACTAGCAGTGTTTTCTAGCCTTTATTTATTTCGGTGGCTCAGTATCAAGAGGTGCAAGTTTCAGTCTGGTAATAGAATTCCACAAATAATTTAAGATGAAAGGCGTAATATGTGTTTAATGATACCTTCATGTTGCTGATCAAAGTATTTTTTCTGACCAGTTTTTCCTTCATGGTATTATTTTTCTTCCCTTACTCATTTTCTCCAGTCCTTCTACCCCTCCCCGACTCCCATGTTGCATAACTTTGCTAACATTTTTCCTATACAAAGACTGTATGTGCTTACTGAAGACAGTGATTCTTCAGTGATTCTGTCCCTCAGTTTTTTCCACTCTTCCTGTCCTCTCCTTCCCCAGCCCACCACAGATTTTAGAACTGGGAAGAAGTTGGATTTCACCTGTTTTGTGTATATTCTCAATGTTTGTTCTTCTTATCCTCATTCCATTAAGCTTAGATACTTTGTTTATGGATGTATATGTACACAAAGCATATTGGACATATGCTTCTTCTCTAAATAAGTAAGAGTATGTCAGTTCTCAACTTCACAGCGTGGCACAGAGAACAGCTGTGGCACTATGCTATTTGGGGACACTTCTCCTGTCTGTGAGGAACCACAGAATGCAAGAAGAAATATGTTAGACAAGAAAAGAAGAATTACAAATGTTAGAGGACCTTGGTAAGACCCTTCACTCCTCCATGTCTCCATTTTCCCTCTCAATCACTGCTTTGTCTATCTAAAGCACAGACTTCCAAGCACAGTGAGCTCTTAGGGCTTTAAGCTCTGCTGTCATGCTAATCTGTCACCTATTTTCATCTATCAGTGGTGCTGAGACATTTAATAGAAAATTTCACAGAATTTTAGAAAGTGTCTGTTTCGTCATGGGCACTGTACTAGACATCTGCCTGACAAGAGGTGGAAGATATTAAAGAATGATCCTATGTCCATTGCAGATAGTTAGAAAGCTTCCACTGAATTTGGTGAGGCTTGGATCAGGTATATTAATTCGAGATGAGGCAGCATGTGCCAGCTGCAATGCTTCCTGACTTCATATTCCAGTGCTGGCTTGTCAGTAAACACAGCAGGAGGGGAAAAGTGGCTCTGAGCCCTGCTATGTGCACACTCAGTTCCTGTGTTTTTCTCCTTTGTTAACCTCCAATTCATAAGTGAATTTAGAATGGCTTAACAATGCTGTTGGCAAGTGCTTCAGCTCCAGTAGCTTTTATATTCGGTGTTGAAAACGTCAATCTTTTGACATTAGTTGTAGCAAACTGTGGTCTCTGGCACAAGCTAATACCCTGTGGTTGCACAGCTCACTGCTCTGATGTTTTGATTGTTCCCCCTATTTTTATTCATTTCTGTGATTCAATGTAAAAGAGGTTAAATACCATTCTCTTGTATGCTATCTGGAGATGTTATGTCCTTTCCCTTGCATACATGGGATTTGCGTGAATTAGTACTGCTGGTAATTACTCTGTACAGATAGCTGCAGCAGAAGTAACTAATTATTAGTCATTTGGAGTAGCCCCATCTGCCATATACCTTGGAGACCCCACAGTACTGTTACAGGATAATGGTCTCCTGTTGCTGGATAATGGTCTCCTGTTGCTATGCAAATGCAAAGTCAAAACAAAAGTGAATGATGACGTTTTATAGAGCAAACATAGAACTGAGCCTGCCTCTGACAAATATTTCATCAAAAAGCATTTCTGTTTTCTAAGCAAGTGAAATGAATACTTTCTAAGGCAGTATCATGTTGTAGACGAGAACAGAAATACAGCTCTAACATTTAACGTGCCTAGTGAGATGTTAGTTGTTACCCTTTTTACAGCTTATGTGCCAAATAACTCATTTCGCCCTTTGGTTTCAAGACCAGCCACCCTCTAGTAATTATTGCTCCTTACAGCTGGCCTGTTACCTCTTTTTTCATCTTCTTTTTGACTTCTTTTCATGTTCCTGTGCAATTCTCCCTCATTGTGCAATAGTTTTCTAGTTAGTGTTCATTGTTTAGCATGTTCTCCATCTTATCTACCAAATACTTTTGGGCCACATTATGTCTTTTTTTAAAATCCATTTATACTATCGAACTAGAGCCTATACTTCAGCTTTCTTACTCTGGGAACAGAAGAGGAGTTAAAAAAAAAAAAAAAGAAGAAAAAAAAGAAAGGAGAGACTGTCAGGAAACTGGTTGTAGCTTCCTGATCTTGTCTGGTCCCAGCTTAAGGACCGATCAGAGCAGTTGACGTTCTTGTTCACCTTGGCCTTGCTGGCAGTGGTTCTCCAGAACAGAGATGGGCATGATCAGTCTGAGGGTTGGCAGCCTCACCACAGTAATTGACTTCTCTAAACTTCACTGTGCCCTTGCTGATTCTTGATAGACTATGTGCATAGCAGCTGGAGGATATGTGGGCCTCATCTCAACCCTCCTCATGCCAATCTTGGCTGTCGAAGAGGTGCTCCAGCTTCAGACTGCATCATGTCCCTTCAAGCTACATTTAAACTGACACCTGATGTAGACAGAGAAAGGGGAGGTGGACAAGGGTTTGGAGAAAAAGCACACAATAACCTATGGATTTTAGGCAACATAGAAGAAGCCCGAATCTAAGTTAAGGGACCCGCATATTTACAACATGTCTTTCTCTCTACTTAAGAAAAGATGCGCCATTTAATCTGAAGCAGTTCCATCTGGTCCCCAATTAGAAAATCATCAAAGAAAATAAGACAGACTGCCCTTTCTCATCATTAATCATCTTGCTTTTTTCCTTTGCTTAGTACCACTGTCTTTTGAAGATTAAGGCCCAAACAGTAAAGATTTCAGGATACTAAGCAAGTTAGGACTAACTAGATGACCATGTTTGCAGTCTGAATGAGCTATCACAGCCCATACTTTGCCAAGATTTCCCTCTTTGGCAGATGAAAAGGAATCCAGCATGCCTGCTGTCTGCAATTGGTTCAGGAATAACACAAGAGGAGGCTAGTCTCTTGGGTACACAGTCATTTAGATCTTAAAAGGTCAAAACACCCAAATGTCTACTGGTAGCCAATGGAGATCATATGGCAAAAGTGCACTGAACTCTATAAAGGCACAATACTTTCTTAGAAGAGCAGCCAGGTTTAAGGCAGCCAGATTTTACATTAGCTTTAGTTTCCAGATGGATTTAAATCATGCAGAGATTGTGAGAGTAATCTAGCCTTGTGAAGGCAAAGTCTACAGTCAGAGGATGGGTACAATCACATGGATGCGTGAATTTTTAGAGTATGTGGACGATATCAAAATGAATCAGAACAATTTTCACTGTATAGTTGCAACTTGGGTATCAAACCAAATTTCCCCATTTAAACCATAACAGAAAAGAGCAAAACCACATCTGTTCCTTGAACTGAGAATGATTTCCTTACCTGATTCACTGGTTAATTTCCCTTCCAGCCATCTTTACATCATTCCCTTGTGAACTAAGGCTCAGCCACAAGTTTCTATCTTGCACTGACCTCTCCAATCACTAGATTTTTATTTTGCAAATGCAGGAGAGGAGGAAGAGAAGAAGGAAAAGTGGGTTGGTTACTTTTCGTCAAGACAGAAAATGAGGAATTCAGAAAAGCAAATGACCTACAGCTGTGTGTTCCCAAATACTACAATCTCCACATAACATCCAGCTATGAAGACCAATTTTACAGTTCCTCTGTTTCTCCTGTTTCCTCTGTAGTTTCAGTAACAATACACATTACTAAAGACATACACAGCACATAGGGAGGGTTAAAGTAAAGTAAAACACAGATACACAGTTGTCAAAAGAAAGGTTAGGGTAAATGGAGAGATGTGATGTGTTTGAGCAGTCTTAATGGTATATGCCTGCACATACTTAGCAGAAGTTCCTGATTTCTTCAGGTTTCACCCTCTGTAGCAATATTCAAATTTTTCTTTGGCTACCACTGCTCTAGACATATTTTTCCGTTTCAGTAAAACCCTGGGCTTAGATCTTATTTGGTGAGCATGAGAATTGCTGGAACCCATAACTATCATAGGTAAATATAATTTCATGGACAGGTTCAGTTGTTGAATTCAAGCACTCTTCTGTTTCTCAGGATCTCATCGCTCTCCACCAGAAACCAGAATACACTTTCAGTGTCCTTTATAGTCTTTAAAAGTTTTTTCACAAAAGTTGAAGGAAAGATAACTTTAAATCCATAGAAATTTGTTCTGTACCCAAATAGATGCTGAAGGGTTATGAAGCTCTGCCAGCAGGATATATTTGGATGAGTCACTACTCTGTCATCTGAGTGGCACAACCTAAAAGGAAAAAAACCAGAGGATTTACTTAAAATAAAGAAGGAATTGATACAGAAAGTTGTAACTTAACTGTGTTTGCTCTCTTGAAAGGCTCAGCATGGGTATCAAATATCAAAACCAAAACAGCTGCAAACAAAATGAGTTTTACAAAGACCATTAACTCTTAGTTACCATCATTATTTTAAATAACAATCTAACCACAAAGATGGTAAAATGCAAACTCTTTTTCTGTTGCCCTTTATAATGTTTACCTGGGCTATTTCCCAAATATTAATTTTGGAAGATAATCTTAGTAAGACAGGAAATTATATTACATCAATCTGTAAATCTGCCAACATTCGATAAACTTAAACCTGTTTTTCTTGCTTGTTAATTGGAAGGTTAATAAAGAGCTTCTTTTTATAGCAAATATGTCACAGAAAAAAAACAGTGTTGGAAAAATCTCTATAGCAACAACTGTACCTGTCACTCCTGATTCACATATTCAGCCTGAAGACTTCCAAAGTCAGAAGCAAAGACACAGACTCTGAATAGTCCAGGGGGTCAGTTATCATCCTTGCATTAGAAAATGTTTCCAATGTATAGCCTCAGTTTTCTTATTTTAATTTAAGCCAAATGTTTCTGCCTTCTCTACCCATGTGTAATAGGGATCAGGTTATTCTTTTCTTTTTCTCAGATTCCTCCCCAAGCCTACTTTAGTATTTCCTCGGCATTTATATTACTAAGCCCATGGTGATTATCACTGCTGTATTGCAGAGTGTCTCATTTGGCTCACATCCTCTTTGAGGAGTACTGTCACAAAGTGGATGTAGTACTCCAGCTAAGCAGAGTGGAAAGATTGCCTCACATTTCTTGGCAGTTATTCTTGCTTTTGTCCCACTAACTCCTCTTTTAATTTTTCTAAATCAAGACTCAATTTCAACTCACAGTCCCCCATAATATCTTGATCATCTTCTGTAGCCATTTTTTTCTCACCCTGCATTTGTGCTACTGATTATTTCTGTCTAACCATGGTATCTTCTGTTTGTTCTTATTGAATTACATCCCATTTTTTCAGATCATTCCTCCAGTTTGTCAAGATAACTTTTAATTTTAACCCTGACCTCTAATGTACTTGCCATAATTCCTGCATCGTCTGCAAGTTAGTACGCATTTTGATAGCATCCTCCAGACTGGTAAATAAAATGAAGGTTATCAGGCTTAGGACAGGTCTTGTGTCCCTTGCAAACTGCAAAACCCCATTCAGTATACTCTTCCATTTTGATAATGAACAGTTATAACTTTCTTCAATATGTTCATTCAACCAATTTTTCATTCCTCCCCTTAGAGTAAAAAAAAAAAAAATGTCCTGTACTAACTTATTAACTTATCTATCTCCTGTAAATATGCTGACTCTCAGGTCAGCATTGTTTTCACTTATTTATAGTTTTAAGATATTCAAATAAAATTATGTAATGCTGGATTTACTCTGTAGTTCATTTTAGTTATGATAGCCAAAATTATGTTTTTAAAGTTTCTTCTTTACTTATTGCTGCATTTTCAACAAAACTAAAAGTGTCAGTGAATATATATGTGCTTCTTAGTGGATAGCCCTTATAGCCCATATCAACAAGGTAAGTCTAAAAGAAACTTCAGAAACTCAGTTTAGCTTAGTTTAACTCTAAAATAATCTCCAAAGGCATATCCTAAAAAGTTCCTGTAATGATACCTGATAATTAGTGTGAGGAACTGACGGAATAAAAAAGTTTCTTGCTTATTTTAGTTCTTTCAGAATAATGTTCTGCATATGATCTGCAAAGTTTACCTTCAAATTGAGAAGGCTGAGATCTTGGGGAGTTCATCAGCAAACAGCAATAACAGGGCTGCCCAGTTGATCACATACTGAATACCTCCCCTTAGCAAAGCCACTTGGAAACTGGGTTTGCACATCAGAAGCCAAAAAGCATCTACTGAGAAAAACGTCTCCTACCAGCTGTTGAACCTGAAAAAAATATATACGAATAACAGGCTAGTGTCAGTAAGTGAAGTAATCTCTGCCTAGTAGCAAGACTATGGTAAAAAATGGGTTGCAGATTTTAAGGCCAAACTAAACCTAAAAAGTAACTAGTATTTATTCAATAGGATTATTCAACTATAATAGAACTATTCATTATATAGCTCTAGTTATCCCAGGAAAAAAACAGTAGAGGCATGATTTCTATAACATCCTTTGACAAAATTGCTTTTAGGAAAATATCTGATTACAAAGGAATTTATGGAAGAATGGAGTCTTAAAAAGCTTCCAATAAAGAGCATAAATACAGAGGAGAATTTGTAGCTAAAATGCTGAACAGTTCAAAACTGGTAAGCAAATTGTTATTCTGTGTCTCCAGTTTTCTGCCATTTATTCTACTGCTGTGTGCCAGTTTACAAAGTGATTGAATGGCTTGTGAGGTTACTACAGATGTAGTTCGTTTCACCATTAGTAACTGTTTTAGAAACAGGTTTAAAGAAACTGATGTACACACAGTCACTGGCAAATATAAGACGGATGTTCACATAAACAACATGATGTTTGTTCTTCAGAAATGCACTGTTCCAAAAAAATCTGGACTGTTTAATAAAAGAGATTACCAAGTATTAAACTACAGTGACAGAAAAAATCATAAAAGCTTTCTGTATTCCAGCAAATATAAAGCTCACAAGTTATCAATGACATGTAGAAAGAACTATATGGAGAAACCTACATTTGGATGCCTTAATCTCAGGCTGAACAAAGATCTCTCTTTAGTCTAATGGTTTGGGTACTATTAACCCCCATCCCTTCTCCTGCCTTCCCTCAGCTGTGGGAAATTGCAGTGCCATTGCCTTGTGTGAGGATAAACTAGCAAATATGGTCCTCCCCATGCTTTGGTAAGTGTGTCCCCCACCATTTCAAGCAGCCTGCAGCAGTCTCATTTAATCACTAGCACATTCCTTAGTGCAGACTGTTAGTGCAGACATGTATTAGCCTATGCTAGCTCATGAACCATGTATAAGGCATCCAGAGCTAGGACCTCATCAGTTCTTCATATGTGTCTGTGTCTAAGATTGTTTAATCCTGAAAGCACTGTATTTTGTTGCTTTTATGAATTTGCCTTTCTCCGTTACACAGGCAGCAGCATGGCAGTCCAGTATGCTGCTTTCAGGAGTGCCACCTCCCGTCCAAGCCCAGCCTTCAGACCTGCCCTTTGCATGGAGCTGCTCAAGCAGAAGCAGTTACTTCCCATCACATAAACCAAACCTGGAGGGTATTATGGCATCCCACAAAAGGCGGCCATTTCTACTCCTTCCAGGAGCCTCCATCCAGGTTGTTCTCCTCCAGAGCCACTTCTCACTGCTGGGAAACGCTACGTTCCCTGGGGGACCAAGGGAGGTGTAGTAGGCTACGTTGAAAAAGGCTGGCTGAGTCTAGCCTCATAGCCTTTAGAAGACGGATTATTGTTGTATTTTTGACGCACAGAAGTTGAAATTAAATGCTAGAGCTGTATTTCACGCTGATAGAGATCACAATGGCAGCACAGCCATCTGGTCTCTCAACCACTTCTCCCAGTTTTGTATCATCTGCAAACTTGAGGGCCCTCTTACTCACATCCCCCTGCACCATTTGCTTGCCAACCTAATCCAGCACTTCCATGATTGATTGGGGGTTACTATCTCCCTCCCCCATCATTCCTAGTTTAAAGTTCTCTTCGCAAGGTTGGTCAGCCTGTTGGCAAGTATGTTTTTTTGTCCAATTGTCTCTTCCTAGGAGTTCTTGATGCTTAAAGAGACTCCCATGGTCATAAAAGCTGAATCCTTGTTGTTGACACCAGCTGGACCACAGATCTAGAACTCAGCAACTTTAATTAGGAGGGGGGAAAAGATGCAATAGCCCAAAGATCGTTGATACTAGAAGAACAGTTTGCAGTTATCCCATCACTATACAAAACCAATTAAAAGAATTGAGGAAAAAAGCCTTGTGATTTCAATAGCAGTGGCATGTCAAGAAGAAAAGAAAGGGCTTTTTCCCATTATTTTAATACAAAAAGTGCTAAATAAAAATCAGGAAAAATGTGTTGAAGTACAAAGTGTTTTCATAAAAAGGTGTGATTTATAGAAATAAAAATAAAACAGCTAGGTATATTAGAGAGTACCTTAGCATTAAATATTGCCATAAGATTATCTGGTAGGCCTTTGAGATAAACAGGGATTCTTGACAGAAATAACTTTAGAAAGGGATTTTATAATATACCAAATCAAGCATCTAATCCATGTAGGACTTGTTTCGATAGTTTAAGACTATTTGTTATAACTATTTCCATATTTCTCCTCTTCTCTCTCCCTTTCCTTCTGTATGTGGCATCATGGGTCCCTTAGTGCCTGATGCTTCTTTGTCTCTGATGGATGTCCTCTGTCTCTCTTTGTCACCTCTACCTTCTGCATGTTCTTTATCTCATTAGATTTTTTTCTTCAAATTTCTTCTTCCTTGTTTCTTCTTTCATCCAATTATTTCAGACTGATGATTTCTCCTCAGTTATTTCATCCAATCTTCATTAGCTAAATGTATCTTTCTATTTTGGAGTGCCTCTTCTTTGAATACTGCCTGCTTCTTCCTTCTCTCACTTTTTTTTCTATTAAGGAAGTTTTTGGTAACCTCCAGAAAACCAGTATTTCTCATTATTCTGAAGCAATCTATCAGCTCCATCCTATTCTGGAAAGAAGTGTTCACTTCCTTTCTATTAAGTTACTTTCACCCTTGCTCTTCTTTGGGGGAAACGAAAAATTAGGTAATATGAGAGTAGAGCTGCTCAGTAATTGAGGAAAGACCAGAGAAAAGCTGAAAGACAGGAGGCTCAGCAGTTCCCCAGCAGGACATGGGAAAGATCTTATGCTAGGAAATGGGGTAAAACTGATAAATTTTTGCATAAAGTTAAGGAAGTTCATAATTGCTATCAGTAAAGGGACTTAAACACTAGGTCTTTCACATGCAACACAATTTTTTTTTACCTACTAGGTGGGAAGAAAAATAATTTGCAAGCACTTTCATACATGAAATATTTATAAGGAATAACTTTTCAACGGAAGCAGTCATCATGCTTAGAAACAAAAGTCTCGATGTCTTAAGTAGCTCTACTTGTGTGCTTAAATCTATGTGCACACTTCAGTCAATTGAACAAATTGACTTGCACAGGGTTTCTTTTCCTCGTCATGAAATGCCTAAGGAACACAGAGCAGGATAACAAACAAAAGCCTCTTTGCTATGGAGGAAGTGGGCTGTCTGATCTGCATTAATCTACAGTACAGAAAAGAAATTTAAAAGCTCTTTGGAAATGTGTGAATCGTTAGACCAAACAGAACTCAAATGCTCTTTAAGTAAACACAGTGGGATCACAGAAGCCAAAATAATTTTTTAGTATCAAACATTGGCTATTAAAATACTGTATTTGTGACCATAATATCTGTTTGACTGGCCTTGAGGTAAACAGCTTATGATAAACTCTGCAGCCCACCAAAGCCGCTCTGCAGCCCACCTCCTGCAAAGGAGATCAGTCTTGCAGGGTAATTATTGTAATGTTGTAATATTGTAGCTGCCAGATCCAGGATTTGGAAACACTGAAAAAACTGGGTTTGGTTGTTGGTTGTCTGGGTTTTCTAAAATTGATTTGTTGACATTATACATACAAGTAGCTACAGTCTCATTTTATGCTACTGTAAACAATATCCTAGCTTTAGGTTAAAAGGATATTTCCTTTTTTTTTTATTTTTGCATATTCAGTAATACTGCAGTACAATGTTGTTGCAAAGCAGAAAATAACAAATTGCGTTTTTACTAATATTCATGATATTCCTGTATCCCCTTGGTTAGTGAACAAGGATGCCACACAACAAATGAAATTAAAAGAAACAATTATTCATCTGTAATTATTTCAAATATTACAGTATTAAGTAAGCAGAGGGCAGCATTAGCATTTTTCACAACAAAAATCAAAGAAGTCTTCTTGCATACAATGTAAGAATCAATTTTTAACCCTTTCATACCCACCCCTGCTTGGTATGGCAGAATAAAGTGTTGAGCAGTTATCAAAGGTGCTCCAAATAAAATTTTCTTAAATCTGCCACTTATGTCTTATTTTCATGGAGATATATACATATATAAGTATGTATATATATGTTACAACTATTAGAATAATGTATTTAAATGCATTTGGTGCCTCTTATTCTATTGTTCAACATCAGTTAACATGCACGTACATTGTATCTATTTTGTCAGCATCATTAAGGTCACAGCTATTGTACAAACATGGTATCAATATCTTTAATACTAGCACAGCTTAAACCTCCCAAATATCGTATCAAAATACAAACCTAATAAATCAACCCTATCTTAGTCCAACAAGCTAACAAATTAAAAAGCGCTGTTCTTTCATTATCCAGAATATCAAAATTATTCTCTGTCAAAACAAAGATCTATAACTTCCTGCTATGAAGGTTCCTAGGACACTTTGTACTCCTATTGCCAACCACAAATATCTCAGTCAGATTTCTTAATTAATTTCTACCTTTATTAGTACTGTTGCTTAAAATACAGCGTTATATGTTAATATGGTCAACACAGGAGCACAGTTTTGAACTTGACAGCAATCCCATTGAAATCAATAGAAATACACACAGGTTACCATTGAACATATGTTGAGGTGTTTTGTTGTACTGGTCACAAACTACTAAATATCACAGAACCATAGGAAAAAGAGATGGAAATGAGTTAAGGCTTAAATCTGAAAATTTAACTATGAATACTTACTCAATTAAATGTCACTGCCCACGTTGCTTCTTTCATCACTACTGGTCCTGAGAGCCTGCTGTGAATTAGATTGAAGAAATGTATCTTAGAGGAATGTAATGAGACAACAACATATTCTTCTCCAAGTTTTGTTCTGCACTGGTTTAGTTTTTTGCAAGGACTTATACATTCTTTTCACGCATCTCTGTGTAACGTTATTCTCATTGGTATCATGCACTGCAGTGGCATGCAGAGATAGCCAAAAAGCTTGGCAAAATACAATCTGTTTATGGCACATAGAGCGGTGCAAAATATTAGAGTGGGTTGTAGCAGCCATATAGCCATTAGTTAATTATGATAGGGTGTCATATTGATGTGACTGTGCTGCTTCCAATTTTGGAAGTAGTTCAGAGACCTCTACATCTGTGTCTGCATCTGCAAGGCCATATAGCTTGTTGCTGATATAGCTTTGATTTGCTAGAAATAAAATAGGGAAACTTCTGGTCATTCATCTTCAAAATTAATTTTCAAGGCCCTTCATTTTGTCCTTGTGTTTGGAGTCCGTGAAGAAAGTAAGATGGTGTAAGATGAAGGAAAATAGTGGTTACATATTGTATTTCCTTTGAGATGCAAGATTCACTCAAAATTTCTTCTTGGTTTTGTAATCCACAAAATTTTACTCTTAGACAGAAAAAATTAAGATGGTATGAGAAGAAGAAAGAAAGCAGGCTATCCACATGGACTCACCAGACTTTTTTCAACCTTCAGAACATACTCGGCAAACAGGACATGTTCAAAGATCTTATCTCTCTCTCTCTCTAACAATACAGATAGAATTAGAAATAAGACGACATCTTTTTTATTTACCACAGATGATAAATGAGCTCAGTTCCTAGATCACTACAGACTATGTAAAGCCACAGAGCAGTTCTCACAACCAGATTCAAGGTTTCTCAAACCTCTATTAAAGAAAACAATTCCTACCTGTAAATTAAACTCACTAAGCAACTTATTCTCTTTCTTTTCTTTTCTTTCAGAAATACTGATAAATTTCCATCTTTGAAGGCTGTTAGCCTTACAATCATTTCACTAAGGAATGTGTTTTAAGGTTACAGTCTTATCTGGGAGAAGTAGTACTGGTTAAAAGAAATTAGTTTCTTTCATGTTCTATTTAGCCACATATGAAACACAAACCCCACAAACATTGAAAAAAAAGTCCTCTACAAATCTTTGAGAAACCCTGATGTCAGAAAACCTCTAAAAAGCAAGTAAATTACATATCTCATTCAGAAATCTCTCATCATGATAATCTGTAATCCTACTCATTAATTAGAAATCAAAATAACATCCTGCTGGTAAGGCTCCAGTTAATTAGATGACTAAATCAATACTTTGCCAAAGCTTTAAAAGCCAGCAATCTCTTTTTCTCTTTTAAATATGTGTGCTTTTTTCTTATTAGCCATGGAAGCCTTCAGGCTAGGCAGCTCCTTTCCAACATACACAGAAATGTATGAAGATTTTTTTTCATTATTTTCTTAAGTTCTCAAAACTATATAGGCAAACCTCCTCAGATCCTGCCATTATCTGGAGGAAGCAGCACATTTGGCATACTGTTTCTGAACTGATATTCTTTTTCTTTTTTCAAGGAAGGGCAGTGAGACATACCTCTTGCATTCTATTTTCTTACTTTCCCTGACATCTAATGGATACTGTATTGTAGTAAACCTGTGGTCTTTCCTGGGAGGATGTTTGCATACATTTAATTTCTTCTAGCAAGAAAACTAGAAGACCTCATCTACCCACCTGGCACAAGACAGGCGGTTCGGAGTCAAGCAAACAGTTGCAAATTGCGTTATGTTTTCATTGTGAATGCTCTCTCTGCCTCCCAATTATACATATCTTTATGAGAGATGCTATGGAACATAAAAGCAGTTGCCATGGAAGTTTAAACTGTTCTGCAGCAGAAATTGTTTGTGTGGATCTCTTTTTTTTTCTATCGGCTTAGCTGTGAATTAAGCTGTAAAGGACTCCTTTCTATGAAGTTGCACTGGAAACTTGTGAGACTTGCTGATGTACGGCCTCATTTGACCAGCCTGGCTCTGCCTCCAGGGAGCGGAAAGTATGAGAGCAAAACCCAAGGAGCTGTGGACTTCCCTTCTTACAGAAAGGACATTTTTCAGGTAAGATAAATTTTCCTATATTGCCCTATAAATCATAAGAAATGAAACTCAGTGGTTTTATTCCTGGAAAGATTTGTAAATCAGTTATTTTAACTATTCAACCAGCTCTGCTGACTACTCAGTTTCCTGATACAGCCATACCCTTAGGAAATTACAGGATACTGACCCAGTTTACACAGATGAAGTTAATTAATTCAAAAACAATTCAAACAGAATAGTTGTACATGTCTGCCAAATAAATCTTAACCAACTACCTTTCCAGCCCCTCCCTCGCTAACCCCGATTCCCCATCCCACTCCACTCCACTTCAGCCTGGAAAACAAGCTTTCCTGTCCATTATTTATTTTCTGTGGCTCACCAAGCCTACGTTTGGTATCCCACCCCAAACAGAAATCCATTCAACATTAACAATAGATCACACCAGTTCTCAGTCTGCAGCAAGGGCAAGATTGAAAGTAGAGAGGCTGGGGGTTACAATGCCCTCCCAGGGTCTAAAAAAAAAAAAAAAAAAAGAAAAAGAAAGTCATATTCCTCTGATTAAAATGAACTGAAGCTGCCTGGGACCAGGCTCCAAAAAATACTGCCCTGTCTTTCCCACTCTGCTAGGGCCCCCAAGATGTCCTGCCTGTGCAGGTTAACCCACTGCAGTTCCCATCTTCAGTGGAGCATTTCTTGCTGAGACAGAGCAATGGCTGTAGGACCTGCAGCTGGCCTCTTTTTCTTGGTGTTCCTCCTTTCCAAGGCTTTCTCATTCCCTGTATGACCAGGGACCTCTCTTCTCACCTCCACTTTCCCCACCTGGGTGGCTCAAGATCCCCTAATCCATTAAAAAAAACATGGTTGAGATATTGAATTGCACTGTGCACACCTAAGTTTTTTGTTTAAGACCAGATTCAGATGCATTCTCCAGTTCATTATAAATGAGGTGCTAACACACTCAAAGGATCATAGACTCTCTTGGCTGAAAACAGTAGTTTTTATATCTATCAGTTTTTATATCTACACAGCTAACCAAGATAAACCTCAGAGAGAGGGCTAGCCTTAAATAGTTCCGCAGAATGAGAACCACCTGTGCACTATCCACAGTCGGGTTTTACATTAAAAGAAATAAGGCCAGTCAGCTGTCTTGAAATAAAAACACACATTTCTTTTTTGTCACAAGTGAGATCATAATTGGGCAGAAATGGGTTTCCTCATTAAAAAAAAAAAGTTTTGATAAATCCCACAGCAGCCCATACAGAAATCAAAAGAATAATAATCACGTTTTTTAGCTAGACTTTTATATGCTAAAATATAACACTGTTTTACAAAGTAGGAGGCTGTTAACATATTCACCTTAAGGTCTCTGTTCTAGAAATATGCCTGAATAAGAAGGTGAGGCTAATCAAGCTAATTACTGTGAACTCAATATAATTTTCTGTTTGTCTTAGGATAAGTGAACACAAAAAATAACCTATATGGATTTCACAGGAAAGACTGATGACTAAGAAACTTCTTTTGAAGAGATTAATTTGTATTTATAAATAAGTATTTTTATTCACAAATGATCTTATTTATTAACAAACCTGCTCAACTGTAGTTGCTTAAAAGACACTTGAGTGTATGATGGGATTCCCTGTTAAGGATATTATTAATCCTTTGAAGATTTTGTAGTTTAGCTCCTAACAGATTATAAAATATAAAGCTGTGTACAGCCTGCATTGGACTCCCAATTAATATTTCACTTGAGTTGCTAGTTTCTGATCTTCTATGTGGTATCATACAAAGATATTCTTTGCACAACAGATTTATATTTCTAAATGAGATTTAAATTATAATCTTACTTTTAGTGTAATATATCAGTGACTGTTACTTAAAAATTCCTCAACAGAGCTGTTTTGCCTGTTATTATAGAAGATCAGATTTCTTGTCCCAGACGTCACATTCTTGTACTCCCAAAGTTGACGTCCATGGCGAATGCTAAAACTTTGGGATATCTGACAGTGCTTTACAATGCATTCCATATCTGGAATGGTTTATCTTCTTTAAGATCTTTTTTCTGTTTTTTTTTTTTTTCTTTTTAAATGATAGCTCTGCTTCTATAGTAAACATTGGCATTAACATTCATCTACTTGTGCATGAACCTAGTGTAAGTTGAAATATAAACTGATGATAGTAAATAATTTAATTCCCACAAAGCCTCTATTTGTATTTCACAATCTGTTGGTACATTATGATTTACTTTGCTGATGGCAAACAAATAACAATGTATGGCAATTTTAGCAATAGAAACAGAATAGAAGAAGGTTATTTTCCCCCCTTCCTCAAGTCTCAGACCTGCTTACCTGTAAATTGCCAGGTGATAGGCCTTCCTTCTGTGTGTGAGAATCTCTAGTGGAGAAAAGTTTCTCAGTCTTCATGTTAAGGGCATGGTCTATTGAATGCCGCGTGGATGGAGCATTATAGCTGTTAAATTGCTGAAATGTCTCTGAAATGTTCTTGGCAGCTGGTGTGTAACACAGAGCAGACATTTAGTCCCTTGTTACCTCAGCTTGTGCCTATTTCGCCAACAGTTTCTGCCCTATTCTTCACTGGGTACAGAAGAACTTTGTTCAATTGATGCAATGAATCTGGTATGGAGGAAGCAAAATATTAAGTCCATTGTGGCTTCTTTGCTGATCCCCAATCCTCCAGCCAATAATACAGGGAAACATATAAGTCTTTTTAAAAACAGTTACACTCAGGTGGCTTCCCTTTCAACTAATGCAGTAGAGGGGATAGGGAGTATAAGAGAATGGGCATGTGCTGAGCTGTAAGTGGAGAATGGCAAATGGCTGAAGCATTCAGAGATGGGGAATATGGGGCTGCTGCCTCCCTAAATTTCTGGCTGGCCAATACCCTTGCTGCCAGCCACAGAACCACTCTGTGAAGGATAAGCTGGGGAATGCAGCTTACTGTGGCAGTTACTGTGGATGTAACTTCTACTTTGGGAAAGTTCCCCATGGCCAAGGGTCTCACTAAGAGACAGTGACTTTGCTGTTAGTTAAGAAAATTCTGCTGCCTGGCAGCAGCCAGCTACAAGGCTCCTTTTGCCAACATGTTGAACCAGAAAGTCAAAGTGTTATTGTATAACTGAACAGGCAGTATTAAAGCAGGGAACAGGACTGCTTAAAGAGAACAGATCAGCCAAAAGTAGATTTTACTGGTGGATTTCAAGAAGCAAGATGCCTGCATATCCTTTATCAGAGAGCAGATAGAATGTAGGTCAAGACAAATGTGCTCACGTCCCTTTGGCGACTTCAGAGCCCTTTTTCTCTGTAAGCTTGCTATTGCTAAGGGTAAAAAGTTCTCTGATTTGAGAAGGCAGGCCAGTCACCTATATGTGAGTCAGAGTGCAATAGTCCAGAAATCCCATCTAAGAACAGGAAAAGGGAGTTGAGGGCAAGACCCAAGTCTGAAGGAAGTGCACTAAAAGAGAGGACAGAAGCAAAGACGCTTCAATGTACCACTCTCAACAAGCATGAGATAGCAGCAGGGGTGAATATTCAGTACATTGCATTAATAGTAATAAAATATAATAATAAAGTATCAAGTGGAACAGAGAAAAAAGTGTTCCATTTTGTCCTAGATAAAAGAGAAGGACAAAAAAGAGACAGGTAGTCTGCATTATGAACTGTGCCTTCATAAAATAAAGTCAGGGTAATTGGACTGACAAAATAAACTACACTTTACATGTCTAGTTGATTCTGCCGCTATTTGGACAGCCAAGGAAAAATGGGCTTCAGAATTATATGGGAATTTTGCAGGAAGGACACAGCTCATCAGCAGAAGCTGAGGACAGACTGGCAGATAAACCAAAGACTTGTCTTTAATAAAAAAATGGACTCCAGACGTCATTACAGCCATGGGCCCTGAAGCAACTTTGCCCTGTCAGTTAAGCTGGAAATGTCTGTTTTACAAGTGTAGCTACTGTACTCTTGGCACTTTCAAGGTTTACTGTTTTGGCCTACCTAAAATATGCTTGCTGGGAGTTGTTATGGTTAGATCCTGCGTGGTTTGAGCTGCAACTAAAATGACTTTACCAGTTTTCCTTGGTTTATGATACAGCAACTATAAAACTTCTGAAGAAGTTTGACAATCCAACCCCCTGAGCAACTTTATTATGTTACACTGACATTCGTGGCTGGTTTTGTTAGTTTTGATGTTCAAGACAAAGGTAATGGCTTTCAGAAGGTTTTAGATTTACATTTGATTATTTTTAACAGTTGGGGTCCTAAGCAAACTAAAATGTACCCTTTTTAAGAAAACAACTTGTTTTTTTAAAGTAAAAGCACTCCAAAGAATATAGACTGATGAAAGCTTATATATCCATTTACTCTCTATGCCATAAAAACAGCTAACTTGATGATTATCTTGACAGAGAAAACTGCTCAAGTTTGGCAAATTAATAATAAAAAAATAGTAGTGGGAGCCAAAAGGAATGCATATGCAGGAACTGATGTTAGGACTTCTAAATTTTGCAAGTACAAGGTCCTGCACCTGGGTCAGGGAAACTCCCAGCGTCAATACAGACTGGGGGATGAAGGGATTGAGAGCAGCCCTGCAGAGAAAGACTTGGGGGTACTGGTGGATGAAAAGCTGGACATGAACCGGCAACGTGCACTCGCAGCCCAGAAAGCCAACCGTATCCTGGCTGCATCAAAAGAAGTGTGGCCAGCAGGGCGAGGGAGGTGATTCTGCCCCTCTACTCTGCTCTCGTGAGACCCCACCTGGAGTACTGCATCCAGCTGTGGGGTCCTCAGTACAAGAAGGACATGGACCTGTTGGAGCGAGTCCAGATGAGGGCCACAGAAATGATCAGAGGGATGGAGAACCTCTCCTATGAAGACAGGCTGAGAGAGTTGGGGTTGTTCAGCCCGGAGAAGAGAGGGCTCTGGGGAGACCTAATTGCGGCCTTTCAAAAGCCCCTTTTAAAGGGGACTTATAAGAAAGACGGGGACAGATTTTTTAGTAGGGCCTGTAGCAATAGGACAAGGGCTAATGGTTTTAAACTAAAAGAGGGTAGATTCAGACTAGATATAAGGAAGAAATGTTTTACAATGAGGGTGGTGAAACACTGGGACAAGTTTCCCAGAGAGGTGGTAGATGCCCCATCCCAGGAAACATTGAAGGTCAGGTTGGATGAGGCTCTGAGCAGCCTGATCTAGTTGAAGATGTTCCTGCTCATCGCAAAGGGGTTGGACTAGATGACCTTTAAAGGTCCCTTCCAACCCAAACTATTCTATGATTCTAAGATTCTATGAAATTTTGCCTAGTGTGGTATTTCACATGACACTGAAATCTGATAAAAGTAATTGACATATGCATTTTTATATATACGTATTTCTGCTCCTAAATTATCACATATTTTTCTTACAAGGGGCTGTAAGTTCCAGGTGTTGATGCTACTTCCCTCTTCTTCAAATACCATGCCAAAGCTGGCCATTAGGCTTACACAAGGTCAGCAATATTAGGCAGGAGGCTGCTCTGAGATCAGTCCTGTCTTATAGTGCCCTTGTACTCTGCCATATGTCTGGGTCCATCTGCTGCCTCTGAATTGCTAACTTGTTAGGATGGGACCGTAGCTTTTATTCTGTGGTTGAACATTTCTGTTCCTCAGTCTTGCCTGGCACTGCAAGCACAAAGGTAACATTAATGACAATAATAAAAAGTGAAATGCTGCTGCTGTGTGTCTGCAAGTATTCATGGATTCTTTTTTCTTTTCTTAGGGGAGAGCAAATATTTTAGCAAGTGAAGTCAACTAATCTTCTGTTTTCACAGAACAGTTATTCTTCTTTTGATGCACCTGGAAACTAGCCCATGACTCCCACTGATGAGGGGAACTGCTTAGCTAATTCCCTGGCAAAGTGGGCTGCTTTGTTCTTCATCGAAAACACAAGTTTTGACTTACTGTGCTCCGTTGTGCACTCCATAACGAACATGGGCTGTCTGCTGGGAGAGGTGCTGCCCCCGTGGGTGCTACCTCGTGCTCTGGTGGGCAGGAACCCTGGGCAGAGGTCCCTGGGGACCAGTCAGAGAGCAGAAGAGGTGGAGGAGAAAGGAGGTGAGCTCTAGTGTGGGCGGTGGAGGCGGCAGTGGGCACAGAGGCTCTAAAGGTGATAGCTGTAAATTGATTTCACCCAAATAAAGTTAATAAAACAATGTCAGTTGATGTCCATGGGGATTTCTCTTTTTGGTTGCATCCTGGCCTCAAATAAAGGATAATGCAGAACAATGATAGTATTGTGTTGCGTATACCTAGGGAATATTTTTCTTCCCTTTCAAGATCTATGCAGTGTCAGAGACTTTGCACTGTCTTTCAGTTATGCTCTTAATTCCTCTATCATGTCTGTAGAAATACAAAATGAAGGTTTTGTTATACACGCATTGATAATTAGAACACCTTTATTCTATGTTTGCCTTTGCTTTTCACCATTGATCAATATGTGTAGCAAAGGCAAGTTGCTAGAGAAGGGAACCAGATCACATATTGCTCATTAACAAGCCTTTTTCCCCCCTCACCCTATGTTTTTCCTCCGTAATGATACTTTCAAACTCATAAAGCCATATACAATTCTTGGCAGGGCTGTGCCTGTTTCCTATGGAGACTTGCAGCCCAAATGCGGTTGGGAGGAGAATTTACAAACCATGCATACCATGTTAGGAAGAAATCAAGGGCTAACTTTCTCTTCTTTGAGTTGCAAGTGTATTTTGCCAAGAGATACACCAGGAGGAGCATCGATTCCTCTCCAATCTCTGCAGTAGGTGGGAAGATTGCAAATGCATTTCCTTGTTTGAGAGAATATCATGCCAATCATTTTAGGAGAAAGAAATATACAGTCGGTATCTCTTAAAACTAACTGTCATGGTTTCAATTTTTGACTGTGGATATGTTCAAGGCATTCAGAATGTCACAGAGTGAAATTTGTTGATGAAAGTTAGTAAATAATTCCAAGTAATGCTGGGGTGAAAGAAGCTGTCAGGTACCACTAGCAAGGAGAAAAGACCGTGATTAGTTTAATTCATTCTCTAGTACAGATGATATGTCAATCCAGGTACAGTTCTCAAACTGTAAAACCAGTCTGTTTGTACCTCTGCCAAATACAGACAGATGAATGAAAATAAAATATACTGTTGATACAGTAAATCTCACAAAGCACAAAGTGCAGACTTATTCCCAGGAGAACAGAACACAGCACTATTCTTCCAAAAGTTTTGGTTTTTTTTTTAAAGAACAGGTCAGTTTTCTCACACTGATTTTAGTGTTCTCAAATGTACTGACATGCACCACCTCAAGCTAAACTGAAGGAAAGGAGAATGACTATGTAACAAAAAATAGCAGCCCACCTATTAACTCACCCCTGCTGGGCTGCTAGATTGGGAAAGAAATCTCCACAGCAAGAGCTGTCTCATTAAATCCAACTGGCCACAGGAGAGACTGCTGAATCCCTTTCCCTCCACATAAATCCATCTTTGCTTAAAATGTTGATGGTTAACTGAAATCCATGCATTCCCTGTTGCAACTCCAGGTTTGCCTGGCTCCCTGGGAAGTCCATAGATTGTTTCCAGCTCCTGAAGCTGAGTGATTTACCTACTGCAGAATGGGAACTTGGAAGCCCTGGAGCTGTCTGAGACTAGGAGAGGGATTTCAGGTGGTGTACGCGGTGTGAGCCAGAGACTAGATGGAGAATGCCGTCGGTAGCCGGCATTGTACAGGGCTTCCTCAGCCCTGTGATAATGAGTAGACTGGGTCACCCCAGTGACTCAGAAACTGGGGGTGTGCAAGCCTCTGTTGTGGTGGGTTCTGCAAGGTGGACAGTGCAGGTACTCAGCGAAGTGAGAAGAAAAGCTGTCTGTAGAAGAAAAAAAGTGAGTGGTACAGTTCCTAGAGTTCTCTGGTAATTTACCTGCTAAAAAATGATTTGTTCAAATAAAAACTCCCGTATAATGTTAATAAGTATTTTTTGATCCTTTACCAGCAGTGAAAATGAAATTGCATTAGTGGACTGGCCTTCAGGCTGGGAGATTCCCCCTCATTTCCAGCCTGGTTCACAGAACCTTGGAAAATAATGTAGACTTCACCACTTCACTTCTTTTTTCAATATTTATGGGAATCTGTATTTTCTTTTTCTTAGGGAAGGCTGAAGTAATGATAAGGGACACTCTTCATTCCTAACAAACCTATCTTTAGGAATGGTATGATACATATCACTATAGAAAAGCTACCAGGCACTCCTGATTTCTAAATGCATCAAACAGGCATAGAAGGCAGGAAAGAAAGGGCTGATACTACTAAGTACTTATGGATGTAAAGTAGTTTTAAAAAGCATGTGCTAATTTTATTGTGCCTTTAACTGGATTCAGAGTTCTAGGGAAAATTCATTGTACTTATTTCAATGCCACCAAAAAAATGTCTAAAGAGCATTCATACATTCTAAAAAATGTCTACTGTAAAATGTCTCAAGGTGACATGCTAAGGCTTTGCAGCTCTATTCAGCTTTTGTTAAAGATAAAATTCTTACAATTTCTATCTTAGTTTGCAATTTTATTAAGAATAAATCTATTTTCTACACTAGATATGGTGTCAAATATGGAAGAAAAAAAATGTTGGAGAATTTTACAGCCACTGGATGTCATTGTTGTTCTTTTAAACTACACACACACACAAAAAAAAGTAGAACCCAGTTCAAAGATCGGGACTTGAGAATAGACATCTTCTGGCTGTTTCCACATTTTTAATTTTAAATAGTGTTAAAAGTATATTTACATAAAATAGTAGACTGTGTTAATATTAATGCATTCCATGAAGCCAAATGAGCTACACGAACATTTCATAACAGCAGCCTAACTGCTGTTCTCTTTGGTAGTTCACCAGTCACTGCAAATTTCAATGTAGCTAGTTAACAGAAAGTGATGATCTGGATTGTATAGTGAATGTGTATAAACAGCTCATTTTATTAGGTGTAGTCTTCATCATTTTTTACGTGACTCATATTAAATCTCACTTGTGAGAGGTTATGTATTGAATGCCAACAACAGAATGCAGATTTCAGATAGCTCTTTTCATACAGTTGTCTCAAAATGAAGTACTAATAAAAGTCAGTAACAGCTACCAGGAGACAAATCCAGCCCCTTGCCCACTTCTGAGAGTCATTCTGCAAATAAGTGTCAGAGCCTGACTCAGAGGAAGAGATGCAGCTGTAGCGGTTAGTTCTGTGCATGAAAGCGAAGGAGCAATGGAATCGCTACTGAATGGAGACAGGCGTGAAAAGAATAAATCCTCTGCTGAGCAAAACTCTCCTTTTCTGTTGTGGGCACCCAGGTAAGCCACGGACCTGGATGAGATTTCCTTGTGGGGCTCTGCAGTTGCCTGGTGGCCTACAAGAGATTTCTTCTCAGTGCTTCCCTACAGTGCCTCCACCCCCTCGCTGTACATCTGCCCAGCACCTGGCCCGGAACTTGGAAGGGTTCTTAATTTCATTCTATGTGCACACTTATTACCCTCATAAGAAAGTAAGGCTGAACTACACTCTGTGTACAGTGGGTGGGTTGAACACAGCTGTGCAGCAGACCACTTGTTCTCTTTCTACTCTGTGAGAACGACGTTTAAAGTATCCAGTCATCTTTTGCCATCAAGTGATTTGGGAATGAAATTATATCAACAAGCAACAAAGAAGGGCAAACAGATTTCTTTTTACTTCTCCGCAAGTCACGCCATTTACCTGGAACATTAACATTGCTCTGAACTATTGCCTGAGGCCAGCACTCTCTGCCGTAGCGATATTGTGAGTATTTCATGTCAGGAGAAATCTAGAGAAACGAAACAGTGATGTCACTGGAAAAGAAGCAGCAGGGATCTAGCTTATCAACTGGAGACAGGCTTGCTGTTAATGGATGGGCTGCCTTCCTCACCTCTGCAGCTGAAATGGATGTTGGAGGCTCTGATGCGGGGAGGACGGAGAAAGTGCAGCTAACCTGTCTTAATATAGCTCCAGAGTAACATTTGGATTTAAATATGGTGGTACCATAACTGGAAGATAAAGTCTGCAGCTTCGTTGTGCAGTTATAACAGCTCTGGTGCCAGAGGGCTTTTGTTGTTCTGCTTATTCTCTTTTCAAGCCTGCAGAGTTAGCAAAGGAGCTGTGTGTGCTCCTTTCTGCACTGCGTATGCTTACGTTGTAGTAAAAGGTCTGAATTAGCCTTGGGTAGAAACAAATACATTAGCTTCAGTCTTTTGAAATATTAATAGCAGTGCAGACGTGGCAGCAAGGGCAGGCTTGGGCCAGCTATTGTAGTCCATTGCTGTTGTACAGCATAGACACTCCTTCTGAAGCTGCAAGAAGCTCTGAAATGCTTCTTCAGGACAGGATGGTTCTCCATCATCCCTAGCGTATGACTGCTCTCTGACAGCACATCATATTGCTGAGGCTCAATCATCAAAGTCAGGCCAATGTGCACCTATGCTTCAGGGACTGAGGCAGAAATAGTCCATCTGGATTCTATTGCAGGCCCCAGATGTCTGCAAGCTTGCAGTGGCGATACCCAAATCGCTCTTTTTTTTTTTTTTTTTTTTTGGTCTGGTCTTCATCTCTCAGTGGGAGTTAGGTGCCTAAATGCCTTTGAGGATTTGGGACCAAGATTTTATCTCTAGGTCACGTGCAGCCACTAGAACACTGACAGGAAATTTTGCATCCTCCAGGTTGGACGTTGTGAGTAAAAATTACTTCTGTAAGAACTAAACAAGGGCAGAGATTTCCCAGGATTGGAAAAATTCTTGTTGGAAACAGCAGTTTATCATCACCAAAATTTTAACAAAGATGGACAAACAAGTTATCTGCATCAAAATAATTGATACTTTAGTAACTGATTATTCTGCTGATCTAATGTGCAGTTGACATGAGCTGAACTTTCTCAGTCACCCAGGGGGAGGCTCGGGACCCAGGCTGGGGTCAGAACAGGAGCCTATATCTTGGTGCTCCTTGTCCCAGGGAAGTGCCCTACCTAACCAGCTACTTAAATACAGATGCCGTGAGCTCACCCGTTCACCCTGCATCTCTGTTTCTCTTGTTTTGAGAGACCTGGGCTTTGTTATCTTTCTCCCTCTCTCATTTTTGGCGGGCCTTGGGTTCATTCTGAGGCATAATGGGAAAAACGAGATCTCGAAAACTTTCGCGGGACAGGAAAACCACTTCCTACCCAGTTCTATTTCTGCTTCTAAAATTCTGTTTGGTGGTAGTTTCAGTGAACTCATTCTTCCTTTGTGTGCCATATGATCCACAGTTGTTTTCTAAATCACCAAAAGCCATTGACAGGCTGTGTGGTTTTGATTTAGGACAAAGATGTTCTTTTTAAAAAATCATTAACTCAAAATACAGGAGAAAAAAAAAAAAATCTGTGTTTACCTTATTCTTTGCCTTCCAAAAATTTTATGGGAGCAAAAAGCACTTATATCCACACTATTTATAGATGTAAAAGAAGATTAAACAGAATTGTGTTTATCTCAAATTAAATAGCTGGCATTGAACTGAAATGAGATGCATAATATACGTATATATTCACGTACACATAATATGCACATCTGAACCATGTAGAAATATTTCAGTATCTTTCATAGATAAATGGATCTGCAGGTTTGTGGGGAGAACAAATAGATATATACATGTACATACAATTTTTAAATTAAAATTATTTATTGGTTCAAATGTTCTGTAAAAAGAAGAGAAAACTACACATTTGTATTTTGTATTAATTTTGAACTTCCCAAGTTTTGCCTATTCTTTTAATATTTATCTAACTATTTCCCCCCAGATGTTAGATTACTTTTTTCCAAGGATGCAGGATACTATATTGCTAAAACACCCACAACTTTACAGGGCAAAATAAGGAGGAAGATGAAATGCTACAAGCACTTATTGAAAGAATAGTATTTTCCCCCGGGCCAAATGACATCATCCAACAATATGAGGCAGGCAAAAATACAGATCAGATCTTCAAAATGAACTCTGTTTTCTTCTGGTACAACAAAGCAATTTTGCAGTTGGCTCAAATGATGATTGGAATTTAGGAAACCTCAGGATGCTGTGTGTTCACTGACTTGAAAGCTCGTTCATAAATATCACAGTGTGAATTCCTGGATACTGAAATGCCACTGGTAGCTAAAGAGGAGTTGACCATCCGTCACTGCCTCTTTAGACAATAACTTGGGGACAGGTAGAAAAGATTGCTGCCTCTATAAAGTTCATCAAGAAAACAAGAGGAAATAGGAAATTCAGCAGCAGATGGCCTAAGAGAACCTGCTGTGCTCTGGTCATCTGTTGGCAATGGTTTCGGTGGCATTAGCGGCAGTTTCCGGCCATGTACACTTGGAGGAACATTTGGTTACTAGTATAAAAATCCTTGTACCTTACTACAGCTTGGACCCTCCTAACCTAGAAAGTTTTGATTGTTGCTGCCTTTTCAATTAATGTAATAGGAAAATAGATTAGGAAAAGATACCAGAGAATGACCTACTCCACCCTCATGCCTCAAACACAGTCAACTCTGTATCCTGACAGACATTTGTTCAAATTGTTCTTAAAAACACCAGTGAAGTAAATGCTTCAACTCCCTCAGGGCTTTATTGTTCATGTGGTTCACACAGGCACAGGGAACAGTAAAGATCTTTCCTCTTTGCATCTAGTTTTTATGTTTCTGTGTATCTAGCTTATGTATCTGAAGACTTTCAGTAAATTTCTGTTGGTCTTCTCTGTTTTCTGAATTAAACTACTCCACCTCCACCACAAGCAGTTCCTCACAGACACTGTTTTTCAGATCTCTGACCTTTCCTGTCCCTCTTGACATTTTCATCAACTGGTCCACATATTCCTTAAAATGAAGACCCTTAGGGTGGATGAGACATAAGGTAGAGATGAGACCCTTAGGGTGAATGCAATATAGGTAGGCAAAGAAGCAGAAGCAGTAGTAGCAGAAAGTGCGGCTTGCACATGACACTCTCTGTACACATTAATATGATGCTTACCTTTTTTCTCAACATCACAACGTTGGTGACTTGGGTTTGGCTGGTTATCTGCTATAACCCCAAGGTGTTTTTCAGCAGAACTGTTGCATAGCCTGTCAGTCCTCAGTCTGTTCATGCAGTTGATTATTCCTGCGTAAGTGAAAAAGTTTGCATTCAAGTTGCATTTGTTTTTTTTCCCAAACCATTTCCTCAATTTGTTCATTTTGAATTTTAATCCTGTCTTTCTGTGTAACTCACCCCGTATGCAACTGTAATAGGCACGGTTTTATTTTATCATCCACAGCATTGGCCAGTATACCTCTAAAACATCCTTCCAGTCTGATAGTAAAATATTGATAAATGAACTTCTAATACCATTTTTACATCCACTCAATGAATCTGTAGTGCAGTCCATGTTTCCAAAGCCTGCTTACACGGAATCACTGAGGAGAAATGAGTTGTTAGGAGAGTGAAAGTGCGGTGAGGATGTAGGTAGTGGTGGTGAGTTTGTCCATGTATTCCTATTTTAACTAAATCAAACTGGTATGATGAAGAGCTTGGGGTTTGAATCAGAAGATTTTATTAACCTCTCTCATTTTGCTGTAAATCTGGTGTGTGTTCCTAAGCCCTTTTTGGACTGATAGATCAGCTTTTATTGGATTCTTCTCTTCCTTCCCTCACATCCTCTGGCAGAAGAAGGTCGTGTGGGAACTGCCAGTCTGAAATTCAGGCAGTTCTCAGTTGAGGTGTCTACTTTCTCCTAGATAATAGTCCTTTCAAACCACTTAAAATATTACATGAATATATTATTACCTGAACGCTTAAAGCACTGAGTTCAAAGTTTGTGTCTTCACCTTTAAGAACAAAAAATCAGAAACTATATCTGCCACATTTTTATGCAGAACTACTAAAATGGAACTATTCCTGGTTTATGAGGTTTCAGACAGACAGATCTTTGATTCTGCAAAGTTGTGTGTAACTTCATGAGAGACCTTTTCATAACTCATTCAATCCAGCAGTTCTGCTCATCCTTCAACTTTTATTTTTGATAAGTCAAGTGACCAGATCATATATAGGCAATGGAAACAGCTTAAAGCAGAGTCAGCTTAAAATATGTATGGAATATAACTGTACACACACACACACACAGAGCAGTTGTTTTCCCCATATATACACATATACAAAATGCTGTGATATAATTCTGCATTCCTCACCACATGATAGCCAGTTATTCTAAAGTGAGAAATGGATAGAAACATAGACAATTTCCCTCCATACATGTGGAAAAGAATCCAGACTGTCCAGGAAGACATTATTTCCTGGTAAAATACTCTGTGTGGTTTGGTAATGTATTGAAAAAAACTTCAAAAAGCCAGATGGTTCTGCCTGTTATTTTAATGTTATTTTTTAATGAGTGGCCCAAGAAATGCATTTAAGTAAGTGAATAAAATCCAGTTGTTTAATCGTTGTGTTATCTTAAGCAAAAACAAATAAATAAAAGCATGCCAGTAATGAAATATTTTCCCTGTAAGAACTTGGTAGAGTAGTAGTGCCAAATTCTGCCGTGATGTAAACTGGATGGATGCAAAGCAGATGTAACTTCATCTGCTGATTGCAATTGAAGGCTTTTAAAATTTGCTTGGAACATATTTATGCCTTGAGATGCATGGAGAAATGAAGTTCAACTGAAGTTTAAGGAGTATTATCATTTCTCTCCACCAAATCTTTTTCTGTGTCACTGATCTCCTCAGACAAAAGTGGGGTTTTGGTGTCAGGTTTCTTTAAAGCTCTATTCTCTTCTTCAGACATACAGTCCTCTATATGCAGTATAAGCAGGTATTTAATGTCTTTACCTATCAGTAAATCACTCAGAAAACCTCACAGTACTCATAACCTGGCAGAGGAGTGTTTATCTGCTCACTCACCTATTAGTAATGACTCACACCTGATAATTATCCTGTAGATCCATTGCTGTTGGCTAATGATGAAAATTTTTTTGAGCCAAGTTAAAAACAAATTTAAGCTAATTATAGTGCCTATTAATGAAATGTCTGTCTTGGGTGATGAACTTTACTACCCTTGACAACACGAAATATTAATTCCATATACATAGTTAAGCCTGTTAAGAGGTTTAGACACTAAAGTGGGAGTTGGTGAGAATTTGAACACTGAAGTTGAAGGTGGTGATGCTCCAGCTCCACTAACTCTCTTCAACTCCAGGGAGACTGTGGTGACTAACTTTTCATCAATGAAGTTTCCACATCTCTAGAAAGACATTTTCTTCTGCATGTGTTCCAAACTACTGCCATTGGGGGACTGCATTGTGTTTGCGTGGCAAGGTTTTGTTTGTAGCAGGGGGGCTACAAGGGTGGCTTTTGTGAGAAGCTGCTAGAACCTTCCCCTATGTCCGACAGAGCCAACACCAGCCAGCTCCAAGACGGACCCGCTGCTGGCCAAGGTCAAGCCCATCAGTGACGGTGGTAGCACCTCTGTGACAACATATTTAAGAAGGGGGGGAAAAATTGCACAATTGCAGCCAGAGAGAGGAGTGAGAAGATGTGAGAGAAACAACTCTGCAGACACCAAGTTCAGTGAAGAAGGAGGGGGAGGAGGTGCTCCAGGTGCTGGAGCAGAGATTCCCCTGCAGTCCATGGTGAAGACCATGGTGAGGCAGGCTGTCCCTCTGCTGCCCATGGAGGTTAATGGTGGAGCAGATATCCACCTGCAGCCTGTGGAGGACCCCACGCTGGAGCAGATGGATGCACCCAAAGGAGGCTGTGACCCTGTGGGAAGCCTGCGCTGGAGCAGTCTCCTGGCAGGACCTGTGGACCCCTGGAGAGAGGAGCCCACGCTGGAGCAGGTTTGCTGGCAGGACTTGTGACCCCGTGGGGGACCCACGCTGGAGCAGCCTGTTCCTGAAGGACTGCACCCCATCGAAGGGACCCATGCTGGAGCAGTTCATGAAGAACTGTAGCCCATGGGAAGGACTCATGTTGGAGAAGTTTGTGGAGGACTGTCTCCGTGGGAGGGACCCCACACTGGAGCAGGGGAAGAGTGTGAGGAGTCCTCCCCCTGCGGAGGAAGGAGCAGCAGAGACAATGTGTGATGAACTGACCGCAACCCCCACTCCCCATCCCCCTGCACCGCTGGCAGGGAGGAGGTAGAGAACTCGGGAGTAAAGTTAAGCCCAGGAAAAAGGCAGGGGTGAGGGGAAGGTGTTTTTAAGATTTGGTTTTATTTCTCATTATCCTACTCTGATTTGACTGGTAATAAACTAAACCAATTTTTTTCCAAAGTCGAGTCTGTTTTGCCCATGATGGTAATTGGTGAATGATCTCTCCCTGTCCTTACCTCAACCCACGAGCCTTTCGTTATATTTTCTCTCCCCTGTCCAGCTGAGGAGGGGACTGATAGAGCGGCTTTGGTGGGCACCTGGCGTCCAGGCAAGGTCAACCCACCACAGGACCAGAGCAGCTGCCTGCCTACAGATACCTGAGACAGCTAACTCCAGACATAAACTGAAGTGTCCCTTCACCTTTTTCCTCTTCACCTTCTCCCTCTTCACCTTCTTCTCAGTCTGGCTTAATCAATGTTCTTAAACCTTACCAACCCAAAACATTAAAATTAGTGCAAAAAATGGCAACTATCTCCACTTTCACTTGTCACTGGAATAGGTGGCATTGAGGCTATGTTCTTACAAAAGAGCATTCCCTCCGAAATAAGACACCTCAGTTCTATTCTCTATTCAAGTTCAAATCTTTGTCTTCCAGTAACACAATGGACCTTAATCACAGGACAGGAAGGGCCACTCTTCATCTCTGCTGTTGAAACTACCAGCTAAGCTTTCTCATTTCATAACACCAGAAAAAAGAGGTACAAGAGGAACCATTCTCTAGCTCTCACTCAGAGTAAAGTCCCAGTAGCGAAGTACAGGATAGCTGGGCAGTAGGAAACATTGCTTTGCACCCACTTAGGACGAGGAGGGACTAAAATTTACTTTTTATTTCCTAAGTGAGTGCTGTAGCCACTTGGCAACAGTATGAAGAGGGTAGTGTCAGCATCATCTCCTGTATTCAAAAAGACCAAATCAATCTTTTGTTCTCTAAATGGCAGGTGCAAATGCCTAACACAAGGAGAGGTTCCAGACTGTGAATTTAAGTCTCCCTGAGCAGACTCAGCTTTTGAGGACAGTATTCCTGATGCCCTCCCCTTGTCCGTAATGACGTGTATTTGTATCACCTATCAGTACTTTGTGTTACGGATTCTATTCAAAACTTTCTCTTTCCATAGGCCCTTAACATCAGCCTATGGATTTTTACTGATGAACAGAGTGATAAACATTGAACGTGAATGTGAAAATCAGCACTGTAGCACTGTAGTGCCAAAGTCCTGGAAAAAGTACCCTAAATCCTGCAGGTGGATGTGCCCCAAAGAATCCCACACAAATGTGGATCTGTAGCAACGAGTGATGCTGCTTTCTGATGCAGGGCTGCAGTTTGGGGGATCCCTTTGCAGGATATAGTTCCCATCTCAGCTAAGCACAAACAAAAGATATCTAAGACTAAATATCCTAAATCACGGATAATCTGTAATTACAGTCAATTTCCTTAAGTCCCAGGTCACGTAAATGAGCTTGGTCTTGTAACCATGCCAAGTTGCCTTGGAACTCGTAAGTCCATCTGGATTTCACATACAGACCTGGTGCCTCTATGAATGACCAATGGTACCTAGCATTGTCAAGAAAAGTATCCCATCTTGATCGCTTGATAATGAGAAGTAAAGTTATTTTAAAATCTGTCTGTAAAACAGCGCCTCTCTAAATATTCTTAGGTTATGCTTATAGACTTTTGTCACAGTATTATTATCTTTTCCAGTGCATTTTCTATAGAATATATATGTTTAATATGATATTGTTATTTAATATGTCTTATGCGCATACAAGCGAGTACGCAAACTGTATGCAATTAGTGTGCGCGATTAGTTTTCACTTCTGCCGAGGGACACGCTTCAAGAAAATCCTCAAGGTGGCAGCACTGTCTCAGTTTTTAAGCTCACACCCCACGCTCAAGATACCAAAAAGATAAAGTACCTGAAAACAATGTATTGTCAAGGTGAACCTTCTTTTAAACTATTTTCTACCCACTGGTGTACAAATGCCTTATTAATCAACCCACTGGTCTTTCCTTTGGGCCTGAAAAATGTCAGCTTGAAAGCATAGGTGTCTTCAGGCATCCTTATACAAATGCTAAAAAATAGGATGATGTAACTAAAATAGCACTGGTGCTTGCTCTTCTACCCAGACATGAGAAAATTGGGTTTAATGGACTTTTTATAACAGCTGGCCACATACACCTAAGCTTATCTTTCAAACCCTCTTAAATATGGTTCTTATTACTTAATCCTGCACTCTTGCAGTTGTGTTCATAGTTGCTGCTACTTCTCATACCTCAGACAAATGATCTGGTTAGCAGGGTGCAACAGAAACACCATTGCATTAGACACAAAACCTCGCCACACTCCATGTTATTTTATAAATCTATCTTATGCACTAGCTCTTCACTGATCTAAATTGTCTGCTACAGTTCATATTGTTTAAATATAATCCTAGCTAATTCAGTTTTAGCCATAATGAATACAGGGACTGAAAGTGTGCAGTATCCTGCACTCTGTTGTATAGAACTAATCCTACAAATTGCTTTGAGTGTTGCAAGAGAGCATTTTCTCATAAATGTTTTTTATTATCACTAATATGACATCATTTGTAAATAAGAAAAGTGACCTACAGTATCTGCAGACACCAACAATGATGAAAACAGCTGGAAGCTTCCATTGTTTTACTTTTAATAATATATCCTTTGATACTCAAATCATCCAAAGTTCTGCCTAAATAGTTTTCAAGTTAATCTGACAAATTAGAAATTTAAAAGTGATGCATATGCTAAAAATAATGTTATGATTTATATGCTGCTGGATGCTCTACTTCTACTGACAAGAACCAAGTTGCACATTTGGTTACTTTTATGCTAATGTCAAAGATCGTTATTAAGCAAATTGGTTAATTTGCTTAGTACACTGAACAGGTATAAAATTTACAAGATATTGAATTTTTCAGTATTACTTGTGAATAATCAGTCTAAGAACTTGTTTGGCCCAATTGTTTTTAGGAAAACATCATCCATATTTCTTATGTCCATATGCTTTTAAGAAAATGAGGACCGAAATTCATGCATTGACTTTTAAATCTGTCTTTTTATAAGATGATTCAATTTCAAAAGGGCTTGAAAGTAGCAGATAACATTTACTACTAAAGGTTTGGTTGGAAAGCCATCAGTTTAGTATGATAGTAGTCAAATTTTTATTTTTTCCAATCTTGACATTCATGAGGGTTATCTTGGGCAAAGCAGCTACAAATGCAAATTCAGAGTCAGCCTCCTTCCCCACCTTAGAAATTGTGAGCATTTTAACAGAGCTCATCTCTAGAAACTATCTTAAAGATGGACAACAGCTGGGAAGACACAGCTTGATTAAAGATGGGAAGCATAAGATTGGGCAAGAGATCTCATGTTTGAAGACATTACTAACATGGTAGATAAGGAGAAATCAGTAGATGTTAATATACAGTTTGATTTCTGAGACACATTTGGCAACTTCTCACATGACTAAAATGAAGACTAGTTTAAAAAAAGGAAAAAAATAAGTGCTAAATAAAAAAGTATTAGAAAAGGGAACAATATGAAAGACTCATTTGGACAACTTGCTTGGACAACAACTTGGTTATTTATCTATGTTTTTTCCCACTGAAGCTCTTAACACATTGCAATATATAGAAAATTAAATGTTAAAACATGATAAGTAACCTGTTCTACTATCACATAAAGCAAAAAAAAAGAGGGGATATAATCTGTGGCAATCCTCAGGTACAAACAACCTCTCGACAAATATAATCCCTTATTTTTCTCGTCTACAAGTTTCTCCACTATATTTTTCCCTTTATAGAAAGAATGAATGACATGGGAGGCACCAAGGTCTCCAAGATTCAAGTTCTTAGCTATATTTCATAAGTTGAACCCTAAGGGTCCTCAAATGCTGGTAGGGTAACAACCACAGAAACACTTACCTGAACATCAGAATACCAGGGTATTTACTTTTCTTTGGAGAAGACATAGGCACATTATAGTGTCTTAATACTGCAGCATGCTTATACTTCATTCCTTCCTGTTCTGCTGATGCATGAGAACCGCTTTGAGGCAAGGGGGTGATCTGGAAAGGTACAAATGCTAGTTACCCCACTGCTTTAACAGGTCATTAAGACACAGGTTCTGTTTTGCAGAGGTCTATGGGACTTAGTTACCTAAATCTCCTGCAGCTTGGACCAAGCAGCTGAATTACTTTTGAAAAGAAACCTGTAGTCTGCAGACATTTTTGAAAACACTTGTGATTTGCTTTGCACTAAGGAAAAGATATTAAGTGTTTCTCTTCTACTTGTTATTCTTAGAATAACATGGTATTCTATAGGAGAAGCTCCAGGTTTCTGCAAGGTTCTACTGTCCAATGGCCAGTTATTTTGTGCAAAAAAGGACAAAGGTACTGCAACCTCTTTTTTTTATGTACCTCTACAATTGTTTATGCTAGAGAAATTTTTTTTTTTGCTAATTCATTATGGGTGTGATTTTTAAATTTCTCTTTCTTGTTCCCAGCTCACTGAGGGGTGCTCTGAAAATCATCCTAAATGCCTTCTGCGTTTCCTATTACCTGAGGTCATACTTTTGCTTATAAGAAAAGGATGCATAATCTTTCCTGCACTGATGTAGGGCATAGGTAATGCTAATGCAATTACAGATTTCCTTAACATTAGCTATTTCACTTTGAAGAGACGTGGAGCACAGCCTGTTAGTTTTAGCACCACACAGTATTATTACAGCTTTTGGGGTACAAGAGGGGCTTGTACCTGGGGGATAGAAGCAGTGGAAGACTAGTAAAGAAATAAGACTACCAGGCAGCTACTGAAGTTTTAACACAAATACAAACAGATGAAGTTAACATAAACCAGAGTGTCAAATCCATTTTAACTCAATATTCCTTGCTGACTCTAAGCAATTTGCCTGTAACCAGTCCCAAACTTTGATTTGGTATAAGTGGTTTTACAGGAGCCAGGAGTACAAGATCTCACACCACAGGAAAAAAAAGAGTATTTGTAAGTGCAGAACATCAGATCTAGGTAAGGCAAGGAGCAAAGCAGAAGCAGATGTAGCTTCGTGCCACCCTGGTTTTGAGCACTGAGAGAAGCCCAAAGCAGAGTTGCCTCAGAGTTGCTGTAACATTTGTTGACTATTTTAGCTGTCAAGGATGACCATGTGTGCTGGTTTTGGCTGGGATAGAGTTAATTTTCTTCATAGTAGCTAGTATGGGGCTATGTTTTGGATTTGTGCTGGAAACAGTGTTGATAACACAGGGATGTTTTCGTTATTGCTGAGCAGTGCTTACACAGGGTCAAGGCCTTTTCTGCTTCTCACACCACCCCACCAGCGAGTAGGCTGGGGGTGCACAAGAAGCTGGGAGGGGACACAGCTGGGACAGCTGACCCCAACTGACCAAAGGGACATTCCATACCATATGACATCATGCTCAGCATAGAAAGCTGGGGGAAGAAGAAGGAAGGGGGGGATGTTTGGAGTGATGGCGTTTGTCTTCCCAAGTAACCATTACGTGTGATGGAGCCCTCCTTTCCTGGAGATGGCTGAACACCTGCCTGCTGATGGGAAATGGTGAATGAATTCCTTCTTTTGCTTTGCTTGCATGCGCAGCTTTTGCTTTACCTATTAAACTGTCTTTATCTCAACCCACGGGTTTCCTCCCTTTTACTCTTCCAATTCTCTCCCCCATCCCATGGAGGGAGGGGAGTGAGTGAGCCGCTGTGTGGTGCTTAGTTGCTGGCTTGGGTTAAACCACGACACCATGACATAGACATATCTCAGAAACGCATCTTTGCCTGGAAATTCCCTTCATACAACAGAGACTGCCCACTTTTATTAACGTAGTCATGACTGATCAAAAAATGTTTGGGAAAGTATTTGCCTGTCTGGAAACACTAATTCATTCAAACTATAAACCTAACGGACTCATATCTGAGAATCAGAATCACCCTATAAGACACACTTGAATATAAGTTTCTCATATCTCAGACAAGTGACCTACCACTGAACTAGTAGATTTTCTTTTATAGTTTCATTCTGATGAAGAATCAATTCAAATTCCAATACCTAGAAATTTTCATAAAATATTTTTTTTGTATGGAAAATGGCAACACTTTTTAACCTCGTACCATTTGGCTGAAAATTCCCAAATCCTACTGTGATGTGCATTAGAACGGTACTGCAAGTCCTGTTCTTCCCACAAGTGACTGAGGCTGCTTGTCCTATTGCGCACTCTGCTCTCCTGTCCTGCTGAGATACTTCGTAAGTCTCCCCTGGGCACGGCTTCCATGCTTCTCCCCAAACATGCCACCATACCAGAAGGCACAAAATAATCCATGCATGGTACAAACAGGGGGCTTTCAGAATTGTGTAAATAAAGTTTAGTGTATCAATGTACAATATTTTCAAAAATGAATGATGAATTTATCTAACAATAAAGATAACTTTTTTCCAGGAAGATATGGGACATTTGCCCAGCTTCTGCTGAAATTTCATCCTGCTTATTCCCTCAGCAGGATTTTCCTGTAACACTTCTTAACGTAGAAATAATTATGATTTTCTCCTACTTGTTCTACAGTGACATTTTATTTTTCATTTCTCAGTTTTGCCTCCTGTGCAGCAGGCGCTTCACCTTCAACTCCGGAGGATTGCCTAAAGGCTTTTTCATTTAACTGCTGCTACATGCCGGTGCACAAATTGCCTGGCAGGGATGATGTGGAGTGATAAGGCCTACATCCTACAGCAGGAGATTTACCAGCTACCCAGCTTCTTAGAGCACACAGAGCCTGGCTCCACACTGGATATGGGTCCAGTTTTTGCAGCATGATGTCCTGCTTCAGAGCAGTGGAATTAGCTCAAGATGTTAATAACTAGAAATCAGTGATGGCGAGAATAAAGTGGAGTGGCACTGTCTGCTATTTCTGTTTCCATGACGTGGACCCTCACAACTCCAAAATTATTTATAAAAATACCCTGTTCAGATGCTGCTTAGTTTTTACAGAGGGTTTTCAAACATCACTTTGGCACCTCAAACACAACACGAGGAGAACACAAATGCATGAAATCAGAGAAAGTAATGCCACAAATCCTACCTGGAACCTTGATGTCCTACATTTCCCCCAAAGCTTTCTGTGGCTGCAAAAGCTGTGCTACCATGAACGCCCAGAAAATATTTCAGTTGTCTTCCCTGTAAAGCTGTTCCTAACTCACAGACAAAACGTCTTTACTGCCCAATACCTACCCTGAAAGCTCTTGGTTAAGCTCAGAACATAGCCAGATGTGCACTGTGCAGTGCTGTGCTCGACATGGTTTTGGCTATAGCATACCTTCCAGAAAGTGTCCAGGTTTCAAGGGTAGGAGAGACCTTATGGCTTCATAGTTTGCCCCCATAATGAAGAAAGCAATTGCTAAAAGCACTGCCACTGTGTCTGAACTTGCCTGGCTTCAGCTTCGCCCATTGCTTTTTGTTATACTCTTTTTCCCTGGCCTAACAAAAGCTTTAGCATTCAGGTTTTTTTTCCTTTTCCCAAAAAAGTATTTCTGTATTGTCATCAAGTCACTCTTCAACTTTCTTTTTAGCATGACTAATGGACTCTGTTTTTCAGCCAGTAGAAACTATGATTTTTTCTTCACCATGGAATATATTGTCATCACTCTTCTACATAAGTTTTTCAATACCCCTTAAAACCGGAATTCTATACCAGCTTTCTATAGCATGCCAAACATGGCACTGGCACGTGACCATTTTAATCCAATTCTTCTCTGGTTTTGCTTTTTTAAGAGATGGCCAGACAGGGAAGGGGGTCTGTGCTGGTCCCACCTCCAGGTAGTGGCCTTAAACACTCACCTGCAGTGTTTAGCTCCTTAGAAGGGGAGGAGGCCTGGGTTCTGGTGGACGTTGCCCAGACTAGCAAGCCTATAACTGCTTAATTTAAAATAAAAAAACCCAACAACAGCAGAGAATAATCTAGGGATCAGTGTTTGGAATCCTTTTTTTATCTTATCCAACAGAGGTCTAATCAATATGCTACAGAGTAAAGGCATAAATTACTTACTCTTCTCCAACTCTGGCGTTCATTTTAGCATGCTAATGCGCTCCAGCGGAGGAGACTCTTTTCTCCTGCACTGAGAAGTTATCACAACAGCCTACAGAAAGGAGTTTTCTGAGCCCATTAACCTAAAAAAGACCTGCCTAGATCAAGTCACCTACTTGCTAGGCAAGTGTCCCAGTTATATCTGTTAAAGACTCTGGAGGAATGAGCTCCTCTTCACTGTTCATCTTAAAACATTATGTTAATTTTTGAATGGATAGAAGTGCCTAATTGTCCTGGTTTTGGCTGGGACAGAGTTAACTCTCTTCTTAGTAGCTGGTACAGTGCTGGGTTTTGGATTTAGTGTGAGAATAATGTTGATAACACTCTGATGTTTTAGTTGTTGCTAAGTAGCGCTTATCTTAAGCCAAGGACTTCTCAGTTTCCCCTGCTCTGCCAGCAAGCAGGTGTGCAAGAAGCTGGGAGGGAGCATAGCCGGGGCAGCTGACCTGAACTAGCCAAAGGGGTATTCCATACCATGGAACGTCATGCCCAGTATATAAACAGGGGGGAGCTGGCCTGGAGGCACGGATTGCGGCTCTGGCATTAGTCAGCGGGTGGTGAGCAATTGCATTGTGCATCACTGGTTTCTTTTCTTATTTTGTTTTTTTGTTGTTGTTGCATTCTTTTTCATTACAATTATTATTATTCTTAGTTAGTAGTGTATTTTTATTTTTACTTTAGTTACTAAACTGTTCTTATCTCAACCCATGAGTTTTACTTTTTTTTCCTTTCCTCCTCCCCACGCCACTGGGAGGTGGGAGGGGGAAGCGGCTGCGTGGTGCTTAGTTGCTGACTGGGGTTAAACCACGACACTAATAAATAACAAAGAAACAGTTCTGGGAATGCAAGGGAAAAATGGGAGTTCAGGCATTCTTCCTATCCTCAGGCATTCCCCATTAGCCTGGTAGAGGCAGTCGTCTGCATAGCATGTCAGCTTTCCAAACTTCTGTTTAATGATACCTAATTCTTCCCCACTGATAGACCAGGAATCTATTATTTCTCTTCTTTGAGTCACCTTCCAAGGGAAAGGTATCTTTTGCATATCTTGAAATGGCATTTCATGCCTTCTTGTATCTTATTCTTAGTTTGTCTAAGGCCATTTTTTTTTTGCCTCTTAGTGTAATGATTTCAAGATCACTGGTCCTCCAAGCAACCACAAACATCTAGTAGATGAATCTGTAATATCTATATAATGAAATCCAGAGTAGATTTACTTTAGATGTCGTTGTCTATCTTGTTGCATTAGAAAATTATCAACTCAAACTGACATCCCCCTAACAGATATTTCCAGATAGTACAGACACATGCTGAAGGAATAAATGGTCCTTTTCTCTGGTTTGATTCAGTGTCCTCCACCAAACCCCATCTTGGGCTACATTAGTTAATACATGAAGCCATGTGCATCCATGAAACAGGCGATGGTGTTCCCACAGTAAAGGGCCAGCTCAGCCCCTCCTTTTATGCCTGCTATATTTCCTGAACAGATTATGACCAGGACTTTTAACTGTCCATGTATGTGAACTGTCCAATTAGGTTTCAGAAAATGCCAATTATGTCAAATTTCCTTTCATCAGTCAGAACCCTTTTTTTTTTTTCATTTCTCAGACCTCTAGGAGTAATACCAGTCATTACAAAGCTTTTTCATTTTATGTTCTTTTCCATCTTGTGCTCAGTTTGTTCACCACATGCTGAGTTAGACTCATGACTGCATTTGCCTTTTTTTTATGGTTAGTCTGATGCTCTCATGGCTGCTTCTGATCATTTTCCAGTCTGATTAACTATCATTGTGATCAGATGCAATCCATACTGCTTGCCACATACTGTTTCCCTGGACTGTGGTCCAGTGGTCCTTAACTGCCATCACAGTCAATGTTCATGATTGTCTGTTTTTTCATCTCTGTTGTGCATGGTGATCATGCAAATCATAGTATCTCTATTTTTTGCTTAAAACTCTTCCAAAATTCCCACAGTCATCTTTTAATCTTGCAGTTCCTAGTGATGCATTCCCTTTGGTATCAGTGTGTATTGTCATCTGTACTGATTGACAGACAACTTCATAACCCCTTCCAGTCTTGCAGTTGCTGTTCATATTTACATTCCATTAGATAACATGCTATCTGGTTACCCTGATTTGCACTGCTGATTTCTTGGCCCACTCTTCTTATTATGCTAATAACTAGAGCCAAAGAAAACAATTTTGGGAAAAAGTCAGTATGTTAAAAATATTTTAGGTCATTCCAAACCTGTCTACAAATTAAAGTCAAATTTATTGAAGAATTTAGTGGAAAGGAAGAATATAGATTAAGTCAAAATATGAGTGCCAAAAGTGCAGGAAGGGAAAGACTTCATTCATCTCATTGATCTCTGCCCCAATTATAAGCACTGTAAGCATTTAATTTCCCTTTTTCCTGAAGGGATTAGAATTCACATCATGATGCCAAGCATCATTGTGCTGTTTAGCATTTTGTATAAAGGCTCCAACAAGAGGGCAACCTCAGAATATCGTATAGCCTGTAGTGGTTACGGCACTCAGCTGGGTGGAGAAACCACCAGTCCAGATCTCCCTCACAGGCGTTTGAATGACAGTGTCTGACCTCCCAGCTGTGTGCTCTAACTGGAGAGAATTGCAAGGTGGATTCCTGTCACGCAGGCTTGTGGGAGCTGTTCATTTCTCATTACAAAGCATTTCTAAACACACGCTGGAGTTCTGGACTGCTTCAGTTAGACTACTTCGAGGTCTTCTTTACTAGTGCTTTTCCATTATGTATATTTTGTTTGCTTGAAGTTGTCCCTTCCAAAGATAAAAAAGATAATGGCTTATTTCTTATTTTCACAAATTTTACACAGAGGAAACATATGTTTTACAGGATGGAATATGTAGTATTTTGCCCTCTTTCAGACATGTGCTGGTTGTGCCTTTTTAATGGATAGATAATCCACTTCAGAAATGCTGCTGTACATTGCCTTGCCACCTGCAGTGAAGTTGTTTGAGTTTTTCTCTCTCCTTGGTCCAATGAATCTGTAATTATTAGACTCTTACTTGTTCCCCACAAGCATCTAAAATATTTTTACAGGACTTAGAGTCTGTATCTCAAAGTCTTTGGACTGCTTTCCAAAGACAGCCGTTGATTGTCACCTCAGGCTTAATCAGGACAATGCAGAGTTCCTACTGCAAGAATAAAAACTTCGACAACACCATGTTCGTTTTTTTAGCAATACAGAGAGAGAACAATGATAGAGAAGGATGTCAGTAGCTTACTCATATGATATAACCCCTTACTAGATGCTGATTTACATATTTTTGTTCCTTCCCATTTCTTTCTACAGAACTTGGTTGGCTTCATTCCAGCAGAGGAAAGCGCAAGAAAAGAAAGATTGCTTTACCCTGGCAAACACACACTACCAACAGGTACACAGCAGCTGTTCAATCTTAGCATCAAGATTACAGACACACACACAAATCTCAATGCTAGTCACAATGCTCTGACAACAATTTGTTATAAATCCTTTCACAGTCAGCCCAGATAAGATGAAGGCACTTTTGTTGTTGGTTTCAAAAGATAATTCATTTTTCCTCTGAAAAAGGAGGTGGAAAACTAAGCTATGTGGGTTATTAAACTCCTTAGGCTTACGTAATTATAAAAAAAAAAAATCATCAAATTTTGCCTGTCATTAGAATATCTAACAACTCATGACATTTATAGCAATGTATGTAACCTTCATGTATAACTTCTACATTTCAATGTATTAGGCAAACACAAAGTAATTCAACGATATCTTTGTTTCACGAATAGCTTGATGACCACCAGAATTAGCAAAGCCTGCTTTCCTGTGCCTTTCAGTCTTGTCACTAACTTTAGCATCTAAGCCATGCAAACACCAAGTTAAACATTTCCCTGCCTGGGCTAGTTACAAGAGCTTTCTCCCACGTAAGCTATCCTGGCATTCAATAACACTGGAATTCACCCACCAGCCCATCCCTCCATCCTCACTCCCACTCCAGCACCCCAATCTAAAAGTCATGTTTCCATCAGAAATAAGGCCATATTTTGATATTATTTATCCATGAACATATTTAAAAAATAAAACTACACTTATTTAAAAACTAAAACTACACTTACCATTGCCTTGTTGGTGGTTAACGTTGTGATAGATCGGTTGTTAACTCAGGATCAAACCAGAATCAAACTGGACATGGCAGTTGGGAGCTACAGCCAAATATATCATAGCTTCTGTCAAGGCACTTTCTAAAAAAGGCTTCTGGTCTACATTCACAGCAAGATCTGTCTACTCTTAACTCGTCAACACTGTCCTACCCAGAGGTGTGATTTAGGGTCCTCAGCCAAGTTCCCCACTCAATGACTGGAGAAAATCTGCCACCCAGGAGAGACAGGAGTCAAAAAAAACAGGAAGGGAGCTGCCTAAAAATATATCCAGATAGAAATTTTGAATAAAAAAGTACACAAAGGCAGCAGCAAGGACTAAATCCTTGTCCTTCAAACACCTTCATGTGCTTTCCTCCAGACCTAATATATTGGGATTTCAGGGGAAAGTTGAGGTTCTCTGTCCTGAACCCTGTTTTGGAGTCAGGCACCAAAATCGGCTCACCCTTTCACAAAAAATCCTTCACAAACGCCAAGAAACAAATGAAAAAGAAGCCCTAAGGCATGAAGTACCCTTAGGGAAAGCCCAGTAGTTTGGTGATTAGAGCACGCAGCTCAAGGACGGCTGATCTGTCTTGAAACACACGCCTGCCTGATTTGAACCAGGAGTACTCATGTCTCAGGAGAGTGCCTTCACCAACACAATACTGGTTAAATAGGGGTGCACCCAAAATATGCATCCCAGTGAGGCAAATTAAACTTTTATTTATAAATAAACACACATTGCTCAGAGCCTGGAGCCTGTGTCTCTTAGATCAGCACACTAACTACCAACTTCAAGCATTAAATTTTCATTTTTTCTTCTTTGATAAAGACTATTTAATAAATGGTCAGCATTTATAAAGGGGAATTTGCCCAAGGATCTGCTCTTCAACATGTGGTGCTTAGTATGTTCATACATGGGCCAAAAAAGAGAGCGAGCACTGCAGTAACAACATCAGTGTGTGGCAGCGAATTGATGGAAACTACCGAATAAGTAGGTGACAAAATGGCAGATTAAATTCAATGTCAGTGCATGCAAAATAGTGCACTAGTGGAAAAATAACTGTAAGCATTCAGCCAGAGACCAGACAATGGACTACAAATTAGATACTTTCACTCATGAAAGGGATCTTGGAGTCACTATAGGTAGTTTTCTGACTTTATCAGCTCAGTACTCCTCAGTGGTCAAAAAGCAAGCAGGGTGCTAAGACCTATTATTATGAAGAAGGAATAGACAACTAAGCAAAAAAAATTCTTTAACACTTCTTGGAGATATGGTTGCAACATATCAAACAGGATACAGTAAAAACAGTACAGAGAAGGATGAAAGGGATGACAAGAAGATGAGAAGAAATTAAATAGACCAGAACAGTTCAGTCTGGAAATGACTCAACTGAGCAGGCAGTAGATATGAGAGAAAAATATAATAACCTGAATGCCAGAGAGAAGATGAACGGGAAACAATTATTTGATGTTTCACACAGCTCAGGATGTGGAAGACACCAAATGAAATGATCAGATAGCACGTATAAAGGAAACCAAAGGAAGTTCTTTTTCCTAAGTAAAAATCACATGAGAAAAGTATAAATGAGATCAAAAAGATAGACAAAATCAAAGAATAAAACTCTGTCAAGGGCTATTAAATGTCATGATCCTGATACCACTTGTGGCTCCAGATACCTTGCAGGTTAGGAACTACGAGAGACTGTCAGGGAAAGGTTGCTTTGTACTTCCAGTGTTCTCTGATGTGTCCCTTGCTGGTCACTGTCACAAAGCTTGGTGGACTTCTGCCTTACCATCATGTTCATTCTTATGTTCTTATATATTGCAATAAATGCTTGATTTTAAACAACCGAGCAGCTTCTGCAGGTAGAGAGCCAGTAAAGTATTTACAAGTCCAATGCCTGACTCGGTCTCCTGAGATATGGGAAATCTTTTTCAGACCAGGCTCTGTGTGAGGTAGAGGAGGGATTCAGGCATGGATATCTCCTAGCCAAAGGCAGGTATATTTGGGGTATTGTAGTGTCTTCTACAGATTGCTTTAAGCAGAAACAGGTTATCGTCATATCAGCTATGTAATGAAGGAAAATTTTAACAAGTTCTGTTACACAGTTTGCTGGAAACAAAGAAAATACATTTGACTGAAAATATAATATTTTGCATTTTAAACTCTGTTGGAAAAATTGTAATATTTCTAAGTTATTTTATAGGTCTTTTAAAAGCAAATAAAAATGAGTAAAAATATAAAAACCAGCCAACGTTTATATGCATTCAAAATTGAAAGCTCGGTAACTTTTCAGTTATTTTTTCCTCAGACACAAAAAGTATCAATGTTTTCAAGTTAACATAGGAAAGAAATCATAGAAATAAGAATCTCATTCACCTGATAAGCTTGTTTGAAAAGTTTAGTTGTGATTATAAACTCAAGAAAAAAAAAATTATTGATATTATGCTTCTGACCTGAATTAATTCGATTACTGTCATTTCCTTCCAGTTGAGCTAATGGTGTGTGGTTTATTGTGTATCTTCATTGCCAGGCTGAAATGCTCCAAATCATAAAGCTCATTTTTTTATACATATATTTCATTCAACTAAAAACTCGTACCAGAAATATATTGGAATATTTGATATTTTTAAAAAGTTCCTCAATAAACAAATAGATAGTAAGAGAAAAATACAATAAAAAAATATATGTCAGAAACACTTTTATGTGTCTGAAGTGATCAGTCACATAAGACTTGTAAGGAATTTAGCACCGTGGAAACAAATTGCAAAGAAATCCAAAATTATTGACAGAAATTATTTTGGCAAATACTTAAGAGAAAAAATTGTTTCCAGAGAGCATGGTTGGTATGGAAATTATTTGCTAGCCAAATGTTGCTAAGCAAATAATTCAACCAGCCTCAGTTCTTCAGTTAATGACATCCTTTGAAAATTTTGACAGTCAAATAGTGTTTGTAAAGTGTATATTGAATTAAAAGTCAGAATGATATTTTTCCACAAGAATAAATATTAGTAATAAATTGATCATGCATCTAATTATTTTTGTTTTACTATGGACTTATTACTCATATTTTTTACAATTTCCCTTTTTCTAGCTGTGAAAACAATCCATCCAAGCTGAAACATGATATGAAGAATGTGTCATGTTGTTTCTTAATGTGGGTGAAAACTTCTTTCTAAACCATAGTGAAAAATGTGTGGGGTTTGTTGTTAATTTTGTTAGTGCCAATAATACTTTCCAGTGATGGACAAAAACCTATAAAAAAGAGTCTAACTTAATTATACTCAAATAACTAGGGCGCCTTTAAAAGGTAAACAAATACTCCTCTGTGGCATTGCCTTTACCACAGTATTTCCTAAATTTAGAATGTATGTGTACCACAGGGTTGTATTTATATCAAGTCATGGTAAACGTTTACTTTTTAATATGGTATGTTTGCTATGTATTTATAAAAATGAACTGAAGAGTTGAGAATGGATAAAAAATATGGGGAGACACTGAAATATGAAAAGAAAATCAAGCTATACATAGAGAACAAAAAATAAAATGTGAATTTAGCTGCAAAAATAGCATAGTGCGATGTGAATAGCACTGTGAACAAATTACTCCAGGGTGGAAGGTAGCACAGAGGCTTGCTCTGCTACACAAGGTAGGATTCTGCAGAAGGCATGCAGATTATAAGTGGGCTTAGGTGAGGCAGAAGGTGCCAAGAAGAGAAACTAGAGCAATTTTACCCTGCTTTAAACATGTACATTTAGCAGGTGTCAAAATATCTCCATTGAGTTCTGCAGTCCTGAATATTAAAAGCAAGCTCTCAGCTGGTGGAAAATGTATCATGAAGTCAGTCAGCTGTAACATAAAGGCTAATTTAAACTTTAAGGACTGGAAAGAGAACAGTTTTTCATCCTCAAAATCCACCCCTCAAGGTGTAACAACTGCTCAACAGCTTGGAATTCTTCTATTCCATGATATGCTTTGGAACTAGCTCTTAGAGGGCCTGGTCAAAAGCTGGAAATCATATTTGGTAGAAGATTCTAGGAAAAAAGAAAAGCGCTTCCACCTAAGTTTGGATATAGAATCTCCCTGGAAATTTTCCATGGAGAGGGAAATCCAAACATGATTAGTATCTACATAATCAAAATACTTTGTTCTGAAAATTTCATCTGTTACATTTTCAAGCCCTTCTAGAACAAAGAGGACTTGGCTTCACAGGCTGGGAATCAGGATGCTCAGGTACTTAGATGCCCAGCTTTGTGACAGGGAGCCAGAAATCCCAGACATCTCAGCTAGCACGCAAGGTAAGCTGGCTGGACTTCAAGCTCAGCTTGACAGGAATCCTGCTGCTGTTCTTTTGGAAATTTGTGAAAACCTTTCACGTTTTCACAAAACTTTCCAGTTTTGAGAAACTGTCACTTTCTAATGAAAACTCATTTCACCTAAAGGTCCCATTCCATTCTAGAGATAAGGACAATAATATTTATTTTGGATTGACTCCTTCTGGAATAAAAAACCAAAATTATTTCTGGTTTTTTTCAGAATTTTACTTGGGCCATGCATTGTGAGTTCAATTCCCATTCTTTTTAGTTAATAAAATCCTGCTCCTTCAGGAGAATATAAAGCCAACATGTCTTAAGTTTGCCATTACTGATTCCACCTCTTCACATCATTTCCTCAGATGAAGATATTTACCATGTTCATCCTGTCTGCATTTCTGCTTTTTCTGTTAAAAAAAAAAAAAAAAAGAAGTGGGCAAACAGTCTGTGGCAAGGCTCTTTAAAACTTTGGATAGCCAAACTTCATCGAGGTCAAGTTTTTGCTTGTTCCTAGATTTTATCCATCCCACGTCCTGGACAGTTTTAGAATATTCAAAATACAGTCATGCTAATCATTCTGATTTACAGTGCTCAGAATCAAACACTAACCATGTTAATATCATTGTACTGATTTTCCTTTAAATGAACTCCCTCTGTAGGTCCTCCAGAGATCTAAAGCCATGGTATGTTTGAAGAAAAGTAGGTGAACCCATCTGAAGTTTTTAGGTGGGAAGTTTAAGTTCTAAACTTTCTCCTGGAGGTTGTCACTCTTTTTGTAACATGAAGGAGAGTCAGCTGTTACTTTACATGACGTAAAACTATCTTCATGTTGTTTCCACCTAACAGTAAGAACAGAAAGAATTTAATTGTATTCACTTCATAGGTTTTTAGAGTTACTAAGACTAAGATTGGGACACAGGACAGAGGCTGTCTTTCTCCAGAGGGTTGTGCTAAATATCCCTCCGATGCTGAGAAACCAAGGATATAATCTGGGACAAACAGTCTGTAGTCGTACTCTCCGGTTTCCATAAGAAATAATTATGAGAGACATTGAACTGGGTAAGAAAAAATAATCTGTGCAGGTCTAAATGTTACATCCTTATGGCAGGATTGAAGTGCCTGTCAGAGTCTTTATTTCATGACTGCATGGTACAACACGAAAACAAAGTGCTCAGGTGGCGAAAATTGACGGAGTCCCACTGAAGTCCTAGGAGCTGCTCTCTGTCACACAGGTAGACCACCCTGCCTGCTCTTTCTTTCTCCTTTTCAGGAAGAAGATATTCGAAAGATGCTTCCTGAGGGCTGCAACTGGGAGAGGGAAGCTGGCTGGCAAGCACGTGTCTGTCATAGAATCATAAAATCATAGAATAGTTTGGGTTGGAAGGAACCTTAAAGATCATTTAGTTCCACCTCCCCCTGCCATAGGCAGCGACACCTTTCACTAGATCAGGTTGCTCAAAGCCCCATCCTACCTGGCCTTGAACACTGCCAGGGAGGGGGCATCCACAACCTCTCTGGGCAACCTGTTCCAGTGCCTCACCACCCTCACAGTGAAGAACTTCTTCCTTACATCTAATCTAAATCTACCCTCTTTCAGTTTAAAGCCATTACCCCTTGTCCTATCTCTACATGCCCTTGTAAAAAGTCCCTCTCCAGCTTTCTTGTAGGCCCCCTTTAGGTAATGGAAGGCTGCTACAAGGTGTCCCCGGAGCCTTCTCTTCTCCAGGCTGAACAACCCCAACTCTCTCAGCCTGTCTTCATAGGTGAGGTTCTCCAGCCCTCTGATCATCTTTGTGGCCCTTTTCTGGACTCACTCCAACAGGTCCAAGTCCTTTTTTTTTTTTTTTTTTTTTTGCTTTGGACAAGCCCAAGTAGATGACATCATTTGCTCTTTCCTTATCCACCAACACTGTAACCCTGTCATAGTCTGTGCCCAGATAGGACAACAGCTGAGCTAGCAAGGGTGTGTGTTTGGCTTTTTGTGGCCCTATTGCCACTGGCTTGAATGATAGCCTACCATCGTCTCGGCTGGCCAAGGTAGCAGGTGCCACAGCATTGCTTTTGTTGCCTGTTGTGGCAGCAGTTATTTTTGTTGGCTGTGAGAATGGCAGCTGCTCAGCTTGCCAGAGCAGAGGTAGGGGCATAGCTTTGTAGCTCGTCTAGGATAGCTGACATGGCACACAAATCACTACTATTAGTAATACAGCACTGTCTTTTGCCTTCATACCACCATTACTGCATAAAAGCACCCAAAGACAAAAGTCAAGATAGATTTTTGCATAGTGTTGATCACATCAAATACAAAACTAAGCTGAATGCTCAAATGCCCCTGGCTATTGTTTTTGTTCATTTGTTCTTCTATTTACATGGACTAATGGCCTAATGTTCTCTCTTAGTTAGCAAATGGTGTAAATTATATAATATTTGATCATGATTTATTTTCTCAATCTGGAGTCCTTCTTTTATACACAGATTATCCCAAGAGGCCATTTACAACCATGATTCTATGGGCTATAATCACAGCTCTAGGAATGCTAACATGAACTCTTCTCTACTTTATACTGAATATTCACCAGCATCTGCTGTGGGATTAAAATACAAAGATTTTGCCACACATGGCAGCCAATTAACAAACAATATGTTGATATAGTTTGGGGCTATCCCTTCATCTTCCATGCAGAATCTGTTGTGGAGATATCTCCAGGGGTTTAAATTGCAGTCCTCAGCTTCTCAATTTACATTTGGCCTTTCATTGACTCTTTCTGTCTTAATAGTATACTTTTTCATTTGTATACAAATATTATATGGATGTTAACCAGGATTTCCTCTTGTATTCTTTGGCTGTTTAAGTCTACAAGGATGACCCTTTGTTTCTTCCAATTGGATGTCTTTAAATTGAAATTCGTTCGTTAGTAAGGTAGGGTACAGAAGAATGAGCATTATTTTCTTGGTTTTGAGTTGATTTCTCTTTTCTTCTGCGTTTATAGTAGAAATACTTTTGTATTTTATGTAAACATTGGTGTTTCGAAGCTCAGTAATGTTGCTGCTTATTTAGATTTCATTTCGTTCAAATGAAATACCATTATCCTCCACTTCTGAATTAGTTTGCCTGAAATACATTTTGTACTATGCCAGTTTTAAGGTTTGTTTTCAAATTCCCTTTTCTATGCTGCTTATAAAAGTAGATTGTTACACTGATGTATTTTTAAACATTGAGGTTGGTATAATTTTCCATTGCCTCCCACTACAACACTGACTGTATCATTTATTCCAGTTTTCAAGATTTTTGATTCACCAGTGGCTTGCCCCGGCTCCTCCTCCTTCACAAGTGGCCTTTTGACTTGTGCAAAACTACAAACATGCCAAAAGGTAGGCATATATTTGTGCACGCTCAAGATTTAAGTTCTCTCACTGGTTTTATCAGGAGTTGAAAGTCCCAAGAGCTAAGAGGATCAGGTTCTTATTAAAAAAAAGAAGCCAGCTATACTTGAGTCATTTAAGTGTAATCTGTACTCATTGTAGTAGTGGGAACATGCTTGCTTCCTTTTCAAGAACTCCAAGATTGGGAATTGTGTCCTTTGCCTTTAACCATTTAAAATTTAGGCACTGGATATAGTATAATGTTGTCATCTATGCTCCTTTTACAGTTAGTAGAGAAAAAGAGGCATGTGGAGATGCCAGTTCACTGCATCCTGATATAGGTGTCTGTAACAGGTGAGATATTAATTGTTTTTCTTGTTGTACTGCTCCCTATGGTATCTAGGCTTGTCATGCCTGCTGATTTACTCTAACCTATTTTTTTACTGTATGTTTTTTAAAAACTCTTTCCTTCTTTTTCCCGTACTAAAGTAAATGGGATTTTTTTTTTTTTAGTGTTTAAACCCATCCTGTTGTGACTAAAATAAAATTCTAAAGTGAGTATCACATAGGCATATTCTGGCACAATATTGATTTTATATACAATTCTATACCCCTAACTAACATAAAAATTAAATTTGGGTGAAAGTTTTCTACCATAAATTAATACTTGAATTTAATAATTCATCTGGGCTCAATTTAGACATTTTAAAATTTGATATCCAGAATATATTCAGATTTGAAATTCTAATACATATCCAAAGCAAAAATTTGAGAGGCTTTGCTGGAAAGAATTTTAAAAAAGTTTATTACCTGAAAGGCCCTGCTGATGTGTGCTCTTTTCCCGCTGCAAATGGTAGGCAGGAGTAAAAGGAGAGGAAGAAAACATAAAACAAATGGAAGGAGATTAAAAACAAAAGCTAGCATAAGTAGAAAAAGTAAGAGGTCACCAAAGGGAAAGACTTACAGAGCCTGTGATCTGGATCCAGTTATCAACCTCCAAAGAAAATAATGAGGTGTTATTATTTTTATTATATTGGAATGAGTAAAATGAACATCTTTAACACTGTTTATTTATCTCAAAGCTAGGTCTGAGGGGAAGTTCTCTGTGAAAACAGAGTCATCTAAAAGCAAAATGTAAAAGCACTCGTTGTATGTGTCTGTTTATACGGACACAGGCTTGGTTATATCAGTCCCTAAACTAAGCAGAATTTAGGAAGACACATGAAATGGAAATCTAGTCATTAAATATTAACCTCTACAGGGCTCAGGGGAACTTTTATTTTGAACTAAAACAAAAGTAAAAGTAAAGCTATGTTGCCCTTAGACAGTGTCATTCTCCTCTTAGCTATTCAGTTTTCCTCATTAACTTTTTTCCTTGCAAGTTTTGAAAATGAGGAATAACCAAAAAAGTGGTTCCAACATGGCTTGAGCATTTACTCAGGAGCCACCTGAAGCCTCTGAATTCACAACATTTGGAGAGACTACAGTGAAGATCCATCTCTGACCCAGGTCCACTCAATTCAGACTGAAGCTTCCTCACTCTCACACTGGGAGGCCAACACACAACATTAAGCATTTGCACTGAGTTAGGGCCAAAGTCAAGTGAAATCATATGTGTGTTTCATTTCCTATTAAATGCAAAAGTTTATGCAAAACTATAGTTTTCCTGTCTCATGAAACAACACACAAAATACTTTATTTAGCTCAGCTGTAACTTCTAATGAAATATGACAGCAGATAACAAGTGAAATTGTACTGCAAGTCTCAGAGGAAAAGTCTGTTAGGAAGGGCGAAAAAAAGTCACTCATACAGTTTGTTCAAGACTCTTAAGAAAAAAACTACACATAGAGTTATCAGCATTGTCTTGTAACAGTGAAGAATAAGGAGAATAGTCTACTTGAGACAGAAGAAGCTGAGTAGAAGCCAAGATACCATTTTATTGTTAACCTCTTCAGGTTTAAGAACTGGAAAATATCAGGGAAGATTATATGATACGTTATATCATAAAAATGATATGCCTATCATTTTTATTCTGCTCAGTAATACTGAGATGTTAATCCCTGTGATGGGATTTCCATTTGACCATGTGCAGGGAATTTAACTGTAACTTAAGTTATAATTCAACATGTCAGATCAATGATGTCAATGAATGCTGATTTGTCCCAGTAGCATTTGCTGCTATTACTGCAATAATGAAGACAGGTGGAATCATTTGATGGTGTCTGTGGGGAGAGCCTTTACCAAAGGTTGAGCTGACTTAGAATAGGATGGCGCACTCAGTTACTTTTCTGATAGTGACACAGAAGTTTTCAAAACACCCTGCAATTAGAAATTTTACTTTTTTAAAAAATACATTAAAATTATGAGCCAAAGACAAGACACCTTTACTTCTACTAGGAACAGAGATATTACACTGTGTTACCTAAGCTGTAAAAACTTAAAGCTGTAAAAAATTAAAAATTTTAATTCGTTTTACCTTTACCAAGATAACTCTGTAGCTTGGTGCTAATTCTTCTGTTATCTGGCTGTATTTTGCTCAATTGAAGTATTTGATTCAAGACTCATTTCAGCAGACATCTCGTCACCTATCTTCTCAGTTATCTTTGAATCAGCCCAATATTTAATTTATTTTTCTTATGTCCCTTGTTCAAAGGTTCAGTGTACCTGCACAAAACCAAAAATATAATGTGGAAATCTAACATATACTAATTTAATATATCAAATAATCATATACTGATTAATGTTTTCTAATTTAAATTGTTATCCCTCATTTTTTAAAATGTCTTTCTGTCTCAACTCTTGTAAGCCTTTGAAGAATAGTTTCCAAGTAAGGAAAACCTGTTTAATAACCTACAGATTATTAGATTTTACTGTATGAAACTGTACACTTCAGTATATTTGAAGATAAATCAGACCTTTTATATCATATCATACTGCAATTTGTATAACTTTTATGTTTCAAGATTTAAAAAGTCTATCCTGTGGTAAAAAGGAAAGCTGTTGTACTTCTTTTCAATCCTGGTTTTTTTCACTTTGTTTTTTTCTTAACTGTCTTTCCTTCATTTGATGCCTTCCATGATACCGTGTCACAGAGCACAGGCCTCGAAGGATTTTAAATATTTTCTGAAACTTAAGAATCCAGGAACATGGGAAGATGTGAGTTTTCATAGGAAGAGCCTTGAGGGGTTTAAGTAGTGACAAAGAAATGGAAAATAACCTAAGTTATAGGATCACTAAATACAAAGTGAAGGATGTGGTTGTATAGTCCTAGACCTCTAGAATTAAAGAAAAAGCAAAAGTATATTTGGAGCTAAACACTACAGCAAGCTGATGACTTGAAGCTAGGAGAGGTTTTTTCACATCTATTTTATCTCAGCACTCGTCTCTTCTATGTCAGAGCTGCTCTGGAGGGTGCTTTTTCCTTCACATCTTACCTTTCCCATGTCAATTCAATGCTGAAAGAATCCAGGCTTTTAAATAACTGATGAATTGTTTTCTCAGCCACAGAATAAACATTAAAGACCAGTTGTGTTTTACATTAAAATAGTATGTTTACACAGGGAAATTTACACTCGTGGGTTCTTCCTATGTCAATACATATGCATGCAAGTGTTCAAAACTTGAGTGCTCTCGGTTAGAATAGTACAGATTTTTTCCCCGGATTGGATGAGCCCCCTAGAGTTTCCAGCACAAACTACTTGTGTATGTGAATTTGAAGGTTTGTTTCTATCTGCAATTATACAAATCTTTCTGAAATTCGTTTTGTATTTGTGACATTCAAACTCAATTTCTCCAATGTTTGCAGAAAATCAGCACACACAAAGCACAATCATGGATGAATAAAATAATTTAAATTTTTAACCAAATACTAATGGAAAAATTTTGTCTCATTCATCAAGCTCTCCTTAGTTTTATTCTTATAGAAATGTCCTTTCGTTTTATTCAGGTTTCTGTGCACTGGAGATTAAAATCTTGACTATGTAGCTGATAACTAGTCCTTTACAAAGTCAACTTTACCTTTCACATTTTCACCCTTTGAGGTAAAGTAATCTGAGTGGGAAGGCTGAACTAATTCCAAATTAAGGATCCTTCTACAGGAAAAGCATGGTTAAAAAAACAGAAAGAGGTTAAAATCTTACCTTGGGCCTATTAACCAGATAGCTGTAGATTTTCATGTATTTTTTTACTCCAAAATGAAGACTGTGAGCCAAGAAGCTATAGGTAATTATCCGGACAGTTACTGCTCTATAAATTAAGCATTGACTGCAATACCCAAAAAACCCTACAACTTTATGAGATACATTGTTGAAAGTACTGATGCAAATCTGTAGATAGCAAAGTGTGTATAGACATTGAAGGTGGAGGCATATATCTCCAAATCAAAATGGACGAGACTATTAAGACTTTTAGCTTAAGACAGCTCTTGTTCTAACAGCAGTTCCTTCTACATGGTCAGCATCAACCAATTATTTGATCTGAGACTTAACACTGTTCATTCACATCAACAGCCCTGTCAAACACTGGATATTCTCTAGGTCCTATAGCTGTCCTAGCCACGAGTGCTAGCTACAGCCAAGGGCAGAGTGGTGCGTAAGACCACGCCGGTAAGATCCTGGCATTCCATATGCTGTATTGATTCTAGCAGAGTTGCTTGGATCAAGCTGAGGTGGGAGCTGTGGCTTTAAAACATGAGTTCTCATATTAGTTGGGAGCAGCTGTAATTTGCTCCACCCTAAACAGTCTATATGTGGTCTTCCTGCTTGCAGCAAATAACCAGCATAATCCCCAGCTGGAAAAAATATGTGGATACCTCTACCTAAGGCAATCTAGAAAGTGTTGCCTCTTAGGTAAAGTTGCAGACACAGTTAATTGTAATAAGGAAAGCAGGGCATGCAGCTGAAGGACACCTCACGTACTCCCTACAGCTATACATATATATGGTTACATACTTCAATGCAATTTTATCTGGATAAAATGATTTGTGTTGGGGCAGCACAATAGGCTGTCAGTGTGTAAACAGTCTCTTAACATTTTGCAGCCCATTATATTTTGCTGCCCAAGGCAACCTCCTGCTCTGTGTGGTTATACAGCCCTGTTTTTATTTTCCGTTGTTGTCAGATATGAGCCTATATATCACTCCCTTTGGGAGAGGCTGGACTCAGCATTGCAGTATGTAACTTAACATCGGCAGCTGTGATGGCAGGCAGCTACTTAAGGATCCTGCTGGCCAGTAGAAAGTTACTGGGTGAAAAACAAAAGGAAAATAACACTAATAAATAGACAAAACGTGAATAATATGCTTTACTAACTACTTTCATTTCTATAAATAGGACGTGGGTAATAAAAGACTATTTCCCATGCCCCATGCCTGAAGTGCCATTTGCAAAGGACCAGCCCAGAGTTGGCAGCGATTCCAGATATGTTGTTTTCATGTCAGCAAGTCCATTTTGAGGATTAAAATGACCTTCCCAGATGGGGAAGCATTTGGTACTTCCCAAACCTGCAGTCAAAAGGATTCTGAATGCAAACATGAAATTCAAAGAATGGGCAAGCATTGGTTTGGACAGTAAAATAAGCAGATTAGCCAAATGACACAGTCCTTGTCCTCAGAAATATTGAAGCCTTTACAGGGAAGCTGCTACTAAAATGAATCATCTGCTAATTGTTAACACATGCTGTGACACCACTGCTATCTACTGTTATAAATGTGACAAAAACATGGTATCTTAAGATGTATGGGCTGATATTTCATCCTTTTTCATCTTGAACCATGCACCAGAAGTATCAGAGCATCCTATCTATAACATATTGACGTGTAACAAAAGGCAACAGAAACACTGAGAGATAAATATTTTTATGGAGAATTGGATAATAGCGCATTGGGAGAGAAGTCTCATGTATGTAAATAGGAAGCTGAATGGGACACATTATCATCATACAATGTTAATATTAATCAGTTTAAATAGTTTTAGCTAGGCATTTAGCCAAAACTCAGGACTCTGTGGGCTGCTTGTTGGGAGGAAAAATCGAGTCAGCAGCGTCTCAGATGTCACCCTGTTTGTTTCCAAAGGAACCCAGTCCTATTTCTGTCAAGACAGCAAGAATCAAGCAGCAGAAGACAGTTTCCATATTTGCAGTTGTGGGCTTCTTTCAAGCCAGCCCTTAGCACTCAGTGCCACACAGGCTGTGCTTTGGTAACTGTATCTCCACTGCTCTTACTACTTCCACATCGTTTCCCTCCTTCTTTCTCACATGCACAGAGACATTTACTTCAGTGCAATCAGTTTCCAGCCTATGGGTGAAATGACGCAGGGCTGCATCACTGAAGGAGGTGCTGTGGGCACTAGTCCCTGCTTTTAAGCTCTGTATTCAATAAAGGAACTCAATGGCTTCCTCCTCCTAGTTTAAGATGTTAAGAGCTACAGTTACTGACAATTCTGTTAACTTTGACTGAAAATCATCTTTTACCAATTTTTTGTAATGAACTCGTGATTTTTGACTGCCTCTGTTTTCATGTGCCCAAATTGTTATACTTTGAGGTCTACGACATGGTTGGTGCATGTCCTCATCAGATGTTAACAAGTTTCATGTTGGATATGCAGGAACTTCAGCCCCAAAAATCAGTGCTGGGCTTTGAGAATATTTGTTGTTGTTTTCAAAACTGCTGGATTTACACCAAGGGCAAGGAGAAATATTTCTTCCAAAGCTGGAAATGTTTTTGAGTTACCAATCTCTACAGAACCATTTCTTTTGAGACTTCTAACTTTTGTCTAATGTTTCTGGTTTAAGAACTACATGTTACCCACCTCAAGCCTTCCAGATAGTAAAATGCCCTTGATAATTTTTTGAGGAAAGGATTTCTAAATTATTTTTTATTAATTACATTCCTACAGATACTTCCAAATCAACTCCTGATTTTGCTGGCATCAAAATACATTTTTTTGCCACTGACTTCAGTGTGAACAGGACTTGATTGTCTCCTGTAAACTACTTGTAGCTCTGAGGAAAAAATGGGAAGCAGGCAGGCAGGCAGGCAGGCAGGCAGGCAGGCAGGCAGAGGAAGGAAGGAAGGAAGGAAGGAAGGAAGGAAGGAAGGAAGGAAGGAAAAGAACAAGAAAGTAAAAGGTAGAAAGGAGGCAAGGAGAGAGGGAGGGAATGAGGAACTCTTTTATGGGAACACATCCAGTCTCTCACTAAACCAGTACAAATAATAGGTGTCAGAATATATGCTTTTAAGTTATTTTGTTGATAATCGTCCCCTCTACCACCTTTCAGTTTAACAGTAAGATGCCACAGAACAGTTAGCAGCACTTCAGCCAAATTCTCAAAAGTATTCAGACACATAACTCCTTTGGAAATATATTATTTGAAATGCCTAAAGACTTTTAAAGTCTCTTTTCTACTTCACACCTGGTAAGTTCATGTCAATGGTGTGCAATTCAGGACAAAAATGTACATCCCCTGAATTTTCTGGGGCTGTATCCTTAAAATATTTACCTTGAATGAAATCCTCGTACCTCCAATAGAGTGTGTGCATGTGCATCTGAGTGTGCATGTCTGTTTTATTTCTTTTCTGCTACTCTTGGCATGAAGAGTCAAGGGAGCTTGTGTAAATACAGTCCTACTTGCAATAGCAGCTCAAGAACAAACACTGCCCGGCAGTCTTCTGACTGGAGCACTAGTTTTGGCTTTAATTACTATAGCAACAAGAGTCTACCTATTCAGAAAATAGCTGGCAGTGCCTTGGAAAGGACACTGAAAATCTTTTGAACAAATAAAAGATATAAAGAACAGTTTTCTCTAAGCAGTAGCAGCACCTTTCCTAAGAGACTGCTACAGGTGGCTGAAAATTTCAGTCAAACTTGTTTTTAAGGGAAAATAGATTTTGATGGATTTTTTTTTTTTTCTGAAATGCACGTTCTTTCTGGAAAAAAAAAAAAAGTATGTTTTTACAAAAGTCTTCTCCGACTCCTCATAGGAGTTCACCGTTGGGTGCCAAATGCCTCTTTTCTTTTTTGTAGACAGGATTCTCCATTCTAAATTCACCATGGCAGGTATTTTTCAGACATATGTAGTGACTTATGGAATTCATAGCACATGATGGTCAAGAAGCTGATATAGGAGAACATGCACAAGGCAGCTGCAGTACAATTTCCATGGAATTCTTCAATATTTCTGAATCCAAATGTGCAGTTTTCAAGATTAAACTAAAGGACTATGACAAACATTTTCAAATATGGGACAAAACAAATCTACTTTTGATGTTATACTAAAAATCTAAATTTCTTCTGGCAAGTGCTGGTCAACAGGGAATACACCATTCTCTGTTGACTTATACGGATTCCCATTTTAATATGTCCATTTTGAAGGTTAATTGCAGCTATCCAACCACTGCTCTCAAAGCCTTGGAGAAAATTTCATATCGGTCCCCACCTCCTGAAGAAGCCGAGATGTGATAAATGCACCAAAATCCAGTTTAAAACTGAACTCTTCATAAATAACCCTTTTATAGTTGTAACTAAGGCTGAGGTTGCATTTCTTTCACTTCTTTTACCAGAAGAGCTGGTAGAAACTCTACCAGAGCTGATAGAAGAAGACCAGCTTTCTCCCCTTCATGGTTCATGCCCATCCTTGTGCTGTCATTTCCTAACTCTCATCTGTTCCTCTGTAATTGTCCTAGCAGGTGTGCAGAAAAAGGGTTAAAAAGCAAGTCTTTCAGCATAGTTGGTGGTAAGCTGCAACAGAGACTTTGAAACAAGCAGCCAGAGTGAGGGAGAAGTTACACTTTCAGACACTTTTGCTGCTGAGGTATTGTGAAACTACACCCTAACATGTGAAGCTCCTCAGCCTTGGCCCGAGTCTCCATGCCATGGAGAAGACTGTGTAGTGGATAATACTATCTGCAACAAGACCTTTCTGAAACCACTGTATTTTCGGTTTGCTAGTTCCGGTGATGATCTATTTAAGACGTTTGAAGTGTTCTGTCCTTTCTTTTTAAATTTCCATGAAAATTCTCTTGCTATCCACATATATTTTCTGCACTCCTTGGAACTAAAGCAGAGGCAGGAGGTGTGGGTCAAGGCATGGCAGAGACCTGAGGCTAATACATCAGTGACCTGTTAGAGAGATGCTGCAGAACTCTTTCCCATACACCTGTGCTTATGCACAAGTGAGTGAGCTCTTCAAAAAGGACACTGTGAAAACCAGTTTATCCACATTTGTATTTTTCGTTGTCAACTAGTTTAAAGCTTCAAGGCAATACGACACAGAGAAGACATATTTAGATTATGGGGAAAAAAGCTTTATTTACTATTCAATAGTGAATTGAACACTTGCCACTCAGCGATTTTCTGTAATGTTGAAGCTGAAGTTAAAGCATAATGCTTCATTAGCAGTCACATGATGCTAGCCTTTATTACAAAATGAAGAACTCAAGGCACAGTCATCTGATCTAAAGCCTTTGATGAAGCTAAGAATGATACCCACAAGTCCTGAAACGTACAATTTCTACAGACATCCAAAATGAATCCCTTCCTAAACTGTTCACAGTATTTCGTGACAATACAGGCATTTGTAAAATGAACAGAGAAGGAAAAAAGTGTCCCTCAGAATAGCCCTGAAGTTTTTGCTCCACGCATACATTGCCCTTCATCAGAGCTGCCTATATCTTAAATTAGCCAGGGGCCACTGTTACCTTTGTACTTTGCTACTGGAGGCGAATACACTCTGGGAAATTTAAAACATATGGGAGGAAAGTGCTTTTTTTTTCTTTGGTCAGTTCCCTTTTTAGAGATGTGTCTAGCATGAATTTTATTACCCTCGTATCTCTCATTTTTATTATCCTTAGAAACAGCCAGGCCACAGAGCAAGAGAATGGTTCTCTGATGTGCTTTTCCATCACTTCCTTGCTGCCTTTGTTCATATAACATTCTTTTCCTATGACAGAGCTCTGCATCTCTATCATTTCCACACTCCAGATTCCACATTTCCTCCACACTACACCTTTTTAATTCCCATAATAAAACATTTGCTTTATATGAATGTTACGTTGGAGTTTTTATTGCTTATTAACACTATAGGCAATCATTCATTTCTACATTTATAGGATTTGAACATAAGTCTTCAACAGGGTACTTAGGAAATCAAATGAGAAATGTTAGAAAGGGCAGCATGGTTACCAAAAAAAAAGTTAATCAACACACAGAATACTTACATAGAGATAACAGGAAAAATGTCGAATGTGCAGTGCTACCTTCAACATCAAACTTCTTCTGTTTAGAGAATAACATTCAGCATTTACATATGCTGAATACTCAATAGCTTTTCTGTGTCTCTGCTTGCCATCCTTACCCCACTGCAAGACTGCCTCTTGGGCCACCTCACTGCTGTATCACCCTGAACAGACAATGCATAACAACTTGAGTGACAATCTCAATTTAGAACTATATTCCATCCTTCCCTATGAAGGAAAAACAGCCAAAATTTTTCTTTCATCTACCAGAATAAGGAGCAAGCCATCCTAGAGCTGACCGTCATACCTGAATCCAGCTTGAAGGAGATTAACAGATTGATACTCCATGGGTATTCTTTTCCATTTACTCCCTTCTAGGTCAGAAAAATGTTGCTAAGATTAAAGTTTCCGGTTTTAGGGCTTTCCCCTACTGGAGAGGGGGAAAGGAACCTTCAAAAGCAATTCAGCCTGCCTAAGATCTGATCTGTCCTTGATGGTCTTCCTTGGTTCCCATAGACCAGACACCTAATCAGGCAAATGTCCAGAGAGAGATGGGATGAAGCTGGTTTCCAGCTTTGGAAGAGACCAAAAGAGGAAACTGAAGATGCTATTATTAATGTTTTCCCTTCCGGCTAATGTTATAATTTTTGTGAAATTATTTTATTGTAGGGATTCTCAAAATCCTAGGTGAAATTTTGTCTTTCACCTTGTTTTTCTTGTCTCACAGATTTGCCAGGTAAGGACTTTTTTTTGGTTAAATGCCCCTACAACTCCTAGTTTTCAGTACTTTGTTCGACAATATGAAAAATACATTATACTTTGGTCCTATTCCAGACCAATACTAGACTAGGTATGTGACCCTTAGGGAAGGTGTGTCATGTAGGTACTTGAAGTCCGCTGATGTATGTGTAAATATCATTATTAGCAGTTCGCCTTGTGTAACACACATTTTCAGTGCCACAAAAGGCACTTCAGCTTGATGTTTAAATGAACGGATTAGAAGAAAGGAGAGGAATCTCTATAGAGTAACATAACAATTGTTGGAGTCTTATCTCTTCCACTAAATGTAGACTCGAGGACAGCTCTTCTATGAAGGGATTTCGAATCTCCTTTTCTTTGTTCAAGTGCCAGTGATAGAGATGGGTGACTCATAATATATCGTGAAAAAATATTTTCAGATATTTACATGGCTACTCTGGTAGATTCTTAGAATTCTTAGAGAATTCTTAGAAAGTCTACACCTAACATGAGAACTGACTTAAAGCATATCAATTGATTGTAGTTAACTTTTGAGATACGTTCTGTGTTAGCCAGCTCACACCATTTGGAGCAGAACCTTTCCCCATTGACTTGCATAAATTATAAGGTTTACTAACAGAACATTTCAATCTTTTTCATTAATTTATTATGTTTTCTATGAATATAGTAACAACTTAACTGTAGTGGCAGGAATATTCTCCAGAAAACGGATTTTTTTGGTAATCTCTTTGTTGCATTACTGTAACACTGAGAATCCCCTACTGGTACTGGAACCCTATTGTGGGATAGAAGCTGTAGGCCTTAGAAACAAATAGCAAAATATTTCAAAGAAATCAGGGAAAAGTGAAAACCTAAAATTATATTAATGAGCATACAGATCAGAATCCAGCCCTCATAGGTTTGCTCATCACTTTAACTTTTCATCACTAAAACGTTTCAGATTTCAGGTATCAAAAATATACTAAGATATTTCTACTTGTTTGGCAGGTTATGGATTATCTCCAGAAATAATGAATAACCTTGCCAAAGAACATGTGAAAGTAAAGACCTTGTTCAAATAATGTGGAGGGGGAAAGCTACAGTTATTTAAATTAATTATTAATTGATTTACTAATCATCATTTCACCTCTCCATTTCCTTTTCTGTTTAAGTTTTGCTACGTTCAGAAAGGGAAACTACTATTAGATGTAATGTCACGTCACACCATAGATGTAGATAACTTGGGTGTAGATGTGTATTTAGCACTGTCTCTGCCAAAGTCAGTAGGAGCTTTGCCATTACTGTTTAGGACAGTATTGTTTTGCACAGTTTTGAGGGAAGCAGAGGAGAGCTTTGGCACACCCCGCAAGAGTGTCCATCATAGCACGCAAGGTCTGTTGGCTGGTATAGACTTGCCACAGTAGAGCATCTGTCATGCTGTCTGACTATGGATGAAGGAGAGGGAGGAAGTGTATCGTTTCTTCCTGAATACTCTCCAGGATGCCATGCACGCTACAGCTCCTTGCTTATTAAGCATGTTCCTCTATGTTTCAAATCAGTGGATTGGGGTAAAAAGAGTTTTCTGATAAAAGACATTTTCCACACTGACTCACCTCTCTGCTTAACATATACTGAGCAACCACCTCCAAAACTGAGTGTGCTTTTACTGCCTTTGGCCAGTCCATTTTATTATTTAGCAGGGATTGTCATAAATGATGTGATATCTGTGGCAGACATGGAGCCACTAAGAATAGCCAGGTGATCACAAAGACCTCCAGATAGCCTTCTTATACAGTAATATATCTGTACATTACTATATCTCTCTATATATCTATATCAGTATATCATGCTGTGAAATACCTGAGAAATCTTGTGCCCTTGGTTGAATGAATAGTCCAGATTCTGGTGCAACTTTTCCAAATATCCATATATAACAATCAAGACTCTTAATAAAATAAAACTAAACAGATTTATGATAAGGCATCATATTGAAAAAATATAAACATACTGATTAATAAAATAAACTATAAACAGTATTGTTGGAATACTTTTTCAGCATTTAAAAACATATTTAGAATTACTCTGTTGAATTCATCTATATTTGTTATATTCCAGTGGAGAAACACCAAGAATTACCCATATTCAGTGCAAATGCATGCTTATCTAGGGATCTAGAAATAGAGCTGAACTAGTTCACATCAGAAAACTTAAGCTCCAGCCATACAGGTCAATCATTTTCTGTTTTAAAGTGAAAGCTTAAAATCTGTAGAAAGCAACATGGTCACTAGAGAAATGCAGACCCATGGTCCCTGTGGGACTAACTGAATACAAGCCCTGAAGAAAATAAATAGATCTTTATGACAACAGTGAAATTCAACAAGTCATCACTACTCTGAAAGAGCTTTATTTTTCTTTATTAAAAATATACATTGGATAACAGTGAAAAATATGTCAATAATCATATTTTGGTGACAAGGGTTTAAACAGAATTGTGGATAATCTCTTTTATGCTAAAAAAAGCTAAGATGAAGAAAGACTACTTCAATAAAAATTAGTTCCCAAGCAAATTCTCTGTAGTAACTTTATACTGGAGGAACTTTTAAGTCAAGTACTACTGATCAGGAAAAAATAAATCAAGTGGTAGGTTATATGCACTAATAAACAGTCATCACAATAGCTCACACTCCCTAAAATAGCATGAAAGGATAGCTGAATGACAAATCATGAGCCATTTCAGAAATGAAGAACGGATGGTTTTCTGTAAGCCTCCTAACTTTCTAATGCACTGAAAGGCTGAAGAATATAGGTCTTTTTGTGAACTTTAGCTAGCCATTAGTCATTAATAAACAAATTGTCTTGTATCACTTGTGCTTAGTGACAGAAATATATAAATATATATAGTGAGACAAAAAATAATCAAAGTACACCTGGTTATTATTTGTAAAGACTTAACTGTAAGTTTTTAATGATTAATTTATCTGGCATCTAATACCTTAATAGATCATGAGAAACATCAAGGGAGGAATGTGGTACTGCATTTTTAAAGTCTCTTTCGCTCTCACTGAATGATAATAGGCATGGAAGCTATCATTAGTCTTGTTAGATGATGGTTCCTTTAGGAATCTCTTATGTGTTACCTTTTAGAGGGAAGGTCAGAGAAAATCCCCCTGGGAGTCCCCTTGCAGGATACAGCTAACAGAAGCGTAAACTGTATGGAAATGGCTAAATTATCTTTAGAGAGACCTTGGTCTTTCACATCAATCAGACCTTTCTGAACTAGTAAAACAGATAAGCATCCTGCTTGTAAGACTGCTACTATCCATATGTTTGTCATGACTGTCACAACAAATTTTGAATAAAAAGACCATTGTCTTACTTTTCTAGAGGAAAATATGTCTGTTGGTAAATGCTAAAGGTAGGTGCAATTTATTTTAGTAAGAGCTACATGAACTGTTAGTATAAAAATGTAACATTTAAGGTTGTAGTTAAAATCCAAAAAGTCAGGAAACATAAAAGTTAATGCTACAAGAGCAACTTCAATGTTACCACTGCGCATATCTTGTATATTTTATGGTATAGATTTTACAGCATGATCAATAATCTATTAAGCTTCACATTTAACAAGAAAACAGGATTACGAATGGAGTATTTATAGAATATGATCAGTAGTTGTTGAAAACTTTGTGGATTTCTTGACTTTTCTTGACTTTGGCTATATAGACTTGATGTTCTGTATTTAAATTCATTTCAGTTTTGAAGATTTTTGGGAGGATAGCCTGCTCCCAGTGTTTGCTTTATTGTTTTTTCTTGACAAATACAATTTTTAGCTTCCCACGCCATTAAAGAAAAGGCATAGGAAAGAGGAAAAAAAGCTTCAGGCTCATTTGCTCTTTTTGTCCTACTAAAACAGCTTATGTGGGCTAGAAAACAAAGTAGCAATTGCTCATTTTTATTTTGTCCACAGTGACTGTAAACTTGCTTTAGTAAAGGAATTTTAAATAATAATTTAGAATTTTCACTGTCACAGAATCTAAACGAAACTTTGGACAGACTCTACAAAGTTATTGGAAATGCGATGGTAGGTCCTCAGTAATGGCAGGGCTGTTTTCAAAGCTGTACACCAGGACTGGTAGAATAAGGAATAATTTTCCAATAAAAATCACAGTTTTGGCAAAGAGCAAATTTTCCCTAGGGACATTCTGATTTTGCCTTAAGCTTTCATTTTTCATTTAAGTTTTAAATTTCTGCATAATAACAATTTCAAACAGCAATTTCAAATTTCACTCAGCTTTACACTCGACACGTGAGATATTACCGATTCTCACAACTTGTTATTTGGATATAGTAATACTTCTGATAAATTATTATATTGCTGTGATAGTTTTAGGGGCATTCAGGCATTACAGAAGTAATAACAATTAATTCCTTTATCAAATACCTTAGGCACCCAAATATTGTTATGGCACCCAAGGGGAATCCTGTCATGTACAATCAAGGTGATGAATAATTTGAGCCAATAAATACCCAGGGCTACCCATTGCCTTCTGGGAAATAATGAGGAATACTGGACAGGCTGCACAGGCTTGTATGACGAACTTTGCATACGAGGCATAAAGGGCTGCTCTTATGAAATCTTGGTTATTAGCCCATCTCTTTTATAAGAGTAACTTTCATTTACAGAATAAATTAAATTTGAAAAGAAGCTGTCCTTTCTGAAGTTAATTGTGAACTCATTTTATGGTGTACCCCTACCTTCTCTCTGTTGACTCCTGTCCTGTGAATTTGTTGGGTACCCTCGTATTTATTAGGTATTAAGGTTATGTTGGCAAGATTGTACAGGGTATGGCTGGTGTTACTCCAAAGGTATGATATGAGTAAGGTAATCGCTAATTATTGTACCAGGCTATGCTAGGATACATCAGAGAACTCTTAGTCTGAGAATCCCACCAGCATTTAAACATGAAATGTCCCTGACAGCTCTTGCTGTTACAGCTCAGGAGGTCTTTGTCTCCAATCACCCTTTGCTGTTACACTTTTGTCCATGCTCTTTGGCAATAAATAAGGTGTTTCTGTAAAAAATGTTGGTGTTTCCCAGGAAAGGTGAAGTTTTGGGGGTCTGATTTATTTCTCAACTAAAGCAGCAGTAAAATTCTAAAAACCCCTTTTCTGAGATTCTGCATTTAAAATAATATAATCTGTGCATAAGTGGCAGTAATAAGGTTCTCCAAATCCACTAAACTCAATCCATCTTGCATAGTTCTCCATGTCTGAGATTCATTTTAGATTTCCTAATTCAATTCTCACCATATCCTGGCATAGTCTCTTACCCCTTTTCTCATTCAATATTTTTAAAGGGTACCTTTTCTCCACGACTTCACAAGGTGATGTTACAAGGTTTTTTTCAATTGACTAGCAAGGCTCACAACAATGACTAAAAAAATCTCTCACTGGATCCTGTGAGAGATGTTATAAGCAAGCTAAAAAACTATTGAAGTCCAAAAGTAAATATAAGTCCAGCTCAGTGTTATACTTAAACTACAATTAACTTACTGATCAATATCTTCTTCTCAACAGTTCTCTGGGGTGGAAATTTATCCAGGTGTGGATATGGAAATGAGGATGATAACCTCTCTTTCCCTAAAATGTCAAGTCCATTCCATAAATCTTACTTCTTCAGGAAATCTTGTGTGACACAGATTACCTCCTTCTAAGGGAAGAATATATCCACAGAAACTTCCCTAAGAAAGATCTCACAGGACTCTGGGTTTGCTGATTTCTATCCTATTTGTATGGCTGTTCAGGCACAAATATGTTGCTCCCAGCAAATCTTCCCAGTGCAGTCTTTCCAGTGGTTTTCTAGATTTGCACTCACATGATAGATACACATGTGCCTGTGTGCTCAAAACACAGACCTTTTTGTCTCAGGAGACAGGCACTAGGACACCATTTACTTGTCTTTCCCATTTTTTGTCCCTCTGCCTCAATTTTGCCTCTCCATTTAAGCTTCTCTGTGACTACCTCTGTATGTTAAATGGCCTTTCTTCAAACTAATTTCTCCTGAGCTCTAGCTTGACTCTTTCTTGTATATTTTGTAATTCCTTGGTTCTTTTTTACAGTCCTGTGATTTTTTGGTAAAGTTTTCGTTGAAAAAAAAAATTTTGTAAGTTTCAAATTTTACTTTTTAATTTTCCAATTTTTAGAAATATTTTTTTTCCTTTTCCTTTAATTAGCAGCTTACTTCTGTTAAGCCTTCTGTCTTCAAGCTGCATGTGATTTGTGAGGGAATTATCATTTATTCTCAGGGTCTTGGCTATTGGCTATTTTGCCTGTTTCTCTGGCCATGTAATATATTTGCTATAGCTTAAAAATTAGGAACAGAAGAGACCATGAAAACACACATTTTTCCTCACTTCCATGATACTGTTCTAATTGCCTTAGCCAAATGTGAATTTGGCCAGTCTTCTCCAGTTAAAAGGAAAATAAGGCTCCTTTGAATTAGGAGTTCATCTTTGGGTCACAACAGTGAACTTAGTACTGACTGCTAAGTCTTGCACTAGCCTAGCACAAACATGGATTAACTCTTTTGGACCCAGCAGCTTTACACAACTTTAGTTTCATGGGTGGGTTACCAGCACCAAGTTTAGCTCTCCCTCAATTTATGGCTCCGGAGTCAACTCTGCTTCTTTCTTTTTTTTTTTTTTTTGCTTTGAATGAACCTATTGTTTCTCTGGTATCTCTAGCTCTTTTTTTATTAGGCATTTTGACACGCTGGATATCATTAACTCTGCCCACAGAGGACAGTTCTCCACTCCTAACAAGAAGACTTGTCTGGTCTTGATGTAGGAATCTTTATATGATGTCAAAAGGACTGTTCTGCCGGAGAAGGTTGCCGATGATGTGGAAAAGAAAAGTAGAAGAAAGGAGAAAAGAGAAGGCAAAAACCAGGAAAAAATGGAAAATGGAAAAAGAAAAAAAAGGAAAAAAAGAAAAAAAAGAAGAAAAATGGAAAAAAGTAAAAAGAAAAACAGAAAACAAAGAAGAAAGAAGAAAGGAAAAGGCATAAAGCAAAAAAAAAAGGAAAAAGGAAAAAGGAAAAAGAAAAAACAAAAAGGAAAAAGAAAAAAGAACAAAGGAAAAAGGAACAAAGGAAAAAAGGAAAAAGAAAAAAGGAAAAAGGAAAAAAGAGAGAGGAGAAAGAGGAAAAGAGGAGAGAGAGGAGAGGAAAGAGAAGGAAAAAAGAAGAAAAAAGAAGGAAAACAGGAGGAAAGAAGGGGAAAAAAAAAAAAAGAAAAATCATTTGCCATTAAGATGCTAAAAAAAGGTTCTCTTAAAAGGACTCAAATACAAAAATCCTCACTTCCCTGTAACTCTGCTTACCAGTCAGTGAACTCACAGAAAAATATTTCTCCATGTCTTTCACTTCAGCTTGAGAGAACATGAACCTGAGATCCAAACAGGATCTCAGATAGTAATAGGGTTTCCTTGACCTGGAATATCGCTATTCAGGGGATATCCCCCAAATTAAATTTCTTTTTCATGGACACCAACAAGAAGTGTCATTTATTTGTTGAACTCCAGGATCAGCCTGTTCCTAACAATGGTGCCTTTCCCCCTGATACTTTTTCTTGAGGTTCCCTACGAAACTGAAATCAAAATAATTGTCATCCAGCAAGACTGGATGAGATTATTTTGGTTCCAGCACGGATGCCCAGAGTTTGCCTCAAGTCAAAATTTGCTACCATGAGGTCTTAATTTGTTCAAATAGGGTCCAAGATCAAGAACATCTGAAAATTATTATTAAATAATGTATATTAATATCTCTTAATGTGGAAAGAGTGTAATCGATAAATAAAAAGAACAGCTAAAGTAAATATTACTATTATGAGAAGAAGAGAGGAATTCTCTCAGTTTTCCTGGTAATGTTATATTGTTGCACAACTGTAGCTGTTTTATTTATAATAACAGAGGATTTTTTCCTAAATTATCAATTAAAAAAAATATTTAAAATGTCATTATCATCTGCTTTGCCAGCTTATAGTGGGGCTGTGTCTTAATACAAGGAAAAAAGTGTTATGTTTTAGTGATGGCAGCCTCTACATTACATCTACCTTGTTTTCACTAAGATTTTGTGTTTAACGTATTCTTGTTTTTTCAATGACAAAATTTCGTATTAAGCAATATCTTTCTCACACATCATGTAGAAGGCCAGGTATGTTTTACTTCAGATTGTTACACAATTCATTGAATTAGAATTGTAACATATAACTTTATGTGGAATACTGTTAAATAGTCAAATAACCTTCCCTCTGTCAAAGCCCCATTTTTAGTAAACAAAATTACATAGTACAAAACCTTTTGTATATTTGCAAAGAAAACCTAAAAGCTCTTCTTCCTCTAATATTTATAACATCTTTTGTATGTATTACTATTGTTTCCCTAAAATCATGTTTAAATGAATGTCTGAAATGCAACCAGAATCTGCAATTTAGCTTCAAGTAAATCAGAATATTCAGTGTAAAGATTTAAGGTGCAGCTGTTTCTGCCATTCATTTGGGTAATCACTGTACATAAATTTATACACCATGAAAAGCTTTATTCATGTTCATATGGTGTGAAAATTGAAAGAAAAACTCTATATTAATTACCTTTTTAAACAAAGCAATTTAGATTTATCACATGCAGCAAGGGAATTTGTTCACATATCATAAAGCTTCTGTGAAACACAGAAATGAGATATGAGTTAGGAAAAAGGGTTTACGCTCTGTAGAGACTTTAAGATGTGAAAAGCAAATTAACTGCCCCTGACTTCAATCAACATGCTTTTATGAGTTTGGGTAAAGTCTACCTGCAGCAGCAGCCTGGTGCCCTGCGGAGGCTCCAGAGGAATGTGGAGCGGCACAAGCCTTTGTCTAGAACCACCCGAGACATTTCCATCCCCAGCGGCAACTTTTAGAATATGGACTTCAGCTGCCGAGGTAAAGCATTATTATTTTTCCTTCACACCTTACTAATAAATGTCAGTCTAAAGCCATTATATAGCAATATGTCTTCCTGAATACAATAAAAAGAACTTACTCTCTTCTGCTAGGAAGTGTCATTTTCTTCCACATGGAGTAAGTTGGTGGGTATGTAGAAAGGCATTGATGCTTTGATCTCTGTGAATGTTTCCATTATTTCTCATTAAGAACCTCAAGTTCCTCACTGCATATGCTTGATTATAGCCCAGTATACTACCAGTTATTTATTCAGGTAGTGTTTGCCAGCATGCATCCACCTTTAATTTACACTCGGAAAAAGAAACATAGGCTGATGAAATAATTTGCAGCCTGAAATTGATCTCCATGAAAAGAAAATATACTCAATGTCTTTTGCCATAAGAAAACCATGGCATAAGAAAACAGTCGCCTAAATACAGAGGGTGAAAAGATTATTTTTTCATTTCTTTCAAACACAGCCATGCAAAAATGTTTGCTTCGCAGAGAATATAAACTGACCAGAGGATATCATTCAGGGAAGGAAAATATTTTAAGACTTAATTCTTCAACACTGTTGTTTCAGCATGCTAACAAAATCAATGCTAACAAAAATCACCTCCTTTTAATCTGTTATTCTTTTGTTCCATTGAAGTAACTCAAGATCAATATGTATTGATTTGCTCCCTAATTATATTAATTTTACTTTAGAAATTAGGGAGGCCATAATGAGAATGTGAAGTTACTTGAAGACAGTACATTATAGGTAGTCTAATTTAGCAGGAGTCTGTGCATGAGATTAATTCATTAAAAGCAGCCAATTACCATACAAACAGGGGAGATAAATAAGATTTTCTCCTTTAATTTGCATTTTATATATCCCTTTGTAATTTTTAAAAGCTTAAATGAATTTACAGCCTAACTATACTTTTAATGTATATCCATTTTATTCCTGGGGAATATAATTGCATTTAATTTTAACCTTTAGCTTTGTCTGTTAGGTATAGCATTTTAGAAAACGAGATCGTGGCATCTAGATATGAGGCATTTTATGTGACATTTTAATTAAGAAAAATAATGAAATGCTAATATTTTTAACATTCCAACTATTCTGTCCACTAAACTTTTCTCCACTTACAGATAGTAAGAAGTTCAGCTGATAGATAATGATACAGGAAATGAAGGTGGTTTGACCTGTCTTGGCTGAGGATCTGGTTTATAGCTGTATCTCAGACACAAATGTCTATCTATGAAGATAATCGAAATCATTATTTCAATTGGATAGCTACATATTTTATCAATGCAAATGAATGCTTGATGATATGATTTCTTTGAAGGACTTTGTTTGTTGTTTGATGAGGTTAAAATGGACTGGTTTATTGTTAGGATGACTCTCTCCTTGCCCTTTTTGCACTATACCCCAGCATAATCTGGAGATTTTGAAATCTACATGAGATACTTGATTCTTTGTTGCTTTACAGCTGTAGGATTGGGAGTATCTCCAGTGAAGTATCACAAAAGTAGTCACACTTGTGTAATTTAGTGTCTGTAAAGAGAGAATCAGATCCAAGAGATCTTTAAAAGAAACTTACTGTGATTTTAAGCTATTTGTAGTTCTCTTTAAAACTTCACAAAAAGTCCTTTAGCTAACTGAAGACTACCTTTTTCCAGAGAAGATGAATGGTGTCATTAATTTTTTGGGAAGTTAGAAAGCTGACAAACATAAAAAAAAAAAAAAGGAAAAAAGAAAACAAAGTGTTATGAAACTAGAAAAAATAATTGAAAATGTGTACTTCTTGAGATCCATGAATTATTGTGTATATAATACTGTGTGTTGATAATGGTTCTTGCCATAGATAATACACTCATGCAAAAGGTTCAGTCCAGTTGATTTCCTTTCTCACCCCTCTTCCCAACTCCTATAATAAAATTAACCTATAATAAAATTAAGCTTGATGGTATCTCTGTTCAGGAGCATTCAAGTAATTAATTGCAGCTACATGATGTGGACCTTAGGATAAACCCATGGAAAACACAGGTCTTGGACAAGTGGAAGCAGTCTCTTAAGTAGGAAACTCTGAACCTAGTGTCCAGTTTCAAATATGTATATTCTCAAATAGGTGATACTGAAACTGATATTCAGTGTCAAGCCCTGGCCCTCTGCTGCCAAAACGCAGTGCAAAATATTTTGCTAAAAGGAAAGACATTTGGCTTTCAAGTAAACTTTGGTGGTTATTTACCTCAAACTGAGCTATCCTTTTGTATGGGTCCCAGTCATGGTTGTTCTCAACAAGGTAGATACTAGCTGCCATGAATATCTTTAACTGATACCAGTGGACCATAGTCAGGACCTGGACTAGATTTACTGGCTTCCTTGGGTGTCCACAACATAGACATTGGTGCTAAAGCGTAACAGAAACAGCTGAAGAGATTAGGCTACCGGTTCTGATGAAGCAGTACTTTGCTGCTATTTCTCTGTATGCTGCAAGCTCCAGGAAGCAACAAAGAGGAGTTTAAAAGCAGTTTCAGCAACATCTGGTGCCTTCTTAAATCCAAGCTGCCTTTCTCTGCCAGCAATAATTATCTGCTTCATGGAAAAACATGACCAATATGAAGAATTGTCATTCATATTGCAAGCAGATTGCCAGACAGATAACACATCATGATAATGATGATGATAATTATATATAAATGTTATACATATTGCATTCCTGTTACATTCCAGCACTGAATACAGCACTGCAGAGCATAAAGGAGCCTCCCTATAGGAGTGTTCAGCAAAAACTGAGGGTGAGATTTTCAAAGGTGATCAACATCTATTTGTCATAGGATTTTCTACTGTTGCCCATGACTGTAACCACTGAACACATGCTGCAGCAGTGGAATGCTTGCACTGTATCTGGGTGCAATTTGAGAACAATGGGAACTGTCATCCCATTAAGTTTTTATTCCTTTTTTTTTTTCCCCCAGTCTCACTAAGAGACTGAGGGTATATCTTAGCTTGATAGGCCGCAGTAGTAATATGAGGATTACTGTTAAATAGGAAATGGTAAATTAGCTTGTGCGAACCCTTGGGTTGTGGTGCCAGCAGCACATGGGTTAGCTAATGTAGAGCTGACTTGGGTGTGCCTGCAGTTTCCAAGTCTTAACAACTGCAGCGTTATTTCATGCTCCCTGTCAGGGCTCATCCTTATCATAGCCATTTTGTACAAAACTCTTCTGTTCCTGTGTGCTTACTCCTGGGGTACTCACAGTGCACATGCCAGGAGCAGTATGTTTTCTACTACCTTTAGTCTATTCACCCAAATTTGCAGTCAGAACATAGACTTTTTCAAACACTGGCTGACCTCTGGTCCCTTCTACCTAGTGCTGCCACTATAAACCAAAAAAGACTGATAAGACTTCCCTCCATTCAGAAGGAAGGAGTCAGACCCAGCTCAGGTCCTTCAGATTTGCTCCCAGGAGCAGCTTCTCCTAAAAGTGAATACAGTTCCAGTAATGTGACTGTGACTTGCTCACACTCAAACTAAGCTAGCTTGAATGACATTTATAATAATAACTATGTAGTTACTTACAAAGCACTGAGAAAGCAGGTGTAGAAAATCTATTATTCTGATTTTATACCTTCTGTGTTTACTCGTTACCTTCTGAAACATAATTTACGTTGGAAGGGACTCCCAGATGTCATCTAGTCCAACATCCTGCACGGTGTACCTTGTTATGTTTTCTGCAACTTACATGTCAAATGCCAAACAGCATGAAAAAAGTAGGTCAGTCTGGATGGCAGTGCTGAGCAGGCAAACTTTGGATCTGTGTTTCTTTCAACCATCTACGTGATTGGGAAGCTCTGTTTAAAAAGAAAAGACAACAAATTTATTACAATACCCTACATATTTTTTTCAGACAAAACTAAACTAGTTTCAAATAAGGTAAGCCAAATTTTATAAGGATTTGTTCATCACTTCTGATTTATGATGTCTAGTTAGTCAGTTGGAGTTGATAAATCAAAATTAGCTGCCAGTATTCACTAGTCATATCACACAAGCTGTGTGTTTAGTAATTTTTAAAAGGATATTTGATTTATATGTAGGCATAATGTAACTGGAAAAGAATTAAACACTGGCTTACGCTCAGCTTCAGAAGCCTAGAATAGCTAGATTTTTACTACACATTTCATAGGGGGAAGGAACCCTTCTTCCAGGGTCTGGAAGGAGACTCTGGGAAGGAACCAGCAAGAGAAAGTTCAGTCCACAAATGAAACTTTTCAAAACTTCACCTGAGGCACCTGAAAATAGAAACGTGATACATCTTTTGTAATTATAGTTTGGTTGCCACAAGGATATTATGTATATTGTAACAATATTCTAAAAAGTAATGGGCGTTTGATGTTCAGAATTACACCCGGGTCCTGAAAGAAGCCAGTCACTCAATTTGTGTTGAAAGCAGCTACAGATTTGGAGTTTCAAGGGTGACTGTTCCTCCAAGCACCCACCTCTGCATTCTACACATGCCCTTATAGTGACCATCAGCGTGTTTTCAAGCCATTTATTTACAAGACAAGGTGTGAAAGTTAAATTTGACATGTTTGTCGATATTATATCTCCTCAAAAACCATACTGAGAAAGGGAACAAAAGTAATAAACACAGGAATGTTTGGAAGAGCCACCTACAGCTGAGTGTGAACAAGCCAAGTAAACAATGGCACAATATAGACACAGCTGAAAGCACTTAATCAGTTTGTGACAATTAGAGCAGTCATGTGAGCAGCCTCAACTTTTTTCCTTTTCCAGCAGGACTAGGTCTTGCTAAAGCAAACACACTGACAAAAAAAACCCACATAAGCCCTTTTGCTTGAGATAAGAATTTAAGAACGCTGTATCTTCCCCAAGAGTCAAGTTTTTTAACGCCAGGCCACTGTGACTCTGGGACTTCAGAAGGCCATGTATGGTTTGCTCTCTGAATGAGGCACATTTTCAGTACTGAATACAGCTGGTTTCATTTGCTGATTCGGTCACTTAAGTCATGCTAACATATCAGAGAGGTCTTTTTGCAGTATGAAGCACAAAGCCATCTGGGGTTTGAATTTATACCTGGCAGTGTAACACATATGCACTGGATTGTGAGGTTCAGTCCTCAGACTCTGTTTTAAGACTACTATTGAGAGGTAGCCATTAGTGAGGTGGGTTTGGAGACCTAGGTATCTATGGCACTAACAGTTTTTAAGCTATCTGCTAATCTCATGTATGAAATTGAACAGCTACCTCTCCAAAATAGCTTTGCCTGGCCCCTTCTGGTCTTCTTGGGTGCCAGCCTGGAAACCTGTTGGACTCTTAAGCAAGGGCCTGATTCTATACTGCCTGCCAATTTGTTTAATCTCCGCCCATTCAGCGTAAGCAATTTCTGGAAGAAACAGGTTTCTGAAATAAAAATCAGGCTTTCACAGGATGACAACAGTTAGAAAGGCTGCTTTTCATTTTTAACGTGCAGACACTATGCACATTTCTTGGATGCAGATCTATTGGGAAAAATCATGCTCTTTTACCCCCAGGCTAATAGTTCATTCTCTTAGGTTTACCCAGAACCATTAGAGCACATTTGGCTCTTGGTATAAAAAATGTCATTTGGTTTTTGCAAGTTCATAACTTGCAAAATTCTGGCTCTGAGTCGTGTCCCTCCATGTATTGCCCTGAGTGAGACAAAGCTGAGGTATTTCAATCACCCTTTCTGCTCCTCTCCGTACTGACTACTGCCACTGTGGTGAGTGACAGCATACTGTCACTGGAAGATCCCTGATTACGGACCTTGCACAGGTGAAAACTAAAACAAAATGCAGTTTAACTCCCACTTGCTCAGCTCCTGGGGCAACAATATATAAAACTGGCTAAGATAAAATACACAAACTGTTCAGGAAATAGGAACGTAAACCCAGTCTAATACCTCATAGCTCTAACAAATAGGCTACAGACATGTAGGCTCACTTGTTCCCTCCTCTTCTTTGACCTGAAGGCCTTTGCACTCTTGGCTGCATTGATATTTGGCTTTAAGAGTAACAGTGAAGCATCCCCCAGTCCAGATTCCTCTGTACTCTGGCAGGTAAAACAGCCTCATGATGTGAAATGTGGCTTCAAAGCCATTTGAACCGAGGCTGGAGTGGTTAACATAGATGTCTCTCCTCCTGCATGAATCCTTCTGTCAGTAAGCTGTTACGCAAAAGGCAGGCACTAACTTCTCTTTCCACTACATTCCCAATAAAACAGCATGTAAGTTATACACAAGGCAGCGATGCTTATGCTTCTGTCCAGATTGTACTCCGGGCTGCTGGCAAACCTTCATGGTCTGGTACATAGCGTCCATCCCCAGCGTGGTCACAGGGGGCTTCCTAACTCTGTGCCTCGCGTGCACAGAGTGTGACTGTGTGATCATGGATAGCTGTGTCTGGGTTAAGAGCAAGTAACTAAAAGTGGAGAGTTTGTAAGGATTTATAGCTTCCTCCATCACCAGACTTTGTGAGTGCTCCTAGACAATCCCATCACAAAAAATGAAACCAGAGTAGCCTGAATCTCTGCTGGAGATTGTTTGAAATAACCGAAATAAACCTGCTTGACTCTGCTGTGACACATGCTGGAAGAGTTCCTCAGGCAGCTACAGCTGACAGGCAATTAGGAAATTGTTCCTTGCCATTTCACAAGCTGTCAGTTAATGGCTCCCAGCTGAAGCACAGACACCACCTAGGCGAGTGCTAACCCCGTTTCACTGAAGACCACTGAAGGAGCAAAGCTGAAGACAGGAACTCACTCGGAGATAGGCAGGAAAGCAGTAAAGTTACTGTTACGAAACAGCAGCTCCCGGCTCTGATACCTAAGACATCTGATTGGGCTTGTGGCCGTCTCCAGCAGCGGTTTGCAGGGGGACAGGCTGGGGAAGAAGCATGAATGCAGTTAGTTCAGCTGGAAGCCATTAGTGTACAGCTGAGAGGCAGCAAGGAGCAGCTTCCTAAACTGCTTCCCAGCAATACCTCTGTGAGCATTTCCTTTTCAAGGCAGAGGCAAGCTGATAACATAAGACTAAAACTCAAATTGAACTTGCCTCATGCCAAAATCAAACAAGCAGGTTAGAAGTGCTCGTATGTTTGGGAATAAGTGCGAAGTAGTTTATGGACCTGTTTTATATCATCTCTCAGCTGTTTGATCCTGGCTCCCAGCTAAGACCTGGTAACTGACTGTGGGGATGCATGCAGTCCCTTTGAAAGCCAAATCAAACAGGTGAAGACTGAAAGCCATGACCCTTAGTGATTTAAACTTGCATCTTTAACTTTACTCTGAAATAGAGCAGAATAGCTCTCTCAGAAACCAGTAATGTAAACCTGAGAAGTAATAAAGACCAACCTGTTATATGTTAGTCTCAAAAATAGCACAAAAGTCCCCTCCATCTGCACTTTACAGTAAAAATGGTTAAGCCCAGTTTCAGAGCTTGAGCACCTGTATGTTTCCTCCAGACTCTCCTCCGCATTCTGTCCCTCAAGCATTTTCATTTTGGGTGATGAAGACAGCGAACTAAAAGAATAAGCTTAGTGATTTACTGATGTGGTCAATGAGACAGAACAGACTGCCAGACAACTGTCCTTCAAGATTTCTTCTAGGTATTCTTGGTGTAGGTGGTTTTGTTTCTGAGCATGCTCCCTGTTGTGGTACTCATCTTTCAGCTCTAGTTTTTTTTGTTTGCTGTGTAAGGATGGAAGGCACTTACTGTAGTCTTGTGGAGTCCACCCCTAACAGCAAAAGCTGCTGTAGTGACACTGAGCGGCTTTTGAGAGCTGGGCAGAAACCACTCAGCTGACTTCTCAAAACATTTATTTTATCTGAATGATGACTGACGCCACCTCATAGAGTGTTTCAACTTTTTTTTTTTAAGAGCACTGTAAATCAAACACTGTGATTGAGTCCTGCAACATATTCATGAATGTGAATAAGAAATATCAAAGACTTTTTAGATCCTATATTGGTCTTCTTGACAGATAATGTGTTTAGGACAATTTAAATATGTTATACTCCCTTTTAAATGCAAACATATTAGAAAACTGCTTCTTCTATTTGCTTGATTGGAATTATTATTTCAGTGATGTTCAGTTTTACTACTTGAATATATATAATACTTTGATCAAATGTTCCCAAATCATAAGACAAAAAGTTCATATTTATTTTAGAGAACATTTTAGGATAGTTCATCAGTCACAGAACTTTTCAGTTATAGCACAAGTATACTTTCAAATGAACTGTAATATAACAAAATTGTTATTTCTTGCTTTTATGGTAGTAGTTGCATGTGTAGAACATTGCAGACGGATATCAAGTTTGCATATTAGTGTTTAATTAATTGATTTACCCAGTCAACAACAGGATTTTCAGTCCTGTTTCTCAGTTCTGTAATAACAGTATGACAATATGAGTACAAGCTTTATCTACTTCACTAGCAAATTTAAGGCTTGCTATGTGAATCTTAACACTGAATTAATATGAATCTTAACACATTAAGCTTTCTTCAAACATAATTATTTTCTTCTGAGGGGTTTTCTTTCCTGAAGTGTTGTGTGAACTACTAAAAAGATTTATACAGTAAAACTTATTCCAAACTGGCCTTTGATGTGAAATGTCAGCTTCAAGACCTACGTTTAAGTTCCTCTATTACAAGCAGGTAATAAGTTCAGTACAATAAACAAGTACAAGTTCAGTACTCCTGTTATGAAAAAAAGAAGAAAATTCAGCTATAATTTTTTTGCTTACTATGATTCCTTAGGAACTACATGCATTATTCTGTTTATTTACCCTTCTCATATGAACCTAAATTATTTTTCATTTCAAAAAGCATTATACCAAGGTCAATAGCTTTTCAGATTACTTAGAATCTTACACTTTTCTGTTAATGTTTCTGTTAGTACTTCTTGAGGCAGGTGTTCTGCTTCAGGAAACTTCTCTTCTTCATAGTATATTGAAATGTCTCCTAGCGGCTGGTTCTACAGAATTCTTCTTTCGGCCAGACTCATACGTGGTATTAAATATTTTGGTAACGGTTAAAATTAGGAAGGTGGTTATGCCTAACAGCTGTTATAAACAATATAAAGATTAATTAAAGACCCCATTCATTCTTGGTATATCTACCCTGATTATATTCTAATACATAAAATTATGCTACAGTTTTATAAATATAAATCTAATTTTGCCAAATACTAGGTCTGTGTAAGTACATTTAATTTTGGCATGAACAAACTGATATCTATTTGGTATTTTTCACACTCAAATGAAAAAGTAGTTTTAGTAAATCCAAACTCATTTGGGAATTTAAGTCATGTCTTACAGACAGTTTTAATCAAAAAGGAACAATTAGAAGTATCAAATAATTTTGAACTCTTTTGGAATGAAGTCCCTTTGGTTTTGAGGTTAAAATTTGACAATTTAAAGAATCGTAGAGGAAGAGGCAGTTTCCCTACACACGCAGAGGAGATAGCCCAGTAATGGGTACGCTCATGCAAAGGACTGAAAATCAGTCCCTCCTTTCTTCTTTTAGATTATGAATTTGAGCCCAGGACATCCAGGCTGCAAGGCTTTTTCATGATAAATTTATAGTATTTGAATTCTTCTTTTTATTTGTTATTTAGATTTTTAAATAAAGTTTTAATACTGGAAAAACTTGCTTCAGACCTCCTTTTAAGAATATTTGTATGAATTTGTCAATCTTCAAAGACTAGCAGTAAAAACTGAGTTCGGAGGTTTTTGTTTTTCTTTCTCATTTACATGCAATGACAAATTCAGAAGAAGCAGTAAACTTATTGCAACATCTTTGTCTATATCTGGAATGTTTCTAGGTCATAAGAAATTAGCTCATAACCTCTGGCTTCCATTTTGTGAAAACAAATAACAGGATTGGAAATAACCTCAGAGTGCTACGAATCTTCCAAGGTAGAATATCAATGGCAGTACTCAATCAATATTTCAATTATCACCAGAATTTTCTCAGTATTTCTAAGCCATTTTTCAATCAAGTATTGTAAAAATAAATAGAGTAGCTCAGGGATTATGGAATATTGTGAGAGGTAGGTGGAAACGAACACTCCAGTCCTGCAGCTTTGCTGTGTGAAATCACACATGCCTCCACCACCAGTTAATTCAGTGCCCAAGCTGAAGCACAGCCTGAGCAGTGCAATCCCCAGCTCTGGATCGTAATCCCCCAGTGATCCCAAGCAAGGTACCAGCCAGCACCACTGGATGGCCTGGGCTTTCTTTGGTGAGCCAGAACAACACCAAGCCATACAGAAGCCAGGCTGGAAAGCAGAGGCTAAGAGCTGAGAGAAAGGGGTTTTTTTTCATTTCGCCATCAGCTTCACTAACCTGGGGGGGAAAGGGGAGCACTGGAGTAAACAAGGAGCCCTCAAACAGGTGCAGTTGAGGGAAAGCTGAAGAAAAAAATGCTTTGTTGTTTTCAGCCGTTAGTTTCTGTCCTCCTCCTTACTCTATGAGACGAAGTGCTTGAGCACAACTGAAGCAAGGACGCCAGAAACCCAGGCTCAGGGTCTAACCTAAAATGCCACCTTGCCTAGCCAGGCAGTCATCAGTCAGGTGTTGGCACATGCAGTGAATTGGTAGATTAGGACGTAGATTTCTTATACGCAAAGATTTAGTAATTCTGAACAGGGACATAAGAAACCTATGCGAAGTTGAGAATAGACCGTAGTGTTATTCTTACTCATTGCATCAAGGGCGTAAATTTCTCATTGATGCAATGGAGGGACAACGTGATCCTGCCTGAGGTAGATGGCAAAAAGATCAGGAATTAAACACTTTCAAATCTCCCCAAATGTTAATCAAAACAAGGAGGCGAAGGTCTTATCTTCAAAACTGTACATAGCCAAGAAATAAACAAACTGAAAAGTATGAAAGTAACACATCCCTGCATGATATAGAGTTGTTAAATCAAACTCTACAGGGGAAAGGGTTTGTCCTTTGACTATTCTTTAGGTATTAGGTGGCAGTGGGGACACGGAAGAGGTATTATTTTATTTAATAGTACTGATAAATGAAACCAAATGCAGCTTGTTACCACTGGCACTGGGGTGAGTCATTCTGAAATACAATATCTTAACAACTCCAAGTCAAACCTTAAGCAATCCAACAATGCTATTAAACAATGGCCTGTTTATATCCCCATTCAGCTGTTCTGTTCTGACTTACTCATGGACAGTATGGTACATGAAGTCTGGATAGAGTCCTATGAACACATCATATTCTTACTATAAAGGAAATAACAGAATCTATAGATTTGCAAGGCCATCTCTGTCAATACAATGATTCCCTCAAGTGGTTCTATGCCAGCACCTATTTGTGAAGGCTAAAACACTGTTACTGAAGTCAAGTGCTTGCGTTCGAATATGTTGTTGAAGGAAGAATATAATCGTGCATTGAAGTCATGCACAATGGCCAACATGTTACATAATCCCCCTCTTCTCCACTCTTATTCTTAAAAAAATAAAGAAAAAAGAAAATGGGACAATGTGGAAATCTTTTTCCCCTAATAAAATGAGCATAGCATGATTCTCTCAAATGAAAACAAGATGATTTTGCAAAAAATAAAGACGTTATTTGTTGCTCATAGATTGTTCCAAATTAATGTCTTCCGCATCCTGTATAGTTTTGAGTTTTGCCATTGTGTGCACACCACTGATCATGTGGGCTGGATTATTCCTTCCAGAGTAATGCCGAAATTTTGCCAAAGTTGCCTCTACATTCTTATGAAGCTGACAAGATTTGGTTTGTGTTTATTCATACAAAGTCTATTCATTAAGGTCCAATCCATTAATGACAGCTATGATACTGGTTGCGCTTCAAGGAATAACAACTTTTCCTCAGAGATAATATACCTTCATTTCTGGAGTGCCAGCAGCAATTTCTTGTAGTCCATAACAAGTTGTTAGGAAAACAGAAATACAAAAGTAAAATTGATTTTTTGTTGGGTAAAGGATTTAGATATTCATAATATAACCACCATATAGCTCTCTGAAAGTACAAGCCGATACAGTTTTGTCAGTCTTTCACTTGGTAATTTTAAAGGGAATGCAAAGAAGAGAGTGACAAACCTACAGTTTCCAAGGATTTTGCTGATTCTCGCTGACGAATATTATGTTTTCCTGGGTTACAACTACTGTTTATTAACAAAACAGATTAATGATATGATCTTGGTAAAAAATAGTAGCCTTTGGTGTCAAAATCACAACAATAAAAGAGAGAAAGTTGGGTTTCCTCTATGTCCTATTAAATCGAGTACTAATTATAGAGAAGCAGCACATATTCCTCCTGGGTTTGGTCAATTATTAAAGACTTAATTTAAAATGTGGAACCTGTTGGTGGCAGAAATTATTTGCAAAAGTTACTTTCATTACACAGGGACAGCAAAGGATTGTAGTTGCAGATGTCATATCTGACCTTCTCTATGGATGCTTACTTGTATTTATAGTGAAGTATGAGTGGTTTAGCATTTGCTCTTAACCTAGGAAAATGCCTTTGCCACAGGCAAAGACAGTACGTTTAAGCAGAGATTGTACAATATGATGGAATGAATATCTTTTTTTTTTAAGAGGAAAATATTTAACTGATATACCCTAGCTGAAAGTGAACACATTAAGTGCTGCATTTCACTTTATTTAAAGAAAACATAAATCTCTGAAATCTTCCTCTGTTCTTACTCTACAGTCTCCTTAGTCTATTTCATTTATTACTTCCTTTGATGGCACAGTTAAAAGCATATTTTTTTATCCAAAGGAAAAATGAATTTCTGCATGTCCTGGGTTGCGTACATTTACTGTAGTCCATTATTACATTCACACCGCACAACATTGTAGACAGTCAATCCCCAAATATCACCAACTCTTCAAGCAGAAGAATCTCAGATACATGTAAGGGATATCTCCTTGTCGAGGCACTGGTCTCAATAATGAAAACATGACATGCAAGGGAAAGAAGTGGGAATGGCAAGACAGATGCTGATGGGGAACTTTTGCCACACACTCGGTCATCTTATAATTCTAACCATTCAGTATAAAACAGACAACAGGGATGATTGCTATTGTTTTACTGATTAGCCATTCTCTCCCTTTTTTCCCAAAAGGCACTCTGGCCAACTCTACTTAGTAAATATTGACACCTGTAAACCAAGCTGGCTGATGCCTTTGGCTCTTCAGCTCTCTTCCCATCTGTTGCCTGGGAATTTTAAGTGAAGTATTTTGGGACACTTGCTCTCTTTTCATTGAAAACTGTAAAAAAAAAAAAAAAATCACTACCCAAAAGCTAATCCTAGAGCCACATGGCTCTAGAGAGGCCTGTAGTAACTAAAGGGAAAACATAGCATATGTAAAATGCATATCCCACTGGCCTCTTCTGACTACTCTTCTTTAGTTAACAGCATGCCAGGGTAATCTGCTTAGTTACCAAGTGGAGCTTTCTTCCCTTTTCCCCATGAGATCACCCTGACCACGATCAAAGTCCAAACACATTCTCGGCTAACTCTATTGTTCCCAAGAGTGGGATTAATGACTAATTATGTCAGGTCACTCATCCAGATGGCCTCTCAGATGTTCCTTTGTCATTGCCTGACCTTCCATATGCCCCTTTGACCTTGAGGTTTATTTCCATGGCAACATGAAGCCTCAGTTTCCTTGCTGAGATTGCCAAGAAGTGGCCAAAAGCGGGGATATGGTATAATCTACCCACACTTTGTATTCTGCTTCCATCTCATGCCTTGTTAAATCCAATGAATAGATAAAAAATGCTATCTGATCCCAGCTGAGTGATGACCATGGTCATGATTCTATGTTACATGCTATGTTTTTTAAATTAGCAGACAGCTTTGTACATGGAAACGTGCATTTAATTTGAAGAACATCAATCGCCATAATGTGATCTTTTTATCTCATTAATGTTAAGCAAGGGTAATAGAATGGAATTACAAAATATCACTGTGAAAGGAATACAATTCAGAGAATTATAGATATCCCCCATTAAAGCCCTAGAGATGTTTAGATAAGTCTACTTGTTCAGTTTCATAAATTAAAGATTCTTTTACCTTTTCTGAGGTTTAGATTTAGCCTCGGATGTTGATCTTATTCTGAAGAAGGATTTTAATGTGGTTAATGCAATGAAGAATTTTTCTAAAACAACCAAATAAGTAAATAAAAAAAAAAGGCCAGTGACTGATGAACTCAATTAAAAAGGTTGAATGGTATTTCCATGGGTAGAACTGTATTTTCTTTTAGCATTTAAAAATTAATATTGGACAAGATCTGAATTTACTACTATGTGCTGTCAACTGTAGCAAAACTGGTTAACCCTCTTACTACCTGGCCATAAAATGAAATTATAATCTGCTCCTTTTTTCAAATTTCCTTAAACGTTATTCATTAATTGGTTAAAAACAATTATATATGCAAGAGTGAACATCAGGTTTACTGCTCACCATCCTAAAACAGCATCTTAGTGGAGCAGTATCACTACTTATGCCACATCCCTAATTTTCGCCACAGATTCTGTTTTTTTTAAAGGAGCCACTTACGTGAATTAAATGGGACATGGAATATACCAGCCAATTTGGAGGGTCATACCAGCCATATTTTTTCCCAGTTTTGAAGGATGTCAATGCATACTATTTTACAAATTGTTTTGCAAATGCATTCCAAAGATGTTACTTGGTCTTTACTTAGTGCAAATTCTTGTGAGACTCAGAAACATCTGCAAAGCAAAACAGAACATAATGCAGTGTCCTCAAACTGCTTATTTGCTCTTCATTCCTAGTCTTTTGCAATGGGCACTGAAAGTATCTCAGTGAAAGTTATCTCTATGTATGCATGTCTGCATAAAATTCTATAAAAACTACACTGAAATAAAAGTATGGCTTTTAAAGATAAATGCAGACAGGTTCAGAAATAAAGGTGACATTTTCATGCTTCTAGCTCTGCGTTCTGTATATATGTGTTATCAGCCAGTCTTCATCCAGATTATAATTTCAGTTTTATAGTGGTATAGCTTCAGTGTAGGGGCCACGGCATTTCACTGAACAAGACAGACACTATTTATATAAAACAGTGCGCATGATTTCTGTCTCATGCCCTCCCATTCTGGAAGGAGAAGAGGGATGAAGCAGTAATGCATCACTAAATTTTTCATTGTTCTGTTCAAGAAATCTCATATTTTGTCCCCTGCACACAATGAGCCACTGAAGGAGGGAAGCAGAGGATCTCTGAGCTGCCACATTCTTTCATAATTTCCCCTGAATTTGTGAGCTGGACGAAACCAAGGACCTGAACAGAGGCTGATACATCATCATAGCTTCAAAGTCTTTACCATGGTAATTGTGTACAGAGGATAATGTTAAGATTGTGTTGATTATTTCCAGTTTGGTCCTTCCAAATTTTAATTTCTCCACTTTCTAACCTTAGCACTCTAAGAGTTTTTAACTGAGTTTCTAAATGTTTCTAAGGAGAAAGATGAAAAATTAAAGGAAATTCCATTATGTGGTACAATTTTCTAAGTATCAGTAGCATTCCCTGTTCAGAAACAAACAACCTTAGTGAAGCACAGACTGGATGCATAGTTCATTCAGTAGGCAAGAAGCCCATTCTCAAAATTCATAATACTGTGAATATTCTTTTATCTCAGGGTAATGTTCCACAAATACAAATTAGAAATGAAATACTATTTGATTGTTGTATTTACAAATGCAAAGACCCTCTACAATCACTAAAGTTTATTCATTAACATATTTATGCATAAATAATGCAGGTAGTACAATGGTCATGTACAATACAAAGAACAAGTTAAAGTTTTCAGAAATGCTTTTGTATACTACAGCACTGCCAAATCAACCCACATATTTGCACACATTGAAAGGCATTAAATAAACAAATAAATAAATACAGGCATACATTGTAAAAAGAGAGTAACATGGAATAATGGGATACTTTTGGAGGCACTTCATAGTCCTGCCTAGGTGTTCTCAGAAGCCAAGTTTGACTTGAGAAGGAAAAAAAACCCTTGTGTTTTCCAAAATGTCCTCTCATCATGGGTATGAAAACTATTTTCACATCTAAATGGGGTTTGATGTGTGCACATTCTATTGATTTTGCACAAAAGTGACAGGGTGCTGAAAGACCCATAAAAATGATTTGCGTATAAAACTTGCATTTGTACAAATGCAGGCTCCACCAAGGACCACTGGAAAGTTTGCAGGATGACTATTATGCTCAGAATAAATTATTTAATCAATTCCTCTACTGGGAATAATGAGAATAGTTCAAGAATTTACCATAAGTATTAAGCCAATATATACTAGTATTCAATTTTTTAAAACAAAAAGTTAACATGAATGAAATGTCTGAAAAATAGGAACTAGTTGTTTAGTGTTCAGAATATCAAATTCTTTAGAAGTGATGTGCACACAGAAATACCTTAGCAAAGAAATGCAGGCATGATACATAGAGAAATCCATATAGCAGATGGGAGGGACAATTCTGTCCTTATAATGTAATTAATTACTTATAAAGTAATGGTAGTGGCCAATCATTAATGCTTTGAAAGTGTCTATTTCATCAAAGTTTATTGGTGAGTGTTTTATCATGCTCCAAGAAGTGATTAAGTAGAATTCAATATGTCGTTTTAGGTCTGGCAGGATTGTCATGTGGTTAAGGATAGATCTGGATATTCTTCATTGCTTTCCCATTTAGCTGAGGTAAGTCTTTGAACAAATTGCACAGATGTTCAATGTCTGTTTTCCTGCATAAGAAATTGAGCTAATAATAATAATTGCTGTTATAGATGTGCAGTGAGATTACATTAGAGACAGTAAGGCACAGTGGAAAATAATGGCTCACATTGTAATATTCCTATGAAGTAAAGACAGTTTGGGGTGTGCAAGGACTGTAGGACTTTGCTTCCCTTTATTAAATAACTACTTCCTTCACAATCATAACTAGTTTTTGTAGGATACCCCACACCATGTAGAGAGTAAGAAATAGATGTCTGAATGAAAGGCTTACATATGCAGTTGTACATCAAGGTTCATCAAGAAAGTCTTAATGCAATGCTGACCACAATGGAGGGTAACCATATCACCAGCAAAATAATTTCTGAATGTTAACTGTGAAAACCTTTCCTACAAATTTGCAAAGCAACTGAACTTTTGCATAGTGCATATGCCAACAGAAAAAACAGAGGAAAGTTGTTTTATCTCAAAAATCTGTATGTGATTTTAAATGTTAACTATGCATTAGAATGACCAAAGCATGATTATTCCAGACTGTCAATGCATTAAGGCACATTTTCCAGGTATTTGATCAAAGGAATGGGGGATTTTAAGTGAGCTGTTTTGAAGTGTATAGAGTTGGTAAATCTCTGCAATGATTTTTCTGCAGTTAACAACATTGGAAAGTTGTTTGGTATGTTGATATATGTGCAAGGATATGCTGCACACTTTGATGTTTACTAATTCCATTAAATTTATTTTTTAATGAAGTACTAATAAGAGTAAGAAATGCCACTGACTCTCAGAAATACCCATGCTATAGTACTTTTGCAGATGTGCACCCCTTAAACTATGTAAATAGAATCATAGAATCATAGAATCGTTTAGGTTGGAAAAGACCTTTAAGATCATTGAGTCCAACCGTTAACCTAACACTACCAAATCCATCACTAAACCATGTCCCTAAGCACCACATCTACATGTCTTTTAAATACCTCCAGGGATGGTGACTCAACTACTTCCCTGGGCAGCCTGTTCCAATGCTTGATAACCCTTGTAGTGAAGAAATTCTTCCTAATATCTCTCCTGGCACAACTTGAGGCTGTTTCCTCTTGTCCTATCGCTTGTTACTTGGGAGAAGAGATTGACACCCGTCTCACTACAACCTCCTGTCAGGTAGCTGTAGACAGCGATAAAGTCTCCCCTCTGCCTCCTTTTCTCCAGACTAAGCAACCTCAGTTCCCTCAGCCTCTCCTCATAAGACTTGTGCTCTAGGCCCTTCACCAGCTTTGTTGCTGTTCTTTGGACACGCTCCAGCATCTCAATGTCTTTCTTGTAGTGAGGGGCCCAAAACTGAACACAGTATTCGAGGTGTGGCCTCACCAGTGCTGAGTACAGGGGGACGATCACTTCCCTAGTCCTGCTGGCCACACTATTTCTGATACAAGGCAGGATGACATTGGCCTTCTTGGCCACCTGGGCACACTGCTGGCTCATATTCAACTGGCTGTCAACCAACACCCCAGGTCCTTTTCTGCCAGGCAGCTTTCCAGCCACTCTTCCCCAAGCCTGTAGCATTGCATGGGATTGTTGTGACCCAAGTACAGGACCTGGCCCTTGTCCTTGTTGGACCTCATACAATTGGCCTCGGCCCATTGATCCAGCCTGTCCAGATCCCTCTGTAGAGCCTTTCTACCCTCAAGCAGATCAACACTCCCACCCAATCTGGTGTCATCTGCAAACTTACTGAGGGTGCACTCAATCCCCTCGTCCAGATCATTGATAAAGATATTAGAGAGAACTGGCCCCAATACTGAGCCCTGGGGAACACCACTTGTGACAGCTGCCAGCTGGATTTGACTTCATTCACCATAACTCTTTGGGCCTGGCCATCCAGCCTGTTTTTTACCCAGCGAAGAGTACACCTGTCAGGCCATGAGCAGCCAGTTTCTCCAGGAGAATGCTGTGTGAAACGGTGTCAAAGGCTTTACTAAAGTCTAGGTAGACAACATCCACAACTTTTCCTTCATCCACTAAGCAGGTCACCCTGTCATGAAAGGACATCGTTAGTCAAGCAGGACCTGCCTTTCATAAACTCATGCTGACTGGGCACAGATACCTTGCATTGAATTGTTTTGTGAGGGGCAAGGGAGAAAAGACAGACAAAAGTGCCAGGTCATCGCTGTCACACACAGAATACCTGTTTCTCTACCTTTGGATATGTGTAGAGTCAGTTTTACAAGTATTTTTGGAAGTTGCACATGTAATGTTCCAGGCAGTAAAGAAAAAGAATAAAATGTATTCTATGCTAACAGCTATTTGTTTTTCCCTTTTTCCTACCCGTAGCACGTGCAAAATATTTTTATAGAAGTGTTTTTAATACTGTATAGTTACAACTCATTATTTGGACAATGTAACAACAATACAATCATTATCGTCATTACTTTACAACTCAGAGGTCCTGATCCAAAAAGATGCTGTAGTGTATAGGAAAAGGTTGGAAACCATTTCACATGGAGACACTGAAATAATATCAGAAGGACCTATACTGTGAGCTGGGACTGAGCAGAACAGTGTTCCAGATCCTGCACTAGTGAAATTGTCTTTTTAATTAGAATGAATGGAGAGAGAATGTATCTCGACAATAATAGCACCCAGAGCACTCATCCAGGCCGTGGGAGACTCAGGTGGTTCATGCCTGTGAGCTGAATCAGTGGCAGGTTAGAAATCTCTGGGCAAGAGCTCTAATCAGAGCTACAGGAAAAGCAATACAATAAAAGACTGTCTTAACAACTCAAGGGATTCACAAGGGGGTCAGTCACACGGGGAAGGTATTTGGGGTTTGTTGCCAAAAAGCATTTGGGTTTGTAGCTTAAAAAAAAAAAAAAGAGCATGCAGAGAACTCTGATCCCTGTTGCTGGCTACCGGTTATCTGCCTTGGTAAAGCTTTTCTATAATCCTTGCCTACATACTCTTTGGATTCACCCTGCAGCACTTCCTCCTTCCTTATCAATTTCCAAACCACCGGAAGAGTCAGCCAAGGAAGAAAGAAGGGTCACTTACCCTACCATAATGTTGGGTCTCAGAGCTGCGCTGCCCACAAGAATCGCTTAGCCTGGTTAACTTGATCCCCTTCGCTTGTAGAGGGGTTTCCTTTTCCCTGAAGGTCCTTTGTGGTGAAGGAGTCAAGCAATAGGGGTGTCCACTCCTCCCCTTACGTACTTGGAGAGGGGAAATTCAATGCCATTGTTGCAGCTGTTCCTGCAAACCTGCCTATTTGAACGATGCTGTTGAGTAAGGAAGGGTCCCAAGTAGAGCATGCCTCTCAAAGCAGCAGAGTTACCGTGCTGCCAGACGATCAAACCGCCTTGTCTTTGGACAAGCCCGTATTGCTTTCATGTGGGAAGAAAAGGGTGTGGAAACATTGACTCTGTCCTCTCCCCTTTTCAGGAAGCAAAGCTATAAACCACAAGAGCAAGCTACCAACGAGTAAATGAACTACCCATTTTTGTTGAGTCACAACATTACTGATTCCCAGTGCCAACAGTTAACTTGTCTAAGTATAAATCAACACTTAATGTGAATGAAATGCTGAAATGGTCTCACCAAAGAACCAGGATGAAATGGTCATAAAGCGGGCTTAGGGATAGGCCTGATTAAAGCATAGGTACTTTATGCGTAGCCTACAGTCTAAATTCCTGGCTTCATAGCGTTGTGTCTCAATCTCAGTTTTCATTTCAAAAGAAATTTCCTTCTTCTCTCTCCCTGCATTTTTTAAGGAAGGCTTGAAATACGAGCCAACTATAACCAACACAGGGATGCCTGTCTGGGTTTTGAAGCAATCCCAGAAAGAAACCTTATGAGAAGAAAGCTATCTTTTGCAGCTCAGTAGGATTTTACTCTCAAGACTGCTTTCTTCTGTAGCCCAGAAAGTAATACCATTGCAGTGAGGAATGACATGGTGACAGGTGGAGAAAGGAAAAAGGCTCTGAACGTTATCATCTAAGGTGTTGAGATAAACATGATATAAATCTTTTTCTTTCCCATCAGAAGAGGACAGAACTGCTTCCACAGTTTCTCAGGGCACGGTGGCTGTTTCTGCTCTTAGAAGAAAGAAGGTATGCCCATCTTGAGACACACCGTTATTATCACTCTAGATACAGACCAAGGCCATGATGCTAGAGTGGGGTTATGGATTCGAAAAGTGTCTACTGTTTTATCTAGCCAGTTGTCTGAAGCATAATAGATCGTGCTTCAAAGCCTGTCACTGTGTAAGTAAATGTATAAACCAGTCAGAAGGTTCCAATTCAATTTCTCTTTTAACTTATCCCTTCAGTGGCATCGCTGAAATGGCCTAGCAGTATATTATTAATCTTCCCAGCCTCTCATACAGTACTCCCAGTCTGGCCTACAGTTAAGAAACTATCATATTATTTTTTTTCTTTCTCTCTCTCTCTTTCTTACATACAGCTGTCCACTCTTCTCTCTCCCTGCTCAGGCTCACCAACCAGCCATTATAAGGCACAGAGTAGGGGCAATGCTTTTTCACTAAAGATTTCATCAGATGGCCCTCACTGGAGAAGACAGGGTTCTTCTAGGAAGAAACAACTCTAGCAGTTATTCCTAGAAGTACAATTAACCACATATTGTGTGCAATGGAGAGCAGTATTAACTTACAGCTTCACAAGAAGAGCTAATAGCTTTATGGAACTTTGCTAAGATGTAGGATTTTCTTTAACAGCTCATTTTAAGCATTTGATAAACCTGTGGATGAGTTATGGAAGCTTAAGAATTAAATGGGATTTTACTGTTTAATAAAGAAGCATTATTCTCCACTGAAGACGTAATGATTAACTCCACTCTGTGGCTTTGTTTTATATTGCAGGTTGTGACATAACAGTATTGGTCTACAGTTGGCAATGATTTATAAATTGTTGTTAAAAATGCTCTCGATCCAATCTTGGCAAACCTTATCTTAGTCAGAAGCTACAATTTTCCTCATCGCTGTTATTATTGGAAGGGAACCTGCTGCCTGTGAAGACTGGGGGAAAGAATTTTCTAGAGGGAAAAAAGTTAATACTTATTTTAAGCTGCTAGGATATGTTCAAGCTGCATAAAGTGAACAGCATTCCCAACTATCAATCAGACTTCTTAGTCTATAATAACCTGTGGAAAACTCGAAATCTGAGAAGTAATTGATTTTATCAAGTGTAGTAATCAGAAGGACTGTGAGAAAATACACAAAAAAAATAGTAATTTAAAGGGCATATAGTTATTTCCTAACAAAAAATTTCCCAAGGAGTTTTAGGCCCTAAGTTTGGGATGGATAGGGACTAGCTAAACTACAAGCTAAATGTGACCACTTCCTTTCCCTCATACTGCAGGTGATAGCAGTGTGTATATCTTTTTGTCCTATGGAGCGATAACCAATTAAAGTAAAAATGATAGCTGGTTCAGTGTCTCAACACTGTTTTGAAATTATGGCCATTCTTTAACTTCTTTGCTACCCTCAGCTTCAAACTGAGGTCCAAAATTGCAAAGCAAGATTGCCTAACAAGGTTAGGCGAGTGTATGGCAAAATATTCCTTTGAGTGATTTCCTCATGGAGGCATAACATATAATGTATGTGCTGAAATTATGCTAAGTGACCTGATGACTCAAAGACTCATTGACTGAGCTGTTCTGTCACAGATAATTAATTTTATTGTATTGTCTGGGGCCTGTACATTTTTAAGGTAAATAAGTGAGACCTGTAGTTGAAATAAGAAGACATATATAATTTTTAATTCCTCCAAACCTGCTTTAAAATAATGACTGCAGATATTTTTTCAAGTCCTAACATGTGGCTTTGAAAAGGAAATGGATTACTTTGAAGTCGTTTGTAAAGGTGTTGGTTGCTGGTTCACTTTCAGACGGTCACTTTGGAATTCTAAAACGGGAAAGAAAAGAAAGGAGAAGTCAAATGAATCGCACATGGTTCGAAGCCATCATCATCAGAGAGCCCTATTTCATCATCTGACATCTGTGGGGAGCTCCTTCTGTAAAATAAAAAAAAAGAAAAGACATAGAGCAAAGTAAAATGGGCGAACACGCTCCTTTTATCTGCACGCACACATGGAGAACCAGCCCACACTGATGCTGCAGGTAACTCGCCTGGCCGTGTCCACTTGCCTGAGAAGTCGGAAACAACTGACAAGCACCCATCAAAACCCGAAGTGGCTCCATCGGCGATCATGTTTCCCGCTGTACGTGTGTGTGCATTGATTGACAGGGCTTCCTCTTCCGCCGAGCGGGACCCCGAGGGTAGCAGCCTGGCAGCTTGTTTTGTCAGCTGCGGCCGGCCGCTGTCAGGCCGGGCAAGGACCGTCTGCGCCGTGGGGAGCCCAGCCCAGGCCTTGCCCCTCGCTGGCGGCCGCAGCCAGTGTGCCCCTCGGTCCCTGCGCCGCAGCACAGCCCCCTACCCACCCCCAAATAACATCTCACTGCCATCATTTCAGCCTCCCCTCAGAAGGGAGGAAAGGCAGAGGGGAGCGGGAGGGCAACAGCAAAGCCTTGGAAATCTGAATTTGCAGCTAAGATGCCTGTCTAGATGAATATAAAGTCTAGGATTTCACGACTACTTATTTTTTTGAACACTTGTGTGCTTACCTGGCTTGTTCCTGTTATATCAGGGATAACGTCTATAAAGAACAGAAATTAAACCAGTTGGCATTTTGCACCATAAAATGGAAAGAGGAGAATCAACAAGAAAATGAATAGAAATGTTTGTGGGTTTTACAACTATTTTTCCTAATTTTCCATTTAACTGTGAGGACCAAATTCAGAAGACAAGCTTGTCCCCTTGTCTCAAGACCCATAGTGATCTTGCTTTTAAACATGCTTATCTGCTCTTTACGGAAACTTAAAAGTTACAGTTCATGTGCTAAGAACCCAGGCAATGTAACTTCAAGCAACAAATGCCTTATTCTGGTCTCATGGTAGACAAATGAAACCAACACAGGCTCTTTAAAAAGTGTGAGATTTCTGTTTTTACAATACTTTATGTATTACTTCTAAAATTCATACAGAATTTTCAGATTTAAATTTAAGTATTTGCACAGCCCTATCTGCAGGCTTAGATGCCTTTAAGCAATTCCTTCAGCTGCATGGCAGTCTTCCCATTTAGTCCCCGGTGCTGCTTCGTAATGGTCTTCTGTCCCCCCAGGAGCCACCTCCTTCCCCATTCTCCTCTCCAGTTATTTCCCAGCTCTTGTGGAAGTGTTGCCACCTTTAATTGCCCACTGAAATACTGTCACTCATTCTCCCCTTTCTATCCCACCAGCATGGCTAAAACTGATCTGAAAATTTTGGAAGAATGCAAAATACATACACCTATCTTAACCACATGATTGAATGCTAGCTAATTGAGGGAAAGATTTTCTTTCTGAAATAATGCAGCATCACTCAAAGTACTTTTAGGCCTTTTGACTGTATAAATAACCTTTTGCACTTCAAGGGTCATTAGATCACGATAGTTTGTAATACAATTATAGTCAGCACTCTGCTCTTATGGGCTGCCTGGTAATTTGCTTGTTAATATATTAGCACAAAGCATTGATCAAGTAGCTAATCCAATCACACGCTTGTTATTGATCTCTTATTGAGCATCCTGCCAGTGATCACTTTTCGCTCAGGCCCGGTCAATAGCAAATGCCAAATAGGCTCTCCCACACCTAATGAGCTTACAAAATAAACCAAACATTTTCCTTTGCCCTCAAGGCTAGGATCAATTGAGAGCTTTTAGAGCAGAATTCAGATGATTTTTTCATCAGCTTTTCCCCTTTCTTTCTGCAAGCATGCAGGTTTGCATTAAGACCTCTATCTAAGACTTTCATTCTAATTTGAGGACATCTGAAAAGCAGCTGCCATGTCTGAAATACTTGAACAGCTGTAAACGATAAATCATGCTGGTGAGGAATTCTGGGCTGCACGTTGGCATGTGGTCTGTCAAGCCAAAAAAATAGAGACATACAAAAGATCAAGAGGTCAGGGGTACCTGAAGTCTACAAAAAAATGAACTTGTCCCATATTTCATCCCAGAGAGCCATATTCTGGAGGAAGGCCTACGCAGCGTTCTTTTACAGGAGGATCATGCTTTCATACATCGGGGTGGGGGGAGGCTTGGGGGTGCTGCGATGAATTAGACATGAGCCTTTTCATACTGCTGCTATTGCATTAGGGCGATTCCAGTATCAGCTAATGGAATTTCACACTACAGACACAGATTCTTGCTGATGAAAAGCACACCCGAATTATGCAGGAAGAAACAGTATTTCGGTTACATGCATAAGTGCCAAATGCTCGTTCTTTAACTTATAACAGTTCCCAGTCGCTTACCATACAGTACGTGAATGTGACCATAATGGATTTACAGTTACTCAGGAAAGAAAAGAGAGAGAGAGAAGGGAGGAGAGAGATTTTTTAGAAGAGGTAACTTTTACTTATCACAAGATTTTTGTAACTTTTATCAGATGTCTTTTCAGCTAAAACAGCTTATTAAGTCTCAGAGGAAAGTTCTATGGAAAGAACATTTTTCCATTTAGTCAGAGGCCTTACAGTAAAACAATAGCGCTGTAATAGTAGCTTCTATTAGATCATAAAAAAAGAATGCAAGATCCTTAGATCTTAAATATCCTTGCTTCAGCTATTACTATTAGCACTATTTTATATAGCTAGGTTGCATTTTCACTTTAATCACTTTTATTCCATGATCTTGTTTTGATTATTGTGCTTACTATTTTCCTCATTACCGTACCAGATTTAAATTACAGAGAGACACAATCTGAATATAAACCAGGTACAGATTTAAAATCTTTAAAAGCATTTGTAACATGTAAGCATGCAATTTAAAACCATTATCAAAATCTGATTACTTGCCTGGGGAAAAAAACAGTTCAGCTAGAAACATTGCTGATACCTTTTCAGAATTTTTCTTTTGAGTTACTCACAATTACGCATTACAAAAATATTTGTTTGGCAGACTTTTTCGATGTCAAATGAAAATGAGTGCATCTTGTGACTGTATTTTGCAAGTTTCCACTATCTATTTCTGTGCAATCCTCTTAATAACCAGCTGTACAAATCTTTACTGATGAGGTTGGGCCTTATGTAAGAGAACTTTCATTTACATGACAAGACTTTACTCTTGCCATTAGTAAGTCTTACAAGGTCAGTCTCCACTGACAAATACTTTCCCTCTGTGGTTCACCTCTATGTTTCACCCTCTTATTGTATCACTTTCTACACTTATTCTCAGGCTTTCTTTTGGAGTGATCCAGACAATTCCTCCAGGATCAAGCTGCACATGCTTTCCAGGATGGTTTAACCCTGACATCATTCCTGAAAAGACTGTGAGAAGACTGAACTGAGTATAGGCAGCATCCACCTTCAACCTGGGCAGGGCTCACCTTTTCAAACACATACCTGCGACTTCATGCTGCAAAAAAACACTGGTCTGGTGGCTGTGACACTCCTCGTATTGTTTAAGGCATTTTTATTGAAAAAGATACACATCCCAAAAATAGCATCTGAACCCACGGGAGCACCACAGCAGGCCCAGAGGATAGTGTAGGCCACATGCTCAGTATGTTACTCACTCTGCTCAAGAAAAGACTAGCTGTGCACGGTTAGGAGTCACCTTACACCTTTTGGTTTGGAGGCAAGGGATTGCTCCCTGGGTGGGATGCCCTTGGCTGCACAGGCAGCGCCATCCAGCTGTTTTGCATCTTTCTTATGCAACCTTAAACCAGGAGAAACCCCACTATATGAATTGACTTAGAGCAGTACACATGCTATTTGAGCTCAGCCCAAGTGTGTAAGAACTGCTCGGATGAGTCAAGAGTCAAGCCAGTAGCCTGCAAAATTGAGGATTTAACTCTTTGTGACAAAGTTCTTAGAAGTATCACATTTGCTAACGCAAACAGTAATCTAGTGCTGCAGCTCTGCTTTCAGCTAAATCACGTAATGATCAGCTGCCTGCATAACCAATTACGCTTATACAAATACTCCGATTTTGCAAGCAACTAAAAGTAGCTGGCGAAATTAGAGATACAACACAAAATGTGAACACACATCCTATTAAGGTGCTCAAATGTGTCCAGAGGGCAACAAAGTTGGTGAAAAGGCTGGAAGGAATGTCCTATGAGGAGCAGCTAAGGACTTAGGGCTTCTCTAGTTTGGAGAAAAGGAGGCTGGGGGACGACCTCATTGCCCTCTACAGCTTCCTGAGGAGGGGAAGTGGAGAGGAGGTGCTGGTCTCTTCTCCCCGGTATCCAGTGACAGGACACATGGGAATGGTTCAAAGCTGCACCAGGGGAGGTTCAGACTTGACATTAGGAAACATTTGTTTACAGAGAGGGTGGTCAAACACTGGAACAGGCTTCCTAAAGAGGTAGTCAATGCCCCAAGCCCGTCAGTGTTTAAGAGGTATTTGCACAATGCCCTTAACAATATGCTTTAACTTGGTCAGCCCTGAAGTGGTCAGGCAGTTGGACTCAATGATCATTGTAGGTCCCTTCCAACGGAAATAGTCTATTCTATTCTATTCTATTCTGTTCTATTCTATTCTATGCTATTGAACTTACAGTTTAATTGAAAAATTGGCCTTTAATGTATAATTGGACTACTCAGCTTGGTTTGTTGTTTAAATGGTTATTTAAACTTTTTTGGAAATGTAAGCTTTTTCTTCTTTTTAAAAATATTTTCTAATAGGCACTTCTCAAAGAAAGGAGGCAATGCCCAGATTCTGTATCACATCATGTCCTTGCATTATTGCACTCTCAAGTCACTAAATATTTAGGTTTTCAGAACTACATATTTATTCTTTAGTTAACTCTGGAGGTGTAATCAGGCCCTTTGGACTAACTGCAAAAAAGACTCCACTTTCCTTGTACTTACAAGATTTATCGTGTAAAATGCAGAACATCATCTACATGGTGGAGGCAAAAATGGGAGGGATTTAGTAGTCTGGAGAGAGGAGAGTTTCTAAGTCCTAATTCCACATCTTTCTCAAAATCTAAAAAGAAAGACTTCCTAAGTTTTTTTTCCCAATACTTTCCTCATCAACCACCAGATTACCTCTACCAACAACTAACCAACTTGTTACACTCTTTGTTAACCACATTTTCCTGCTGTACAGCTCTCTGAAACAAGGATCAAAAAGTGGGAAGTGACCATTAATATTTTTCACTTTGAGATGGAACTCCTGTAGGCATCTGGCAAAAATACTGTGAATTAACCATAAGAGTGTGCTTTTGGCAGTAGTAGCCCTTCATCTTTTCCTCCTTACTCAGCCAGTCATGTCCTAAAGAGATATTTGAACTAGTCATATGAAATCATTGCTAAGGCATTGGGAAAGAAAGGTTTCATTGTTGTTGGTTTTTTTCAAATTATGGTTCATACCCCCATGCTTAGCAGCTTAATTTGGACAGCATTTTATGCTCTTAAGAGCCCTTCTGTGCCTCTTGGGGAAAGAATTTTTTAGAAGCGTACATTTCACGTTGTATCTCTTTATGGAAACTATACAGGCATGTATGACAAATAATAGCCAGTTTCCTGTAACTGGGGAAAGAAACATAAATCAGTTTGGTTTTGTCTTCTTGTGACCTATTGTGAACATCTGCTTTGTTCTTTAGCTAGGTCTGTACTTTTAGGTGCACGTCACTAGGCTATACACTATATATAATTAGACATTTTAAGTTAGAGAAGATGAAAATCAAATATTAGAAATGTGGCTTTCTACCATAATAATTTCCAAGAAAGAGACGGAATTGATAGAAATAGAGATCCAACATCTAAAGATGATGTTTTTCATATGGATTCACCCAATGCACTCCTTTAACAATGCCTGTCTGGGAGAGGGTTTTCTTGGCTTCATGGCAAGTACCTGGCACTACCTTCTTTGAAGTACTGAAAGCTTTTTGATGAAAATGAGAGCCATTCTAAGATAGCTGGAATAAGATTTTAGCATAATATATTTTATCATGACTTGAATTTGCATTGTTCTTGGTTATTTCTTCAGCGTTGATGCAAGATATTCTGAACTTCTGTAGTGGCAATAAAGTAGCTTGTCTCTATGAATACAAAGGCTAATTGGCTACACATTTCAAGGCAAAGCATTGTGAAAAAATGCAGAAAAAGAAAATCAGTATGTTGGCATTTTCATGGTGGAATGACATTGATAATGAGACTGGAATGACAAATTTAATTAAATGATATAAATATTAGGTTAGAAGCATAACCATAAGTGGAAATATTTATTTTTCTCATGTACCTATGAAAACTGACAACAATGTTAATCTTGGTCAAATACAACAGTGCATATATGTGTAGCAAGAAGCTATGAAAATGCCCCTTTTCCCCAAACCATTTAGATGAGTGTTTTTCTAAAGTGGTGGATAAGAAAGCAATTCTCTGCTTTGAACTGAGTAGCCACCAACGTTTGGTATAGAAAGCTGCATGCGATCATTATCTATTTCTTTATAGTGTTTCAAGAACAAAAAAAAATCACAAAGCCATGCTCAGCTCAGTTCCCTTGTGAAACAAAGGCATTAGACGGACTATCAGAGACGTACTCCAGGGGAGGCTGATGTCTCTAGAATGTCAAGGAGATTCAGAGAAACAATGATTCCAAACACAAAGCCTTCCCTTCATGTGATCTGATAGAGGTAAAAATTAAAGATGGGGAAATGTTAATATGAAGCACTGTAATGTTGTTTTACATGTGCTGCTTTTGAAATGCATATTTGAAAACACTTTGTGTAAGAAAGAACTTCCTAAAAAGAAATCTGTGCTTTAACAGCTAAAAATAGTCATTTAAATAGCTATGAAAATCTCTATCCTTTCAAGAACATTATGAAAAAAAACAGTAAAATGTGTAGAATTAGACCCTACTGTGCTTCTTATCCACAATTTTTTAAAAGCATTAATGTCCTTTAAAATAACTTTAAAATATTCTTTTGTAATTATAGATAATAGTCAGTTCACAAAATAACAGGCTGTTTTAAAACTATCATCCAAACACATTAAATCAGCTATCAGAACTCTCAAATTAATAGAGTTAGCAGACTGAAGGGAATACCTTCAGAAAACAGATTAACTAAATGTCATTGAAAAATCCAAAACATCCACATTAGACACAATTTGGATTTTAAGACATTGGAAAAAGATAGGCTTCAGACTTGCTAGACTGAGTTAGGTGCTACTGTGGTGCCTAGTCCAAGAAAAACAGCTCAAGAAAGCCTGAAGGTATATAAAGCAATTTCACCATCTTCTTAATAGCTATGACACAGAAGACATCTTAAAAAACTTCTGATGTGCCTTCCTTCACCTTTGCTTCTGGACCTGTGCAGAAGTACTCTGCTCTCAAATTCTAAACCTATATTTGCTATATGAAACTAATTTGAACTTAAGTGGAATTTATATTTTAATCAATTACTCCCTACAGAAACAGTGCTCAGCACAAGCCAGGACTAAGACATCTTCTGGCTAGTCTGAATATCCTAGCCATCACACCACCAACAGTTACCAGTCTTGTCCCTCCTGCCCCTCTTCTTCTAACTCCATGATTGATGCACTCCAAGGTGGCCAGTGTCAATCAGATGAGAGGAAGATGTCTCTGAACCACTGTCTGGATTGAGTGCAGCACATACTTGTCAAGGGCAGAATGTAAGAAATTTTTATGTTCTCAGGCTATGAAGGGAACTGACCCTCAGTTTCTGCCTTTGTAGGCAGTTGCTCAAACCACTAGGTCATTATATAAAAACAGATCCACACTTCAACCCTCTCCTTTTCCCCATCAGCAGTGTTCCTTTTGTTGTTGGTCTTTTGTAACCAAAACAGGGGTTGTGCTCTCTGTGCTAGACTCAGTGTTACCAGCGTAGAGTCTAGCGTTTCTCAGGGCTAAGGTATTCATGTGATTTTCTGTTTTCCACCTGGATCATGATGAAATGGAGAGGTCACCCAGTTGCTCAAGTCAAAACATTTATGCATGTGTAAAAGGTGTGAACTTAAGAAATCTAGCAAAATTTCAAGACCGCCAGCAAGATATGTAGAAAGCTGTAGGTGCCTCTAGATGTATATAATGCTGGGGATAACCTCTCTAAATCACTTCAATGATTTAGGTGCAGCATTATACAAAAGCCCCAATCTAAGTTGATTTTGCAAGTTTTATCTCACCTTTTAAGTGCACTTAAAGCCTGATCTGCAGGTTTTTATTTTGGATCAGAAGATATTGTCTTTTTTTCATGTTGAAAAATAATTTATTCTATAACTAATTCTATTCTCATCAGTGGAGTAAACCTTGAACGAAGCTGACACCTGACATCCATTAAAAGGATGAATGGCTGGCTCTATTCAAAAGGTTTTGTTCACTCCTGATCATGCAAACTCCCTCAAAAGTCAATGGGAGCAACCAAGTCAAAACTTCAGAATTCATTCTGTACTGAACTTTAATGTCTGGGGTTTTTTATTTTATTTAAAAAAAAAAGAAGAAGAAAACAAGCACGGCTGTTTAACGTGGTCTCAAACTTTCCTGTAAACTCTTAAAAAACATTCTCTTATTTCTACTTATAGATTCGTCTGATGTAAGAACCATTAGATTATTGCAATAGCAAGGCTAAGTACATTTCAAGTTGTTGCTTCTCTTTAAGTGAAATGTATAAGCACATACATCTTGAAGACTTCGAGTTCCAACTTGAAAGACGTCAGACTTAAATTGTAGTAAAACATTAAAAAGCTATCTGAAAAATTAATTTCAGAATTATAAGTCTGCATGTTCCTCATCCATAATATAGATCTACTATAAGGCAGTTTTAAAGTGTGTATTTTCTAAATTAAAACCATTTGTGTTTACATACACACGGGAGGTTGTAATCACACACTAATGCACAAATTTTTGCCTCTATGTGATTGAGATGAATAACAACTTAAGAATTAGAAGGAACATCAAAAAGGCCCTGTCAGTCATTGGCACAGGAGAGCTATTATGCTTCTTTGGATATCTACTTATTCTAAAATTAGGATACAGATACAGAAGCTACCCAACTGAGATACCAGCAATCATTTAACTGCAGTATCATACAGCTATCTCTGGATCTAATATCACTACATTTCCTATGTCTCAACTTCATGGTCATCTTATGCAGTGCAGTCCCATGGGTTTTCTTCCTCTTAAATATATCCACATTTGTTCTGCCTTGGGAGCATATGCAGTATATCATATAAATCACAGTTACAGTGAAAAATAGATCTCTCTCCTCCCAACATAACAACAAAACAATAACTCCTGTCAAAAAACAGGAGGCGGGGGGAATCCCCAAACAGTCTCTTTGGTCATCAGCGCTGCTTAAGAATGACTAATCAGAAAACCCAGAGACTTTGGACCATGTCCATTTTACGCACTGAACCAAGAAGAAATGAAAATTCCGGAGTCAAACCTTTCGCTGAAACTGCCTTGCACTAAAATTTCCTATCGAGCTCTATCAACACAGCACCATCTGAAGAAAAATTTGTCAGGATCTAGAAATACAGGGAGCAAAATGCATATTTTCCAAAATAAATTCATGGCTGATAAAGGCTACAAATCACTGCTCTAATGTGCTCACTGAAAGAAGTTCTGTTTAGTGAATCCTCACCACAGTCTGCAGCACTCGAAAGTCTAGTCATCCATGAAGCAGAAACCCCAGAAATGCACATTAGCGTAGGCTTGTCTCATAGGGTTCTCTGTAGGAAGATTAATATCTAATATTTTCAAATAAGTCTTGGCAAGAACAGATGCGCATTAAGATTCCAGTAACATTTTCTGAATATGGCTCCAGACAGCAGAAAAGCAGGAGAACTCTTCTGCACACTGATATGTTAGCAGCTCCACAGATAGCATACACAGTATTGATTGCCTTTGACACAGTCACAGTGAATCTTTTATTTAAGAAGGAGATATTCTTCAGTGAATCCCTGCAATAAGCAATAACAAATACTGCGTGTTCTTGGTTTCCTGCTGGAGTGCTAATGGGCAGAAACTCAGAGTGTTATTGTTGCCATATGTCTCGACAGTCATATTGATTTAATTGGTTGTCATAAAAAAATCTGACAAGGGGGAAGCCAGTTCATAGCTGGGTATGGGCCAGAGAGTACTGGTGAATGGACTACTTAGATCTCTCAAGAGCCTCTTTGTCTTCTACCAGTGTCATTGAACTGGTTGTCTTGTCTGTAATCTAGAAACAATCCATTTTATGGATGGAAATGCAGGCCATTTCCTTTTGGATCCAATTTGTCTTATAGAATGGCAGAAAATCTCATACTGTATGGAAACTATCTGTGTTAAAATATAAATTCCCTAAAATGGAAAATGTTTTCACTGAGGGCAGCAGATGGACTGCCTCGTCATTTGTCTCTATATCACCCATCCGTAAATCTGTGCTGTATTTAAACTACTTCAGTCTTTCTTTAACATCAAAAGACAACCACATGCAAGAACATCCACATTACATAACAGAATATTTAGCACTTGCATGAGAACTGTCATACAAGAAGCTTAATGCACTCTTACATATCTGTGGTTTACTGCAGGGTAGTGTTGCTACCCACATTTTATGGAAAGGCAGGAAAACAGAGATGCTAGAGAAATGATGCGACTTGGCTATGGTGTGAGGTAAAACCAGGAGTGGATCATGGGGCGTCCGCTTTCGGGCTATGGGCTTTACTAACAGAAAGGTCCTCTTACTTTTTTCCTGCCTCCCCGGCTCTGGAGCGGTATGAAAACATTCACCCTGTTTGGAAGAAGAAAACAAAACTGCAGTTGCCTTCCCTCACATGTCAAAAATACAACAGCCAAGAGATACTCTTATTTGTGTGTTCATTTTATAGCATGTAGTTTGTATCACTTAGGTTCATCCATGAGGAAGTTAGGTGTCCAGTCTGTGTGAACCACCTGGGCTGTCTCTGTGTTCAGTGTCTTCTCTGGCAGCTCTTTCCACTGTAATATAAATATGTCTGTCAGAGAGAATCATCCTTATGCATTGAGAAGAACATATAAGCATCACCTAAGAAAGGATTTTGAACAATTTTGAAGCAGTCCGGTGTATCAACTTAATATACTACAGCTTTATGAATGCTTTCAGATGCATCAGAACTGCTGTAGATTCAATGCAGACTTGTTTCAGTGAAAATACAACTTTAAAGGTATATAGGTAATAGGTAATATTATATTCAATACATTACATCAATCTATGCAAAGGAGAGACATGAACTTAAAGACAAAGTTCAGCTTATTTTTTTATTATCAAAGGTTCCTAATGATTGTTACTTATTTTGAAACTGAACTAAAAATTAATGTAAAAGTGATGTAAAAATGCTACACTAAACAGTATGCTGTTGTGTTTGGTTTTTCCTCCAGTAAAAGATTCACCAGACTATATCTGTCAAGGCTGACTATCCAAAACATTTACTGGGTTTTTTTTGGCTCAGAGGTCTATCAGTGTAGGTAATTTGTAAATCTAGACATTTATGCCCATAAAATTGTACTATGCAATAAACAGATTTGACAAGCTCATCTGAAAAAAATCAAATTAAATTCTCGATTTTCATGCCCTAGTAAATGGTCAGCTAGTTATGAATGAATTTAACTATATAAATTAGCATCAACCTACTCCTGAGAGATGATTACTGAAAACAGCATACCACCATGGCAAGAATTGTACGGCAGAGGAACATTTCCATGCAGCAATTAAGTTGACACCCATTAGCTAAGGACTATGTATCCAAGCCATGAAATTGATTGAAGAGATTCTGCACAGTAACTGACTCCTATTTCAAAATACTCAAGTGAACAATCATCTGTCCAAATACAACATTATTAAATTGAAGAGACTGTACTGATTTTGGCTACTATGGTGTAAACCTTGAGAAGAATCCATGCTACTAATAAAAGTAGTCAGTTTTCACCACTAAACTTGAGATTAAGTAAGTGACTTGCCCTAAGGAGTGCATTTGATGTGATAGGAAAAGCAAACCTGTTAGATCACACTCTTTGGTAAATTACACCTGTGCAGTTCTAGTTAGTTCTGTTGGTTTATTTCAGATGAAAGCTGGTGCAAAGCTGAGTGTTGAACATTTGTATGTTAAACGCCTGATGGGTTTTAAATTCTTAAGAGCTTACCACGCTCTAACACAAAAATCAATTGCATTAAAGCAATACTAAGCAGTTTATTGAAGACCCTGTTTTTCCCTTGTGAAAGGCTTATCTGAAATTGTTTTAGATGGTGGCAACAAATTATTTTCCTTGGATCCAGATAAAGAACTTCAGATCCCAGCTATTTTATCCAATAATCAAGGTAGTGCATACACCTTTTGCTGGCCTATGTAGAAACAGAAATATCTTAAAATTTGTTAAAGCTAAAAGAAACATTTGAGATATTCAGGCAGGAAAAATCTAAGATGCTGTTTCACCTTGAAGATATTAAGTGAAATGCTGGGTTTGGATACACCAATTCAGAGCACCTCCAAAGAAGCAGATAAAGTTATTTACTTTCAACCAAATGCATGACAGCAGATTTTGGCCTTTGCTCTTCTAACCTTACATCTATAGGTGTTAACCTGATCTCATATGCACTCAAGCATAGTTTTCTGATTTATCTGCTATTAGCTTAAACACATGAAGTTGAGGACCTACATGAAACTTTAGGGATTCAAGTCCATTACTAAATAACAGTGAGATGATCAAACCCAGCAAATAACTGCTTCCTAATACACCACATGCCTAAAGTACCTGTGTTTTCCACTTAAAAATTGGAGCTGGTCAGAATTTTCCTTTTGAAACCCAACAAGCATTTCAACATCCCCAAGGCACTTTGGGAATTTAGGCTCATTTAGCCCACAGATATCACAAGAGGCCAATTCAAACCTGTCTGCACCCAGTGCTCAGTGCTAGAGGGTAGTACAAGAATATGGTCCCAAACTTAGTGGGAGCTAGGAGACCTTGCGGGACACCACTGGCTACAACACGTCCAAGGCAGTAGCTGCCAGTGCCTGCTAACCTCAGGAATAAAGATTACTGTCAGCTATTCCCAGACTCACAAGCTCTCTCAGTTCCTGCTGAGTTCCTCTAAGCCCTGTGATGTCCCACGCAAGGCAGGAGCTGCCCCATTAGAGAATTTTCTGTGTTTTTGCCTGTATGACTCAGTTCCTTATCAGTTACATTCACTGCTGAGCTGAAGAGCTATGAAGTTTGGAGCTGGCCAGATGCAGTTAAAGCTCTTCCATATTAAAAAAAAGCCGAGTCAAAGAATGTGTTTCATGAACCAAGCTGGAAGATGAACCAAAGCTAATTATTAAACCGGCTATGACCAAATAAAATATTACCTTTTCACATATCACCACATTTGTTTAGCTGCTTGTATTTTATCCTTTCTATAAACAGAGGCAAGTCATATGACTAGAAAAATAAAAAAAAAGCATTATCAATCAGAGCAGCCTTACAGAGAACAACAATTAACCTTCTGCAGAATTTAATCTCCTCCAGTGGAGTAGCCTCTCAGTTATGTTCTCTCTACTTGTCCTTCTCAGCAGTGCTGCTTTGTGCTGACCAGGCTGACAGTATTGCTCATCTGCACTGCTTTTTGCATTGCTGTTCTGCAAAATGAAATCAGAAACTGTGTTCAGTCAAAACATTATATGAATATTTAAATTCTTAATGTATTTTGGCCCTTTTAGGTTTTAGTCCTATCCCTACATTGTCCTTTACTTTGCTACTTTAAAAAGGGATAAATCATGCCAGCAATCAAATAAAACCCCCAAAAGTCATATTTTGCATTGTTGAGGCAAATCCAAAAGGACACAATAAATAATTTTTGTGGTGTCTGGATTGGTTTCAAACCAATCTTTTTAAAAGGGAAAAAAGTCACTGAAAAATGTCAAGTGCCTTTACAATTTACCAGGACTCATGATTTGATTTTGATTAATGCTCAACTTAACAATTCCACCCGCATTTGAAATCAGTTCATCAGCATTAAATCTTACAAAAGTAGGTAGGGGCTACATCCAGCTCCAAAGTGCATATAGTAATTAATAGTTCGCAGCAAGAAAGCATAGCACTCTAAGAGAAGAAGCTAAGCAGGGTATCATCACGCTATATCAGAAACAGCCATCATTATCACTCTTCATAGTCTCATACCAATACACTCATACTGCCAGCCGCCACACAGATTGGAGAGCTAAGGAAAAGAAAAGTTTTGGAAAGTGGTCCATAGGCAAAAGACCACAGTTGCTCTCCAAAGATTTCACTGTTTCTCTGCCTAGAGGGGGTCAGGGTGAGCCAGAGCAGGGCAAGGCATAAGCCTCCACAGGCTTACTTACCCACATATCCAGGAGTCCAGAGTATGCAGCCTCTGTCGTCCATTTCACAGGTAGCATGCGGTCTGGAAGCTTCACTTCAACAGAGGAAGAGCTACGTCTGACTAAAAGCCATGAACAGGTCCTCCTGCTTCATATAGTATAACCATTTGGAGAATTTAATTTGGAAAAATACAGTTACTTGCATGGCACAATGGTCAGCATCACCAGATTAACACAGAAAGTGCTACAGGCTCTTTAGTTAGCATCAGTGGTTAGTTCTTTATTTCAGCTGGAAGATGGCACCTCCAACAGTAAAGGGCCCACTAACTTCATGATGAACCATTGATTCAGTTAGACACAAAGCTTAAGTGCCACCTGCCGAATGACCAGAACCACTTCCTGCTCCGCCTACGTCTTTCCCTCGGGTCCAGCAGCCAGGCATTGATCCTGTTTGCTGCTAATTTGGAATCAAATTCAAGAGCCATAAAATACAGCAGTCCAGAGAGGTAGTCTTAAAAAAACTTAGAATTAAGTTGAAGAAACTAAAATTTGTTTGATTGGTTTTGTTTTTCAAAATTCAAGTAGTTCTTTCTTCTAAATATCACAAATACATATTTGAAATCCTTCCACAGTGAAGAAATTATATTTCTGGCACACAAAAAGGATTCTTATTTCAACTCTTTGTTACAATGTTAGTCTGCAGGTACACTAAAGTTTAGATGTCTTGTCTGCATTTGTCAAATTCAGAAGTAATTAACAAATATCTCGAGTATGTTGACAAATGAGTCAGTTGTGTAAGTAATGGGCAACACTGGACAAAGAAAATAGGAGTTGTGCTTGTCAGCATGAGGGATTTCACTGCAGGAGAGTTGCTGTGGCTTTCATTATTTCAACAGTCAATGGATGTTGCTATAGAAACTACATAGTTAGCAAGCCATGTAAGCAAAAGAAATATGATTAAAACAAAACTAAAACAATGAAAGGATAAAACCCCAAGGATCTGTCCAACAACTTAAATTCATTTGTTGGTTTTGTCTTTCAATCATATCACCAATTGACGAGATTCCTAGTAACGATATCATATAGTCACATATCACTTTTACATAAGTGCCATCATGTATTATAACACATAATAATCAAAATCAGTATCAAACCAAATCCCTTTCCATATCAATTTAAAAATGAAATAACGTTGAGTTATTTGAATATGTAAAAATAGTATTTGGCTTCATAACAATATATTAACCCTCCATAAATACTAATGAGTAATTATAATATCTCTTGTATTATGTACTTTCTTTGCTTAGAGGAAAAATAACATTTTAATATTTAAACTAGCTTTTACATGTGCCAGAAAGTACTTGCAAATACAGTTACCTGCCTGAAGTATGCAGGCGTTGATGATCACCTGCATAACAGGTTGGCTTCTATTCAGTGCATGTCACAGTTTATGCTGATTTGAATATTTGCACTTAATGAATGAAGCCTGAGACTCTTCTTTCATTTTGGATAATCAAGTAAATAGCCAAACTGAGATTTTAAAACAAGTGGGATTAATTAGCCTTAGAGATCTTATCATTCTAAAAAGAAGGATGTATGTGACAGGTGATCATATATCATTCTGAGCTTATACAGAATCCATGGGCTGTATTCTGTGAATACATTTTTTGTTGATTTTTCCATAACCACATTGTCCTCCAAATTGATTTCTGTTGTGTACCCTTTTGGTAATAAGGCAACAGGATTTTTTCCTTTTAGAAGTGAATACAATAAATATATACAGAAAAAGAGGTACACACCAGAACCTGCAAATCCTCTTATTTCCTTTCCTAGTCTTGCGATCAGGGTTGAGTGGCAGAGCCCTGAGCTTTTCATTCCAACTGCTGCCTGGCTGGAGGATTTTTTGATAGAGGAGTCCACAGCACTAATCACCAAAAGAGATGTATTAAATAGGAAAAAGCCAAGAGAATGAGAAAATCTGATATATCAGGATGAGAACTGTGCCAAGTAACCAAAAACAACATAAGCATTAGTGTCTTCAGACAAAGAAAAGCAACTTGAGGAACATAGCGAAACCACACAACATTTGCCCTCTATTCAACTGTAGCTTGTTCATCTAGCCATCACAAATAAACCTTTCATTATCACATTGCTTTCCAGGTCTATGGAGAAAAAAATGCCAACATACAGAAATGATTGCTTGCATTTCCACTGAAAGCCTTGGTGCTTTTAACTCCGAAGTCTCTTGAGAAATGTTGATAAGCTCTTGCCACTAGGTCACATTAGAAAAAAGAATACCAAGTTTCATAAATGTTTGCATGGGCACTATAGAAAAACATGCAAGGATGATTAAACTGAAAGAGAGCATTCAAAAACTTTTTTTTTTTTTAGTAGAGAAAGCAAAAAACCAAGAAATAATTTAAATATTACACTTCTGGTTTGCACTGGTCCATGATTTGGTCAGTTTGGTCATTTTAGCTGAACTATTAAAAGTAATTCTCAGAAAAGACACTGAGTCTTCAAGGGTCTCATTCCCTTATCATCCCAGAGGGCTGAGATTAATGTCTACTATGGGACTGTGCCAGGAACATGGTCTTTTCTTGTTAACGCTGCTCCTGGAAAAAAAGAGACTATTGTAAACCTCTTAACGCACGTTCCTCTTGCCGTGTCTCTCAACCCTGTCACACAATTTGAAAGGATATTAGAACAGACAGAGAGTGCAGAGTTGAAATCAAGCATAAGTCCTTATTCCACGAAAGCTTTGCATATCACAGGGTCTGTGTTATGAAATGGTCAACTGTTTGCCCCTGAGTTCTCATCCATTACATCCACATAAAAAAGACCATCTTGCAGTCGGAGCTGTGCAAACTGTTGGATGCTGCCTCAATCTGGCAGGAGGGAGGAAGTTCACTGCCCAAGCCCGCTAGCTCAATATACCCCCGGGGACCCAAGCTGAGCCAAGGCAGCCGAAGGACAGACATAAAACCAATTTGTTTCTTTGCAGAAGAAAACATCTGAGGCGGTTATTGGTGTGCCTAACCTTTGGATTAGGGGTCTCTCAGGTAGAGAGCGCTTAGAGCTATACCAGTGATTGGGGCAGAGCATACTGCTGTGGCTGGCGATGAAGATCACTTGCCAAGACAGAAATTCCTTAGGAATAGAGTGGATTTGACAGGATTTCTGTAAAAGGAAATTATCTGTTTGTGGTTTAAGCACCTTTTCTTGGTGTTAAAACCGTATGCGCTTTATTAAGTATATTAATTTCATTAGAAAATAATTTGAATAATTGACTGAAATCTAGTAATACAAAATTGGTCTGCTGCAAAACCACAAAGCACACTATCACTTTTCTAGCAAAGAAGAAACATTCAGCAGCTGTACAAGATTTGTTCATGGAAAACTGAAACTGGAAAACAGTAATTAATTTTTCTCATCACCTCGGGAAGGTAACTCAGTGTCTTTTTTACAAATAAACAACCTAAGGCACAAAGGTCTGGATCCATCCTACTCATTTCACATCCTTCAGTGAGTAACCTCACCCAGGTTTCCAGTGTAGCCACTAGAGGAACAGGATCATCCTGGGGAGAGCTAGCACACTTCATGTCTAGATCAGGTAGGGAGAATCTGGCGAAACAGCTTAATTCAGTAGCCCAAAGCCATGCACCAAGTTAATGGCAAACCTCAGAGCAGAACACCGTCCTTAACCGTTTTGGTGGTGGTGTCAGTCAGCCATGAGGACAAGTGGGTTCTAAGTATAGGGCAATCAATAGTGAGCAGGGAAAAAAATAAAGGAGAAGGGAGGCTAATTTTATGTGACTACATTGACTACCTCTGTCCCAGTAAACTTACCCAGGGCCAGACTGTTCCATATTGTTTAATTGTTCTTGTGCTCCTTGGCACAGCTTTAATCCGTGCCCTATAGGTCCAAGCACTGCCCTGGCACATTCAGGAGGGGACACAAGCTGTGGTCTGCTCCCAATAGGCTTAACAGGGATTTGTGGGCAGGGTGGTGTAGATGAGGTTAGCTTTATGGACATAACTGTCCTGTGGTACTTGCCTTTGGGGCCAGGGATTAGTCCTGGACACATCTGATCTCCAGGTAAAGTTGTAGTCGTTATGTTTGTCGCTATTTCAAAGACAACATTTCAAGTCATGTTAATGTATTTTCAGCTTTGCTGTGTTTGGGGGAATGTGAGATATCAAAAAAAATTGTGCTAGATTAAATATCTATCCAATCTCAGAATGTCTTCCTCTGGAAGCTTAATACGTTTAATTTATCCAAGGAAAGCTTAAGAAATGGCCTAACCATAACCTGCATATTTGCAATGTTTCAGTCTTCCAATAATTCTGGTGACTTTTCTAAAATTTCTGTAGTTTTTCAGTTTGCTTTTTGTACAGTGGATTATACAATTTTAAACAATGCTGCCTGTTGTGCTCTCTTTTAACCCCGAGCTGATATTCCTCATTCATACCTGCACTGGTTCTTTACTGTGGCTCTGGATTCTTTTCCATGTCACCTAAGCCCAGATCTGGTATGCCGCCCATCTGGTATGCATGACCTACTTTGTAGTCCTACATTAGCAGGACTAATTGCAGAAAAATTGATGGACTCATATTCCATCTGAATATGCACTTCTATCAGAATCATAAAGGTTTTCCTGGAGTTACATTCTGGAAGAAAGATGTTAGAGGCAATGATGAGATTTACAGTTTGAGAGCAAGATACTTGCTTTTCTGATTGGGAGGGGTTTTTTGAGTTAAAAAAGCAACTAATATTAAAATAAGATATTATATTAAAGTAAATATAGTCAAATAAACATTTTTTTTCTTTAATGCAGAATGTATAAGTTCGTAGTTCATAGTACAAGTTCATGAAGGCAAATTCTGAGATCTTGGTTTGTTCATACTCCATGCAAAGGAAGTTCATTGTTAGGCAATCTTTTCCTCATAGTTGTATTGTCATTCAATTTTTTTTTGTCATCATCATTTCCTAAACAATGATTTTATACTTTCTTCTAGATGACAACAGGAAATGGGTATATATCATTCGTGAACAAGACCTGGCTGGACCTAACTAGACTTTTTGCCCCTTTTTGGATGTAGGTTTTCCATTTGAAATTAGTGTTTGCAGACCAGTTTAATTTCTTTCATATGGGCTCCCTGATATTTTTTATTAAACTATTTTTAACCAGAACATAATGTGGTACTGAGCCCTTATAATGTATATGATATCAATACAGTTAACTTCGTCAGCTAGCATTGATTATGTAAAAGTGTTTTAATTTGTTATTTGACTATGCATGACATGAGCTTTTCCATGGCTTTGATCAGAAGACTAGCCAGCTTGAATACTCAAAATACACTGTTTATCTTTTTTCATATCTGGACAGTATATCTACGGTTCTTACAAATCAAGAACAGTGACCAAGAAATTAATGAGTTAACTTTGATGTATGGTGGACGTAGGTTTTCCGGTCGTGTTGATTCAAATTGTCTTATTATACCAGATTTGGTTTAACATTCTTGCGAGTTAATGGTAGCTTTTGCACTGTATTTGATAGCTGTTCTACCCTTATCTCTTACTGGAACTATATGAACAGTAGGATTTTCTTTTTTTTCTCTTATTTTGTAAGCATTAATTCTTAAATATCTGATAGCATCCCTTGTCTATTATCAGTCACTGATGACATTTATTGTTGATGAAACATTCATATATCTATATATACATGAACACATGTTTCTATGGCTGGTCTACATATACATCATGCACGACACTCTCATGTCTTTTTCTGACTGGGATGGCTTTCTAATCACAGAAAATATTTTGGTTTGTTTCAGAATTGCTACTCATTCCTCCAGAAAGCACTGTTCAACAATTCTCAGCTAACAAGTTTAAGCCAGTCCTGCTGTAGTGGATATGTAAAGCAAAACACTGAAAACGTTTATGAGAGCAGAGAGTTAGGATTTTGCAGACCATCAGTTTTCAGTGCTTAGCTTGCAACACCTAGGGCTTGAATTTCAGTGGTACTTATTGCTGGCAATTTACAGCAACTTCAAGCGCAGTAGTAGTGCTGCACTTTTTTTTCCTTATTAAATATTAACACATTCACACATGAGAAACCACAAGGGTAGTCTAATATGTTGTATATTTATCAAATATTAAACATTCATTGTTTGAATTTTAAGAAATGGAACCAGAGAAATAAGTTTAACCTACTCCCACTTCTAGCAAGGCAGGCTCAAAATAGTGCAGAGTAATGTTTAGGTTACTAGGGGTTTAGTAACACTGTGCTGTGGTTCCTAGATGAAAAACAGGATGTTAGCAGAATGAACAAATCTTAAAGGGCAAAAATCTCTTCAGACATCACCCACTTAAACAGTCGCCATTAGAGGAGGCTGTATCAAGCACAGATGTTAAGCGTCCGCAGGAGCTGCTCTGCGAAAACATCAGGCTATTCAGCTCTTTCCAAGGCTCAGTGCCTGAACCCTATATGCCAGTCAGACTGAACATTCCCTGTGAAAGGGACATTTGCATGGAGCTCCGACTCCATCAATACATTACACACTCTGATCTTATTATTTTAACGAGGCTTCTTACTGTGCCAGTTCCAAATGGGCATTAAGGCTGAACACCAGAGTAAACAGTGGGGGCAATGAACTTCATCACCGCAAACACCTGATGACTGCTTCCACCAGCCCTTTCTTTTCTCTTTCTCTTGCAGGCTGCCCATTATTTTGGTCCTCCTGGCAGCAATTAGCTGTCTTCAGGCTCTCTGTCTCAGGCACCCTTTCTGCTAGAGACTAATCCCCCTCAACACACTCCATTCTTCTGTCTGTTGCCATTCTTTGTTGGTTACACCGTGTGCACAAATTAATTAGGGCTCTATTTAAGGGCTGACTCAGCTGGTTCATAGCACAAATGAGTGCGGCTGGTTTTCTGCATAAGGTTTTCAGCTTCTTTTTTTTGGCTTTTTTTTCCTCTTGGTTTAGAAATATACTCTGTGTGTGTGTGCAAATTAAACATGAGATTTTTGGCAGATGCAATTGGCTAGGGAAGTTGACAACATGGATCTGCTTAGCCCATCTGCCCCTGAGGATCCAACTGAATTTCTTGCAGAGCTATAGGGTTAGGACTACTGAGTTTCTAGTGTCAAAAGGGTGGCTTCTCTACCTCAGACATGCTGGCATTCTGATTCTGGGAGGTCCCCTGCCTCAAAAAAACAGAAACATCTGGAATCACATGGGCAGCTTGTCTGCTGAGCTCAGCAACAAGGATCCCTGTAGCTACAGCTCCACCCCACTGTTAGGGGACCTAGAAGGCACTTAACAATTACTGTCTTTACTATAGGATTACAAGTGCATTCGATATCATATGTATAGTATGATCCTTCAGATTTTACACAAAAATATTCTTGGGGTATAGTTCACACTGAAATGTATCCTCAGAGAGATAAGCATCATGATGTTTTAATTTAATTTAGTGAATATTCCTGAAATAAAAGGATATTTTACTTAAGTAACCATGTTATGTTTATATCCTCTTACACATGCTTGAATTTTAAAATTCTGAGTGATGATTCAACACCAGAGCAATAAAGCACCTCAAGTGATTGGGAAAAGTACATTCTGAACATGCAGATATTATTCTTCACTGTTCATTTCAACTGAAATAATTTAGTCTTTGATCATGAAACTGGAGTGTTTGATTCTGTTCTCACTGAAGTCAAATGAGAATGTTGGTTAACTTCTATGGATGCCTGCAAAATGTTAGGATATATGTGTTTATGAGACTTCAGTCAAAATGTTTACTACTTTGGGCTTAGATTCACTGCCACTGGGCTTTAAAGATGACAACAATATATAAATGCTGTTATAATTACCTGGTTGTTGAATAAAAGATACTCTCATTGGCTTCATCGAGTTTTGCATTCCCTGCGATCAGCTGAGATCTTATTTTATTGGGATATATCATTATTTTAGAGACTAATTTTGTAAATATTGCTGAAAAAGAATCAAGTACAGGTGTAAGCCTCAGACCCTCTGGAATTTTGTACAAGCTAGAACAACTAGTTTATATTTTATATCTATCTATATATGTATATATACATACATATACACCCCTTTTTTTTTCTTTCAGATTTGTATACTCATTGGGGTAAGCATTGTCCCTGACTAAAGCGTACATGCCATTCAACAGGGACTTAAAGATGGGCTCAGCCCCTCCACACCACCACCATCCAAATAGTGGCAAAGGCAACTTAGCATTTGGAATCAGAGGACTATTTACACACTTACAATTAAACAGCTGCTGAAGTGCTTCATTAAAAGGGGTTAATCAGCTCCTCCCCAGAACACAGCTTCATTTCAATAAATGAAGTTCTGTACTCATATTTAATGAAGCAAAAGTCTTCAGTTTCTTCCTGCCTTAAACAGGAAGGAAATAAATATATGTTTTTTAGTCTGTTCTATCTTCCTTTTTGTAAAAAAGTAGATACTGAGTTGTCATCAGTTCAGGTGTGAACTACTACCTTGAATGTCGAATACAAATATTGCATAAATTGTATGTTTGAATCACTCATTGAATAGATATGGAATTATTAGATATACAGTATGTAAACACTAGGGCAAAAGTCTCTGAATTGACCTTTGAAGGAAAGTTATTTGAATCAGTAGAGTGAAAACAAGAGGTAAAAAAAGGTGCAATTCAGAAGAGAAACTGGGTTCATAATTTCCTAGAACAAACATGCAAATTTAAATTCAGCTGTGCTAAAAAAAAAAATAAGAAAGGCAAATATTTACGTGAGCAGAATCTCACCCAGCCCAGTCCCAACACTTGTACACATGAATAACTTTACACACTTTAGCAGTGAGATTGTCTCGAATGGCATTCCTCGGGTAAGAAATGTCCTGTATTTGCAGAATCTGTCCATTACCACATGATTGTTATGCACCATAAGAACAGCTTGCCAGTCTAAAGAAAATACTTTGACAATCCAAAATAAGCATTTTTTAATATAAAAAAATTACATTTACCTGTAGACTTTGCTATTAATAGCCACTGATTTTTAGGCCATACCTCATTAAGAGCTTCTGTACCAATGAAACCTCTTTCTAGATTGACAGGTGGCTGATTTAGCAAAAAAAAAAAATCTTATTTTGAAGTTTTTTTTCATGAAAAACCCTCTTAAACGGCCCAGTGCATTGTGATTTCCGTGGTTCTTTTTCTTCTGAGCTGTTCAATTAGTTGGAAATCTCTCTCTGATGGACTGAAGCAGCTTGAGTGAACGCCTGAGCGCACAACCAATTAGGCTCATTTGAAGTTGCAGAATTGCCTTCTTTGGTGTTAAAACCCCATGTCAAACACTGGGTCTAAGATCATTTGTACTACAAAATGAGATTGACAGTGCAGCTGCAACAGGGGGCATGCCTGCTGGACGACTTAATTGTGGAGACTGAAGGGCCATCATGAACTGGCGTGTGGAGATTGTATCACCACTGCTGCATTACAAATGCTCTTTATTAACAGTGATCTGTAATCAATGAGCTCAGGCTTTTTGCCAGAGCTCCAAAATCAGATAGGCAGCTCTCCTCGCAAGGAATAGGAGGAGCCACGGGAGCAGGGTGTTGTGCTGAGAAAGGGAGCAGGGATGCGCTTCCTGGCACCTCGTTGGGATTGTGAAGCTGCAGAGAGGGAAATAGCCATCCAATGACACACAGCTTTCCTCATTTAGTAGAATATGCATTAGCTGGATTGAGCATGTGGCAATGTACAGGCAATTGCACTTATATTGGCATGAATGAAATACGGTTACTTCAACAAAGGGATATTAGTCAGACTACACCAACTCCCATTGATAGGAATAAATAGTTTTGATGGTGGCACCATGTCTGTAGCTTAATGGCAATCCCATGATACAAATGACCATATAGATGGTAAATGGTATGGTAAATCAAATAGGCTTAGTTTCAGCAAATTAATGAAAAAATCAGTATATTTTAATCTTTTGGGTAGAAAAACTTTAGCTTTTGTTAATAAGACATACTGCTTTTGAAAAGAGTAGCTGCTTTTCACTGACGCTTCCAAGCCAACAATTTCGTTTATTCCCTCATTATTAAAAACAATGTCCTCTTACTGTAACCAAGTGGGTCAGTGTCCTGGAAAGAAATCAATATATCTGCACAAGTATTCAAAGATTACTTTATGACGAGACAGATGTAAAACCAATGTCGAAGTCAACCTTAAAGTTAGCCAAAATCAGCAATAGCTGATTGTAATTACCTACCCAATGCCTTTACTATAAGAATAACTTCACTGCTTTTTTTCAAAGGCATTTCACTCTTGCCTACTTCACTCTCTGAAAGAATCCCAGAGAAGGAAATAAGAAACTTGAGTGAACAATACAGGAACAGTGCAACTAGTGTGGCAAATCACATGCAGATGAGCTCTAGTATCATAAAATAGTGCCTCAAGTTTGTGCTCCTCAATTAAATGAGCAATTCATGTTTAGATGCGTAGTCTAAACTTCTGGCTTCTCATATGAGTCAGAATGACAGGATTTACTTTTAATTACAGGCTTTTTTCCTTTTCTGTTGGGTTGGGTTTTTGGGATTGGTTATGGGTTTTTTTTAATTTATACCACAAAGTATGATTATCTTCTCAGGTGTTTATTACAGATTTTTTTTTTCTGAAGTGTTCATTTTGCTAGTACCAGTAATTCCCACGTGTTTATAAAGTCTGTTCAAATTAAACAGTTTCACATTGTGTCATTCTGCATCAATTGCAAAGTAAGCAGCAGGCACCTGAAATCAAATCATTTTAGGAAAAACTTCTGAAGTAAATACCTGCACACGCAATCATGTTTTAAATTATCTTTAGGAGCTCTCAGTTAGCACAATACATACAAGAAACTTAACAATAAACTTGACATTTTTTAGGCTGCAGATTGTGTCACTGCTACCTCGTGATCCCTGTATGACTCGATCCATCTGCTGTCTCTTTCTTTACAACTAGAGAGTGAGCTCTGAGGTGGGAATTGTTCTTTGTCTGTACAGCGTCTAGTGCAACACTGTCATTGCCTATGACTAGTGCCCCAAGAAGCTACAGTGAAATAATTTACTGCTACTGTTACCAAAAATGATAAGAAAAATCCAAGTATCCCGCTAGTTTAATGATAGGAAAAAAATGTCATTGTATTCCATTGTTTATGCAGTGTTTATTTACCTGTTGCCAGATCTTGTGAAATGTTTCTCCTGTGTCAGCAATTCCTGATAGTAGGATGGTGAAAGGTGCAGAAGGTTTAGTATAATCAAGATATTAAAAAAATTAAAAAGCAGAATCCTTTTTTAAGTAAATGAGTTCTTATTCAGTGTACCCATCAGCTACACTTGACCATCCCGTTCCATATTTGCTGCTATTTTTGCAGTGGTGTTTAGACCAGTTCACTCCAACAAAAACAAGTGTCTAAACTGATATGCTACCTTAGTGTAAGGAAATAACTAATCAATAAATATGTGACTGAAATTAAATGGCTATGTGTTTGCTCATACTAATACTGTTGCAACTAAACTAATATCTCACCCTGTCAATAAAAATATGAAATGTCAGTTCCTTTTTCCCTCCCACGTACAGTTTCTGCGTATTGACTTAACATCACCTTTCCCATATATCTCAGAGTATGGCCTTACATAAACTGATTGTTGGGCCACTGAAATCCGGATGAATTGTCTTGCTGTTACTTCTTCTGTTCCACAATCTCTGATTCTTATCTTGTTCACTATTTCTTACAAAACTTTACTGCCAGTAAAGATCTGAAATTTAACATACTTTGGCTGTGGAAAGGACTGGATGATTTAACCCAGGCACAGTTATTCTGCAAATTTGCAAGCTATCAGCAGCCTGTGAAAGTTTTCTCCAGCTATGCCGGTGAATAGGTCCGTATCATGTTGTCAGCATCGAGCAGAACTCTGTGGTTTCAAATATCAGTGTATGGGGATTTCACAATGCTGGAAGAAGACCACAGCCTCCCTGAATAGCTGGTTGTCCTACCTCTTGAAGGATGATCTAATAATAAAGAAAGATTATGTTTCCTTTCTATTTCCCAGTTATTCTGGGAAACCAGAGAGAGAGAGAGCATGGTGGAAAGCTGTGTGTGTGTGTGTGTGTGTGTGTGTGTGAAAGCTCTGTGTGTGTGTGTGTGTGTACACACTAAAACTAATTGCTACATTTTGAAACTAGGGACTAGAATTTCACTAAAACCATACACGGAAACTGCTTTTTTGTCATACTTTGTTGAAGTCACAGCATTTTCCCCTTCTCCCACTCACTGCTATGAGATGCGACCATGAATTTATTATCATCCCATTGTCATTTTGTTGAAAACAGTGATGTTCCATGCATACATGGCAGAGCAACAAATTCAGCATGCATATAATTAAAACAGGTTAGTTTTGAGTTATAAAATAAATGGAATATCATAAAATGACAGGAAAAAAATAAACAAAAATACTCACATATGAGTCTGGAAAGCTATTGTGACTTCTAATATAATTCATTTTTATTTAAATGATCTATATGAAGAGCCACAAAAGCAAAAATACAGAATAAGAAAAAATTGTATGATCACCATACAGTTTTTAAAGCAAAAATAAAAAAAGGTAACATACAGTTCTTAAAGTAAAAATAAAAAGAGGTAACTGCTAGATTTATTTATAAAAACTTAAAGCAACTCACAGCTAGTTGTACAGACCTGAATAATTACAATTTGTCAATATCCAAAAAGTACAGCAGGGTATATTCTGCACCCAGAGAGTCAATAGCATAATTTCTGACTGCCTGCAGTAGAAGAAGTGTCAAGGCCCAGCTCTTCAACCTTTTTCTTTTAATTGAACTAGTTTCATCTAAAGACACTATTGGGATTTATTTTCTTTGAAAAGTTGCCTTGTTTCCTAAAAAGCTATCCTGTATACTCAGAAGTTATCCTTAAAATGTTATCCAAGCATTGCAGTCAACAAATCACAGGGTCTGAAATAAATCATGCTATTAGAATATGCTTTGAAAATATATCCCTTTTACATTCCACCTTCTGAAGACAACAGCTGCATCCTCTGTAATCTAGAGCAAACAGGGAAAAACCTGGCACTGTACAAACACTTTTTTAAAAATATATCTTGCTTCTTTAAATCTGTGCAAATTCTTCAACGATTATTGTCTTTAAATAATGTCACAGATATAACAGGAATTAGTGTTGATGCTTCCAAATTTTCATGCTCATTTTTATGCTATAGATTTTTGTACAGAGAAATCAAATTGCTCACATCTGTGGAAATATCACATACTATACCTTCCATTTAGGGAAGTCAAAGCTTTTTCTGCAAGCCATATTTTTTTTTAAAAACAGAAAGAAAATTAAAACACAATATACGAAATGTATTGGCATTGCTAATAAACCATCTGTGACTTTATACCTGGTTGTCAAAAGGAAGTTTCATGCAACCAGGAATTAAAGGACAGAATACTGTCACTGGTATTCTCAAGAATAATCTTTTAAAGAGGAGTAAAATATTACAAGATAACAAGAATATCTAACACCACACTACCAACAATTGTAGCTGGGACATACAAACATATCTTTGAGATTTTAAAACCATCGCTAATCATTAGGTCGATACAGGACTTCCTAGAAGAGGACTTATTATTTATCTAGCAGCCATGGGTATTTTGTACCTTTCTCTCTGGTGGCACTGTTAAGCAAGCTTTAACTAAACAGACTGTGTTTAGTTCTATCATTCAGAGAGTGACAATAATTGCTATTATTCAAAGACTAATAACAAGCTTCAATCTAGTTTTAAAATTTTTATTGCATTTATTATCTCTGCCGTCTTTTGTTAGTTATCAGAATGTAAGGAATGTCTTAAAAATATTTTGCTTCTGAAGTTATATATAAAAATTCTAAACATGCAATATAAAAATAATACAATATTATTTTTTAATTCTGTGGCAAGGCTTTTTTTTCCCTCCCACCAAAACAGGGAAATAAAGCTGACAGACTCAAATACCGATTGATTTGTAGCAATATACCCAGATTGGGATTCATCTTCTCTAATCAAAGATTCCTCATTTCAGTAGTCCAAGTCACCCTGGTCTCCTTTATGGTCAATAGAAGAAATTACATAACTTCAGAAAATAATTCATGTTGCCTTTCTTAATACAATCAGTTTAATATGAAATGAATTGCTTGTCTCTCTCATTGGCTGTATATGGTCCCCAGGGAGACTAACCTGAATTTAAACAACTTTTAACACCTAAATTAGGGAAGGTAAGTCTTCTCCCAATCTGTAAAATTGCCTAATTTACAAGTAAGCCAGAAAAGCAGCTACTATAGCAGCATGACACAATACCCAGGCTGCTATGGTGACCCTGAAAGTTTTTACCCTTTTAGTTTTGCTCCAGTCATTCTAAGTCATTAATATCTCCTTGATTTTCAGTGATTAATTTCCTTTCTTCTTGATTACCCTTTTCCATATGTAAGGAAATGTCGACCTGCTTCTCTGAATAACATTTAACATTAGCAACAACTATTGCCTCTCTTTGTGACCAAACAGGATTTAAAACCTAAAAAAATGCTTCCTCATTTATGGTTTGGTAACTCTTTTTTTCAGGAGCCAACCTGCTATTCATATAAAAAAAGTTATAAAATGAAGAATGCAACCCAGGAACAAATAACATCCTAAAAGCAGTAGAATCTCTACAAAGAAAAGATGCAGAATCTGAACAGGCTGCAGATAACCTTCAAAGTACCATTGTCTGAGCCTGTTTTGTTCATTTTATAGTTCTATTATCAAGCATATTTATAGATATTCGCAACGATAAAAGAGCCAAAAATATTTAGGAAGTCAGACTGTGACTTCAGGAAAGAACATGAAAGAACAGTGGTACTACATATATTTTATAAGCAGTCTAAATTAGGTTGTCCTCAACTTTGGTGTGGTTACTTGCAAATGATTGTCCATTTGGATTAAATGTGAAGGTGATTTGGCATTGTTCCTTGAGTGAAAACTAATCAGCTGACAAATATTTTGTTGCTTACATTTAGATAAAGACAGAGCCTTTCCTCCAAGAAGAAAAATATCTAAGTAACCGTGATTCAGTTTGTTGCTCCTATCAGGTTCTATGCTTGCTGTTTGATCATTTAATCTGTTAACAAATCAATTTTATTCTATTTATCCAAGTGGAAGCCTGATCTGTGCATATTATGTATCACTCACCTATGTTGTGTCACACGTTAGAATCAAAAACTCTATGATATTTTCATTGTATGCACTGGTCTTCTGTTTCTTGCCAAACTTCGAGTCATGCATAAATGCTCTGTATTAAACTCCAAATGCTTCTGAAGAGATTTTTCAATGTCGTTACACAAATTATCATAGGATATAATGGGCTAATGTGGTAGCACATAAACTGCTGCTATAGTTTGGGAGTATTCAAACAATTATCCCTCTACAGTGCCACTGAGTCCTACCTTGTTTCTACTGTCAGTTGATGTTTCCAGAGATTGTTTTTCACCACAATCTTGGGTGATAATGCACTTAATGACTGAAAGATGGAGCTGCATACTTACAGGCACTTCTCCATAGACTTTTTTCCTGATAAATACAGTGGAAAAGTCAGCTGCCAGGGAATGCATCTGGGTCTTTTCAAAGCCTGAATCTGTAGAGTTCTGAACTTAATATGCGGAGATATCAGCTAGGTTGTTTCCTCTTTTGTTTTTCATGTGACTAATGATTATATTTTTCATCTGTTCTGCATCCCTTTTTAATCTCTTATGCTTCTTCCTCCTGGTTTGTTCTTTTCCTTTCCTGTCACCTTCCTTCACATTACTTTCTTTTCAGTTCCACTGCTTTTTTTCCTGTCTTTTCAATACCCCTCTTCCTTTCAAATTTTGCTCATTATAATGAGTGGATTCGTCTCATCTAACTACAGCCATGGAAATGTTAGGTATTTTGTCTAAGGCAGTTATCTCAACTCCCTTTATAGTCAGCAGAAAATAAGTATATTGGCCAAAGTTATTTATACCGTGCACTTTATGTATCAGCCTCAGATAGGGTCGTGCGCTGCCTCCTAGCAACCTCCACAGATGGAGACTGGACGACTAGTTTAGACTGGATGATGAACTTTAAGATAGTTATAGTCTGGCAGCGTAAGTCCCATCTGTTATAACTATCTCATCATCATCTTCAGCCGTAAGCTTTAAACTCTTTAGTTTCGCTTCACTAGCTCTAGCTATTGGTACTTGCCCACTCGAGCCTCCCTTCATCTTCTGTTCCTTCTGCAACTTGAAGGAAAAAAACAGTGACTAAGGATCTCGAATCTTGTTACTATTGCTTTCCTTTATCCTTTTTTCTTTCCCCCTTCTACATGCATGCTCTCAGTGTGTGAGATTAGACTGAATGTTATAAGTATGTAGGGACAGTATATTTATTTTTCTCTAAGTCAGGTAGTACATTTTAGATCCTCTCTCTTTTTAATAGACATCCTCCCAAGTGTTAATGGGATGGAGTGTGGACTAGAGACACAGATTTTCACCTAAAATAGAAGACGGCCACCTTTTCCTGAGATGGCTGAGGAACAATCTATTGGTTGCTCACCAAGTTCTGTAGGTGTTCATTCTGATAATGGAAATAGGGGATAACCTTCTAAGGGAATGCTAAGGGCATTTCTTCTCCCTGTGATTCTTTCACGGTTGTTTTTTTCCCCAAAGAAAAAAGGAATCAATTTGATCAAACATAATGTGTTTAATTGGGAAAAAGCAAGGAAAAAATCTCTATGACAGCTTTATCTTACACCTGTTTTAATAAATTTCCTACACAGAGGATTGGTAAATTAAATTTATTTTTGTCAACCACAGAATGGTCAATGATTAAAAGAAATGCTTTATTTAGAAGCAACATAAATATTTCTGACAAGTCATAAAGCTTTTCTAAGCAATTTAAATCTGACATGTAACCTTGCTTATCTTTTACATCACTTAAAATATAGCCTAAATGCTTCCAAGAAACTTATAACTGCTTTTTCCAAGATGAAATAGAAAAATATTCATGCATATTAAGCACCTTTATTTCAGTATTTCCCAGACACTTCAAAACACTGAGGTTCCAAAAGCCTAGTCAGATAAGTGAAATGCTTCATTTACTATTAAATACCTCAGAAATGGCTGTTAAATATCCCATAGTCACACATTAAACAATCAGTTTTCAATTAGATCTTCTTCCCTTGCCTAAATCAGAGCAAGAATCCAAAACTAGGTTGAGAAGTTCAAGAACCATTTCACATGCAGAGGCTGATGAAAGGAAAAGCAGAACATGCTGGCTAGGAGAGATGAGGGAGGACAGCAGGTAAGCAGAAAACCCTCCTCATTCGAAATAGCTGGGACACCCTAACTTAAAGCCTTGCAGCTGTGAAAAGTCTTGTGGGGCTTTACTGATCTTAAGAGCTCAGTCTCAGTTTTGAAGGAGATATATTTCCTATGTTGTCTGTCCTGAATTATACTGTCACAGCTGCACTGATAGTTCCACAGTATAATTTTTTCTAAAAATAAAATCATAACAAAAGAGATCTTGTTTGTTATGTTTGAAGCACTTTCCTCTGAGTGTTCCAGCAGCCAGGCAAAAGTTATTTCAGAATTTTAGATCATCTTGCAATGCAAGTATTAAAAAGTATGAAAGCACCCCTCCTGACTTTTCTATACCACTCCACTTCCTCCAAAAAAATGAAACCAGATGACATTTCGGTTTATTTGTTATTAGGAGGAGTGGGAAGAATCGAATGTTGTATACATCCTCAGTCCATTATTTCTGTGCCAGCTTGAGTTTCATAATTTAATTCAATTCAATTCCAGTAGGGCAGAGCACAGCAATACATTTCATAAAACAGTAAACTATGCAAACATGACATCGAAGTTATAATGCAGTATTCATATGCATGCTGAGTTGTCATTTTTATAACACAGCATTTTCACCAGAGGGACACTTAATTAAAAACAGATTCTTTGTATCTGGTATCGAACTAGTACCAACAATTAATTCATTCTAATGCTATTTTTCTATCAGGAGCTAGTCTTTAATTGTGTTGAAAAATGCAGCATGCACATTTGATTTGAATTAAAGAAACTATACTAAGGCTCAGCAAGAAGCAAAAAGTGGATAACCATTTTGTAACAGGGGAAAAAAAAACAACAACCATGTACAAACTACAGGAGACCATTGTTTTATGAAGAGAAAGAAGGCTGTCAACATTATACAATATAGAAGATGGACAGGTGTAAAAGTGATCTCTTAACATTATTGCCTATAAGTTATTTAATAACAGTATCCTTGCCTAATACAATACCCAAATAAGACGTTCCCTGCCTCTACTCTCTGACTCAGATACACGGGGGATTGGACCCAGTAGAAAACGCTAAGTCTAGCAACGCAGGGTTTGAGGGTTTTCTTTTTTCACTCCTAAATTCACTTTTGTGTGTTTAAAGAGCAGCAGTGTTTTAGAGAGCATTTGAATGAGGACAAGGTGATGGGTTTGAAAAGAAAGGTGCTAAATATTACCCATGCATTGCAGGAAACATGGGAAAATACACAGAGAACTATATATGGCTGCTACTGGTGACAGGACTGGGATGAGTTAAGGTAAGGACTGGATGTTTTTCGGCAAGAAGTTCAGAAAGGCTTTCACTGGCCTCAGTAAGCTTTGGACAAACACTTTTTTGCAGATTTCTATGAACATCTGCTGCCAGAGCAGCATTTGGGAATTTGGGATTCCACAAGCAGATGATTGCCCAAACATAATCCAGAGCTTTTTACCTGAGAAAGACTCTTCCTTAGTGCTGATGCCTCCTGTCTCAGTGCCCTAAGTCACATCCCTGGGGCAAGACACAGAGAAGAAAATGTTGGCCCCAGACTCAGGGAACTGCTCTTCCAGAACCTGAGTGTGGGCAGACCTATTCCATCTCACGTGCCTTACATTTCATTATGAAGGTTCTTAAGATGTTTTAAATCAGCTTGAGTGTGCCTCCTTTGTCTGTACATAGCTCTCATTTGAGTCAAAGCAAGACTAACAACCAAGTCGGCCTCATTAGCTTTTCCCACAATCAACTTTATCGTCATTTCTCACCACTCTGTGGCACAGTGTGTCTTCTTTCTCTTTCCAGCTCTCTTCTGTGAACTGCTACTTTCTTCCACAGTTTCCTGTTTAAGATTTACTTGCTTTATGACCTGTTATTGCTACTGTTTCTCAAATACGTTGTCTTTGTGTTCCTATTTTTTGCTAATTGGAAAATGATTATTTATCTTTTTCTCCCAAAAAGCAGAATAGGTTCATGGGTCCAGTGTTTTTGCTACATCTAACCTCTCAAATCATGCTTTCAGCTGAGAAACCTATGCTTTTGACAAACACCACAAAGAATATCAGACTAAGAGACAGGCTATACAGCCTATGTATCACTGTTTGTATTACGCAGCCCTTGTTTGGTAACTGACTTCATCTCAGGAGTTGGAATTAATGCAATCAGGCTAAAAACCATAACACTAATTTAGCGAGAGGAGCAAAGACAGATAAAGTGAAGGCAGAGTTTAAGTACCTGTGTCAAAGAGTATGGGCTGAATCTGCTTGCCCCTTTCTGCCATCTCGTCTAGGCACCTAGTTGTCTGGCATCCAGGTTTTTGACAAGAAAGTTACTTTGCTAAATAGCAAACTTTCCAGTTTTGCTGGCCTTAGTGTAAATCTGTTTATGTGCCAATAGACCTAAGCTTGGATTTTTGTGTCCAAGGTCTGTTCTGAGCACACCCAAACTAAAAAGGATTGAGTTCAGCAGGAAGGATAGGAGCTCATGGTGCTACCACACTCCTTAGTCAGCGGTACTTTGAATACTACAGAAGTGAGTGAAGCCTGTTGTAGGAATCACAACAGATTGGACTGCCCTCACACTGGGCCAGAATAGCTGTTTCTTTCGGCCATTATGAGTCTCCAATTTGTGAAGGATGTAAAGAAAATATATCCACCTAAAGTGTGTGAATTTTACTCCCACAGTTGAAGTGGGATCTGCCTACCTAAATGTGAATATTACCGAATGTATAAATGTACATCTGAGGAAATAAAATATTATTTCTTTAAGGCAGAAAATAAATTAGTCATTTTCTAATACTAACTCCAAGACTTCCAATTTTTATTTTATCTATTTTATTAAAGAGGTCAATAAACAGTCACAGCCTATTTCCCTTCACTGATTATAAAGAGAGCCTGGGGTGCATGTGTCCAATCTCCTGTAAAGATGGACGAGGTGAATCTAACTCTCAGTTTCTGAGACTTAGGCATAGCACTACCAATAGTTGCCACATGCAAATTCTGGCTATTAATCGGAACTTATTAGAAAATGAGTATTTTTCTGGCCTAAAGAAGAAAATAAGGGTAGAGCTACATCAATGGGTTTTTTATCATCAGAAACCTTTTTGACAACCCAACTTCAAATCACTTTTGTAGGTTAAATGTGAAGAAGATATATAAGGCCAATAGCTATTTTTTATAGACATGGTTTACTTGAGCAGTTCTTCTAATTTATTTTCAGTTTCATTTTCATATATTTTCATTTTCAGGCTGCTCATAGCAGTTTATTTCTGCCCATATTAAGTTCTGACCAATGCATTTGGATGGGAAAACATCTCAGAATAACATTTCCAAATCTGCTGCAGGTTGAATAGTCAATGAAAACATTTCATTTCTCACAGTGCTCTAGTAAACACTGGTGGCTAACCAACTGGGAAACAGCTCTGCAGAGGACCCGTGATTCTGGGCTCCTTGGTACAAGACAGCCATGAACTTACTGGAGGGCAACAAAGATGATGAAGAGATGGAGCATACATCATATGAGAAAAGGCTGAGAGAGATGAAGTTGTTCCACCTGGAGAACAGAAGGCTCAGGGGGACCTGATCAATGTGTGCAAATACCTGACTGGAGGTGGGAGATGAGAAAGACAGAGCCAGACTCTTCCCAGTGTAGCCCAGTGAGCACAAACTGAAATTCCATGTAAATGTGAATAAGCTTTTCTACAGTGAAGGTGACCAAGCCCTGGCACAGGTTGCCCAGAGAGGTTGTGGAGTCTCCATCCTTGGAGATATTCAAAACCTGACTGGACACAGCTCTGGGCAACCTGTTGTAATTGATCCTGCTTTGAGCAGGGGGATTGGACTAGAGATCTCCAGAGGTACCTTCCAACCTCAGCCCTCCTGTGATTCTGTGATTATGTAATTATTTTTTTTCAATTAAAAAGAAACATTTCTATAAAAGCCAAACTTTTCAGTGAAAATTATAATAAAAATAAGCAACTTCACACAAAAGTTGTGATAGAAATTTCCAGTTCCTGGTTTTCAAGAAGACAGCATTTTTAGGAATTTTTGTGTTGGTTTGTAGAGGGAATAGATATAAATCTAATCTAATTTTGTTACCCAGAGAACTCAATACAACAAGGTTGAATTTATTATAAGGGAAGGCAGAGTAAATTTACTGTCTGTGTAGGCAAACATGCACAAAAGAGCATAAGCAAGTAATTATGTAATGCTCTGATTTGACATGCAAGTAAGTATAAACTAATACTGACTTGAGCCTCCTAATCATGTTCACACTGATTCAAATGAAAATGTATGTTTTCTATTACAATGATTTTACCACTGATTTAATGGAATTTCTCTCCAGCTAAGAGTGATTATTAGTCACAGAAGTGCTGTAATGCTGTGACCCTTTCAAACTTTTGCTATGAAACAGTTGTTATTGCATTTCTGATGTCCGAATAGTTGCAGCTGGATTCACATAATTTGACAATTATCTTGCAACAGAACGTCCATATGTAATTTAGAGTTTTCTTATGGTGTCCGTTTTCAGAAATACAACAGATAGTACCTAGTCTATTGATTGGAGTAAGCAGTTAGCTGGTTGAGAAACATTCCTCTGCACAGATTTGACAGGATCATTTACAATAATATTCAAGAAGACAAAATAAAGCTAAATCATTTAAAGATTGACTGCTATTCTTAAACATTTTTATACCTTTCATCCAACTGTAATACTGATAATATCTTTTTGAACAGATGATACTGTATAACTGTTTCTTGACATTGCATTTCTAGCAAGTGGTTAAAGGACTTCCTGTTCTCTTATTTTTAAATTAGTCTTGTTGTTTCAGGTTGTTTTGTATACTATGCTTTTTACACAGGTAAAGCTCTAGGGAAAAACCATGCTAGCAGACCTATATATGATCTCTACTATTATGTATCTTTTCTATAAATATCAGTGATAAAGGTCAGGTGCAAACACATAATATGTAGTCTGTTATTGCATCTGAAATAAAGTGGGACAGATTATTAAGAAATATGCTAACAAATATGCCTGAATGATCTTCCTTATATTCACAATGAAATATTACATAGAGAAGAAGCAAAAGATGTACTTAAGGATGGCAATAGATAGCCCTAACTGATCTTCCTATTCCTACTGCTTGAAAACACACTATTGCACATATTTACATGTGTAGGGCTACAAAAATGCTGTAGATACTACTTCACTCACAAGGCTTTGCTTTACTGTGATTCTGTTTATCTTCTTCCCGTGTCAGACTCATCCTGGACAGAATAAATTCTAAGGACAGGTGAGTAGAGACAGATGTGCATTAAATACACAGCTTTTCTGGTTAAGTGAGCATTCACTGATGACTGAAACTAGTGGCAATGAGTAATAAGTGGGTTAGAGATACTGGCCCATGAGTTATTGTATTGCTTTGCACACACTGGAGACCAAATACCAGTAGTGAAGAAACTGCAGTCAAAGATTTGCCACAGCATATCCCTGTGTTCCCAGTGAGAAGAGATCTTCCATGTCCCTGCAGACATATGTTATGCTGTTAGCAAAGTTTGCATGGATAGCTTTGCCACATTCAGCACAATGATGAAATGTGGAAGTAGAGTTGTACTTTGAAGTGACATAAGTGCATTAATATTGTATGTCCAGCAGTAGCTGCTCTGGCACTAGGGCTGTTAATAGATCTTTGGCTTTTTTAGTACTTAGCAAATAATAATACTTAAATTCCTTGGACATAATGAAGATAAGTCTTCTTTTTCTTTTTTTTTTTTTTGTGTTATAAAGACACATTTAGGGAAGTTGGTGAACTGCCAGTTCCAGAGAAATACTAAATGTGAGAAGTACTTTAGACATACATTAGCTAGATAGATTAGATAGCTTGAAAGCTCCTTTCCTCACTGTAGGATAATCAAGAAACTTGGTCAACCTCCAATTCAAGATATTTATTTGACTTGCTGCAAGCTGCAAAGGGATATAAAATACCCCATAGCATTTGGGAATATAGAACTAAAACAACCAAGCCTGAAGAAAAATACACTTGTGAATACCAGCAGTCAGGAGCCATCCATCACTGATGCAGAACCCCAGAATCCTGACAGCCTGTATTGATTTGGTTTGATATTTGTAGTCAGATCTTGCTCCTGAAAGCAGTGAAACAGTCCTCTGTGACACTACAGTTGTGATAACAGACCAAATGACTTAATCTTCCAGAGGCGAGACTCTAACAGACTTGTCAAAATCTGGAAATACCCTTAAAATTTTATTTCTTTAAACCATGAAAAGGATTTAAAATTCACTTAGCCAAATATATGCAGGACTATACTTTCTGAGTGTTGCATACTTCATCATAAGGTTTTCCATAATCATTGTTGTTTCAATTCTACACTGAGGCATTTGAGAGCAGACTGCTAAAGGACTGCAAATGACCTGGCTATGATCCACACACAAGGCTGTAAAAAACATGACCTTGAAAGAGTAGTTGGTGCTAGTCTTTGGTTTTCTCATTTGTGTTTTGTGTCTGTTGTCTTTGCCAAACTTTATTTTCTGTGTCACAACGCATATAATGCCTAGAAAGCCTTTTAAGCCTTAAGTCATGTTGGTTTGTGGATTTTATTAACTTGGTTCTAGATTAAATTTTATAAGCTATAATGAAAGACTTATGTCTAGTTGTAGGATCACCAAACTATATTTTGTCTCTTTCAGTATCCTGACATGGTCTCAGAGGGACAGGACAACATCCCGGCCTTTGCTCCCAAAGCTTTTCCTCTTGCTGAGAGGGAGACCTAGAAACACAGCATCTCTCCCTCTTCCCTAGGAAGGAGCCAGAAGGTAAACCACCACCTTCTTAGAGCTGAACATCTGAGGAACCGGGAGGGCACTCTGCACCACCGAATGCACCTGCTCCACAGTCTAGACATCCAGCCAGTCTTCCACTGAAAATGTCTTTGGCTTAAGGGGAAGCACTCGGTATGAGACTGAACTCAGTCCAAGTGTTACAGGACTCGCTCTACGTAACGTTTAATTTTGGCTCTTTGGTCAGACAGAGTCAGGAAATTTCATGGTACCTTCATAACAACTTTCCATGGTTTCTCGATAGATATTTTCTGCTTTTAAACCTCAGCTGAATTATGTAGCTGTAGGTTTTGTAACTCAAAAGGGCCTGACATATAGGTGAATAAGGAGGCTAATCATTTTGCTGTAAAGAAGAAAAATATGTATATATTCTCATGCTTAGTAGAGTATAATAGATATCCTAGATGATAAAGGCTCACAATCGTAGAGTAGTTAAACCAGGGCTGGTCAGTTTAAATGAATTAAAACCCCTTTAATTCCTCTGAGGCCTCTCGATTTCTGTTCAGATTTAAACTGTAGTCACAGCCTCCTGTTAAGTAATACGCATGCTGTGGATTTTCCATCCTATTCATCACAAATTCCTGCAGTAGTGGGAATGGGGGAGGGGAGAAGGAAGGACTTCAGCTCGGTTATAAATCGCCAAGAAATGACTGACAAATACCAACGCAGACCTTTGCACAGCGCTGTGCTGGAGATGGCACATTGCCAGGCAGGCTGCAGATACACATGGTGTTGTCTCTGAGCAATTTTAGGGAAATGATATGTTTATTCGAAAGTAAGGGGGAGGATCATATTGGAGCTCTCGCAGTTTCGGTTGTAAGACAATGGAAAAACTATTTTGAATTGCCTTTTCCTGTTTTATTTCATATGTAAATAAGGAAAGGGAATGGAAAAAAAACACCAAGAAAATTCAGTATCATACACTGTGAAAACTAAAAAAGGTAATGAAATTTATTTGGTTCACTGAAAGTGTTGTGCATTTAGTGTTCCTTCTCCAGGCTCCAGTCATATTTTGAAATTTTTGTATGTAATATATTTGAATTCCAGAGTATTTTATATTTCTGAAGCAAGCATTTTTGCTTGAAGTAAAAAAGTAATTTCCAAACCACTTCCATCTAATACATGATATATGTTGTATATTTATTTAATAAGGTCTCTGTAAATTCAGTCATTTATCTGATTTATGTACACAGCTGTCTGAGCACAGTTTGGTACTTGCCATATAGCTACAACTATGCAACATGAAACTTAAATTATAATTCTTCAAGACTGTGTCATTTTTTGTTGATAGTTACAAGAGGACAGGATGATCATACTTTAACATAGACACTAATACATGCAGTCAGTGTGTGTACTTTGTGTTGATTTACTTAATTGGCCACAGTAATATATAAAATCTGAATACAGGAGGGAAGAATTCAAGAAAAATTCAAGAAGAAACAGAGTCTGGCTCTGCACACTGCTCTCCTAAGATACACATGTAATATTATGGCACATAGGATAGGCAGCTCACGTTTATACACTGTCAAAAATATCATGCCTATTACACTTCTGTGAAAATATTCATCTTGCTTTTTCCTGTGAATCAGTGTCTATTTTTTAAAAATCACTAAAACAGTGATAAATTTTTTGGAAGACAATTGCCATTTTTTCCAATCAGTTTTGCTTATGCTGATAGCAGAAAAATGAATGAATGAAAAAAAATACAGAAGTATTTTCAGGCTTCAAAAAAAAATACAGAAAGGAAGCATTCAAGTCGCAAGCCCTTTCATCTCTTGCAGCTTACTGATCACAGACAGAAGGGAAAAATGTGGAACATATTCCAGATTTCCTACTTGACTCTGTTGTTTCAGTGCCAAGAGGAAAATAAGTAAAATATTATGTAAAATATTAAACATTATGAGCCAAATATTCTTCAGGGGGCCTGGAGGAAAGACAGCCAAAAGAAAATGCTTTTCAATAGGGGTAATGATATTAACTTCCTTTCCAAAACACTTTGGAATACATAGCTCAAAAGTGACAAATATCTTTAACAATAAAAAAAAAATCCACTCAGCGTTCTTACAAAACTGACTATTCAGCACAAATTACAAACATAAAGGAAGCCAATTTCAGTGAAATTTCCAAAGAATTAAAACTACTGAGTTTCAGAGGTGATGAAAGTGAAGTGTTAATTACTAACCAGATTGCTTAGTGTTCCTTCTCTTCGTATCACAAATCTGGCTCTTGGAGTTACAGAAGCAGACACTTGCTCTCACCGGCGTTCAGAATAAGCCAAGCATCGGGATCTTTGTGGCAAGTTTAGTTATGGCAATGCCGTCTTATTAGTTTTCCTCGTCCCTGTGAACAGGCATCGGACAAGGCTAGATAACTATCACTGGGATGAAAACGTCTTGCATTTTAACAGTGAACAACAAATATAAGAACTGAAATATAAGAAGTCAGCAGGCAAAGCTAACCACAACTTAATACTCATTTTATTTATACAGTTGGTTAAGGTGATTTTTTTGTTGTTTATATCATATAAATCAAAGTCAAAATAGGCATTGTGAGCCCGTTTTACTTGATGTCAGGAAAACCTACAGGTTCAAGAAGAGAGAGGAAGAGGATGTATTTGTTTTCAAAAGGAAATGAACAATCCACAACTGCAATTCTGCCTGTCTGTCATCCCTGGCTGATTAGTTGTAGCATCCAGCAGAGATCATCAGAAAGGGATTTGGATGAAAGCAAGTTAGCAGCTTTGCAGATTGATTTATGGAGGAAAACTTGTGTGACTAGCGCCATGATATCAGCCGTGGAGATGATCAAGAACAGAAGTGGATAAATTGATCTTCAATATTAGGAAGACTGAGCGGCAGATAAGTTAAAACCCAACATTGGGTAAGTGGCTTAGAAGAGAGATACAAAAAGGTTGAACTTGATACTATGGAAACCTTTAGAAAGTTTCTAAGACAGGCATGGTCTCGTCAATGGAAGGGACAAGGAAAATCACTTTACATGCTCAAGCCTACACGGATTATTTGGATCTGAGAGGAAGAGTGGCAGAAGAAAAGATGGACAGCTCTTCAAGAGAGGTCAGAAGAAGGCAGTGTTCAAGGAATTAAATACCAGCCTCCAACGTCCTTTGAGAGAAAGTGACTTTGCCACCTCCATGAATATGAATATTTCTTCACTATGAGGGTGGTGGGGCACTGGAACAGGTTGCCCAGAGAGGCTGTGGATGCCCCATCCCTGGAAGTGTTCAACGCCAGGTTGGATGGGGCTTTGAGCAACCTGGTCTAGTGGAAGGTGTCCCTGCCCATGGCAGGTGGGTTGGAACTAGATGATCTTTAAGGTCCCTTCCACCCATTCTATGATTCTATGATTCTATGAATATTCAGACAGATCCGTTTTTGTTTATTCCTTTTAGTCATGAACAGAGATGTGCAAATGCGTCAGACTTTGAAACTTTCTGAAGAAGTGACCTGATCATCCCTGTGGTCTATTGACTACTTTTAAGAGATGTGAGAAAAGAAATTAAAAAGAAGACTGACTAACATCAGTCAGCTTTGTTTTTCACATTGAAAAAAGCTGAATTCAGACACATCATTTTCTCAAGGTGTCTCCAGATGAAAAACATTTGAAAACCACTGTTCTGTAGTAATCTATAATCACATTTCTGGCTGCATTCTTTCCAGAATAAATGATAAAATCTCACACATTAAACACTGGGGAACTGAAAAGATACTTCCAGCTTATGGAAGTATCATTCTCCATTTCTTGGATTTCTAAAAATGGCATTATAATTCAGCATATCAAAAATGTATGCATGTGAAAACAAATAATTGGACAAAGAAATAGGAGGTAGTACTTTTTACTTTATTTTTTACTCCATTTTTTCTGAAAAAATGTAGAATTTTAAGCGGTATTTTAAAAACCATATTCTTTCATGAATACAGTATTTTTGTATAAAGTAGTGAATATGACAGTTTTTAAGTAGGTTTAAATACACTCAAGACAAGACTCCTTTCTCCTCAGCAAAGTTGTATGGTAGGTAGGTAGGTAGGTAAGTAGATGATTGGTTGATTGATAGATAGATAGACACACAGACAGATAGATAGATGTGTTCTGCTTGTAAGTGACTAGATCTTTTTCCAAAGAACTGCAAAAAAATCTTGAGGTGAAAGACATTGTATGTGTTTTAGCAAAGGAAGGACAATCAGGAGGTATACAAAAACATTATGAACTAGCAAAGCAGGATATCATTACTCATTTCCTTTAGAGTGCCTACAGTATATATATGTAATCCTAACTTGTTCATCTTTAGGGTTTGCAGTTCTAACCTGTGCTTTTAACTTCAGAAATGTTGTCTGGTTGCATCACAGCATGTTTGCTAATATGCCAGTTCATCCTAGTTTAATGAGATAAGCAGCATGATTTCATGTATGATGTCTTCTTAGGATGCTCCACAAGCCAACCAAATTTTTTGATGGGCTGGGAAGAAATTCTTTTCTCTCTGTTGTGCCACTTGTTCATTTGAACCATAATTACACTCTCAAAAACGTAAAATGCCCACACGAATACAAAAAAAAAGTGTCTACAATAATTTTTGATTCAACTACATGGAATCAAACACAGCACCAGAAATGTAGCAGCAAGATTTATCAAAGAGACTGGAAACACCTGGAGATGTGTAAAGAAAATGAATAAATAGTGAATAACAACAAAATGGGCCATCATGACACCACATCCTAACTGCAACTTGAGGCGATGCTCAGAAAGCACTACACAGTTGTGCGTTTCCTACTGGCTCAACCAAGAATTCAGTCTTGTTCAGGTAAGCAGCTGAAAAAGGTTCCATAATATGGAAAGTGTTGTAATAGTCCAGCCTTGGTGATACAACAAAACTGACCATGCCAGCCAATAGCCACCCAGTAACTTCTCACCACAGCAGCACAAAGCAGCTAAAGAGGAACAGAGTGGAAAAGGGGTATTTCTGGACTACATATGATGATTTATTTGCCATCAATAGCAAGCATCCCTCCAAAAGTGTCGACAATCTTTGGAACTTTTTACTAATTTTGGAGTGACACAGTGGACAGTCTTTATATGAAGTCCTACTACAGAAGTTGGCAATGTAAATATATGCAAAATCAGTAGATATTCCCAGTGTCTTTACTTCCTTTCTTTACTTTAACATTGCCTTGATGAAACATGGAATATTCTCCTAGAAAATCTCACAAATATGAAGACAGAAAAAACATAATATGCAGGTAACTCTACTGACTTACTGGTTGCTTTTCTTGCCTCCTAGTTCATGTTTTGGAAGCTAAATACGTAACTAATGTTTCTATCGTGTATTTGCACTAAAATCACAGCACTGGGACAATTAACATTGGGGGGTTTTTTCTTCAGCAAATCAAAACCTTTTGTTTTAATCACAAGAAATGGCAATGTGTCACACGGTAGGTAATAATTTAACACGGGGGAAAATCAGATATTTAAAATGATGTGGGTAGCATTAAATATTTGCTCTAAATTAAGAGTGGAATTTTTTAAAAATTTTATCCCTGGTTTTCATTAGTTTTGTTCTCATCTTCTGTTGAACTTCTAGTCAAAAAAGCCAAAAGAGACTGATGCACTGAAGAAGGGCCAATAGCTCACTCTGGCTTCTTGCTCCTAGACTTCATGTAGAAATTTGAGAGAACTTTGGAGCCAGCTTTGCTCAAATGATAGAAAGACTGACAGCAGCTCGCTTCCCTTGTAAAAACCCTCAGCCAGCATGAAGCCTACTTAGTACAATAAACAACACAGTGTGAACTATTTTTGCAGGTGAGATATCCTGCTGGTGGCCCACCCATAAATCAAGGACACTGCCTAACAGCAAGGGAAACAGCCAGAGCTAAAAGAAGGGGAAATGAAGTGTTGCACATAACCCCCTACTGATTGAAGGTCACAGACCCATTGAGACTGACAATTTATTATAATTTATTAGTGTTGCATTTCTTCTTTAAACCAGCAGGAGCATCAGAATCCAAGCATATGAATTCTGAAAACCTGAGGAAGAATAAAAGGTCTTTAGACAATGTGCAGTGTGTGTATGAAGTAAAGGGAAATAACGTGAAGGTAGCTAATTCAGTGAATTTGCTTTTCACAAAAGTAAAGTTTGCATGATGGGTGAAAAGCAGTATTTGTGAACATCTTGAGATGGACATAAATTATGCCAGAAACTATTAATCACGCGGTCATTGATAGAAACATGCCAAAATTTTACTTTCCCCAGTGCCTGGTACTTAATATTTAGACCTGATAAGAAAGACCTCCTGGAATTGTTACTGTAAACAGTAATTAAATGAACCCAATCTTTGGTTGTTATAGGCAAGAGATCAACTCCATGTGAAGTCAGTAGCAACCTACATTTTTGAAAGACTGTTTGGACCCAATATTGAAGTCCTTCATCTAGAAAGGACTTGAAGTCCAAAAATGACTGAACTTCTCTGATCACATATTAAAAGATTTCAGCTGATGCCAGCTCCACAGAAACTGTTCATCTGCCATGTAAAGAGACAACCCGTGAGCTACAGAACATCAGCATTGTTTCTTTAACAGATAAGTGGGGAAAAATGCACTAGTTTTTATATATTTTAAAAAAAAAAAAAAGTTCCTAACAAAGGAAAAACTGTTTTCCTACCTTTCTTAGATTTTCCCACATTTAGATATTACATTAGCTAGTAAGTGCTGGTGCTCATGAAGTGTTTAAAAGTAGGAATCTCCACATTTCTGACCCCAAAATTGTGATTTTTTTGAGTTAAGGTAGACTTTATGTAGTCACAGAATCATTGAAAATAAAATAACAAAACTAGCCAAGTGAAAATTCACTAGCTTCACACGGCTGGACTGATAAATCCTAAAGATTTCCTGGGAATGAAACATGAATATCAAAGTCATGTGTCGGGGAACATTTTTTTAATCAGTCATACCATTTAAAAACCTCCTAAACCAGAACAATACAGTGCCCCTCAGGAAAAGGAATGATCAAAAGAATAAACCCCTCTGGCAGATATAAATCACCCCACTTAATGCATTACTGGAGGGTTCTTAAATTCGGGCGATGAGGGCAGTTTAAAAATACAGTTTGACCATATGGTACAACATCTCATAATTTGGATGGTAAGATGCCAGCTTCGTCTCTTTGGCTGCACATCCCAGATTCAGCTTGTTCCCACTTCCACCAAGGTTCAAATGACCTTTTGTTGTAACTTAAATTGCTTTGATAGTGAACTACCACTTTCTGCCTTTCTGTTCTGTTTGACTGAAATTTGGATGTAACAGCTATTTCCCTGCTACCTTCTTACTTATCAAGGGCTCTCTTACCCTACTTTTTTTCCCACTTGAAGTGATCAGTTCTGAACTTGGAAATGCCATTTCTTACAGCACACGGGTGAAAGCATGCTCCTTTAAGAAGCAGGTACAGATGGCAAGTCCATCAGCTAAGTTCAAACAGGAGGTCAAGAGAGGAAAAGGAAATCACCCCTAGTACTCATCTCAGACTCTGCCCTCTTCCACTGTCTTCTCTGACTGCTGGTAAATTTAGCTCATCATTTCCCCAACGAGCACCCAGCTTAGCCAGTGACAGTGGGAAATCAATATATCCACCACATTTGACCTTATCACCTTTAAACCAGTATCTTACAAATCACTCAGGATAAACAGTCGTGATCACAGAGTTAGTAGGGAGGTCAACTAGTCTAAAGGTGGAATCAACTATACCTAAACCATTCCTGGCAGATGTTTGTCTAATGTTTTCTTAAAAACTTCCAGCAACTGAGACTCCTTAGCTCCTCTCAGAAATCTCTTCCATCGTGTAATTATCCTTACTGATAGAAAATCTTTTCTCATGTCTAACCTAAATCTTCCTAGCTGCATTTTAGCATGCTATTTCTCACCCTAAAGATCAATGGATCAATGTCCTAAATAATGCCTGGAGAACATTTTGTAAATCTCACCTTTGCAGCAGCCTTTTACATACTTGAAGACTTACATCTACCCCTCAGTTTTCTGTTCCTTGTACTCCACCATCCCAATTCTTTCTTTAAAGCCACATTTTCTAGGTTTCTGATCAATCTTTTTGCTCTGCTTTGCCCTCCCCTTCTTTTGGTCCACAAACTTCTGGAAATATGGTGCCTCTAATTGGATGCAGTAATGCTGCAGCTGAGGCCAGTATTCAGCAGAGCAGCTGGTTTACATATAATACTCATGTTTATACATCCTGATACAGTGTTTGCTTTTTTAAAAATATTTTTGGCAGAAGTTTAACATTGAGAATACATGCTCAGTTTGGGATCACTTCTAGTTCCTAGGCTCTTTTCTGCAGAACTGCCAGCCAGGTGGAGATCCATCTTTGTGAAACAACACAAAACCTGGGGAGCCCTCCCTTCTATGTCGGAGGACTCTGGTATGAGGAAATACTGGGCTGGTTTCACAATTTATGTTAGTTGTTACTTAACAGGTTATTATCTTCAAGGTGCTTATATGCAATGTGTTTGATTATTTGTTCCCTTGTTTCTCTGGGACTCTAGTTATACGAGCTCTTCAGTAACTCCTTCCTCTAGCAAAAAGAAGACAGACTTAGCTTCCTCACCAGCCTTAGGCCATGACTGATGTGTGCCTTATATGGGCATGTCTTTTTAGAGAAAAAAAAAATCTTATGGATTAAAGATGATTGCCTCTCTCTCATAACTAAAGACAAAGGGAAGTCTTTTCTAAAAAAGGTCTAGGTAGCCTAGGAACTCAGGTCCTACTAATTATATCTCAGGGCTCAGCAGTAAGTCCTTGTTCAAGTAACCCCACTGATTTAAACCAGTTGTGGCGTAGAACTGAAGAAAGAGGCCCAGAGACGTTTTATATGCAAATAATACAGTCTGCAGTGGTAGTCCCAAAACAAAAGAATTTACTCAGAGATGTTCCCAAACAGAAACATATCAATCTGTTTCTGATGAATCAGGAAGAGTTTTAACTTTCAGATATCCAAAAGAATGCTGTTTGATTGCTTTTATTTTTTAGACTATGTTACCTTCTAGCTGTAGTCACCGCACAGGGAACAATAACAAATCCCACACAGGGCATGCAGAGTACAGAAAACAAAGAAAAATTGTTTCACACCTCAGCTAAGAAGCACCTGCAGTTACAGAGCACACTGCTTTCAAAGGCTTTTCTACTTCATATTCTGGGTATTTGGACCCATGTTCATCCCGCTCAGCTTTAATTCATTTAAACTGATACGTTCAGACTAGGCATGTGTACTCTTAACCTTCTTCTGGGGTCCATTAATAAAGGGCAAAAAATTATTCAAAGTCTCTAAAATCTGAATCATGGCCTGGAGGTATTAATCTCTCTTAATTATGCATCTGCCTTATAAATTAGTAGTCTTTGTGCTCTAAATCTCCCTGGTCTGCTAATACTGATTTTCCTACTTCTTAGGCACCTCAATTGTAGAGAGATCGGTAAGGGTCAAAATGATGTAAAAAGTGGGGGGGCAAAACTTACTGTGAATGAAAAAACAAAGGACTTTTTTTCCCCCAAAAAATTTGACCCTATCAGCTAAATTTCTATCTCCACCAGAGCTGTGCTTCATAGCAGAAAAGAAAAGGCTATCATCTAGCTACCTGGTTCTAATAGCCACTGCATTCCCTATGTGACGGACACCTACTAACCTGTGACACTGAGCTGTGCCAATAGAGCTGGTTGCGTATAGATGTCATACTCGAATGACTAGCAAAGTTAAGGAGATTTGCCCAAAGTCGTCCTCTGTCCAAATGTTTCTGTGTCACCTGGTCAGGAATGCTATGACAACACAACAGTTCGGGGGATTAAAAAGCATTAATCAAACTATTCTGATGAGAGGGGTAATTTTTTCTAACATGCTAGCTTGCAAAAAAGATGGGTTCGGAGTTGCCTAAAAGTTTCTTTTTACAAATATCATCAAAATAAAAGCTTTGTCTTTCACATGCAAATCCCTCTCATGTTGAAGTACCAAGGTATTTTTAAAGGATTAAAATAATTACACTGATTGTATTTGATTTCTCTTTTTCTAATGAGTTCACAGAGGTTTTACAGGTTGATATGTCATCAAGAGTCAAAGTCAGGAAGGTTTCACTGTTGCTGTAAGGATTAGAAAAATTCCCAGTTGACCCAGACCTGCTTTTGAGCACTTCTGATTACTTCATTTTTTATTCTTTTGTCTATATGTATTTTTTTCCTGATGCTACCTTTTTTTTACAGAACTTATTTCCATTATTTCAACATGTGAATTCATCATTTGAACAGCTATAAATACCTTCACTCCCCTCATCCCTAACTACTGCTTTGAAGGTACCATTAAGTCATGCATGTGGCTTAATTTGGAATTGGGGAGATAATTCTTAGTGCAGCCTGGACCACTCATCACTGTTTAACACTTAGTGAACTCTTAGAATAAACTTTTGAAGTATTATGGATTGGTCTGCTTTTTCACTAATTCAAGGATGAGCATAGTTAGCACTGCGTGATTTTAAGAATTACTTGCACCAGAAATTTTTCCAGTAGAATACATCAAACTCTAGTCTTGCACAGCCACTGGAAATGGAAATGTTTGCATTTTTGCCTGGCCTCTGCTCAAGGAAGGGCAGTTATGATTAAATTACCCTTATTCACTAGTGTATTGGTGAAGATCTAAACTTACAAACCCGCAAATATGGAGATACTTCCAAATAAATTCAACTTCCCTGAAAATGTCACTCAGAAATATGAACAAGCCTGTTCGACTCCATGTGTGAAAATCCAACCACCAAACATTCTGCACAGTAAACTTAGTTTTCATTCATACAACTGCAAACAAAGCGTGTATTGTAATGACTTTTGATCCTATAATCCACACCAGAGCTCAGAAGTGAGCTAGCAATTTGCAGAGCTTTCTCCCTGAGCCTTGCTGGCACTTTTCTGCTATTCAAGTACACACTGTCTTGGTGGCTGATCCAAATTACAGATACGGTAGAAAGCAAGGGAGCTTACAGAGCATACTCTGAAAACTTCAATCACCAACATTTTTTACCAATTTTGTTAACTTTTCTTTTCTCCTAAGGAAAATTTCTCATCTTACTCTTAAAATTGTCATGTGATTCAGCATAACATTATGCCTGCCAACAAGTCAGCATAAAAGTAGAACAGCAATGAAAAACCACCTTTTTCACATGCCTTTTTACTTTATTTCACAAAAAAAATAGTTTCTTTTCTTCTGGTAGAATTTCTACTTCCCAAAATCTCAGCATCTGCATTATAACGCAAGACAAAACAAACTCTTAAATTGCAGTAGATTTCAACTTGTGAGCTACTGTGCAAATCTATTTTCAGGCATTTCACTGCAATATTCATTAAAAACTTGAGTAATGTTTGATTTTCATATTTTACTGAGATTAAGTTGACTACAATGAGAAAGCATCTCTTATGGGAACTTTGGTTATCAAAGAGGGCATTTTGCTCTTGTTGATTTCCTGGCTGTATTACCAAAGAAATCCCTAAAAAGTGAATTCAGATTTGGAACAAGGAGAATGTCCTGTCAAAACTGTGCTAAATGCCAGAGGGGAAGCATGATCAGTCAGAGAGGATTAGAAAAACTTCTTCTTTGGATTACCCAGAACTACAAAAAATAAAAATAAAGACTACTGGGAATAAGGGGAAAAAAAAAAGCTGAAATCATGCAGATTAGTTAACAATCAATTACATTGCATTAAAAGGCCAAGCCAGAGCTACCTGCAGACCAGGCTAAACCTACCCAGGACAGGGCAACAGAGGAGAACGCAAATCTCTGCTCAGTCATGGGGTTCCCACATAAAGCAAGTCATTTTTCTGCTTTTGATCTCAGCCCCTCATTAGTGGGAGAGAGAACAGCCACTGCTGTCTGTGCCATTTATGCTCGCTCATTTTTTTTCCTGTGCTGCATGTTTTTTATTCTCCATAAGAAGTTAGCCACAAATCAGGCATACATGGAGACTCCTCAAAATGTATCGAGGTTTTACAATAACCTGTTGGGCAGCACTATTGGGAGCATAATCCTCATTTAGAAATGTAGAAATTTTGACTGGATTAAGTGGGAGCTCCTACATCCTGATCCAACTGTGGGCAATGCCAGATATTCCACAAAAGGGCACAATATCCTCTGAAGTGTGCAAAAAAGGGTTAATAATGGGAGAAAATACCTTTTAACTTTTTAGGAATTAATTGACTTTCATTCTGATACAGAATCCTCACACTTGCTCTTAGCCTCTTTTGTTTAGTTCTGTTTCTTATCGTCCAAATAAATATAAACTTTTTAAAATTATGGTGGGATTTTGCAAGCAACAGTATTTTGTAGCAATTAATTCCAGAAAGAGATTATACATTGTATAATGTTTTTCTTTTATTTTGAAATTTTTCATCTTTTAAAGGATTTAAGCAATCCCTCCTTTCATAATCACAAGCATGTTAACCTATGTTGTCTTTACTTTCTCATTCTTGTGTTCGCCAGCCTCTTCAAAGTCTCACCGATTTTATTTTTTGTCTTCAACATTTTTATTTTTCCAGCTGCAAAATTTGTGATATATGCATCAAAAATATTTTATATATATCAGAACTGTTTTTAATAGGATCTCATATTTGACATGGAACACAAATGAGAGCATACTGCCAGTTGTTATTATTGGTACTACAATAACACTGAGATTTTTTCCCCTCTTTTTTGCAACATTTTCTTCCCTGGTTTCACTGTAGCACCAGACTGAGATGAGAGTGTCATTGAGACAAACTCAATGATGCCGAGGTTTACTTTCCTTAATGTCAGCACTGAATTTAAAATTGGCAGAATTCATTCAGACTGTTCTATCTCAGCATATAGGAGCAGTTAAACTGGTACTGTTCTTACTTTTCCTTATGTGTTTTACAATTCTTATCAAATCTTGATTAGTTTAAGTACTACTAGTCTAAATCAATTTTTTGGTATTTGCCACTGCTCTAATTGTGCATTTTTTTCTAGATTGTTAATAAATAAAAAGCAATAGCTTTGGATATTCTACTCATAGAAGTGATTACACAAAGCTGGTAACATATTCTCAGTCTCACAAGTGCAGTGATTGTGAGTACAATGATATAGCTGCTTATTTGGTGCCTTCTGTCACATGGGTCCTGATATTACCTGCATGAAAGAACAACTTCAGTGCCATACATATCAAAACAGCGTACCTGAACCAAGAGCTTGCTTCTGGAGTCTTTGCCTGTGTCAGAAATAGAGACCAGAGTTCAGTCAGTTTCATATATACGTGAACACTTTGCCCCTCAGTGAGTGGGTGAATTAATTATATTAATAAGCCTACTGCAGAGCTTTGAAAATCAAATAAGAGTGTCTTCAGGTATTTATTAGAGTAAGGACTCCTACAGCAAGCAGTCCTAACCACTAACCACAAGACAGGAGGGATTTGACAAACAGGGCTTATTTCTGCTGCCACTGAGCAGGAGACAAGACACGATGACACCCTCTATTTTTGATGAGCATATTATCATTGTCCTAGATAAAGCACCCTGTTATTCTGACCTGCAAATGACATGGGAAAAGAACAGGCAAAATTCCTGTGATGTAAATGGGCTACAATCCTCTAGCAGCTACAGGTGGTGTTGGAAAAGAGGGATATTCTTTCCTGACCTGCTTGAAAATATGCACCAAAACAGCAATCAGCTCCACATTGTTAGGGCTCAGAGATGTCAAAACCAGATTGCACTGAGATGAGCATCTTGGGTGATGGTTTCCCAGTTAACTATATCCCCTCACCAACAGTTTTGGCCTGAACCAGCAATGAATCTCCAAGAAATACACAATCCATTCTGTCCTTTCAGCCTGGCTGAAGGAGTCTCTGCTCAGACACCTCAGTTCGACACAGAGCAACTCACCCTCTAGTGGGAAAAAAGTAGAGAAAAAAACATTCACCCAAATCTTTTCATGGATCTTTTCATAACCTGGGCTTCCACTTTTGCCCACCAATCTTGCAGCTCATCTCAGAATGAGTCCATCTAAGAGCTGGCTTTGTAAATCTTCTCGGGCTGTCTCAGAAGGTCTTTTCTAAGACAAACATCTGCACCAAATACAAAAGAGTAATCAGCTAAATCATTCATGAGCACTTCAGGCAGAAGGAAAATACCAGAAAATACCTTCAAGCACCAGTCCAAATCCAAATGATTACACCTGAAACCTGCATAGCACCTTAGTTATGTCCTGGGTACAACAATGCAATATGCAATATACAATGTCCCCAGGAGGGATTTGCACCTTTCAAGGTTCCCTGAGGAGCCCTTTTTCCAATGCTACCCTAACAGCCTCATTCTTCCTCAGTCTGGATCCCAGTGAGCTGTGCTACGTGCAAAAACCACAAGTGGGAGAAAATAACATAGAGAGGCAACAAATACTTCACCATGGTAGGGCCCACCAAAGTGAGTAAGTCACCAGGGAAAGGCAGAATGATGAGTTTCCTGTTGGGTTTCTAAGGAACAGCAATGGCTTGCTAGAATAACCCCTCTTGCCCTGAACTAGTTCATGGTATGCATTTCCATAAACTACATGAGCCCTGGACATTTCTGATACCAAGATAGTTTTCCCCTCTGCCTCATGCCTGCATTACAACTGCAGAGCATGGGATGGGGAAATGGGCAAGCTGAAATAGATTCTTGCAGCAAACACTTTTTTCTTGTTTGTTCTTTTAAAAAACATGCAAATAAAGCTTATATCTGTTTTCCTGCCTGACTGCACACATTGGAGACAGGAGACGCTGGGAACCTGCTGAAAACTGCTTTGCTGGGGGGGGCAATCAAACAGTGACCAGGACTGTGTACAGTAAGTGGTCAAGTCATACAGTTGTCATTAAGTTGTGATTAGCTCATGTCATACAGTCATGATTAGCTCATGTCATCCAGATACATGATGCCATAGGCAGATTTGGAAGGTATAAATTGTAGAGACCAGCTCTTCAGGCAGGGAGACAACCTGAGTAGTGGAGGTTTTCAGAAGACCTGACAGCGTGTGGGTTCTTGTGTGTGCTCAGTGGTGAGCCCAGATTTCTCATTCCTCGAGGGAAATCTGGGGGAGAGAGGGTTCTCCTGAGACAGCATGAAGCTGCGTGTAGTAGGGTGCTGCAAGGCCAGATTTGAGGTTCCCACCTCCGCAGGGTTCCCAGCACCGCACTCATAATACACATGGGTCAAGGCCACAACAGAAATCCAGGGAACCTACCCCTGAGGGAACCATGTGGGGCTCATTAATAAGACAATGAAGATGCCGTCTAGAAGAGCAAAAGGCATCACCACTGCAACACTTTTGAGTGTTGGGGGGAGCACACACAACATATTGATCCCTTATGGATCGTTTGGGAACACTTAGCTGACGAAGCCCCTCAGGAATGAATCTTGTGAATCACAGAGGGGTTTGCTAGGAATTAGGCTCCAAGCTGCTCAGTGCTATTGAGACTAAGATGCTCCAAGGTCCACAGAGAAACAAAACATGAGGGCCTATGAAACTCTAAAAGCACAGTCTCCACTCATTTTTATGCTGCCTCCCACATTAGGCAGTGGTTGAATTGGACATTTGCAGCTTTCCACAGTTGCAAGTAAGCAGCTAAACCTTCCATCCTTTTGTAGGATTTTTTGATGTCATTTGGATAATATAATCTGGTTCTGGTAGTTTGCTGGTCCAAATGTTTGCGTCCAAATGTTTGCATCCAAATGTTCTAGCACCTTTTTTATGTTTCAGCCTATGAAAAAGTCTCTACCTTTCTTTTATTATTATTAAAAGTGTTATCTGATGTTATTTGCACTCCTACACAACAAAAAGAAAAAAGGACCTGTGAGTGTCCTCTTGGTGGTTATGACCTATGTCTACTCCTGTCTTTAATGGGAGTGACCAATAATCAGAGGAACCTGCAAGAAAGAAAAAGGCCTTAAAACAAGTTTCTGAACGATGACATAAGAAGCCAGTAACTCTCTGCAGCCAATTTTATTTCTGAGCACTAAACACTTTCTCATGCTACTCACACATCCTTAAAACTAGAGCAAGCAGTTTGCAGACTCTACAAGCATAGTCCATGAAGCCAAACTTCTTACCCCAAATGTTGCAACGTTTTATTTGGATGAAATACTGTTCTGTTAGCTAGAAGCAGTGATTGTGCTCATCAGACATACTGCTGCCTCATCAATAATTGCCATGCTTATTTTGCCAGAGATGGTATCTTCAGAAAGGTAAATGGGGATTGCTAAAAAAAACGTACTTTCATCTGAATTTCTGGACTTCGAATGTTACTCTCTTACTGTTATGTTTTGTATTGCTGGCCTGTGCTGTTGACTGGATGATTTCATTCCTAATCTTAATTACTTACTACTTTTATTTAAAATATAATTTGTAACATCCTTTTTAAGTTTTGAATCAAACTTTCTTGGTACTTGCATTGGTTTTGGGATTTAGTTGAAATTCCCATAACCTTTAGTTTAGTCTGCTACCCTAACAGTTAATAAACTAAGTCCCATTTTTTCTCCTTTATTGAGGGCACAGGACAAGTAGTGTTATTAGTCCCTAGAGGATTTATATGTTGTGTATACATCATATTTCCTATCTTAAGAGTGCCAGATGAAATAGTATAAAACTGATCCTGGTAACCGACATCTTGCTAATCTTCTGTTGCTTTTAAAAAAAAAAGGTGTAAATAAAGTAATACTGTAAATGCTCTGTAATTGATGAATAAAGTATAAAAATACATAACTAATTTTGCAGGCTAGATTTGCACTATTGCAAATGGCAGCAGCATGCTCCAATACATTGTTATTCCAGTCAGATCTTGTGTAATATTAATAGGTTATTTTTTCATAGCTTTGAATTGATAAAATGCTTAAATTCAGCTGCATTATTTTTCAAACTTTTATTCAGCCATTAACTTCTACTCAACAGTATCACAGCTGACAGTATCAGTAAAGCTTTTAACAGAGACAAGCCCCAACTACAGAATGCTAAAGAAGTTTCGATATGAATACCACAGCTGGACTCCCTTAAACCAGAGCCTGCCTTAGGATAATTATCATCATTTTTAACCTAAATTGCAGACAATTTTGTTTCTTCAGACCTTGAAGCACATCAAGCTAATTCTCACTTAATGTTGGAGCAGTATAAAAATTTTTGAGCAGGAATGAGAGTCAGGTCCTTAGCTATTTCTATGTTTGCTCTCTTATAGCTATAGTTTCCTTAAAATAAGGTGAAATACAAAATCAAGTTGCTGGTTTGGACTGTGGGGGTTTTTCCCATACCAAAGTGTTTATATGCATACTGTAAAAATCATTAACTCAAAGCATGAGTCCAGCTATAGTTCTAGCTAAACTTTGCAAGGAAATACATCTTTTCGTATTTTCTCAGGAAAAAAAAGTCCTATTCTGTTAACATATCACTGCTAGAATGAGTAATACATGTTTTTATGTATTAAAAGTATCTTGTCTTAATACTTAAGTATTAAAAGTATTTTATGTATTAAAAGTATCTCTGCTGAACAAAATCAGTACTTTGTGTAATACTAAACCAGTAAGAATCATATTAATTTTCATATTTTTCCTATGCTGTCAATCTGCCATTCCCACTGTTCCTTGCAGAAGTCTTATAATAGAAAATATCCAAGAAGTGTTGCATAGCTGTGCTGAATCCATTTGTCTCAAGTACACTGGCAACTACTGGTATTGCTTTTGTGTTTTTTTGCTAAAGCTCTCATATCTATCACTACTTATATCAGAGCCAACATTCACTTAAGACAGCAGGAGAGGAAGTGGAAAACCTCTACCGCAAACTAGATCTGTAGTCTAAATGTTTGAAAAGACAAGCAGTGTCACTCTGAAATGGGCATTACGTATAGGCTAGAGCCTTTTTTCCATTTAAATACTTTGCAAACTTTACCATTTAACCTAAGAGAGCCAGTTCATCGAATGGAGATAGGATTTGTGCTTGACCCACACTAACATGCATTAGAAGACTTCTTGACATGCCAAAACATATGGAGGTCAAACAGCAATTGCACAATGTTCGTTTTATTGTCTGCTGTTGCATACTTGCCCACATCCTAAAGGAGCTCACAAGTTACAGCATGAGGTGAAATAAGCATTGCTGCTTGCAATTCTACAGCCATTGAATTATTAATGCTTGGGCCGCTGCTCAGAAAGGTTCATTTCCACAGTTCACAAGATCACTGCCTGGTGAAATTGCTCTTTGCTGTGCTACACCAATAGCTCATATGCTGGCCCTAATGGGGCAAAGTTAAAAAGTCGTACAAGGCTTCCCCTTGTAAACACTTGTGCGTGGGGATGTGAGTATGTATAGGGAAGCGAGGGAGGGAGGGAGAATCGTTCTGATTCTTACATACCCACATCTGTCTGCAAGGTGTGCAATTGCTCAGGGCGGAAGACCTGAGCCTGGCAATTTCTAAAAGCTAAAGAAGCCACCCTAACTGCTAGGAAAAAATAGCAGCAAGAAAACAGATGGTTATACATGTGGGGTTTCTCCCAGAATTTCTACTTAAGGCTTTTTTGTTTTGTTTTCACAGCAAAATGGAAAAATGTGAGTGCATACAGAAAAAGCCACAGATTTATTTTCTGATTTTGGTCACAGTATTCTTATAAAAATGAAAAACTTACAGATCTGGAAACAATCTTACTGTCACATAGCTAATTTCAGAAAAGGAGTGTAGACTGTAAAATGAGTGTGCAATTTCCCACAAATGCTTCCGTGTGCACAAACGGTAAGATTTTATGGGAACTCTATTTACACGTGCAAAATTATGTGGTTACCTAGTGATGCAAATTTGCAGGTGTAAAATAAAATCACAACTTCTGCACATAGACAGCAGTCACAGAAAACTCCATGTAGACTGAAGCTACAGCTTAGCATGCAGCTTCTAAACCAGCTCAGGAATAAAAATAATTGTAATATTAATACTTTTTAAAAATCAAGTTAGTGGAAAAAATGGCTCAGTCCTCATTCACTGATATGTAACAGTTTGGCTTACTGACCATGAGCCGTACAGCATGTGTGGTTCAGGTGAATTACTTAAATAATATATTAGTTCTGTATTGGTTTGTCTGTCTTCATTCCAATATCCTTGTGCTGACATAAGGCAAACACAGCATGTGACAACTAGACTGAATGGGGGGAAGGGAGCAAGAAGGGAGCATAAAACTGACATGATTAATAGAGCTGCCACAATTTGTTTACCAGAAAGACTTTGATGAACATGTACTTTTTTCAAGACTATTAGTTCCTCAGGGGTCGGTATTGGGACCGGCGCTGTTTAACATCTTTGTTGGCGACATGGACAGTGGGATTGAGTGCACCCTCAGCAAGTTTGCCAATGACACCAAGTTGTGTGGTGCGGTCAACATGCTGGAGGGAAGGGATGCCATCCAGAGGGACCTTGACAGGCTTGAGAGGTGGGCCCATGTGAACCTCATGAAGTTCAACAAGGTCAAGTACAAGGTCCTGCACCTGGGTCGGGGTAATCCCAAGCACAAATACAGGCTGAGCAGAGAATGGATTGAAAGCAGCCCTGAGGAGAAGGACTTGGGGCTGTTGGTTGACAAGAAGCTCAACATTAGCTGCAATGTGTGTTTGCAGCCCAGAAAGCCAACCGTATCCTGGGCTGCATCAAAAGTGTGACCAGCAGGTCAAGGGACGTGGTTCTCCCCCTCCACTCTGCTCTCGTGAGACCCCACCTGGAGTACTGTGTTCAGCTTTGGGGCCCCCAACCTAAGAAGGACATGGACCTGTTGGAGTGAGTCCAGAGGAGGGCCATGAAGACGATCAGGGGCCTAGAGCACCTCCCCTGTGAAGACAGGCTGAGAGAGTTGGGGTTGTTCAGCCTGAAGAAGACAAGGTTCTGGAAAGACCTTATAGTGGCCTTCCAGTACCTAAAGGGGGCCTACAAGAAAGCTGGAGAGGGACTTTTTACAAGGGCATCTAGTGATAGGACAAGGGGTAATGGCTTTAAACTGAAAGAGGGTAGATTTAGATTAGATGTAAGGAAGAAGTTCTTCACTGTGAGGGTGGTGAGGCACTGGAACAGGTTGCCCAGAGAGGCTGTGGATGCCCCATGCCTGGAAGTGTTCAAGGCCAGGTTAGATGGGGCTTTGAGCAACCTGATCTAGTGGAAGGTGTCCCTGCCCATGGCAGGTGGCTTGGAACTAGATGATCTTTAAGGTCCCTTCCAACCCAACCCATTCTATGATTTTACGATTCACTGCCATTTTTCTGTTGATTCACATTAAGGGTAAAATCAGGCCATCAAACTGTCTGGAAAAAAAAATAAATCCCACCCTAGCAAGCTGGCTGGAGCAGCTGAAGGTATTACAGGAATGTTCAAATGCTCAGTGATCACTGCATGGTGCGTTTGAGTCATCTCTGTATGCACAAATATAGGCTAAAAGGACAATGTGGGACCCATTTCATTACTTTCTATAAAATTCTGTGTACATGCACACAAAATATTCCTCATTGATAAAAATGACATGGAGTGAAATTAGTTGTTTGAATAAAGCAGAAACTGCCTTGTTCCTGTAATTAAAAAGGTTAACAGTAAAGTAAGTTTGAACCAAGCACTTTGGTTTGAATATTCTAATCTTATGTACAGACCAGAAAAAATCTAAATTAAGATGCTTTTCCACTTGTAGTCATACTGTTGCCTTTCTTTGATGTGAATGATTAGCCAAATTTAATAGATTTGCAACTTGCTGTGATAGAAGGAGACACTGATTCTGTCAAGGTGTTTCTTAGATAAAATCCTGTTTACTTACAGAGCATATCTGAAGTCCCAGAAGAACTCAGATAGGAGACAGTTGATTTGCCCACAGATACAAGCTTCATTTTCAGGCAACACTTGACCCAAAAATTACATCTCAGCTTTTCTCAAGATTACACCTCCAGACTGTTTCTGTTCTTTCTTTGTGTATAGCCATCCTGTTTCTACCACTCCTCTGCAATCCCTGATCCGTCCGTAACCTCTCTAGCCAGTCAATTTATCTTACTGAGGAGTTTTACACATCGGTCAGGTTTCAGATGAAACTACAGACCAACCAGCCAGCTCCATAGAGAGATTTGTTTCTTCCACATGAATAAAAACCTGAATATTGTTCCAAGAACATGTCTCCCAATCCTCTGCACAACAATGCATTACACGCCTTTTTTACTCATTTAAAACCTCCCACGTAACTAAAGTCCTCAGGTTTACAAAAGGGGGAGGGAGGGATTGTTAGAGTTAATGGCTCAGTAAGCAGATTTTGTAACTCCCACTGTCTCCCAGATGGCAGATGCTTGGGTTTTTCATGAAATCATTGACTAGGGGAAATGCAGCTAAGTGACCACGCTTTTTCAATATTCTCTTGTTGGCTTTTCTTCAACATCTCTCATGAAATTGTGAACTTCATAGTAATCAAAATGGCCCTTGTGTGTCCCACAGGTGTTGTCTCTCAAACTATGAATTTAAGTGCCCAGAATAAGGCATCTCAATTGGGGAAGTTCTGGTCACACTTTTGAAATATGAGACTTCTGTTTCTCTTGATAACATTGTTGACTACGTTCTCAACACTGGTAAATGTACAAGTGAAGAAAAAATAAAGCAAAAGCCCATAAACTGTTAAAATAGAAGAGAAACAGAAAATCTGAATCAGTTATGTTAAAGATCAAAGTGGTCAGTGTCTCTTAAACTGTTTAGAGACTGAAGTTCTCAGCTTATGGCTTCAGCTCTCTCAGGTGTTGTATGCACCTGGACTCTTGGAGCCTGAGTCTTTCAGTCCCTGGGCGCTGTCACCCAGGCAAGACAGACATATAAGCAGTTCAGTAGATTAATTCTTTGTAAGTAATACTCTGAGAGTGAATCTTCATACTAGCTACTAAAATATGGCTCATGGAATATTTTTAATTTATCATAGTCATTGAGTTATTATAATTAGATTCCAAATTCACATTGTATTTGAAAGATTTTTTTGATCAATCTAGTATTCCACTTTTTAGGAGGCAATTTATTCAGAGATGGACATGTTACATTCTTAAATAAAACAAAACTTTAAGAAATGTAAGGGTAAAAATACAAGCCACTGTATAAATAGTAGCAATAGTAAAATAATTGAACGAACTGGCTTTGTTCATAAAACGCTGTTTTGACAAGTTGAATTAAATTCATAACATAATAAAGGACAGAGATTATAGTCGTAACATGCTACTCCTCCTTATTGTATAAGTTAACAAACTTAAGGCATTATCTCTCTCTAACAAAAAGACAGGGTTCATTTTCTAATGTTTAATGTTTCATTTCTGGTAGCAAATAGGAAAACTGTTCGTAACTTTATAGAGAATTATTTCCAAAAAAACTTGTTTGATATCAGAGTTCATCAAGTTAGAATCTTTCTCCCTTCACAAGCCTTGAAATATAATCAACATTCAAAGGTTTCCTTTACAATACAGTTGAACTGAAGTTGCACCTAACCTCCCTCTACATAATCAAAGTTAAAGTGGATGAATATGAAACTGAGTACTCCAGTTCAAAATTTTACAGAGTATCATTTTCACTGAACAGACTTTTAGAGTATTTGAAGGTTAGTTGGGGGGGTGGACATTTGTTTTTCTCCTTCAAGAAAAAGGAATTTTGATGTGATGTTGATTTGCCCTTTTTCAGTTGAGTGCTGTTTGTCATGGGAATATACAGGCATATCTGAAAACAGAAAAAAAGTATAAGCCTTTTCTCAAACTGTAGTGTCAGAGTGCCAGATCACCATACCACAATGATATCAATAGTTAGTTAGCTAGTTTTTTCTACTGTGCAATAATAGGCAGTGGTATATAAACCATTCTTCTACAGAATCTTCACAAAAAGTCTATGACAGCAAAAAGTCTAGACATAATGGCAGTGAATATTTGGGATAAAGAAACAATCTCATAGCCACGGAAGAAATCTCACACTACAAACACATAGTTTGTAGTGAGAAACCTATGCACAAAATACCATTTCAGAGAAAATTCAAAGTCCTCTAGCATCACACTTTCAGGAGCAACTACAGACCTGAAAGAAATAAACTGGTTTTTTCTGGTATGAATTTGAAAAGAAAAAAATGAGTAATCAGTCTCTCTTCATCCAGTTCTTCCTATCTTCATTATATGAAATATATTCCTTACAAACAACCAGAGTATTTTATATGTACAGAAGCAGAACAAATTGTGCATTAAAGACAACAACGTGAAAATCCAGCAGAGCAATACCTGAAATCCAATATTTTAAGATCCAGTCCAACCCAATCCATATTTTAAAAGAGGATAGCTAAAGAAAAATAAGCCATCAAAATACAATTTAAGTGAAAGTAAATAATATATAATATTAAAACTCGAAATAATTGTACATGAACACTTTACAAAATACTGTCTAAAACAAAAAATATTACCAGGGTCTGTTAAGAGAACAGCTTTTAATTCTTTCTCTGCTTTTTGCAGTAAATCATAGTGAGCCTCTAAAAATAAGTTTAAAAGCCACATGTAGTGACCCTACAGATATATCACAAGAAGACCACTTGCCCATATAGCATTTGGACTCCCTTCTTCTCAACCCCTTTATGAAATGCAGTACCTTCCATCACTTAACCGGATAAAGACACATTTCCTTACTGCAAATGCTAATACATATCACATCATCTTCACTCCAGATCTGAAAGATCTTCTCCTTATCATTTTGTACTCATGAATTTTGATAAGATTTAATATGATAGCTAGGTTAAAATCATATTTTTTGTCAGAGATGATACAAGTGTAGTCACTGGTGGTTTGTCATTTGGGATTGTCATACTGAGACCTTCCTATGTTATTTAGTTGGGACGGCAGGGTTTAAGATATGTTTTGTGGCACTGTATGTTGATCCCACATGGAGTAAAGATCTGTTACTAGAGAGGTATGAATAAATCAGGCATTCTGTTAAACTTTTTTTAAAAAAAACCTGTTTCTACTTTTCAGTAATGCAATCTGTTAAAGATATAGTAAATAACTAGATGATATAAAACTGGGGGGCGGGGGGGGGGAGGGAAGAAAACTCCTTATTGTAGCTAATGATCTAATTGTTCTAATATTCCATGTCTCTCAAAAACTCTTCTAGCCAATGGTAGGGAAGCCCAAATGAAACACATCTGCAGAACAGAGACACTGTTACCCACATCCTTCTTCTCTATGCAGCAGAACTATAGTAGTTTTATTGCTTACAAAGTCTTCCAGAAACAGTAAGTCTGAATAACTTCTCCATTTTAATATTTTGTTTCGGAGAAGAGGCTGACGGTCAAATCAGGAACCATTTTCAAGCCATAGTACTTAAAAATCTTAGAGGTGGGTGAGAAACACAAAAAAAATCTTACAAAATATTTATTCAAAATAGTCATGCTGGTTTTGTTTTAATTTTCATGTCTCCATCGGCACATGTGTCAAGAAAAATTCTGTTTTAAAGAGCGTTTACAAAAATAATTTCTGGCAAGAGGAAGAAATTTGTTCAATAGTCTTTCGGACTGTTTTTTGTGACAAAAAGAGGAACAGAAATGGTATTATATCACTGATAGGATCAAGCATACAGACCAAGTAGAGTGACTAACTTAACTCTGTGTATCAAATAACTAAAGTAATGCTCAATTTTTACATAGACAATACAATGAAATGTATACAAGTAAAGTAGTATTCCACCAAATTATGATTAAATTATTTGTATTTTTTCCTGCATTGGAGAGCACTCACCCAGAAATAGCCAAAGTTAATCAAGGAAAACTGTTCACACTGAAAAGACAAATTGCTCCACACTGTCTTAATTAGCAGGGTATTGTCTTTGAACTGACTTCCTACACCTGAATAGAAGCATTAAGAACCCAGGCTTTTTCTCAAAAACTCTAGTTTAAAAAAGATGTAAGTGCCAAGATGTAGATTTGTGTTAGAAGATCTTATGAGTGCAATTTTGTGCACGCAATCCTATGCGTGCAACAGTATTGCAGAAAGTGTCCAGGAGGAATTAAAAATATTTTTTTCTAAACATTTATGAACAGTACCTTTAACTCAGAGCATATGAGACCAACACCACAAGAAGATAATTTTTTCCCTGCCTGGAATTACTGCGGCAAGTTTCTGCTATTGCAAGATGAGTTATAAAAACTGTTTATTTTAAATGTAATGGATTAGTAAATTGAAAAAAAATTACAATACTCTCTTCTCAAACCTACCTTTAGTTGAGTTCAGCTAGAGCTTCAGTTGCTTAAGAAAGGACATAATTTTGTCCCAAAAGAAAGAAAAAAACCCAACCACTTACATTTGCCTGATGATGAGATCTAAGTATAGTTGCAGCAGATTCCTTGGTAAGCTCCTCATCACCAGCTTTTCACAAACCTATTTTTCTCTCTCTGGTCAGCCACCAGTACTATGTTCAGTTTAATTCTTCTTGGAGCTGTTTCTGTCTTTGTATCCGATTTAAGAAGTTCATTGATTAGTGAAAGACTTCATTTTCCTTCAGCAATATTTCCAACAAAAATATTCACATTTTTATTCATCAGGAGATATCAAAAAATCAAAAAATGCTTCTGTAATGCCACATCCTAAAAACTTCAATTTTCATTTGTTAGTATCACTGCTTTCCCAAAATTCACCCCTATCCAATTTTACCCTGAATAAATCCCAGCCCTTTAAAAAACAGCACAAGGAGAAGCTTGTGAATCTGTGGAAAATTAAACAGAAAACATTTTTTCCTTATCAGTCAACTTTTGTGTTTGTATATTGTATTTTTTTTTGTTACAAAAACCATTGTGCAAGTTAGCATGTAGCACACAGAGTGCCTCCACTTCTTCCCCATTTATTTTCTATTTCCATTTTTAAAGTTTCAGATGCAATATTCAAGCTAGCAAAGGATCTTGTATTCATCTTCACATTAATACTATACAGTATCCAAATTGTAAGTCGTGTTGCTTTTAAGAATTCAAATAGCATGATGCATACTTCATACATTACCTCTATTTTCCTCTTGCCCTTTCAACCTTGTTTATAGTTTTGCATAATTTGTAATCTGCTCAGGAGGGTGAGATAATTGCCTGGTTAAAGTGGAGAAGATTGAGGCAGGGCTTGAGCCTGAAGATCCTTTCTTGGGTAAGCAGTTCTTACTCAAATAGGTATTACCCAACAAATTTAAGAGAGTTTACATAAATGCAGTTTGTAAGTGTCTAGTCTAGGAGGATATTGAACGCTGTGTCTGTAGTTTCCCTACAGAAATGGATGTCAGCTATGCTTTCATTTTCAGTACAACTGGAAAAGAATTAGTTCATTAGAGCATGATGGATCATCTTGCACTTAGCTTTCTAAGTTACTATGAATTTTTAAGGCCAGATAAAACCAGTGCATCTCCAGAGACTTCAGCAGAATTGTACTGTTACTCACGAACAAATTCCCACTCCCATTTTACAATAAATCTTATTATCATTTCCAAGTAATATGTATTCCACAGAAAAGATGGGAACAGAAAGAAGCATAACACAGTTTTATAAATCACTGCAAAGACCCAAGAGTTTAAAAAGAAGGTATAGAATAGTAAAGCATAATAATACTTATTAATTTTTATTTATTGGATTAATCAGGAAAAGATAAATACATAGAGAACAAATATTTCTTAACCTCTGATTACTGCTATAGTCTTAAAAAAGGAAGCAGGCAAGGAGAAGACGATGTCTGGCAAAATACAATGTGAATGAGATAAATCAGCTCCATGCCACTTATTTTTCTTTGAGTCATTGGAAAATGTTTCCATTTCATTTCCAAAGGGAAAGGAGTAAAGAGGCTTTAATTAGTATTCCATAAACAACTCCAATACTTTCATTAGAGGACAATAACCAAATGACAAAAAATGTAGATCTTCAAAAGTGGCGAAGTGTTTGGAGAAAATCTGTGGAAGCAGTGGGAACAAAAAAAAAAGACCTTAATAGATGAAGTATAATCTCTGTAAGAAGGACAAGATGCACAGAGGATAGGCGAGAGCAGTTAGTTGGGGTTGTTGGAACTGACACATCTAATCCAAAAAGTAAACTAAACACAGAACCTTTGTATTTCAAAACCATCTTAGGTAGCAGACTTTTGTGTGCCTTCTACCTTTTTAGTTTAGAAAGGAAAGTTAAAAAAACCCACAAACCTTTTGATGGAGAGTAAATGGCATACTTTAGAATCTCACTAAATCACGATTCCTTTGCTGTTTGATTAGGAATGCATTTGAGAGTCTGGACACTTTCTTTCAAACTTGTTTGCTTTTCTTCCTCCCTGCTTCTCTTTACTCAACATTGTCTGTCTGTGGTGCCGAGATTTTAGAACTCTCTTTACCCTTTAAACTGTTGCTGTCAAAGACTACAATAAAAGGGAGATTCATAATAAGAAGCGCATTCTGCCAAGATGCTTCTCCAATATATATTGCCATTATGTATCTTGACAGACCCTTGTGATTAATATTGTCATTTTAAGCCAATGAAATTGATCCTGTCATCACCTTTAGAAGAGAAGACAACCAAAAGAAAAAGTTCATTTCTAGTGTTTACACAGGAGATGAAAAAAACCTTTTAAATGGTCATCATGCAAAAGGCAAATTCATTCCTTGTATGTGTTCACCGCCGACCGCTGCCAACCATGCCGTACACAACAAAACACCTTGGACTTTATCACTATCTGAATCTAGTGTCCCTGATACACTTTCATTAGTTGCATTCTCCAGCAGCACAGACAGTATTTTCACACAACTTGGAATGAACCATATGTTGTTCGCAATTTATCATCCTTGTCTTAAATTCTTCTGCTTCTGTAGACACACAGTAAAATTCTCAGGCCAAATAAAAAGTGTCAGGGAACAACACAAATCAATCTTACAAACAGGTAATGGAACATTTTCATTGATCAAAAAGCATTTGCAATAAAAGTGATAAAGACATAAACACTGCACCCTTATCAAATGCCTTTCCTCTAGCTCACCTTTTTTTTTTCCTTTCTCCTGCTGACAGTACATAAATGTCCAGAGAAACTATATCTTCTTTGGGTATGTGCGATCTTTTCGATAATAACTTGCTGCTTCCTTCCTTTTCCTTTTTGCTGCTTGAATGAAAAATTCCTCTGCAAAACTGCATTTTTGGCTGAATTGATTGCCTGAACCTTTAATTCTAATGTTTCAATACATTGACTCCTGGAGATTATATATGTGTCTTGTATTTCATAGACTTTTAGTTGTGATAATTTAGGCTTAGATTGCTGATAATGTTAGACCATTAGAGAATATATAGTCTGACAGCAGTCATAAAACAGGCATTTGTTACTGCATTGTGTTTTATGTTGGTTAATGGTGTGTCCACAAATGTTTGCAAAACATAAAAGATACCAATATTTTAATGATGCAATAAGACTGAATCAAATAAAAAGCCGTATCTTTGTGACAAGAAAATTTATTCCAAAACAATGGCACCAGAATTTAAATGAAAATTTTTATAGAAAAGAATAGTATGCTTGTCAGAGGTTTATATATGTATGTATTTATTGGTGTGCTAAATTGATTATATACAGTAAATGGCATTGCTGCAATAACACCGTATTCTGATCATTTCCATATGCTCTAGGCTTTTATTTTGACTTGCAATTATGAATGTATAATCACAGTTGTTTGAGTAGGTTACATTCTGCAGGGAGAAAAAGTGATTGATTGAGTAACAAAATAACACATGAACACAGGAAAGTTTAGGCACCATACTGGTCAGACGGAAAACCAAAGTGCTGACTGCTTGCAGGCTTCAAAATATATGCTACAAGTTTGTTAACTTGAATTTTACCAGAAGTCAAGATTTACCAGATAAACAGCCTACAGTAATAAATGTGAAGCTGTTCAGATTTTAAAGTAGTGTACCTATACTGACAGCAATCTTTTTTTTTGTTATATCAGCGTTTTACAGGTAAGAAACTGAGACAGGCGAGGGATTAAGCCACTTGCCCAGATCAGAATTTCATACTTAAATTCTGCCTACCTCAAATGGTCTTTGCAATGACAGCAATACTGCTCTTCTTTTGTGTACATAACTGATGTAGAGGAGCAGACAAAGAGTTGCTGAGTGCTGCCATAGAGGCATTTGCCAGTCTGTGCTGGGCAAAGTTATATCCTTCATCTCTTTGTGGTTTTTCCCCTTGTGTGAGCCCTGGGACAGTAGCTCTGGAGCAGGGAGCTCACTAACCTCACCACAAGGTGCCTCCAGGCAGCAGAGTGGCTCAGTGGGGAGACACAGAGCCCCAAACTAAGTGTGGAGATGGAGATATGGAGCATGCAAGCAAGGTAAATTACTCTGACTTCTATTATACAACAGTTGGGCATCATGCTGGTGAAACTGCAGCTGCACTGCCATGCAGGGTAATGGGATCCCCCGCAAAGGCAGAAGTGCCTAAAGTGAAGCACTGCTCTCGCCAGTTTTTACATCTCTTTCAAGCTCAGACATAAAACAAGAGGCAATAGCATGGGGAGGCGAAGTGGTGAAGAGAGAGGCGGGAAAATTACTCCCGTTTCACAGAAAGATATTGTCCTAAATAACACCCATCCTGCTCCAAAGGCATGGGCAGCAGAGAAGCCAACTACATGGGCGACAAACTCCAGGGAAGCCTCCTCTCTTCTCGCTCAGCCTGGAGTGGGAGAGACATCAGCTTCCCTTCCTCGCTTTCAAGAAGGACTGCTGCAATGAAGTTAGATAATCTGAGCCAGTAAAGTCTCATATGTAGCATCCCATGAGAGTTAGCAGGAATCTTCTACGAGTAGAGGAGGGCCTGAAGGACTATGCCTGTTCCCTCTGCTGCGTGGCCGTAACCTCTTGCTGAAGAAGTCAGTGGGGTGAGATACAGGTGGTACCAGAGCTGTACCACAGGATCAAAGAAGAAAGATTGATGGAGATGCACAAGGCATATCAATGAGCAAGACAGCATAAGATAAAATTACATGAGAGAGGGTGGCTTATTTTCTACCTAAATCGTGTTCTCCAGATGCTTTTTCCTACGTCAGCCTACCCTATTGCCTCCTTTGTGGTAAGTGCCTCCACAGAGTACTGGCATTTACCATTTATGCCAGTACTTTAGTCAGTGCTAAATTTGGCTTAGCAGTTTATAGAATAACTGCAAGACTTTTAGAACACTAATTCCCCTGGTGTTTGACTATCCTTTGAAAACATTTTATTGTATTATCAGGTTCAACAGCTCCTCAGAGAATCTTAATTTGCTACGAATAATTTCTTGAGGATTTTGGCTGAGAAGATGTACAAGCACATTCTGGTTTTCACATTATAGAGTGAGTAACATATAAATGTATACTGCTTTCAAAAGCTTGATGCACAGTTGTCACTTTTTTATTTACTGATAGTTTCAATGGCAAAAGTGGCTGTTCTCCAAGCAAGATGTCTTTATTTTGCAGCCTATTTTCCCAAAAATACAATTGGTTTCTGTACACTTTGTATCCTGGTTATAGCAGGTAAGCAAGGTCACAAAGAGGAATTTGGTTGGTGGGAAAATATTTCAGGCAGCATAGTTCATCTGCAGGGACTTGGACAGACTTGGGACATTTTGGTGATTGGTATTTCCCTGAGTCCAAAGTATGTAACTGTGAGAGGAATGCATGCACACGATATGTAGAAATCAGCCTCTTAAAACTATTAAGAGGGCTATTATGTGCATTAAAACAATAAGCAACCAACTGCATACTTCGGGTTGTATATCCATAAAGCTGAAAAACATTCCTCTGTTTCTAACTAGAATTGCCTGCAGGGCAATAGTATTTGGTATTGTGAAAAAGTAAATACACTTTAGAAATTCATACTTAAATTAGCACGCAAAATCCTAGTTGTACCAGGAAGTGTTGTTAATCCAATTTTTATAAAGGGAGGTGAATAAAACAGAAACTTCTCTAAATACAGCAAAGGTATTCATGTTTCATGGGGAGGAAAAGGCACATCCTTGGTTCATAGATCAATCCCAGTAACTTCCTGACAGTAGAGAGAGAAGTTCTGAGACTCTATTTTATGCCTATGTGGCTCACAACTAATGGAAGTCAGACAGAGCAACGCAAGCAATTCACAGGTTGTATTTTGTGTTACAAGTCTGATCCTATGATTTTAAAAGAAATGGAAATTTTGGTGGGACCGGGCCCTGGCAGAGGTATGGTGAGTTCAGAAATTGGTATGGTCTACAACATGTCTTTGAGAAAACTTTTGAGAGGAACAGCGACCTACTTTGCCTACTTCGCCTACTTCAGAGATCCAGGAAGCTGACAGAAAGTTACCTTTGCTTTTAATACTACTAGCCCTCACAGCATAACAATGGGTATGGAATAAATCTTTCAAGATTAAAAGGTTGTAGATTAAAATGCCTTAAATAGAAGAGATATCACAAAACTGTACTTATATGTTACAGCCAATAGAGCAAACCAGATCTGCCTACAGACAAACCAATTTAAAAAAAAAAAATCATGTTTTTATTCAAGAATCTACAGTCTTCATTCACATAGGTTTGTTACAGTTATCTGCACCTTGTTTTGCAGTCTGTGGTTGTCAGGAGTGACAAGTTGGTAAATACCAGTTTAAAGAGTGTTATCCAATAAAGGAGGCATACTTTTTCCACTGAATTTGCATTAAATTTAACTTTATGTAGGGAAATAGTGCACTATAAAGTAGGACCTCAGGTTCAGCAAAGCAGCTGGGTAGCTCTACTAAAACAGCATCAATCAGATACACCACTCGTGCTCTAAGACTGCTACATGGGTAGTCGACTTGGCTGTAGACAACAACGCCGTTGAGGACAATAACCCCCCAAAAGCACAGCTACAGCTCCGCAGCTACTTGCAAAAATGTACAGTTCAATTTTAACATCATCTTCTCTATTCAACAGCGGTTCTCCCCTCCCCAGTTCGAAAAAGCAGCTGTGGTGTCAACAGGCACATTATGTAAAAATAAACCATTTGATAAGTGGATGGAGAAGAATGCTCTTTGATCAGCAGAATATACAGACGTCCATGAGTGCAAGGGGCACTGGAGGAATGCCTAAGAAGTAAGTTCCAGCAAGGGTGAATTTGCTGGAAGGCTAATTGTGTGAGAATCTGTCAGGCAGCAAGAAAGAGCTGTAATCTTCCAAACCATATGATCCAAACCAAGGGGGAAAAAAAAATCACTTTTGCTTTCAAAAGTCTCCCAAAAGACTAAAAATAGATCATGGGGAGATGAATCAAATAATAATTTATTGAGAAAACTAACTTGCAGACAGAATACACAATCCTTTGATGTTTGAAAACTATTGAAGAAGGTCAGTCTATTTCAAAATAGCGCTGTTTGAAAGTTTTCTTTCCTCCCTCTTATTTCAATGAAGTTTGCAATGTGGGTAAACTTTCTTGCTGTTACTATATTTTCAGGCATCAAAAAAAGTAGAAGAGAAGCCCATGGTTCTGGGTAGATAACAGATTTCTGTCTGCTGCAAAACCAACAGTAAGTCCCACTTCAGTAGAACACACCCACGGTTAAACAATCACCTCTAGGATTCTCCAAGATTACGTCTTGTTCAACCTCTAGATAAAGGTCAGCTCTTGTACGGAACTAATTTTTACTTTTTCCTTGGGTCGTCGACTTACAAGTTTCCATGTACACTTCAGAAAAACAAGCACATAATATTTTATTCTGTAAGATGTCCTACCTGTAATGAAAAGTGAAGGCTTTAAAATGCCTTCCCCTGTATAAACTCTTCATGTTGAGGAGTCAGACTATGCTTAAAGTGATGAAATCTGATGATCCATATTTTCTACAGTAATTTGAAGACAGTACCTTGGGCAGATGAATTGTACTCACTGGCAAAAACCTGGCAACTGACAGCATGTTTAAGTCTCAAGTTGCTATATTGGTTATCTCCTTTTGCATTTTAGGATTTGAAATGTGCAGTTGATCTGGCCAATCAAGTGGCAAAAAATTTAGTGAGCTATTTTTGCCCTCTTACTTTTTGGGTGTATTTTCTTTCTGTAACAAGAATCCAGTTTATCAGGAGGTAAACTTTCTGGGAAAATCCCAGACTGCTGGTTTTAAAGACTATCAGCCATTACTGAGGATACCAAACTTCACTGAGACTGGCAAATCCAACACCTGCAGAAAGATAACAGAGGAACCCAGTGCCATTTCAGAAACACTAGCAGTATCACAGTCACAGCTAGATAAATATCACATGACAAGAAGCGATAACAAACATACTGCCATAACCTCAGGAAGATCTAAGTTTACAAAGATTAAGGGGGAAAACATGAGGAAATGCAGTTAAACGATACTTCTATTTCACATCAGTTGTGGAAAAATCAATAGAAAAATACAAAGAATTAACTCAGTGTGTTGAGATCCTTATAAAAATAACTCCGAGCAAATGTAAGCAAGCTGCAAAATCAGACCCATGCTGGCAGTTGTTAAAGTGCTACCAGGAGCATTTAAGCCCTGCACTGCGTTGGCTTTCAGATGCACGCAGTTTGCTGTACAAAGGCGGTGTGTGTTGCAACTGAACGTGTCAGCTTCTATTAACTGGCGAAAAAACGTGAGGCACACAAGGAGCTGCTCAGGTCGACCTGAACGGTTCTATCTCATACAACAGAAAATGACATCACCCACCCCCTGCCCCTCATTTCCCAACCAGTGCTGAGATAAATGATGCTTCCTTTGCTGAATCGTGCTGCCTTGGCTCTTCAGGAACCTCACCAGACTATGCATTAATATTGACACCGCCACTTTCACCCAAACTGGATGCAATATCTATCAGAGAGAGAATTGATGGGGAAAAGTGTCATGTATTTTTCAGTGACTTGCCCCATATTTTGTATTCTCAGTATATTAACTTCATACTATTCTGCTGGTGCCTGTGTGAAAGAAATATGAGACTAAACCATCTTTCTTAATTTGTTGGATATATGACTAGAAAAACTTAATAACAGTAAAAATTTTGAAGTCTTTGAAACAATGAGTATAATTTACTTCACATTTTTACCCAGATCTTCTATCTGAGATGGGTTTTTACATTAGGTCTTAAGGCTTGGATATATTTTTTCCCCCACAAATAATAATTCCAGCTTAGATGTCACAGTCCTTGCTATCATTACTGGATTAAATGTTCTGAGTTATTTGTTACACATGATGAGAAAGTTCTAGAGATGGGCCATGCTTCTGAAAATAATGGCATTTTGTTTTAGACTGTATACAACAAAGATGAGAAAAACTATAATAATAGCCACTGTTTTATTTTGCTTAACAAATATGAGCCTGTAAAGCACTGACCATATAAACCCACATTCGTTTTTCTAAGACAACAGGATGCTTTGCAGATCCTGACAAGTATGAACATGTAAACAACCTGGTAGATCTTTAAGGCCTTTCCTGATTTCTTCCCAAACAAATAAAATAAAATCAGACTTTTGAATGAAAAATCTTTCACAGCTACTTACAGTCATGGGCATATCGCACAGCAGAGGCAGGAGTGCAAATGTTTCCTTCTCACCGATGGTTCACAGAGGGGGCGTGGGATTTCCTACCTGACCCTATCCCAAAAGGAAAGTGTTGTGCCCTTTAGTGCTACTGACTGGACCTCAGTCTTAACATAAAGCTGAATACATGTGTGGTGGGTTCACCCTGGCTGGATGCCAGGTGCCCACCAAAGCCGCTCTATCACTCCCCTCCTCAGCTGGACAGGGGAGAGAAAATATAACGAAAGGCTCGTGGGTCGAGATAAGGACAGGGAGATCACTCACCAATTGCCATCACAGGCAAAACAGACTCGACTTCGGGGAAAAAAAATTAATTTATTACCAATCGAATCAGAGTAGGATAATGAGAAATAAAACCAAATCTTAAAAACACCTTCCCCCCACCCCTCCCTTCTTCCTGGGCTTAACTTTACTCCCAGTTTTCTCTACCTCCTACTTCCGAGCAGCACACGGGGATGGGGAATGGGGGTTGCGGTTAGTTCATCACACATTGTTTCTGCTGCTCCTTCCTCCTCAGGGGGAGGACTCCTCACACTCTTCCCCTGCTCCAGTGTGGGGTCCCTCCCACGGGAGGCAGTCCTCCACAAACTTCTCCAACATGAGTCCTTCCCATGGGCTACAGTTCTTCATGAACTGCTCCAGCGTGGGTCCCATCCATGGGGTGCAGTCCTTCAGGAACAGACCGCTCCAGCATGGGTCCCCCATGGGGTCACAAGTCCTGCCAGAAAACCTGCTCCAGCGTGGGCTCCTCTCTCCAGGGGTCCACAGGTCCTGCCAGGAGCCTGCTCCAGTGCAGGCTTCCCACAGGGTCACAGCCTCCTTCAGGGGCATCCACCTGCTCCAGTGTGGGGTCCTCCACGGGCTGCAGGTGGATATCTGCTCTACCTTGGACCTCCATGGGCTGCAGGGGGACAGCCTGCCTCACCATGGTCTTCACCACGGGCTGCAGGGGAATCTCTACTCCGGCGCCTGGAGCACCTCCTCCCCCTCCTTCTTCCCTGACCTTGGTGTCTGCAGAGATGTTTCTCTCACGTATTCTCACTCCTCTCTCCAGCTGCAATTGCTGCTGCACAGTAACTTTTTCCCCCTTCTTAAATATGTTATCAGAGAGGCACTTCCAGTGTCGCTGATGAGCTCGGCCTTGGCCAGCGGTGAGTCTGCCTTGGAGCCGGCTGGCATTGGCTCTATTGGACATAGAGGAAGCTTCTAGCAGCTTCTCACAGAAGCCACCCCTGTAGCCCCCCCACTAGCAAAACTTTGCCACGCAAACCCAATACAGCATGTCCTCAGCATTTCTTGTTCTCCCTTTTCAGACCAAGGATGCCTATTACAGGCCAAAGAAAGGCTGTTGTGGACCTGTTCTAGCAGATGAGACTTCAAAGGGCTATTGAATATGGTCGCATCTCTCGTACACAACATTTCCCTTTCTCTTGTGTTGCAAAGGCCAGCCAAGAAGTAAAAAGGTGTTTTACTAACACTTTTCAAAGCTAGTTATAGCTTCTAGGTATCAACCATAACCTCTGGGACCATTTACTGCCAAACAGGGTTAGTGAAAGAGTTTTAAAGGTTTCTCTTAACAATGTTCTCAGTTGTGTGAATTAACCGACAAGAGATAAACACCTGCTCACAACAGTGATCAAGAGAGGGAAGACATTGTGTACTATCCTACTAGAGTGATGTTTGTTTTATAAGGTATCTGCTTCTGAAGATTAACACAGACTCGGATGTCACTGAGACTGCAACCTGGTTAACAACAGTGCTAGGAACTGCTGGGATAAACAGCATATTCAAGTACTTTTATTGTCTTACTGATGAAGCTGTTTTGAATGGTTTTCTTCTGCCTTCACACAGAATGTACCTCCTAACCCTCGGTGGTCCATTGCCCCCAAAGTCATTGAAGTACTCAGAAGTTTTATGACCTGTCTTCCGGCAGGAAGCTACACGCTAACTGAACTTCAGGCATGTGAACCATCCCATTGAAGTTAGCTGCAGATTTCAAGTTCATACCCATGTGTCTGTAGGATGACAGTACCTCAGCATCTTCATGCCTCTCGATTAAAGGTTGGTAATTGGAGCCAGCTTCCGGTGGTATGGGCAATATTTCCTTTGCAGCTCTGAGGACTCAGGATAGGGCTGCTCCTGTAATAAAAAGTGAAAAAAGGATAGCCCTGGGGAGCCAGACTTGCTGTTTCTGGAAGGGGCTATCTCCTGCACTTCAAATCACAGTGGCTTCTCCAGGACTCCAGCTCAGGCAAACTGATGGCTGTGGGCTCTTTGCTGTCCACATCTTATCTTGCTGCTGCAACAACTGTTAACATTTCCTGTGCCTGGAGATGGCTGCGATCGCAGTCATTCTCAGCATCCCTCATAAGGATGTTGTGAGCCCAGAGATGCAAGTAAGGAGACAAAAGATAACTTGACACCCTGCACAATAAAAGGAACCCAGACATACGGAGCCTCCTGCTGAAGAAACAGACATTTCTCTCCTTTGTTCTGGAGCCAAAGGTTGTTTAACATCTTTGAGGCCTCTTGAGAGTCCACTCTTTGGAGCCTCCTCCACACGTCTGTATATGAGGCATAGCTTCTAGCATATTTTCTTCTCAGCTCAAACACTGGAAAACTAACAGAAGAGAACACCAAGGGAGAAAAAGATGATGGAAACTCCTGACTACTTGGAAGACAAAATTAGAGAAGGTCCAGGTATTTGTCATAAATGAGTTTTGGGACCACCAGCTACCTCTATGAAGAGAAATGTTGTCTTTGCTCCATTCTCAGTAGTGAAGACATTTGGACTGCATTAAACTGCAGAGTGGGAGGGGATTTAAAACAAAATTTCCCCTGCCAAAGATTGCGTGTAAGGAAAAGAGCATGATTGTCATAAAGTTTAATGTTACAATGTTTTCAATTAGTTTAAAAGCTTCTTTTATTGATCATTTTTATTATGGTTCTTCAGTTATTTTGTAACTTTTATTTGGAATAAGTCTGAGTTTATTTGAAACATTTTTAAAAACTACATTGCTTTTTCAAGTATGAGTACTTTGCAAGGCCGGGTTAGTGTACCTGCTTTCAACTTGTAGTGACTATTTTTGATTTAATGTTTCAAAAAGTTCATGTTGTGTTTGTTTTTCATCTATTGATCTGATTTTGCAAGGCTTTGTGTGAGGCGGAGCTTCAGTTCATTTGAGGTGCTAAGCACCTTGCAGAATTTTAGCTATTGTTTTCTAATTGAGATTCAAAAAATTCAGATACTGATGATTTGTGTATAAGTCAATTCTGATATGGAGATTTCTTTCATGAATAGGTTAGTTTACATTACTATATTCTTACTTTTCTAAATTATGCAATACATTCTTTTTTATTTCTATTTAACTATTTCAGTTTTGGTTAAGTGGTTTTGTTCTGCCTTGAGTCTAGGTTCTGCACATTTTGCAAGTTCCCTATTAAAGGTTTTAAAATTCTGAAAACCAACTGATATGTCAAGAAGCTCAGGAATACTTGGATGATATCCATGCCACATACACTTTTAATACACAAGCACAATAGATAAGTTCCAATGCAGGACCTATGTTGAAGATTTGCTACGACTGAAGATTTAGTATTAATTGGATACAAATTGCTATAACAGAATTATCCTGAGTAAGTACTTTCAGCTATTAAATATAAGTAACTTGATCTATTTCTAACCCAATTATAAGCTGCAGGGAGTTTGGGGGAGAGGGAGGAGATGATGAAGGATAACTGGAGAAGGAGAAAGGGAATGGAGAAAAGGATTAATTGGACATGAGCAGATGGTTTCTATGAAGGGAAACATATCTATAAAGTTACCTATAGACCTAAAGAACGCATGACAGCCTACCTGCTATTTTTGCTAATAAATTATAGACCCAAGATTACTTGTAAAGCTTGCCAAACCGTATATGTAAGAAAAGTGTAAGTGACACTTAAGAAGTTACTTCAGTGATTCTGAATATCTGTGCTTCACAAAAAGAGATGGGAAGAGGTAATAACTAGATTAATAGGATATTTCATTCCTAAAGCTGATACCATGGTTATTTTTTTCCCTTCTGCCGCAACAATTGTTCCCCTGCAAAACTAACCCCAAACACTAACTGACATACCTGACAGCTATAAATAAGGACCACACTATAGTAGAACTACATCACAGAGCAACTTCATCACACAGCTGGTGTTATTAGGTTGTCCTTAATCAACCTAGCAGAGAGAAGACACCATGAAGCTGAGATCAGTTTGTGCAGGTGTTCAATAATTTGTCACTTACTCAGGTGTATGACTTTTCCTCTATAAAGATTATTCCCCCCCCCCCAATTCTCTAACCCTATGTGGTGTTGGTTTCTTAATTCTATTCTTGTTCAGAATGTTTTGACAGATGGCAAGCCTGGGGCATTTCCCCTTTCCACACAAAATTCAGGGGACAAAAAGAAAAGAAAAAAAAGTTGTCAGTGTTTTGGATAGCCTTTCTGAACAAATAGACTCATCTCAAATCACCAGAAAAGGAGAAAAGGAGACAGGACTGTGACAGGAAATGAGAGTCAACTATTTTAAGTTTGCTTTAAACTGCAAAAGTGGCAGTTTTACTCTGAGCCTATTGCCAGAATCCAGCATAGAAGCAGGAGGAGGAGGAGGCTGGAGTGAGAAAAGGTGAATTGCCTGTGCCCATTTTTTGGCACCATTATGTTAATATGGAAAATTTCTCATTAACCAAAATGTTTGAAGATCTACACATGCAAGGGACTTACTTAAAACCTTTGCAAGATGCTTCCCACAACTCAGTGATTCTTTGTATGTAGGATAAAAATTCCACATGAGTAGGATTGGCTTAAAAATACAAGTTTGCCAAAACTGAAAGGTAAAGGTTTCAGCAGCACTCAATTTGAAGGAAGAAAGCTAAGCTTTTAACTTCAGACAGTCCCCATTTCTGATTAAATTCTTTAGCACTCTGATTTCCTTTCCCAGAATATGAAATCAGATCACAGAAAGGGGAAAAAAAAGATCCCAGAGAGGAGACCATTACTGACGGAAGCCATGTGTCATTAATTCAGTTATAAATTATTAGCTGAAAGCAGCCTCTCAGCATTTGTATTTGATGAACAAAAATTGATTGCTTCAAGGGCATTTCAATCCTTTTGATGTTACCATCTTTTAGTCCACCACAAATCTGAATCCTTAACAGAATGATTATAGCATTATAGTAATCCTAAGAGCCAATACTAAAGGATTTGGATAGAGCAACAGAGATCAATAGTTTGAAAAAAGCATGTCTTTTTGAGTTGACAGAGCTGTCTAGCCTGATAGTGAACCTGAAAAAAATAAGTGGGGACTAAGTAAACAAGCAATCGTGCAGACTGATCTAAAATGAGATGATGAGCCATTTTTCTGAATTGTTGAATACACCAGGAAGCTCTGAATATTTCCACAGGATTTAAGCAAAACTAATGGCAACCAGGGGATATTTTGCCCACAATAAAAAAAAAAGAAGTTTCAGAAATATGTTTGCAAGTGTTTTCAGAGCTTTGTGAACTATTCTGGAGGTTGGGAAGTTCTGTGAGGTCAACATTTGTGTTTTGCATAGACTTTGAGATTATTTGAACTGGGATTTGAGGGAACATTGTCTTAATGATTGTCTTCCTTTTAGTTGCTTTGAAATCCAGAATCTGGGCCATATTCCAACATAGAAATGAAAGTTCAGTCCTCTCAGCAATTGGATTGTGAGATATACAGTAGACAGAAGGACCGTGCATCCTTATCATGTAATCTCTACCAAATTAAAAAAAAAATGTTTAAACTATGGAAGAAATAGGCAATGTTTGTGGAAAGTTCAGGTTGTGCCAGGTTGTAAGTAACAAAGTTTCCCTAGCACAACAAAGCAGAAAATGAGCTGAAAGCTAATGCCCTCTTCAACAGATCAAGGATTAGCATAAAATTATACTTTGAAGGAGGAAAAAGAACAGCATTGCAACAGTGGGGTATTGTTAAAGATCACTGGAATGGAGAGAGGGAAGAAAGAGAAGAAAAAACTCCTTACACCAGAACACTGCAAACTGGTATAATGTTTAGCAGATATTTAACTATTCCTTTGGTGTGCTAAACAACAGATTAACTTCATAGTACTCAAGTGAAAATTCAGAGAAATTCAGATGCAACACATCTGGAGAGCATCCCGTGGCAAATGGTGAACGGCTAAGTAATCTATTTCAATAGCAAGACATGTAGTGATAATTTATTGTTTGTAGCAAGGGCTGTAAGCTTACCACTAATTCTAATGCAAAAACTTCTAAAATTATTTGAAGGATAAATGCAGGACTTCCAACAATTATATTTCTTTAGTGACACATATGTCACTGATACGTACTATTATTAAAAGATAAAGTCATAAAAGTCATTTGAAAAGGGTGTGTTTTTCAGTTCTGTATGACCTTGCATATGAAGACTAGTAAAAAAAGTGTGGCACGTACCTTTTATGCTATTGCAGATGATTTTCTTTATGGGCCATAGCTTTTTAGCTTGGTTCATGTTTTCACATTTTTTACATCTGAAAGAGTGGCACAAATTCAATGCACATTAAAGACATGATTTCGGAACATTGTGTTGAAGCAGGTTTAACCCATTATTTTGAAGCTGTGCATGATAACATGTGATCTTTAAGCTTAACCTTTATCTCAAGCTGTTTAAAATGTTTTGTAGCTGTTCTTGTCTAAATGAATAAAGAGGATGATAAGCAGGGACTGGCATAAATAATAGCTGCTTTAAAATGGGCAAAGAAATTGTTAGCTCTACAAATGGTAGCCACCTGTAGGAGGAAACTAAAGAAAGAGTATTCAGTGGAGAAGAATGACTGGAAACCTGACAGCAAAAGATAGAAATGACAAGGGGAGAGAGGTCTTTTTAAAATGCTCTGTTCTCTCATCGTGCAGTGCCAACTTCAAGCCATGAATATAGGTTACAATATCACTGGTGGTCTGCTGACTTTATCCAGCCACTCCTAACTTCAGTGAGTTGCAAGATTTCATCAGTGTTGGAAGCTGGTTTGTCTAATGAATACACCAACCTTAATTTTTCCTTTTTATGGGAATGTTGTTTGGACCATGGTCTGTACTCCTTCCACCACATCACACACTTTCTGGAGTAGAACTGGAGATTACGAGCATGAAAGAGGACAAGGCTCTGCCTATGTCATGATAAAATCTTATGGAAAACCTGCAAGCATTGATGACTTTCCACAGAGGCTCACAGAAGCAGAGGTGATTAGCAAAGCACAGCTGGTTGACAAGAGACAAGGACACAATTAGTGAACAACAGCAGATGAGCAGACAAAAGAAGACAACAGCATAACTGCTGCAAATCACAGGATGCTGTGACATGCAGGTAGTTTCACGGGGGGGGGAAAAGGCAAATTTGTGAGGCCTGAGACAAAATCTGAACCAGCGCTTCCAATAGTGAGAGACAAAAAGGCAAAGCTGTATTTTATGCCATGTTACAGTTTCTGGAAGACCATAATATCCTACTTGCAAGGCTAAGTCCTTGAAAATCATTACATATTTTTCCTTCTGTGATCCACATTCACACAAACACAACTCAGCTTCTGCGACAGGACAGGGGCTTCAGCTGCCCTGAAAAGCCAGAACATCTCTGTCTCTGGCTGCTTGGCATAAACCCCATACTTAGCTCCCAGGTGGGAAAAATTCTTATATTCCTCAATAAAGAGTTTCTTTGTCTTGGCCCATAAAATTTTCTACTTTTCCACAATTTAGAAAAAGTAGTAGTTCTTGGAACATGAAGCTACTGTAGAACTGCTTACTACTAACCAGTTGGTTTTGCATTTCCACCCTGCATAAACCTGGACAGGCAGAAAATATAAGTTACTAACTTTACCCTAATCTTTAGGGGAAAAAGTAGCACAGAATCATTGCAGAAAAAGATCTGTACTTCCCCTTGTTAAGGTCTGACACACTCATCTCATCCTACACTTCCATAAGAAACTCGTGGAGATATTTCTATAGATAATTGCTGGGGTGGATTTGAAATTTGCATGTATGCACCTCAAATTATTGATATCATTCTTGGCAGTTGGGTTGTCAAATTTATATGTTCGATAACAAAATTCGCATTCCAGTCAAAGTAGCTTCATTCCTAAAAAAACATAATTAACAAAAATCTTTATATCCTTTCTATCTATCTACACAATATTCCCCACAAATGTAAATATCTATACAGATTGAAGTTTCCAAAGGTCCTGTTGACATTGGTGGCAGTTTATACATAAACAGTTTGTTCTACATGGGAGTGCAAATTAACTAGAAATAAGAAAATTTTATTGCATATATCAAAAGTTTTTGTAAAATTTGGAAAAAAATGAAAATTATTGAGAAAATACTTAGACCTTACACAGGTGCATATATCATATAGACAGATAGTGTCTTATTATACAATTATAGACTCTTAAAAAGATTTCAGGTGGAAAGGACCTCAGGAGATTATCTGGTCCAAACCTGTCTATCCTTACTTAGGGCAATGCTACCTTTCATCAAGTCCAACTTGATTCTACCATGCTTATCAAAAAATAACTCATTCTAGTCAATGTTCTCCACCCGTGATATGAGAAGGCTCAAAAACACAGTATGTAAACTGTAAAAGGTATTGCTTCTTGAAGTGTCTGAAGGATTAACCTCCTCAGGATTACTCTCCTTCTTGAAGTTGCCCCATCACTTTCTCAGTCCTTTATAACTCACTGTAACTCTCTTCCTAAGAAGTTACAAGCTTTTACCAGTTGCCTACTTGTACACAAAGTCTTATTCAGAGTACCTAACTTACTCCTTCTGTGTTCATACAATCAGATAACCACTCTCCTACAGATGAGGTTTGCTCTCTAATATTCACATCTACTTCTCACAGGTATTTTAGAGGTGTTATGTGCATATTAATTTATTTATTAATGAGGATTGCTAGACAAAAGAGGTCAGAATTCATGTTGAAAAGTATTAAACGTTATTATAAAATTTTCATTCCACAGCAATTAAAGTTTCATAACATGAACTCCAAAAAGTGTCTCATTTTAAGAGAGAGATGATTTTAAGACCTGTCTCATCAGATCTCCTGAGGGCTTCCCATATGGTTTTGGTGAATTGAAAGATAATCAGAAATATATATTTAGGATTAGAATGATGTTTAGCCATTAAATTTGGGATTAATAGGGGTGAAAAATATCCAGTGAAGTTCACTAAAACTATAGGGACTGATCCACCAGCAAGTAAACCAAAAGTTTTCAGTAACATGGGAAAAGTTTTGAAGTCTGGGAGGGAAACAAATCATCACTATGAAAAAGAAAATGTTTCAGCTGTGTGATACTGAGAAACTATAGGGAGATCACTCATGATTCCTGAATTGAGGCTTAAAAATAAAATAGAATAATTCTATGTCACTTTCTTTTTGACAGGTTTCTGACGTGGGGTCAATTGAAGGATTTTGGAGAATCTGTTCTGGCATTGTTTTATTGTTTCAAATAAAGGCAAAATTCTGATCATAAGAGGTTGATCAATTGTAGCATATGTCTGTCATTATTTCTATTTTAGCATTGCCACAGCCCTTGTATCTGTTATTCAAGAAAAACTGAATCAATACAATAAGTATTTCATGACTACATGTTGCGTATACAAACTACGTTAAAAGGAGCGTAGAACTGGAAAATATCTCAATCACTCAGCCTTCTCAGCTGCTATTGCAGGCAATCATAATGACTCACAATTTGCCACATCTTTTAATTTTTTTGTCTTAATTTTCTTTGTTCTAGAACACTGCTGTGTTCTACACTCAAAATTGTCCTTAGTTTTCACCCTACATTTTTTCAAGAGCATCTTCTACCCATTTATTCTTGGATCAAGATTGTCCTTTAGCTTAAATAATTCTTTTCTCTCCTTAGGGCTTGTTTCCATCATACATTTTGAGACAGCAGTAAAATTTCTCCCAGGTTTGTTTTGCTATGCTACACAAAGCCAGCTCCTCTAGTTTGTTCTCACACATTAGCTCTGCATCTGTTGATCACCTCATTCTCCTCCCTTTGAATTTTTAGCTGAATTGTAGGTTTCTAGAACATAGATAACCAGATCCATGCACAATATTCTGGAAGAGTACCCTGGATAAGGGTAAAATTAATTCCTCACCTCTATTGAAAAAGCTTTGCATAATAAATCCAGTGACTTAATTTGCCTTTCCCATGGTTGTATCTCACCTGTGGATTACAGCCATTTTATAATTAACTAATGCAAAATCTTTCTCCTCCTCTACCGACGACCTTTGAATTTTTTTATTAACCCCCAAAGGCATGAATTTGTAACTCTCTCTGTTCAGTGTCATTTCACTGCAATTATAATCCAGGCTGATTATTCAAGATATCTATATTTTAATGTATTTAGTTCATATCTTCAGGACTAGCACTAGCAGCTTTCTTACACCCCAACACCTCTCTTTCAGTACTTGCTCAACATAGTCTCCGCTCAAACCAGTTGTTCTGCCTACACTAACCAGTAATTTCTCACAGAGCACAATATCAGTTTACTCAGATTGAGGTATTTTACATCTACTGCATTTAACTTGTAAAAAAAAAAAGCTACTGTGTACATTCATCAAACCTTTTTAAAAACACAGCATATCTTTTATCTTTTACAAAAATACATCTTACATTTGTTATTCTACAGTCATATGGTAACAGTGACTACATTCATTTTTAATTATCTTGCCACCAATCTTGCAATTTCATATGCTAGTCCTCTCAGCTCTGGAAAGGACATGACATTCAGAGTTTATTCCCCCATAAACATAGTAACTTCAATCTTTTTATTCTCTGTAGCTAGCTATCTTGCCCCTTCTCACCTGTATTTCATATAACTTATTAAAAATTGAAGTAAAGTATTATTTTAGTGGTGGGACAACCTTCCATCCTTCCTACCCCTTCCAAAAGCAGAGTAGCCTCCCTTCTTCCCTCACCCTTATTTTATTTACAAGGCTAAAGAATTTTTTGTTCTTTGTTTTTAATTCCTTTTTGATGTCTAACTTGGCTCAGCTTCTGCTATCTTACAAGTTTTAACTGCTCTCTCTATACCTCATGAACTATAGAATGTCATTTCCTTTGCTTAACAATCCTTTTTTCCACCCATATTCTCTTACCTAAACCTTAAATACAATACCTTTTCTCACATTTTGCTCTTATTTTGGAGAATGTTATTTTTCAGCCAGGATGAGAGTGTGACTCTCAACTTTGGACAGAGTTCCAATGAGTTTTTGCTCCTTTGACTTAAAGTAAATCCGAGTCTTGTCTGTATTCTGCCCTCCTAGTTCCTTACTCCAAACAATACCACTGCCTGAATTCACTTAGTTTAGTAAGCACATTAAGGTTTTTAAGTTAAGCAATCAGAATTCAGAAGAAGTTCTAAGGTTGCTTGGGCAATTTTAGTTCAAAATCTTTATGCACACATAGTATAAGAGAGTCTTTATGAACTACATTATTATTTCATTCAGCCTCATGCAACACACAATATGGACAGTATTCATTAGGTACATAATCATTCACAGTCTTTTTTTTTTAACCAATTGTTCATTGGGTTGCTCCCATCATTACTTGGTGTTGATCATTCAAATCCTTCACAGAATACAGACACATTTACTTGCATCTCTGCTTTTCTGCTGTGCTCATCACCTGATTTAGTGGAGATACCCACTGCCTTCATTTTCAGTAATAAGTGACAGATACTTTAGTAACTCAAATTCCAAGATCTTCAGTGGGGACTGCCAAAAAAAAAGTTGTTTATAATCAAACATGCTAAATGGGTTTAACTGATTGCCTGAGGAATTGCTCATGGGAATTCTCTCATAAGGGCATGGATAAGAAAGAGTTTTCTAAGACAGCATTTAGCTCACATAATTGCAGAACACTACTTGCCCCTCTACATCTCTTTCCTTGTTCTGTTCGGAAGAAATTTAGCTTCTGCGGCCAGCTCCAGGAGGAAGCTGGGTGTATTGGGGAGTGAATCCCAGATAGAAGAAAAAGGTTAATTGCTAGGAAGAGATGATTTTAAATTAATGATTTGGCCTTTCCATGATAGAATGAGAAGATTCCCTCTTAGTTCACTAGTCCTGTTCCCAGGTACCTGATTTCAGGTTCCCACTGGATGGCAGAGTGCCCAGGAGTTAGACGTAGCTGTACTGAAGTGGAAGGCCCCATGTGGCTCTATTTCCTATTTTTTTAAGCAAAGGTCAGTTCATTCCAATGTGAAAGAAGCAGAAATGTGGATTTACTTGTCCAAAATTTACTCTGATTTACACAGAGTTGTGAGTTATGCAGGAATTCACAGCAAGCCTGATCTTACTTACTTTTAAGTAGTAAAATCTGCAAGTTCCCAATTGCAACGTTTGCAACAAATTATGCTATTGTGAGGACTAAGTTAACAGGACCCGCCAACAGTTTAGAAGGACGAAACAATGTGTTCAAGTATTCCCAGAGGGAGCATAAGAAAGCTGTGGAATATATGGAGGCATAATATAGCCCTGCAACTCCTCAGGCAGCTGGAGACTGATACCTACGCAAATAGTGTCTAGCTTTGCAGACAGTATGACAACAGTTGGCACCACGGAGACTGACACTATGGAGCAACAGAAACATGGAAGGCCCAGGAATCTGCAAAAAAAGTTAAGCATTTTAAGCATTAATCTGCAAAAAAGATAAGCTGGCATTTTTTAATGCTTCATGCTAAAAATCTGAAGGCGAAACTGCACAGAAGAAAGACACTGTGTCCTATTTGCTCTCTGCTGCCATTCAGCTACCCCTTAACTAACTTTGATGTGGAAGGGACTGTAATACACCACAGGTTCCCTGCTCTGACCAGGGCATATCTTTATACCTTGAACCAAAACCAAGAGAGAATTATTTCTTGACAAGACATGTAAAACAGTAGCAGACATCTCAATGAAACATTAAAAAACTGAGAGTAAAATCGTATGTCCACTGAGCTTCTACATTAACTGATGGGCCTATTATTCTCTTCACAGGACTAAAAAGAGATATCCTTTCTTGAATTTTCTTATCAGTGTTTCCCTTTCCCTTAGGAGAATGGGACTAGTATTAGGTAACTCAATCTGGTTATCACTGGAAAAGAGGATTCACATGGAGCAGCTTTTTGGTATGTTTGAGGTCACTCATTACTGACACATATTGAAGTAACTTTTTTTTTTTTTTTGGACTTTAGTTGATCCAACTTTATTTCTAATTTGAAGACTTATTATCTCACTAGAAAAGTATGAAGATCTGATAAGATCTTCATAAGATTAAGCTCAGTATAGCCAGCCAATTCTCCATGTAACACCAGGGCAGTATGCCATACTTTTTTTCATTGGAAACTGGCTTAGTCCCACAAATGGGAGGCAGGTCAGGGGGAAAGATGCCAATACAGAAACGTAAGATCTTAGAAATACTGCCCATGGACTATGACTAAAAGTATTGTATAAAACCTAAGAGTGTTTTAGGGGACACTTTTAAAAAACAGTTTAAATGCAGTAGAGCAGCTCCAGTAGGAACAATAAAGAAAGGACCACCTTAGACTTTCAATATCTTTTCTATTACTTGGTACACCCCATGGGATATTGGCCTTTTGCCACACCATTCATGGGGTTAAAATCCACTTTATGCTTACCCCTCAGTGGAAGCATCCTAACAAGTTGCCCGTAGGGAACGTTCATGTGAACCTCCCCCCTTTCTCGCTTTACATAGAGTAAACAGTTCCCAAGATAGAACAATTTGCTCTCCAGGCTGGTGGTTAAGACAATTCTTTCAGAGCCCTGCAGCCTGCTGATTTCAGTATTCCCTTTGTTCATTGGGGCTCTCAGAGAGATGGGGGAATGAGAACATGAAGTCTGAATCTGGGTTTCCTGCCCTTTTTTGAGTACTCTCTTAATCCATATATATGTGCTGAGAACTAATAGAGATCAAGGAACCAGGTCCTGTTAAAGAAAGAAGGTTTTTAAAGCACTTCACTGAAAATAATTACAAAATTCAGCAAATAAGAATATGTCATACAAATATTTTATGAAAATATGCATACTAAGTTCTTTTAAAAAAAAAAAAAACACAAAACCACCAGAAAGAAAAGAATGATAATTCAGAAATTATTGTAAGTTTTAAGATGTTAGAAAACACTAACAGGTGGCCAGTCTGTTAGGGATAAATCTTGCCTAAGCCTTAGATGTTAAGCTGCAAAGAAATAGAGGTCTCATTGCATTTGCAGATGGGAACTTTGGCATGAATATGAGTTCAATGCCAGATGAAGGTTGCCTCATGGAAGAGTCTTCTTTTATTATCTAATCACCAACATTAAGCTGCACTAGTACAAATATGGCAAATGAAGGCACTTAATGTCTCTGGGTAGACTAGATCTGACTTTTGTCCTGATGCATATACTTCATTGTTACCTAAATGAGTCTGATATTATTCTGTGGTCACTTTTGGTTCTGTGAATGTGAAAAATTAATTCAGTGATGACGTCTTTTGATTCTTGTTCCCTGAAATCTGTTTCTAACTCAAAGGCCAGTCAGAGTTTGACTAGAGGTCTTAACTTATAAATTTTAGACCTTTAGTATTCTAGGTGTACCCTTCCTGCTTATTCCTGGAAGCAATCTTTTTACTCTGTTTGCAACACTCCCACCCTTGGTCCTAGAACTGTTAAAAGGTTTAGAGCTGAAAAGAAAATTCCCAGAAAGGAATCTGAATCTATTCCTCTGTTTTCTTACTCTAAGTACCCAAAGTTATCTTTTATTTTTTTCATGCCAAAGGACAGTAATTTCAAACAGTTGACTCTGGCAAGAAAAGTTTTTTTCCCCCCCCAGTATTTTCCTTTAGCTGCTCCACTGAAAAGAGAAGAAAGCATCCAGCCCTGAGAATTCATAACTTATACACACAGAAACTCTGTATACTAGGTGCTTCAAAATACAGAATATTGGTAAAGGTCTCTAGAGTTTCTGACTTTAGGTGGGCAGTCAGAGGAAGTCAACAGAGTTTGGGGGCTGTTGTCTCCATCAAAGAATGTGAAGAAACAGATAAACAAACCTGTGGGCTCACAGGAAGTGTTTGTCAAAAACCATCTGAGAGAGCAGACACTGATGATGTATGCCCATAGATGGTATTACTGTTCCCACATGAGAAGCAATTTTATTTACATTGCATCTAAAAATTGTAACTTGTGCTTTCAAAGCTTATATTCTCTTGGACTGCTCAAGGTCAGAATTCATTGTGGATGAAATACTGACTTTCCTTTTTCCATATTTCTGATGACACTAAGGCCAAAGAGGCTGTGTTAGGTATAGTAACATCTGTATTATCTGCCACTAATGTAAGCCACTAGAAAGTTACAAATTCTTGCAGGATCATCCCACCCCATTGTGCTACTAGTAGATGTGTGCACTCTACTATGCAGTGAAAAAAAGTCATTTTCATGGATACCATTATTTTAGAACCATATTTCAATAAAATTGTCTGTTACTAGTTCCCAGAATTTATCCTTAAAAGAACTGCAGTGCCCAGAAAGTGACTGTGCAAAAATTATTTAATACTTAACAAAGTGTTCCCTGTACATGTCTGATCTGAAACTCATTCTTCACTCTACTACAAAACTCAGTGGTTAGCTCAGCAGAACTAAGAGGTGAAAGAAAGGACAATCTATTCTTCCTCAAATGTACTAAAAGGACCATTTAAGTTATAGATATAAAATCATTACTGCTGAACATAAAAGATAAAAAAAAAAAAACAAAACCAAACCTGCCTTGATGTCAAGAGTTTTAGATAAGTATGCAAAGTTAAATGTTTGGGAAACCCAAATCATCTAGATACAATAAAAACCTCTAAATAGTATTTTAGACAATGATAAGACTGTCATTGTCATTCTAGTTATGGTCAACTTGTACTAAATTATCTTATTGTGCTTTTCAGAAAAAACATTAGTGATGTTATGATTTAATAAGAAACTATTCCTCTGTACTAACATACTTTTAGGAAGTTTACCACAGAAAAGAACTTAACTTTTCATCAGTTCTTGATGGCTGGAAACTATTTGACTTCCTCAAACCATCCTTATAATTCCTTCAGAGGAATTATCTGGCCAACAAATCCATTGAAATTGAAGGCTCTGCCAGCTGATTCAGTTCATCCCAAACTCATTATCCCCACAAACAATTCTTCTTTTGTCTCATACGAAATCTAGAAGCACCTGCAGGCATCACAGTGTTGGTACAAGGGCGGCCGTCAGTTTGTGGATGTATGAAGAGGTTTCATCCTGAAGCTGTGATTCATAAAGTGATTCATACAGAAACGTACACTTCTTTAACATCATTATTCCTCTAACAGCACTGTTAATGGTGGCAATCTCTGTCCAAGGTGCTCGCTCCTTGCACCACTGTCCTCCCCCCGCCTCTAGCAGCTGCACAGCGAACCAGACCGAGGAGCTGATCCAGCAGAAATACAGCTTTCTCAGTTAGGTAATTTTCCAGCCGTATCACGGCTCTGATTCAGTTCTTTTCATGGTTATCCAGCACAGCAGTATCTATCGAAGGATGGGAACAGCTTAAGCTGGTTTAAGCATTGCTGCTGCCAAATGCTAGATTGATTTTTTTTTACTAATTTCTTATCAGGGAAGCTAAAGCATTTTCTTTCAGTATAGGTTAACGCTACACTAAAAGCTTGGCCAAAGCCCAGTAGTGTACTGAGCTACTGTTTAGCCTCTGGAGAGGTGACAACTGCTTGTGGTTACTCTTAGGGACATGAGCATTAGGACTGGTTGAGGATGAAAATGGTCAGGAAACAAAGGGGAAAACCCCGTTCTTGTTAACTCAACTACTGAAATTTGAGGTGGGAGAAAGAGGAAAGGGAAAAATGCGGACTTGGTTTAAATAGCCTTCCAAGGGAAGCTTGGACTATAAAAGCAGAGCTCCAGACTAGATCCTTCTTCATAAGTGCAACATAAAGATATGAAGCTGAAATAGAAGGAGGGGCTGTCATTAAAGAGGCTGTGCTTGTCTAATGTTTTGTCAGCAAGAGCATGCAGGGTGAAAGGAACCTTTGATGACATGCTGCTAAATAGATCTACCAATGGATTTCTTTTCACGTTTATTCACCTGTTTCCACGAAGTTTTCAAACTCACTAGAGGACTGAGTGATAGAGAGGATGAAAAGTACCTCTGTGTTTGTTTTATGGAAACAGTCTGCTGCTCACTACCAACGTCTTCAGTGAACTCAGTAATGAGTTGCTGAAGCAAAGCAAAGCAAACTTTAAGGAAAATGTGCAATTCCAACTTAGAGA